>NC_090935.1:1268103528-1268728528 GCF_040938575.1 Ambystoma mexicanum | reverse complement strand
TGTGTCCACTATAAAGCCCAGGAATTCCATGGCCTCCTCTGGTTGAACCTTGGATTTCTCCCAATTTATCAGAATACCCAGTTTCTGAAGTAGGTCTACTGTAGTCTGAACTTGTATCTTGAGCTTCTCCCTGTCCTGGGCCATTATGCAGATGTTGTCCAGGTAGATTATGAGGCATGTGCCCTGCGCCCTCATATGTGTCACCACCGGTTTCATTAACTTGGTAAAACACCAGGGTGCGGACGCCAGTCCAAAAGGTAGGCAACGGAATTCCCATGTTGTCTCTCCCCAGACAAATCGCAGAAATCTCTGGTGCTCTGCTGCTATGGGCACCGTCAGATATGCGTCTTTCAGGTCTATCCTGCAAGCCAGTCACCCAGCAATAATGTATCCCTTCGAAGGTGAATCCCTTCCAATTTGAAATGTATGTATACCACAAATTGGTTAGGCCCTTCAGGTTGATGATTGGTCTTATTTTGTGTTTTCCTCTAGCCAGGAACATGTTGCTTATCAACCCAACTGCAGAGTCCGTCACCTGCATTATAGCCTCCTTGCACTCTAGCCCCCTCAGCTCTTCCTCTACCAACTGTAGGTCCTCTAAGATTAGACATACAGGCTGTTTTTCTGCCCCCTTTTATTCTATCCTGTGCTTTAATCCCGTTCAGCTCCTCTTGCCCCAGAGAAAACTTGTGCTTCCCTCCTCCGTGACCGTGCTGCCCTCTGTCGGCACTTAACGTCGTTGCGGTCATCGGAGATCCAGCCCCATTGCAGCCGCAATGAAACTGACAAACGTCTGTGGATATGCTCCGCCAACAACCTCACGCCACGCGAGAGCACTGAAAAACAATCATTAACACTAATTACAGTTCATTCACATGCAACAATACAAAAGTAATTGTGTACTTAACTCGCTGCTGAGCAGCAAAGAAAGAGAAAGTAATGATGGATTTACAGTGTGTTTATGGACATGGACAGTTAACAATTGGTTATGTTTGTCACATGGTTATTTCAGAGACCAATAATATCTTGGACTACCAAAGACTCTTCCTAAACTGGGATCTGTAGTTTGATCTTTGTTACTGATATATTATTGGTTTTGTTTATGCTGTTTGAGTAGTAAAATGATATGATATGATATTTTATTTGTATCGCGCTCATACACAAGTGTTTCAGAGCGCGACAAGGCAAGGGAGGGGAACAGGGATCACACAACAACAATCTTACTAGGCCCAGTGACATTGAGAACATTCAAGTGCATGGGAAAGGGAAAGGGGAAACGTGCATGGAATGGGGAAGTGGAAAGTGAGGAGCAGAGGAGAACAGATAAATAATAATAAATAAAATAAATATATAATAGAGGCTGTCGGGGGAAATTCTCCCGGGGTCTGCTGGGCCGTTCGCGGACCCCCGGGCAGGGAGGCCCCAACTCCTGCCGCGTATCCCAAAAATGAGTATGAGGCACACGCAAGAAGCAAGGTGGTTCTGCTGTTTATTAAACAACGGCAGGGATGGGTCAAGCATCGTACGCGTCCGTCCTGACTCTCGAAATTCGTGGGGCTCGCAGGCCCTTTTTGCCTCAGTATGACGCGCTACTCGCGTCACCTGGGAAAGTTAGCAAAAAACCTATCGTCACTCTGGATTGGTTCCTCGAGTGGTAGGGTTAGTATAGCATACGTATAGAGAACGCTGTTAGTGGTTAAGGGTCAGTCAGGTGGTATACTTGGGTTGTCCCTTCTATTAGATACATGAAAATTGTTACACGAAGACCCCTGATGATTGGCTAATATTAATGGCGTCAGTGATGAGTGCCACATGTTCTGATTGGTCCACTCGCGAGCCCCCCAGCCTGGGACCATCGTTGTTCCCAGCTCGCGGTGCACCTGTCATTTGCAACAATATGTAACTATGTGTTTGTGCAGACAATGCGTGGATTTGTTCATATGCTTGAGAGCAGACTATTCCCACCGCCGTAGGTGTCCATTGAGTCACTTCATTGTTGCTGCCTGTGTCTCAAAACATGGGACCCAGGCGACTCCTCCCTCCTGGGTCTGGCACCCTGTCAGGTTCGGCTTGGTCACGTGAGGAGAGACCGTGGTTGAGGCAGAATTCTGCACATTTAATGTTGTATTTTCCACTGTGTGTCTGGCTTAGTTTGCAGGTGTGACCTTGGCTTCGGCTTGTGGCATGCAAGTTGCAACATTGCTCCCTTGGCTGTCCGTTCTCGCCGGGCTCATTCTGCAGGGTCAGCAATTGTACTCTTGCTCGTTCAATGTTCGTGGAGGCTCTTGCTTGCGGCCTACTTGGGCTGGTGCATAGGTGGGGATGTTTGATGCACGGCACTTTAAGTTACGGTATCATATTGCTTTACCCCCAGTATCATGCCTTCGTTATATTTCTCATCGCAATGCACGGGTTAGGGGAAGCGTCAGCAAGCATTTTAGATGAGTTCGTTGTGCGTCTTGCGTTTCTGCATTTTGAAAAACCTTTGTGAAAAATAATAAAGATGCGCGTCAGTGGGTGTGTCCATCACCTACGTCATAGCACTGAATATGTTCTTCGTGTGGATTGGTGTGGGAGTGTCCAGTGTGCATGTTTGCACGGGTGTTCTGACCGTTGGCTAGGTCGTCATGGCATCTCTAATGATGTGTTTATTTACTGTTGAATGGTTCAGTCGAGTTCATCCATGCCGCAGGTGTCGGCTTGGGCAGGGCAGGCTGGTGGGCAGGCTGGTGGGCACATCCGTATGTTCCTGTACCAGGGTATTTGGTCGTCTGGTAGATAGGCAAACTCCTCTCGTGGCGGGTGTCTGGGCCGCGATCCTCTAGGCCAGGGGCGTGAGGGGATCGGTCGGACTCTTTTGTCCCATTCTCCCACTTCAGTCCCCCCTCTGGTCGACTTGTCGACCACAAACATATCTTTTTCCTTATCTCCTCTTACTCTCCATATTTTAGTTACTCCTCCCAAGTGTCCATAGTGGTTGACATGGTCTTCAAATGACCAATACATATATACACAGGTTCCTCCAGGTGTGCAGTATACCCATTTCCCTATGTAGCTCCTTGGGTTTCTTGGGTTTTCGAGCTTCACAGATGGTGGGTCCAGGTGGTTGGTGATGATCTGTTTGCGCAGTTTTTCTCTTTCTTTTATTATTGTGTCTGTGTACTGGCCATCATCTGTCGGCATCAAGGGGTGCATACCAACCATTTCGATCATTTCGTCTGTAGTGCGTGCCTTCCGGGCCTTCCAAAATCTTATTATGATCAGTGCAGCTCCAGCCAGTATTATGCATCCAACTATAATCTTCAGTCCGTCCGACAGCCAAGATGGCATCCACGACCATAACATTTTAAACCAGCTGTCATCCTTCTTCACTCCTTTACTTTCTTCCACCATTTTGGAGTGCATCTGGGCCAGTTGTGATACTGCTTCTGTCAGTGTACCATTGTCAGCATCGTTAGCAGGAATAAATGTGCAGCATGATTGTCCTATCTTTGCGCAAACTCCTCCTTCCATTGCTGTAAGGAGATCTAATACATATCTGTTTTGTAGTGCTACCATCCTCACTGCTCGCAGTTCCTCTTTTATTGCGTTGAATCCATTTACTGTAGAATTAATTGTCATCATTAGCTCCCATCGAGTTATCTGGAGCCATTTTGCGTTTGCGTAAGCTTGTAGTCCCGGATGTATTATTGACGAGAAAAACATTGCTGCTCTGCTGAATAGTCTGTGTTCTGGTGGGATTGAAGTGAGTGCTGTTTCCGACCTTCCCCATAGGTAATTTCCTGTCAGAGGTTCTCCTTGTCTCTTCTTTCTATTCAGGACATTGTTGTTGTTGTTGTTTTCGTTCTCTGACCCCTTCTGAGGTTTTACAGATCTCTTCTTCCTCTTGTTTCCTTCATCCATTTTAGGGAAGTTCGCCATGTTCACATGTTTCTGGGGCACCACTAGTGATGGTACATTAATGTGTACCATTGTGCATATACCATTCCACAGAGGGGGCAGTGTGTGGTATGCCTTGTTTCCGCAGGCCCATTAATGGTCCATTAATACTGCTGTTCCTGCTCCCCCCTCAGGTAACTCTATCACGCTTGCACAGTTGGTGTTGTATCCCACGTCCACTTCTCCTCTATGTTGGTAGCATATCTTAGGTGCAGACAGCGGCAGTATGCTCATTGGGTCTTCATCCTTCTCCATCCACGTCATCATGGGTACGTACTTGCCCCAAATCGTCCAACATCTGTTATTGTGTTCATCAATAGTTGTAATATTTTCTCTTGTTACCATGTTGCTGCCAATCACTCCTATGTCTCATTTGTTGTCCATGTACACCTTCCCTGTTATTGTTACCAGTGGTCTTTCCCAACATCCTTGTGTACCAGGAAATTCAGTGGCGTACCAGTCACATGGTAGGTATTGTAGTGTTACTTTCTTTGTTTCTCCCTTTTCAGGACCACTTGTCATGTATCTGAATGCTTCAGCATGCAAACTGCTTTTGTGGTAACTCAAATAAGTCTTGAGGAAGTTGTTTTCGTATGGATACGTGTCTCGCGTCTTCCACACCAGTCTCACCACCGTCCCTTGAAATCTCCCTCTCGTTTGGAACAGTGCCAGGTATATTATACATCGTGCTGTCTTTTCATCTATTTCCGTGGCAACGAATGTTTGAGAAGCGCTCATAGCGTATGGGATCAATGAGCAGACGTAGCAGCTGTCTTCTGTTTTCTGCTTACCTATTTGGGTCATGTGTTGGTACCACATGTTGTTCGAGACGTGTGCTGGATCTGTTATGTAATTATCAATACCTTTATTATCTGAGTATGTGCTACGTTTAACTCTATTTCCCTTATGTGGAGGCTTGCTAGTACCACCTGACGTAACACCTGTTGCAGCCGTGGGTGGAGGTACATTAGGTTTGGGTACAGCCAAAATATTGATAGCATAACTTTTCTGCCATACAGAGGCAGCCAAAACCCCAGTGATCATCAAAATCCCTATCATCTTTATTACAGTAGCTAGTTTCACCAGCATTTTGCTCTTACCTTGCTGCAGTCCGGCAGCTTATTCTTGCGACGTTAAAGTTGCCCACCTGAAAATTCTCAATAGGCTTGTTATTAGTGTTAGTTGTTGTTTTCAAGCTCTCCCTATCAAGTAGTCGTTCAGTGCCCAGGCGAAGAGCTGTTCCCACGCCAATCTAAGCGATCTGTCTCTTAGGGCAGGCAAGTGTTGGTGAAGATGGGGCATTGATTGTTCTATGGCCAAGATAAATGCTGTGTAGTAGACGCGTACCCTCCTTCTTTTTAGGTACTTTGGCCTTTTTATGTGATAGACAAATTGGTGTGATAGGGCTTCAGGGTAGTTATCGTCTGAGGGTAGCATCTACTCCTGGGCAATGGACTTCATTAGTTATCTGTTTTCTTAGCAATACAATAATACGCGGTACCTGCATGTGCGAGAAAGAAAAAAGAGAACATTCAAGTGTTTACATGTGTATATGTGCAAGGCAATGTCCTTCAATTGGGTGGTTACTGTAGTGGGTAGGAGGTCGATGGGCAGAGGGTTTGGGGTGGGCGGTATGGGAATTACCAGTTTCTATTTCAGTAGTTGTCTCTGGGGAATCTGGGGGGTAGCAGGGTATGGAGACACTTAGGTTGTCAGCTGTGGTAGAAGTCAATTCCTCCGTGGGTGACGCTGTCGCTGTTCTTCCAATGGCCCTGTCGGTGACGCTAGGGCGGGTCTGGAGTTTGCAGATCTTTACGTCGTGTAGGTGATTGCAAGCACGCTTATCCTGCAACTTTACTGCTCTCGTAGATACCTTCTCTACAAGGTGGGGACCAGTGAAGCGTGGGCTGTTCCACTTTCTATTGAAATCGCGGAGTAGCAAGTGGTCACCTTTAGCAATTTTGCACAGTTTTTCCTTTTCCGATCCTTGGTCCTCGTCTTCTTGTTGATAACTCTTAGACCCGCCCCGCGTGCGCTCGAGCTGTTGAGACACAAACACTACACTAGTAATCAAAGAAGACACATATTGGTACATTTCATCACCAAGAACAGTTGCAGTGTTTTCATAGTCTGTGAATGCCCTTGATGTTGGCGTTAGAGGAAGGTGCATTTGACGTCCGGTCACCAACTCATGAGGAGTGAGGTGGTGGTCGGATCCTGGTCTATTCCTCAGCTCAAATAGAGCTAGCGGAAGGCAATACAACCAACTCTTCTTTGTTGTTTGCTGTATCTTTGCAATTGCCTCCTTCAGTAGGCCATTCAGGCGTTCGCATAAACCGTTGGCCTGCGGGTGATATGCACATGCAAATTTATGCTTGATGTTCAGTAAGGATGTGATGTGCTGGAACATTTCATTAGCGAAACGCGGGCCGTTATCCGACCGCAGTACCTCGCACACTCCCCACCTGGGGAAAACCTCCCTCACTAGAAATTTAGCTGCTCTAAATGCATCTGGATGTGAGCAGGGTCCTGCCTCAATCCACCTGGAGAATGGGCATACTACTACAATCATATACCTATTTCCTTGACATACGTTGATCATATCAACGTAGTCAATATGGATGTGCAGGAAGAGTCCCTCTGGCCGGGGTTTAGTACCTTTTATCACTTTCAGCGTGTGACCGGCCGTAAACTGTTGACATGTGAGACAAATGCTGATAAAATTTGTCACATGGGAATTTAACTCGGGACAGAACCAATCTTCCCTTATTCGTGCTGCAATAACTTCCTTGCCTGTGTGGGCTGGGTGGTGGAGTTGGCTCAGGGCGGTGTTCAATAGTGCCAATGGCATTACTATCTTTCCAGTGTTACCCTGGCGCCATAGTGCGTCAGTTGGCGACATTGTACATCCTCTTTTTACCCATATTTCTTTTTCTGTCATTGGTGCAGCCGCTTGTAACTCCATTATCTGT
Source organism: Ambystoma mexicanum (assembly GCF_040938575.1). Taxonomy (NCBI): domain Eukaryota; kingdom Metazoa; phylum Chordata; class Amphibia; order Caudata; family Ambystomatidae; genus Ambystoma; species Ambystoma mexicanum. Next base: position 1,268,721,617 of record NC_090935.1, on the reverse strand, counting down.
GTGGCTGGGAGATGGGTGTACCCTTCTCTCATCAACATCTCTTTAGCTATCCCCCTCCCTCTCTCTGACTCTGGGGGGTTCCATATCTCACCAAAATATGCGGCATACTTCGCATGTGCATCTGCTGCTGCATTTCCTTTTGAGATATGATCTTCTCCGTTAGTGTGTGCGAGACATTTGACCAAAGCTAGTTTTTGGGGATCATTTATTACTTCAATTAACTCAGCTAACAAGAGAGCATGTTGCACTGGGGTGCCGTCAGCTCTCTTAAACCCTCTTCTCCTCCATTTTGACAATCCTGAGTGGACAGTAGACGTGACATATGCGCTGTCAGAATATATAGTCACTCTTTTGTCAAAGCTTTCCTTCAACGCCAAGATCAGTGCAACCAATTCTGCTGCTTGAGCAGAGTAATGTTGTGGTAATTGTACGCATTTCACCGCCACACACACCAATTCCTCTGTCATTTTTACCACTTCTGCCCCAGTTCTCCTTATCCCATCACTTTGGTCTATTGTTGATGACCCATCAATGAACAAGAGCTCTCCTCCATTTAGCGCGTCCTCTTCAACTTTTCTAGTACATGAGTACATTTCGGTAGTCTGCGTACAATCATGTGCATAGTCGCCTTCCTCAATGACTTCCGCTATAAACCTTGCAGGATTAACTGTGCTGCATCTAACAATTGATAATTCTGGTCTAGATAAGATGATCTCATAACCTGACGCCGTCTGCGTGGTTAGTGTGGACTTAGGCTTGTTCAATATTGCAAATAGTGCATGTTCCACAAATAGTGTGGTTGGGCACCCCATTGTAATTGATGATGCTTTCTCTACCGCGAAGGCAGCTGCGGCGAGACCTTGTTCGCAAGGGAAATGTCCTAACATTACAGGATCCAAGTGACCGCTGTAAAATGCTACTGGTTTGTAACCCATGCTTGTTTTTTGAGCCAACACTGCTTTCATTACTGCTGAGTCGCAATGTGAAAATATAAAGAATTGTCGTTCATAATCTGGGGTGGCGAGTACCGGAGCAGTTGATATTGCATCTTTCAGTTCATCAAAGGCCTCTTTCATTTCCATTGTCCACCCCAATTTTTTCTCCCCTTTGTTAGCTTCTCTTAATGCCTCAAGTAGGGGTCCTATGTATGAGCTGTAATCAAATACCCATGCTCTACAGTAGTTGCACAGTCCCAGGAACTGCTGCAGTTCCCTCACTGTTTGTGGCAACGGTATTTTTGATATGGCCTGTGCTCTTTGTGGTGCAATCTTTCTTCCGTATTGGGATATGAGCTGACCAATGTATAGTACCTGTTCCTGACAGTACTGTAACTTTTCTTTGTCTACCTTGTAACCCTTTTCAGCCAATATTGTCAGCATCTTCAATGAGTCCTCTCTGCATTTTTTTCCGCTTGTGCTGCAAATTATTATATCGTCAACATACTGCAACACTGTGCTTTCCAATTCAATGTTTCCCAAGTCCATCTGTATTACTCTGTTGAAAATTGAGGGTGACTCGCAGTATCCTTGTGGCAATCTGGTGTGTTTCCATTTTGTGTTTCTGTACGTGAAGCTTGTTAGATCTTGTGAGTCTGGATGCAGGGGTATTGAGAAAAAGGCATTTTTGAGGTCAATCACTGTAAATCGTGATGCTTCTGCTGGAATGCCACACAATATTGTGGCCGGGTTTGCTGCTATAGGGTATTCTGCTTCCACTATGTTGTTCAAGGGCCTGAGGTCCTGGATGAAACGCCAAGACCCTCCTTTAGCTTTGCGCACTGGATATACGGCTGTGTTACATGGTGATTCTGATGGTACCAATATGCCATTATTTATAAGGGCCGTTATTGTTTCATATATGCCCTCATCTGCCTCTTTTGATAGTGGGTATTGCTTCACTCTAGGGAGTATTGCACCTTTTTTCAATTTTATTCTTACTCCCCCTATACTCTTTATGCACCCCACGTCACAGGGACTAGTAGTCCATAATGATGTTGGGACTTTTGCCATATCCTCCTCAAAGAAGGGAACTGGGGTGGATGTGGGTGCTTCAAGTGCCATTGTAATTTTCTGTGCCACTTGTTTGTATGTCACTCTTAGCCATATGTCTACACTCATCATAAATACCATTTCACCTTCTTCCTTTTCTTCTGAAAAGAGCTCCTCGTCTGACACCTGGGTGAGCCTGCATCCCTCAGCTAGGGCTATCACTGCCCTCCATGCTCTTCCTTCCCTGTCTTGGGCATGTGCTGCGATATAATCAGCAGTTGCTATAATGCTCTCCATGCTCACTGAAATCACCTTTCCTTCTGGTTCATTGGCTGGTGTTTCTGGTCTAAACAAATAGGCTGTTGGCCTCTTCCAGATCTTTCCTTCTATTCCTGGCATCCATGCGAATGCCATGTCTGTTCCGTACTGGAACAGTTCGCCATCTACTGGCTCAGCCCTAATCACTGTCTGTCCACAGTATGCTTGCATAATTTGCCGTGCAGTGAGCATGTTTATTCCAGGAGTGGAGCAAATTATGCCGTCCTCCGTAAAGGAGATCGTCATATTCAACCTGCTCATTATGTCTCTCCCAAGTATGTTTACTGGTGAGTCCCTAGAATATAAAAGCGGGACGGACATGTCATAATCCCCTATCGATAAGGGAATGCTATCAGTAAAGGGAACCAACCACCTAGCCCCAGAGAATCCTTGGGTGTTCATGGCCTCACCTGACATCTTAAATTTACCTTCCCTTATGCAAGACCGGGTCGCCCCAGTGTCAACAAGGAATGATAATTTTTTGTCACCTATCGTTACCTCTATGCGTGGTTCCTCCGCACTATTAGGTGTTACCGACAGGATGGGACACACCAAGGCCGTCTGTGGGCTGTCCTATTGTGGGTATAATGATTGACCACTTCCTGTGTAAGGGTTGTGTCCCAGGACCGTCACCCTTCCCAGTTGTGTTTGCTGTAGTTGTGTATTGGTAGAGGTTATTTTATGGTCTTGAATTTGGGCAGGTTGCTGTACTTGCTGCACTTGACGTTGTTGTGTTATCGCTACCTGTTGTTGTGGTAGTGAATATGTCTGTGGCTGTTGTTGTGTTACTAGTTGTTGCTGCCCATTTCCCGGTTGCAGTGCCTGCTGTTGTTGGATGCCCTGCTGTTCCCTTGTAGGCCCTTGTTGTCCCTGTTCTCCCCATGATGGTGTGCCGGGTCTCATTCTACATGTGCGTGACATGTGCCCTAGTAATCCACAAATCCAACATACCGGTGGTTCCCTGTTCTGCCATGGAAAGCTCCCTGAATTGTCCTGGTATACTGGTTGCCCGGTGGGGTAGAAATTTCTGAATCCTCCCCCTTGCTGTTGTGTGTTATAGCCGTATGCCCTCCCCCTCATCATTCCTCCCCTTCCCCTGTTATAATTATAATATCCAGCTCCTGGCGTTGAGTATCCTCCTCCCATGTTAGTCATGTATGGTTGGGGTGGTGGCAGCTGTTGTGCTACAATCTGTGATGATTGTATTTGGGAGGGATCTTGTGCAGCCACTACTTGTGTGGGGTTTTGAGTCATTGTTGTAGGTGTAGTTATTAGTGCACCTTCCATCGTGTATTTAGTAAGTTTTTTCTGTACCAATTTAGCCTCTTCCGCTTTTCTATCCTCTTCCTTTTGTTTCATCTTTTCTTGCCATGTCCTACAATGATGTACTATCGTGAGTTGTATTTCTGGCCATGCTTTTGCTTCCATCCCCGCTATCTTCTTCAGTTGTTTCTGAACTGCTTCTGGGAGCCCTTGTATTAGTATATGATAGAATATTGCTGGTGTTTTGCCCCATTGTTCTCTAGTTTCCATACGCCACTTCTCTTGAATTTCCTGGATATAATCAACAGGATCTTCGTTCTCACGCATCTTGCGTGATGTAATTGCTCCTATGTCTGATGTGTCTGGGTACTGTACCCTCAGCGCTTGCCATAATGCATGTCTGCAGTTTGCGAATGGTGCCCCATCGTGTGATGTGTTTGTTATTGTGACCCCGGGGAAGCCTGCTCTCTTCCAGATGTCATCTGCTGCATCCCCCAATATTGATATTAGGAGGCCCTTTACATCCCCTACTGCCAGTTTCTGTCCTGCGGTGTGTTTTTCCATTTCATATATCCATTTTCCCGCACCTCCACTTAATGATGGGAGCCTGCACTTTATATTTTCCTTGTCTGCATGCTTCCAAGGGACGTATTGTGGTCTAACCCCTCCCCTCTCCAGAAGTGGCATTAAGGTGTGTCCTGTTTGACCCCCTGGGTTCCCCAAAGTCGAGTCCGTGTACCCCTCCTCTTCTTCCGTGTCGTTTATATCGTCAATTGTGTCCATATTTCCCCTGCTCGTAACTTTTTCTCCTCCATCTCTTCCCCTTCTTTTATCATTTCTTTTATTTGATGTGGGCGTGTGTATTCGTTCTTCCTGCCTGCGTCCAGGGAGATCTCTAAGCCTGCCTGCATAGGGTGTGAGTTCGTGAGGGGCGGGTGCGGGTGTAGGTGGGCATGTTGCACGGGATGAGTGTGGGGTGGTGGAGCATGTTGGACGGGATGATGAGGGTGTAGCTGCACGTGTCTGCCTTCCCGCCATTCCTCGCTCTTCCCCCTCACTTCCCTCCAGTTCTTCCTTTCTCCTGCAGGCCCATGGTGATTCTATATTTGTCCGGGTGATGTATAATTTATCTAGGCTTTCCCTTTCACTATTTCTTCCTTCCTTCTCCATTCCATCTTCTTCCTCACTACAAAAGTCATCCAGGAGTGACAACCCCCAATCTGTCTTTTTCCCCCTAATCGTTACTGTTTTTAAGTCTATTAGATCCGTTCCTCCCGTTTCTTCTTTACCAATTGCTCCCCTTTGTGCTGATGTTGTTGCTACTTCTGTGTCTCTGCGTACATACCTCCTTACTTCACTCTCCCCTCTCCTATCTTCTCTTTCCCCTTCTTTTTTCTCCGGTATTTCTCTACCAATTTCCTCTCTTTTCTTTATTAATTCCTCCATTACTTCACTACTCATCTTTTCCAATATCCTTTCTTCTTCTCTCTTCCTTTCCCATCTCGCTCTTTCCCGCTCTAATATACTCTCTATCATCCTCCCTTCTTCGTATTTCTTTGTCGTTTCTGATAGTATTCTCCTCTTCCATATTTCCATTTCTTTTTCTCTCTCTTCTTCCTCTCTTTTCTTGTCACGCAGTGCTGCTCTGGATACCCTTTCTGCTACTGCCTTTACCCTTTCAGCTTCTCTCTTTTGCTCCTCAGTTCGTTCCCTCATTTTTCCAACTCATTCTTACTTTCTTTCCTTTCCCGTGCTCTCTCTCTTTCCTCTCTCTCAAGCTGCTTGATCAGTGTATTCTGCTCATCCCTTAATTCTGCTAATCGTTCCTCCAAAATCACTTCCTTTTGTCGTAACAGCTCGTCCTCCTTTCTTTTCCCCTCTTCCCCTTTCATTTCACTCTTTCTGGTATTATCCTCGTCCATTTTCCTTACTACCTCCTTCTCTTCTCCTGTTAATGAACCTCGTAATTTTAATAATACCTGCACAGCTACCCACTCATCATGTCCTATTGCCGCGATCTGTTCTTCGCCAGTCCTCCCCTCCCCTGCGGGCATCTTCGTACGAGCTGATCCCGTCGTACTAGTCTGCTCCCCTCCCATGTGGCCACCTGTAGCTGTATATGGTGGCGGGCTGTATGCCGGGTTCGAGTACCCCTCAGCCGCCCTTAATTGTTCTCTTACTATTTCTCGTAGTTCTGTTAAAGGATATAACCCCCCTTCCTCCTTTTTCACTACCTTCGCTAGGGGCATATCGTCGCTCTGTTCCTTTTTTTATTTCCTTTTCGTTTAGGTTGTTACTCTTTTCTCCTCCCTGTTGTCCGTTCCCCGTGTTCTATGTGCCTTCACTCTCTTTTTCCCCATTCTCTCCTTCCTCCTTAATCTTCTTCGCTTCCGTTGTTTCCCCCATAGTGAACATTCCGTTTGGTCCTGGTCGGGACCCTTGGAACATCCTCCATAAGTTAAACACCTCCACGTGGTGTGTCAACTTCTTCCCCTTGTATGTGTTATGCAGATGGGTTAATAGTGAATGTTGGGTATATGGATCGAAACTGCCATTAGGCGGCCATGGTGTCGTCATTTTGTTGTCCGTCCCCTGTGTCCATTCTATGCTGTATTTGATCAGTTTCTCCCTATGGGGTGACAGTGTTTTACATATATGCTGTAGCGGGGTAGTGAGGGTGCTCCCCCACCCTCCCGATCCTGTCCCGTATGACATAGTAGCACTTCACTTGTTATCCTACCCCTATTTGGTAGCGGTTATCTTGCTAACAGTGTACGCTATACAATCTTAGATCTTTACCTGGCCCCGTAATTTTGGGGACTTGCGATTGTCCGCTAAGGAAAAATAGTAAAATATAGCATTTGCATTTGTATATTCTTTTCTTTCTTTTCTTCCTTTACTGAACACCTTTACGGCCCCCTACAGCCGAGGCGCACGTAGCCCCCTGCGGCTGCGTGCCCTGTGTGACGTTCTTATACAGCCGTCCCACTTTGTTTTATCCCTCCTCCTCTTTCTTCACTTGTCGTGGCCGGCGTTCTCCGTGCGCGGCCACGTCCCCCTTTTCACCTTGCCCCGATCTACTCACCGTTTATCTCCGTCACCACTACCTTACCATTATTCTATTCCCCAACACTCTCCGAAAAATGCCTTGTGTTCGAGATATCCTATGAAAGCCCTACTGGTGACGTCACCGATCTCTTCCGAAACTACTGGTAAGTTCTTTACATGTTTTTAAAATTTCGAAATACGCTTGCAATCTACCCCCGTTAACCCCACAGCTGTCCTCTTGTCACGCCTGGAACAAGGTAATCAACAATATAATCAGACTGCGCACTCTGCGTCGCCTCGCGTGTGATACGCCCCTCGACAGGAGGGCTTAACCAGCCAATTATCTTCCGTATTAGGCAACCAGTTAACAACCGCCTACAGGGAAACATCATCTATCTATCGAGTTTTCTGCTTGATCAATAGGGATACTCATCTACTCATTGATCAATAATCACCAAATCGTAGGAAACCGCACACACACACACCCTTACAGGTGGTCGCGACCTAGGCCAATCAGAGTCTACGAGCGGCCGCACGTGATGTTTTCGTGCTCCGCCCCCTCCTCTTCCGTAATGTAGCGGACTGCTCTCGCACTTGTCCAGCTACCATTCACTTCATCCTCAACACTAATTTATCAAACCTTCGCCGCGCACCTGTGTAACACCTCCCACCTCCCGTATTCTATTCCCCCCCCTCCCTTACAATTTCACATTGCTTGTTGGGCGTGGCATACTCACCAAGTTCTCTTGATGCGGGGCCGCTCGACTGCGTGCACCCCTCCAAGCGTCTCGCCACCTCCCCTCGTCTGGACCACGTCTGGACACTCGCCAACCGCGGGCGGGATACTTCTCAACCGGCTCCCGAAGGCCAATATCCGGATTGCGCTGTCCGGTCTTCTCGCAGTTCCGCGATGGTCCTGTAGTCCTCCAAAAGGGGGCAGCGGCAGAGGGGACCAAGCCGCCGGGCCTCCTCGCAACGAGAGCACTCGGAAAAATAAAATAAAAGCAGATCTTAAACAGATCTCAGCAGTGCCTCCAACTTGTTGGGGGGAAATTCTCCCGGGGTCTGCTGGGCCGTCCGCGGACCCCCGGGCAGGGAGGCCCCAACTCCTGCCGCGTATGCCAAAAATGAGTATGAGGCACACGCAAGAAGCAAGGTGGTTCTGCTGTTTATTAAACAACGGCAGGGATGGGTCAAGGATCGTACGCGTCCGTCCTGACTCTCGAAATTCGTGGGGCTCGTAGGCCCTTTTTGCCTCAGTATGACGCGCTACTCGCGTCACCTGGGAAAGTTAGCAAAAAACCTATCGTCACTCTGGATTGGTTCCTCGAGTGGTAGGGTTAGTATAGCATACGTATAGAGAACGCTGTTAGTGGTTAAGGGTCAGTCAGGTGGTATACTTGGGTTGTCCCTTCTATTAGATACATGAAAATTGTTACACGAAGACCCCTGATGATTGGCTAATATTAATGGCGTCAGTGATGAGTGCCCCATGTTCTGATTGGTCCACTCGCGAGCCCCCCAGCCTGGGACCATCGTTGTTCCCAGCTCGCGGTGCACCTGTCATTTGCAACAACATGTAACTATGTGTTTGTGCAGACAATGCGTGGATTTGTTCATATGCTTGAGAGCAGACTATTCCCACCGCCGTAGGTGTCCATTGAGTCGCTTCATTGTTGCTGCCTGTGTCTCAAAACATGGGACCCAGGCGACTCCTCCCTCCTGGGTCTGGCACCCTGTCAGGTTCGGCTTGGTCACGTGAGGAGAGACCGTGGTTGAGGCAGAATTCTGCACATTTAATGTTGTATTTTCCACTGTGTGTCTGGCTTAGTTTGCAGGTGTGACCTTGGCTTCAGCTTGTGGCATGCGAGTTGCAACATTGCTCCCTTGGCTGTCCGTTCTCGCCGGGCTCATTCTGCAGGGTCAGCAATTGTACTCTTGCTCGTTCAATGTTCGTGGAGGCTCTTGCTTGCGGCCTACTTGGGCCTGGTGCATAGGTGGGGATGTTTGATGCACGGCACTTTAAGTTACGGTATTATATTGCTTTACCCCCAGTATCATGTCTTCGTTATATTTCTCATCGCAATGCACGGGTTAGGGGAAGCGTCAGCAAGCATTTTAGATGAGTTAGTTGTGCGTCTTGCGTTTCTGCATTTTGAAAAACCTATGTGAAAAATAATAAAGATGCGTATCAGTGGGTGTGTCCGTCACCTACGTCATAGCACTGAATATGTTCTTCGTGTGGATTGGTGTGGGAGTGTCCAGTGTGCATGTTTGCACGGGTGTTCTGACCGTTGGCTAGGTCGCCATGGCATCTCTAACGATGTGTTTATTTACTGTTGAATGGTTCAGTCGAGTTCATCCATGCCGCAGGTGTCGGCTTGGGCAGGGCAGGCTGGTGGGCAGGCTGGTGGGCACATCCTTATGTTCCTGTACCAGGGTATTTGGTCGTCTGGTAGATAGGCAAACTCCTCTCGTGGCGGGTGTCTGGGCCGCGATCCTCTAGGCCAGGGGCGTGAGGGGATCGGTGGGACTCTTTTGTCCCATTCTCCCACTTCAAGGCAATAAACAGTGGCAGTGCAGCCAGCAAGTGGCAAATGCTGTGTTCACAGCAGCAGACTGGGTAAGTCTGAATAAGTGCAGAAAAAGAAGAAAATGGTGAGGTGGGGGACTGTGTGGGTACAGATACAGTCCCGAGTGCAAGGGGTGGCCACGAGGCAGTGCAGGAGGGTGGCAGGGTGAGCAGGTACCAGGACCCAGCGGACAGAGGTTGGCCAGGTGCACAGTGCCAAGAGAGAGCAGATCAGCGGGGCGAGGGGGAGCAAAGGCAGAAGAAAAGAGGAAGGTCTTGAGGTGCTTCCGGAATAGGAGATGGTTCTCCTCAAGTTTTAGAATGACAGGGACACTGGCCCAGAGGGAGGTCCCAGCCGAAGACAGAGATCTACCCCCAACTCGTTTCGTTGAAAAATGACTGACCCTGAGGGAGTTAGAGGGAGAGGAGCGCAGAGCTCGAGAGGGGAGGTATTTGCGAGGGATAGCTGAAGGTATTTTGGACCCAGGCCCCAGAAAGCCTTGTGGACAATGGAGAGGGTTTTAAATGTAACCCTTGCATCCTCTGGTAGCCAATGGAGAGATTTCAGAGCTGGAGAGATACGACCCCAGGGCTTGAGGCCAAGGACAAGTCTTGCAGTCCTGTTCTGGATTAGTTGCAGATGGCGGAGAGTAGAGGCAGGTAGATTTAGAAAGAGGCTGTTACAATATTCCAACCTAGAGAGAACCAGAGCTTGGGAGACAGTGAGCTTCTGGGGGAAGGAGAGGAAAGACAGAGTATGATATGATATGATGTGACATTTATGACGGCCCTATACACAAGTGTTTCAAGTACCTCTGAGGAGGGGCAGTAGGAAGTTTGACTTTTTAGATACATCAGAGATGTGGGAGGAGAAGGAAAGTGTGGAATCAAAGGTGACCCGAGGTTCTTAGCCTTGCAGGTGGGGGTAGGAGGAGGGCCAAGGGAGGCCGGCCAGAGAGTGAGGGGAAAGGATGGTTAAGGTGTGCCGATGAGGAGGATATCCGTCTTGTTGGCATTCAGACAAAGATCATTGGCGGCACACCAATCTTGAATGGCAGTTAGGCAATCAGAGATGAGAGAGGGAGAGGAGGTGGCCAAGGGCAGCTTGAAAATAAGTTGAGTGTCGTCAGCGTAGCACTGGAAATTTCAGCAGAAAATGGCAATACAGTGGGTGAGAGTTGCCAGGCATTGGTTGAAAAGCCAGTGCGAGAGGGTGGACCCCTGGGGAACACCACAGGTAGAGAGGAAGATAAATTATAGGAAGGACCCAAGTTGAACCAGGGAGGGTTGTTCAGAGAGGAAAGAGGTCAGCTAGGCCAGAGCCTGATCAGTGATACCCAGGTTATCACAGAGACGGCTGAGCAGGATGGTATGGTTGACAGGGTCGAAGGCAGAAGAGAGATTGAGTAGGATAAGGACAGAGTCAAGGTTGGAGAGCAAATCTTTGAGTATGTTCAGGAGAGCAGTTTCCATGCTTCTGGCCTCTCTGAAGCCAGACTGGTGGTCATGGAGACAGCCAACAGAATCGGAATGAAGGTTAAGCTGAGAGATGGCCGGCTTTTCCAGGAGTTTGCAGAGAAATGGAGTAATGGAAATTGGGCAATAGTTAGCTGGCCAGGAAGGATCAACTGTGGGTTTCTTGAGAAGGAAATGCACAAGGGAGTGCTTCAGGGGGAAGGGGAAGGAACCTGAGGCAAAGGAGTGTTGAAAAAATCAGCTAGGGCTGGAGCGAGGGTATCAATGTGGTCCTTGATGGTTTTAGAGGAACAGGGATGTACCTGTTTTGACAAGGCTTTCATAGATTGGACTTGTCTAGCGACCTCTTCAGGGAAAAAAAAGGAAAGGAAAAGAAGGAGGGTGGATGGTGGTTAAGGGGGGTCAGAAAGCACAGACCTGGAAGGAATAGGAGGGGCAGGGGAGGAGAAGGTGGACAGGATGTCCTGGGTGTTTGAGATAAAGTGAGAGGCAGGGGAATTGCAGAGAACATGGGAGGCAAGAGGAGGGGTAGAGACTGCAGCAGGGTTGGCAAGCTCCTTGCAGATTTTAAAGAGTTCGACCGAGTTGTTAGATGACGCAGAAACACAGGCTTGAATGCGGACTCTCTCCTTTGTGCAGACAGAGATGTCGGTATTGCCTTTGGAGCAGGCGATAGGCCAGTTTGTCAGAGGATAAACAAGAAGCTCTCCATTTCCTCTCAGTCGCCCTACACTTCGTTTAAGTGTAGCTAGGTCAGAGTCATACCAGGAATTGCACTTGGCTTTGGACTTCAAGCAGATCCTCATGACAGGGACAAGAGCATCAAGAGTAACAGAAATAGAAGAGGAGAGAAGGGACAGGGTTGTGTCCGGGTGAGAGTCAGCCAGGAGAGGAGGGCAGGAGAGAAGGTGGCAGTGAAAGCCTCAACTGACACATATGCTTCTTAGGTCAGTTGTCTGAGAAGGTAGGTGGCAGTATTGGGGTGGGCTTAGCTTGACGGGAAGAGAGTGAGAGATGAGAGGAGAGAAGGCAGTGGTCACTACAGGAGAGAGGAATGGTCAGAGGGATAGAGTGGGGGAGGCCAGAGGAGATCAAGACATCAAGTGTGTGTCCTGCAGAGTGTGTCGGGCCCGAGGGGAGGATAGATTGGGAGAGGGAATCTCAGAGGTCGAGAAAGAGCAGAGATGAGGGACAGGGAGAATCAAGGTGGATGTTGAGGTCACCAAGGAGGAGGAGTTGAGTGGTTGAGGACAGGAGGGAGGAGGAGAGGTCAGCCCAATCAGAGAGAAAAGAGGCGATTTGCCCAGGGGGCCAGTAGAGTGTAGCAACAGTAAGAGAGTGGCTAGGAGAGATTGAGAGCCTGCAGACAAGGCATTCGAAAGAGGAGTACATCTGAGTGGAAATGATAGTGGTAGTAATCCACTCAGGAAAGATCAGGGCTATGACCCATCCAGGCCGAGTGGATCTGGGTGCGGAGAGGATCTTGTAGCCATCAGGGAGGAAAGTGTCAAAGCTTGTGACAGAGCTGGCCATGAACCATGTCTCCGTAAGACCAAGGACATCAAGGTCCAGTTCTTCAATGAGGTGGCAGATGTTAGAGGAGTGTTTGACATCAGAGCGAGAGTTGAGAGTGGCAAGATGAAGAAGGTTGCCAGCCTTAAAGACCTTCAGGGAGTGGTACAAATCAGAGGTACGCCCTGCAGAGTTGTGGAGGTAGCCTGAAGAGGGGCAGAGGAGGAGGGGAGAGTGGGCAAGTTAGCCAAGGAATGAGAGGAGGGGACAGCTGGAGATGAAAGGAAATTGGTGAGGCGAGGGAACTGCCTATCGAAGAGGAGGAGATTGGCCTGAGGACCTTGGACCATGACAGTGCCATTTAGGTAGACATTAAGGATGACTCTGGAGGAGTTGAAAGAAGCCATGAGGTCTTCCCAGCGAGTACCACCATTAATGGGAGAGGAGGAGACAGGGCAGAGCATAGAGATCATATAGGGGGTCCATAGATCTGGCGAAGGAACAACAAGGATGATATCAGTGAGAGCCTGTCTGGAAGAGGCTCTGGAATAGGTATCAGTGATAGGCAAATCAGGGTTGGAGGCTAAAATATCCTTTTTAAACTTCTTCTTTTCAGACTTAGTGAGAAGGGAAGGATAGTTGATAGAGAAGCAGTTGGAATAGATGGGAGAAAAAGAAAGGGCCATGATTGGACAGAGAGGAGGCAGAGGAAGGAGTAAGCAAGTAAAGCAGTATAGAAGCAGTCACTGGGATAGCAGGTTTCAATCAATGGCCAAAGTTAAATGCAAAATACACCCAAGTTTGACTTTCAAGATTACATGCAAAATACACCCAAGTTTTACTTTCAAGTTAAATGCACAATACACCCAAGTTTGACTTTCAAGTTAAAAGTAAGGCCCTGTGGTTAAGGAAACGAAGTGGGAATCAGAAGGTAAAGGTGACAGGGGCCTTAGAAGTGGGCCTTGGTGTAGCTGGGCCGGCTCCCTGCCTCCCGGTTGCTGTGATTGGCCTTTGAAGGCCAGGCAACCAGTGGCAGGCCGGTTGCTGTGATTGGCCTTTGAAGGCCAGGCAACCAGTGGCAGGGGGAGTGAGGCACATGCAGGCTGGTCAGTGGCAAAGTGGAAATAAAGTTCAACAAAGTCCGAACAAAACACACTCACACTTGAATGCTGGGCAGGGAGAAATCAATCCTGCAAGCATCAGGCTGCTTGCACTTTCAATCAGCAGATTCCGAGTTCAGATGTGGAAATTTGCGCAACGTTGCAATGTTAATCTTAAATTACAATGGGCTTACCCATGTGTTGTGCGTGATCTGTGAAGAAGAAAGTGAGCAGGGATAATGATGCAGGAGCCTAGGCAGCGTGGCTCCGTCACGTTGCTGCAGAGAAGGCAGGAGAATGAATGAGCAAGGCCTTGTTGTGGGCCTTGCTGTGATTGGCCTTTGAAGGCCAGGCAACCAGTGGGAGGGGGAGTGAGGCACAGGCAGGTTGCTCAGGGGGTTCGAAACAGTGCAGCCTTTTTAGAAGGCCAGGCAGCAGTGGCAAAGTGGAAGTGAAGTTCAACAAAGTCCGAAAAACAATGAAAGAGAAAGCATAATCCGAGCCTCCGGTCTTGACATAGAATCCATGTCCTTTTTGTTAGCAGTTCATTTTTAATCCAGCATTTCAAGGATGCAAACAGATGATATAATGCATCAGTCCATACGACTAGTGTACATTTTTTTTAAATGCACACATTTATCTATTCTGATGCTTCTGGACTTCAACATGACAAATGTAGTGAGAAGTTTGGTATCAGAGATGATACATTTTTCACCCCCTTTAATGTCCCCATGCAAAAAATATATCTGTTGCAATGCAGAAAAATGCTCCCACTTCCCTCTGGCGCAGGAGATAAAAAATTACGTATTGTACCTCTTAATACGGCAGTAATTACTGCATGATGTATTCCTGTTAAATACCTAATGCAGCCATGCCACCAGTCCCAGAATCAGTTAGGTGGGAAAACCAGGCAGAGTTTTCAAATGCTGCCCGTTATTACTGTGACGAATCTTCAGATGTCCTCCCTTTTTCCCTTGGGGAGCCCCTTAGCATGTTGCCAGGGAGGTGAGGCCACTACCCGATATTCCCCCTGGGGGAGGTGCTCAGTGGGAGGATTTCATGGGGAGGGTGGACCCCAGTGAGAGTAGTGACCAGTTCTCAGGGGGAGATCATACCCGGTAAAGATAGGAGACGGTGAACCTTTCAGCAACCCAGTTGTCCGATCTCCCTCCCGGGTTACCAATCCCATAATGTACGAGGAAGAGACAAAGAAGAATTTTCACCTTAAAGAGAACTTTCCCTTGGGGGAAACAGGCATGCTACCTTTACCATCATTACCCTTCTTCGAGGCACTATTACACTATATAGTGGAAGGTTGAGATCACCCAAGGAAGGACTGTTCCCCTCATCTCAGACATCTCCCCATTAGACCAGAGGAGCCAAATCCCAAAGAGAACAGGGAGGTCCAGAACATCACACACCACTTTATGCCACTGTCCTCTGCCCACACTGAGGAGATAGTAAACCTCAGAGGAGGGTCAATAGAGGGAGGAAAAGGGAAGAAACAAACTCTTTTATATATGCAAAGGATAACACCACCCACAGAACGCCAGCCAACCCTAACAAGAAACAGGATGAGAACCCCTAACTGTTTACAGGTGTAAGTAACATGTATAGGGTACGCGCCACTATAGAAGGAAACTAAATCTGGGCAGACTTAGATAGCGTAAGCAAGGGTTGTTGCATCCACCCTAAATTTCTGCCCTAAGATTGGAAGGGAGTCTTTCAAAAGAAAGTACACTCTATCCACGGCCATACAGAAGTTTATCCTGAGATCAAGATAGCCTTAACCATCCTGGGAAAAGAAATGTGGATCACTGTGGCCATAATTCCCAACTTGCCGGTCCAGTTAGTCCTGGAAAGCACCAATGGGTAATATTATAACCTAAACCCATTCCTCCTCTTTAAGGCACAGGAGATGCTCTCAGCTATCTTAGAAGAGGAAGGTAGCACATTAAGGGAAAAGGTATGTGACGAATCTAAGATGTCGTGCCTTTTTCCCCTGGGGGAGTCCCTTCCCATGTGGCCAGGGAGGTGAGGCCACTACCCGAAATTCCCCCTGGGGGTGGTGCTCAGCTGGAGGATCGCATGGGGAGGCAGGAAACCATTGAGAGTAGTGACCATTTTGGGAGAAAACAATATCCCTTTCCCCTCCCACCTTCTCTCAAAATACATTCTTCTCCACATTACCTGAAACTCCCATGTATTGTTGTAATAAATCCCAGGTAATAACTACTGGGACAAGGAAGAGGCCGTGAGTAATGATGATTACCAACACGAGCGACAGTATGCGCTCAAGCTTTTGCAAGGACTCGATTGGCCCGCTGTCATTCATGGGGATGCTTGAGGTCTCGTGCAGAAGGGATGTGACCTAGCAGTTTGGGCTGGACTACCCCTTTAGGGGCGGGACCAAGCCTGATTTGCATATGGTCTTTCCCCTTTTGTAATGGCTTGGCAGGCAAAAAACGATGGTCTGGAGGGTTGCCCAGAGCAATGCCAGAGGTTAAGATGTATTCTAAACCTTCCAGCCATCACCTCTTTTGTTTTGCTATTGTCACTCCACGTGGGACGGGTATGCCCAGACGTGGGTCCCGTGCCTGCAGGGCCTAGAGACCCAAGCTACTCCTCACTGATGACGCCCAACAAGGCTGAAACATGTCTGGGGATGCTTGTGGTCTCGTGCAGAAGGGATGTGACCAAGCAGTTCAGGCTGGACTACCCCTTTGGGGGTGGAACCAAGCCTGATTTGCATATGGTCTTTCCACTTTTGTAATGGCTTGGCAGGCAAAGAACGATGGTTTGGAGGGTTGCCCAGAGCAATGCCAGTGGTTAAGATTTATTCTAAACCTTCCAGACGGTTGCCAGACATTTGGTCGAAAAAAATTGGTCGACCAGACAAATGGTCGAACCAATTTGGTCGAAAACCAAATGGTCGAATTTTTTATTTTTTTATTTTAACCCTTTTTTTTTATTTTTTTGGGGGGTCCCCCCCCAACCCCCTTTTTTTCTCTAAAAACCCCTTTTTTTACTAAACGAAAACCCGAAAAATAAATATATAAATAAAAAAAAAAATCGACCATTTGGTTTTCGACCAAATTGCGTCGATCAAATTGCAGTCGACCAGTTTTTTTTCGACGAATTGACTGGACACCCTTCCAGACATCACCTCTTTAGTTTTGCCGCTGTCATTCAAAGGCAGAGAGAGAAATGCAGAATGAGTTCTTCCTTCCCGTTCTGGAGCAGACTACGAGAGGCTTCAGGTATTCGGATACCAGCCAGATGGAGAAGAACATCCCGTCCCTAAGAAAGCCACACTCGCAGAAGGCTTGCAGCATTGGAGGCAGACCGGAGCAAAGGAAAGCTGCTTGCCAGTAACCAGAGCTGCGAGAGTACAGGGAGATGGATGCGAACAGCAGAAGACACATGCAGAAGGTTTTTGAGGACGCTGGAAAGCCCAGGAAGTCTCTGAAGCCCCTGGAAGACCCGCAAGCAACTTCAGAGGCACGGCCCAGACCCTACAGGTACCAGGGTGGCTGATCCCAAGGTTGGGGAGAGCCAGAGGGTCAGGTAGCTGTAGGCAACATGTATGGGAGACCAAAGAGGCAGAACAATTTCACAAAGGGGGTCTGAGACCCATGGTGGGAAAATGAACACTGAACAGTGAGAAATATGAACTTTGCATATTTAATCAGCACCCACAGCCCTTGGCAGTGGAGTAAACCAAGGATGTGGGCAATATAAAAAGAGAACTGTGAGAAAATACAAGCAAAGGGGTCTGGGACCCAAGCTGGGGAAATAACCCCCAATGAATAACAAAGAGGAATATAAACTTTACACCTGCATGAGAGACACACAAACCTTGGCAAGAAAGTGAATCAAGGCTGTGGCTTTAAGATAGAGAGAGCTGGGAATCTAGCAAAGTGAAGGGGGTCTGGGACGCATACGGGGACAAATACCCCAAACCATAATACCAACAAATTCGTAGCTTGCATATTAAATGAATACGCAGGAGAGTAAACCAAGGCTGTGGGTGATTGAGAAGGTTGTGCACCCTACTTGGCAGGAGATAAGACCGGGGGGGGGGGGTACTGAGAAAAGGAGCTAAGCCCTTGAGTTTTGTGTAACTTTTACTTGTTTTCATATGCTGGAAAGACTTTGGGGTAAGGGAATAAACCTCTTGAGTCTTGTGGAACTTTAGCTTTATTTTCCTACACCTTTTGGAACTTTTATATTTGAGCTACAAGGTCGGGCTGCAGGTCGGCATTCAAAAGACATTTAGCCTTGCATATTATATTGAAGCATGTGAGGGATAGGTTAGGATTTGGACACAGGATGGCGAACTTTACTTTGGACATTCTGACACAGGCAGTTTCATTAGCTAGCTTTGTTGAGGTTGCGAACCACCTCTTAGAGATAGGGTTAGTTAGGTTTTCCTCCAATTTCCAACATTTATGGTTGTTAATAAAAATTATTTGCCAATCAACATGCCACCTTTGTGCCTGTCTCTTACTCCTAGACCCTCACATTACTGTTACCACCTACCACTTAATGGGGCCCTTAAAAGTAAACATGGCTCATCATTAACCAATGAGTCATCCTTATTGACAAAGGGATCAGTCAGAAGAATTATTCATGAAAATCAAAATGGAAAGAGGCGAGTAGCCAATTGATAGACACACGAATCCCAGATAAACAGTCTATCGCCTAGAATCCAGCAATTCCAATGCCAACGGCAGCCACTTTTCACGTCTGTAACTTATGCTCGTTGTGCATGATATTTTTACACAGATGGCTAACTGATAAGCTTCTACGTACCTAGAATAATAATAGGTTTGGCAGATAAGTGACAGCGAATATAAATTGGGATTATGGTAAAAGGTTTGCAACATCCTGTCCTGAGCCACAGAAAGAATGTATGTCACACGAATGCTTAAACAAAATCTATGACCCATGGGCAGGTTTTGGAAACTAAAAGAAACTGATACGAATCACCCAACTGAAAGCAGGATAAGGAACTTCAAATGAGAGGAGTTGGAGGAAAGACAAAAATATGATCCATGAGACATGCCAATTCAAGGGAGCTCTATCCCCAGATCATTTACAAGTATGCCACAATGGTTTCCTATCCATGTGCCATGGGGCTGTTAGTAAATTGAACATAAACACTTGTTTCCTCTAAAATGTCTTTCTGGATCAATCAAAATAACCTAAATTCACAGCTGACAGTAAACATCGGCTCTGAGCCAGTAATTACATCCCCAGAAAATACATAATTGAGTCCAATGATATTTTTTTCCTACTACTTATCAGCAATTACTACATATTCTAGGAGTGGTATAAATATAGAAACAAACTCCAGTCGTAGAATATGTGGAGAAAATGCTGGATAGTGGGAGAAAATAATTGTTTTCCCATCAAAATCTTTTCTTTTGATATAATGTCCGGATACCGTGAATTTCAAAGTATACTACTTCCCAGTGCATATCTAGGTAAAAAAAATACTACTCACAGTGTGGAATAACATATTAAAGGGTGCTGGGATAAACAAATCCAGAATTCAGGTGTTTCCACCACTAATAGTATCTTGAATAGGAAGTCCCTTTAACCGAATGCAGTGGAGACAGACCCCCCTCACTAAACCAAGCATAGAAAAACTTGGTGAGGTGATTACTGCCTCCAAATGTGAAAAACACTGAAATCATAGTGCTTCAAAGCACAAGCGCTTCTTACTGAGGTATGTATATAAGGTCAGAATGTTTTTAATAATGAAAGGCTTAGTGAGTAATACATGATAAGTATATTGTACTAAAAGATTAGGTTTGAAACAGATTAGGTGTCAAGATATGACCAGAAATAAGGTAATCCACCATTTTGTGACAGGCAACATTACCTTTAAGAGGCCAAGCACCTTTAAGAGAGATTCTGTGAAGTTAATAAAGTGAATTTCTGTAGAACGGTGTTGAAATGAGCTAGAGCACGGGACTTTCCCAGACCTTGTATCTCTAATCTTGACAGTGTACTCTGTGGAGTGAGATAAGCAGTCTGGGGCAGCCATTGAATGACGCAGCTGGCTTGTTTAGTTAGCAGAGAGAACACAGCTGAGGCCCATAAAAGGGCCTCAGAGACAGGAAATCCAGTGGCTGGTGCCAAAATGCATCTCCAAGTTGAAGGTTAGGTACAGAATAATTACCTAACATATGTGGGATTGACGTCAATGAAGAGCCTTGCTTTAAGAGTGCATTAATAAGGGTGGGGGCTAGCCTCAGCTCTTTAGAAAATGTATAAAAAGGACTGCATTCAATGTTAGGCTGCTGAATTCCAGAGATGTGTCTGATGGTGTATCCTGTGTGATGGTCTGCTGCAGAATAAAAACCATGATGTCTTTGAAAACCTGCTTGCTTTTTCCTGAGTCTTCTTTCTGCCATTTGGAGAAAACAAGGCCCAGCAGAGCAGAGCAAAGGGGGGTCCAGGCCCCTTAATTTCACTGTCGAGCCAGCCACTTGTCCTGAGCCAAGGCTCTAGGACTGACACACAAAGGAGGAATGAGGTGAGCCATACTGTCCTGCCCAAAATGGGGGATGTAAGAAGGGATTAGGAAATAAGATGGGGGAGGGCAGACTGCAGCTGCCCTAGCCGGCAGAAGAGAAGGGACATGTAGGCATGACAGTATGGCGGGAGGCCTTGGCATTAAGTTAGTAAAGGGGACTATTTATTTTTGGTGAATTTCCAAGAAAAAATAATGTCAGAGTCCGGCTTTCTAAAAAAGTCAAATAAATCCCAAAATAAGGGACATTTCAGGGGTCTTCAAAAAAGAAAATGGATGAATTGATTATTTACTTAAAAACCCATGTCCGGGAGAAGCAAAATAGAAAATAAATCATTTTTTCAATTTTTCAAGAATAAAAGTCACTTTTTAGAGACAATATTTAGAGTAATAATTATTTAGGTTGTAGTTTAACGGTTTTCAGAAACAACTTTGCTCACTTATAAGGAACACCCCCTAAGATTTTGTTTAGGATAAGTAATGTTTTAAGTGTAATGTAAGTAGTTAGGCAGAGTAACAGAAAATGAAAATTAACTCAAGACGTTGAGCGTCAAGGAGTTATTCAGTACTTGTCTTGAGGGTTGCCGAGCAAGTAAGAGTTATCGTGAGTGTGGCCCGATAAGAGTATATGCCCAGTTCCTAGGCTTTAAAGAGCGCTACCAGAAGCCCTTTATCTAGAGTCCTGAATTGATAGGATGACGTAGGAGACCGGATCGATTGAAGGCGATCCGAAAGAGATAGGCTTAAATTCCCTAGTGGAGCAGATGGAGGGGCAAGATGCATCTGAGAGAGCAGACGGCATAGAAGATTTATGGGGCCGGCCCAAGTCTGTCTGTTTTGTTTAAGTGTCGTGTTTTATGTCCCAATGTGTGCACTGTACATTATTGTTGATGAATAAAATGCATTTTCAAACTGATTGAAAAACTTTGGAATTTAGCCAGGATTTAAAAGTGATCATATGTAAAACATTTTGAGATGACTAGATGCTATAGATCAAAGTGAACAGATCTGTGTTGTTCCCATGTTAAACAAGATAAGCCTTTGTGAAATAAATAGAAAATTACGTGGAAGGAACTGCTTCCCTTTAAGCCATAATAAAATATTGAAGCCCAGCAACTCTGGAGTTAAATTTTTGATGTTCTAACACTAGACAAAGTAATTTATGAAGTGCACCACAAACGACAGAAATCCGTGTTTAGGTAATAAAAGATACTGTTGCTTAAAGATAAGATTGAGAAGTGGTGTTTTCAACAACAAAAAATGACATGCAGGAGCACGTTTGAAAATTGCAAGTAGTTAAGGAGGTCACGCCCTTTAGAAAGATGATAGGCTTGTACGACAGAAGAATCGCATTTGATTTATAAATGGTTCTTGAATAAAGAACTAGCTGTACAGTATGAAGTGCATAGCTCCAAAGACATTCGACTGTTAAAGAAAGGAATGATTTAATGGCCTACGCAGTTGGAATGAGATAAGGCAAAGCCACACGGCACGCAGAGGAAAGGAATGACAGCTTTTGTTTTTGTTGCAAGACGAAGCGTGCCTTTTTTAGAATGGACTGAGGTGTTGACAAGATTGTCTTTTAAAAATTAAAAAGCTTGTATTGATGGAACACTGGGCAAGAAAAAATGTATGCCATGTTTTGAAGATATGGTGCTTGTGCCATTTTTGGATTTAAGAAAAATGCGTTGCTTAAGAATTCAGAAGGCATTTTGGTTTAGAAAAAAGTGTGCGTGATAAAGGACACTTGTGCAGCTATAGACAAAAGACTACAGCTGATTAAGATAGAGATGTTTTTGGTGACATATATATATCATGTTTAAAAATTGGAAGGCATGTGGACCTGAAGTCAGAGAAAAAGTGCCCAGGAGCACACAATTTGAGAGAAAAGTAGCTGAGATTTAAATGGTGTTTTTGCGTGCAGAATGCAGTAGAAAGCCGACCAAGGAGTTAATAGATTGCACTTGGACCAAGCACAGCAAAATGAGTTATGGGAAGTGACAGTAAAATATGAGAAAAAAAACATTATTTTGACAAACGATTTTGAGAATAGACATGACAGATTTGGAAAAAAATATTAAGCTACAGTTTAAAAAGGAAGTATGCAGAAATATTGAGATTCTTGTAGCAAGCCAGTAGAAATGCAAACAGCAATTATGTTTCATTTTGCCCGGAGGCAAAAACATGAGGGAGTGAGAATGGAGATTACTAAAACAGGAATGCTGCAACGCCACACAATGAAGCGGCCTTGAGAAAGAAGTTTGCCAAGCTAAAATGGACTCATGTTAAGAGAGAATGAGTAATGCAGCACTCGCGCATTGTGAGCAACAGCAATCGCGTGCGAAGAAATTAATCACAGATAGGCTTTGTTTTATCAAAAGTGAGTACCAATGCATATTGAAAAATGTGAAATGTTTTGTTTTGCCTTACAGATAACAGGCAACCTGACAGTGTGGCTTTGAAGAGCATTTCTTTTTTAAGGACGGTCAGATTTAAATGCATTTTGTATTTTGGGCATCAAAATCTCTAGCACTGAGAAGTGGATGCATGTACAAGGAAAAGTGTCAGAATTCACATTAGCTACAGAAGACAGCAACGGTCTTCTAGCGGTGGGGATACAAAACTGATGACAGCTAGTCAAAGGGAAGATATTTTAGCATTACTGCTCATAGTGGAGCGCTGTGTAAACAATGAAAGTGCGGTAGTCTTGAAAGTGTTTATAGTGCTGCATCCGGACATACCAGATGGGGGAGCTATTAGAAATGCTAAAAGCTGTGCAAGCTCATGCTGGTATGAAATAAGGAATTTGGTCCTGGAAGCTAAGGCCATAATTAATGATATAGTTGAATATTGTGCATTAAGTGCAGGCTCTTGCAAGAAAAGAATCACATGCATTGAAATACACCATGGAAAGAGCAATGAGAGTAGTAGAGGCAAATTGAATTCATGGTGAGCAATATCATAAGATGGGGAAAGCTTCTGGGATAGAGGCATCCAAAATAGTTTGGGACATTCTCAGAATACCCTGGGTGAGTTTTAAAATATGCAGAAAGACGATTAAAATATGCAGGATGGACGGTTTGGGAGCCTTACTCTTATGCATTGCACATGAGGTATGTTAGAACATGTTTGCATACATGTATGGAGGCCTAAGATTCATGTAGAATGAACAATCTTTAAGAAAAAGGGACAGTATGCCCCCTAGTGTTCAGCTGACACATCAAGGAAGGGCTTTGATGAATGAGAAAAAGGAATACACAGACTCCAGTTCAAAAATGCTACTGAAGAAATATTCTTTTGCAAATGCAAATGGAACTGATATAACAAACATGCACATGCAGAGAGTCATGTTAGGATGAGCCTCATGCACACTGCAGGGGGACTTTTGGACCCAGTGGCAAGGGGCCACTCCCTTTGAGATTAGAGATGACAGCCACTGAATATGCCATTATGAGAGCTGACAGCACGATGATAAGATTTGGTTATCTTAGTTATTTAGCATTTTTAAAGCGCTTGCACAGCCCTGGGGCTTTGAGGCGATGAAAGATTTTGTGACATAA
This sequence comes from Ambystoma mexicanum, assembly GCF_040938575.1. Taxonomy (NCBI): domain Eukaryota; kingdom Metazoa; phylum Chordata; class Amphibia; order Caudata; family Ambystomatidae; genus Ambystoma; species Ambystoma mexicanum. The sequence goes on along the minus strand of NC_090935.1, from coordinate 1,268,698,236 downwards.
TGTAGGGATTTTTTCTGATTGGGAAACACTTGGGGGGTAAAATGGTATCTCCAAAGATCTGCCTATGAGGGGATTGTGATAAAACTGGCGAGCAGATGGTCAGACATAAAAAAAAGAGAATTCTGCCATGGGTGCAGCGAAAAGCACTGGCAGAAAATTCATGGTTGTGGGCATTTTGAGAACTTTTTTTTTTTAAACTTCTCTTTATTGGCAAGAAGCGGTAGCAAGTGGATCACATATTACATCAACAAAAGCATATTGCATATACAAGGGTATGGACAAACAATCAATATATTAGTGGCAGAGCAGGTACATTCAAAAGAAGCCGATCGAGTCTCGCGGGGAGAGTCACAGTACAGCCTCCACCTCTGCCCAATCCGGCGATGGAGGCGAGGATAAGAGTTCCAGATCAGCTTTAGCATTCAGGTAACTACAAAACTCAGTCCATATGTTTTTAGGGCGAGCATTCGCAGGCAATGGGCCTCATTACAACCCTGGCGTTAAGGGGTTAACGGCGCCGGAAAAGGCTGCGGCGCCGTTAAACCCTTAACGCCCGATTCACACTTTGGGCCTCATTACAACCCTGGCGTTGGACCATGGTGCTGTTAGCACCATGGTTCCTGCCGGATTCCGCCATGGTGGATGGCGGATTTACCGCCCCATTCCAAGGTTGGTGGGGCGATAAATCCCCATTCACCATGGCCCCTCCCCCATTCCCATTTTTGGCCCATAGGGCTCAATGGGAATGGGGAAGGCGCTAATTACGTCACCGTAAATTACGGTGCCGTAATTAGTACCAAGGTCCCTTAGCGGGTTGGACTTTAACGCCTGCAAAAAGCAGGCGTTAAAGGGCCTCATTACATCCCTGGCGTTAAGGGTTTAACCGCGCCGCAGCCATCCACCATGGCGGAATCCGGCATGGACCATGGTGCTAATAGCATGGTGATATAGTCCTCCTCACACACCTGTGTCCAGGTAAGAGCCTTAAGCCACATTTCTAGTGTAGGGGGGATCTCCGCTTCCAGCACTGCAGTTTGCATCTCTTGGCCACTATGGCTCCCATGTTCAAGAATTTTACAACCCGTCTAGCCCCCTCACCCTCCCACCTCCCAAACAATACTGCCATTTTGAGAACTTTTTTGATAAAACCCTTGAGGGGGGAAGAGATAGTGGCAGAGGGAAAGATTTTACTTTCTGATGGTTCTTCGAGAAGTAATTAGGGTAATAGACTTAGAGAGCCAGGTGACGCTGGGGTAAAGCACACGATTGATAAAGATGGTTAAGGTATTGACAGAATATATATACTTACCGTTTTGCCTTGCATCATAGGCTGCTGAATTAAGTGGTTCTGATTGCCGCGCCAGAGAAATCTTGTAGACCCGGAAGTAATGGTGTACAGTGGCCCGCCTATGTGACGTCCACAGTACTTGCAGAACTAGCATGCTGGAAAAGGAGGGGTGACCTCCGAGCAGGCAGCACTCCTGTGCAGCACGCAGCATTAGTGAATAGGCCCATGAGAGCGAGCATTATGACTCCCACTAGTCATTATAAGTAGAGCAATAAAGTAGCTATGCTGTTTTGAGTATGGCAATAAAAAGGAACCACGCCGCAATGAGTGCGAGGAATGGTTCAGGTTCAAATAAGAGTAAGAACATGTTGCATTTTGTGAAAATAAAAAGTGCATCGCAGGCCAAATGAATTTACTACGCAGGACAAGTAAGTGAGCCCACATGTTAGCTTAGAATACGTGTAGATACAGAATGCATGTTTTTAAAAAACATAGGTTTTCTAGGAGGTAGGGATGTTCATAAAATACGCACGTGTAGTTTGTTTAGAAGGCAGGATAAGGTTGCCAAAATATGCAACCAAGGTTTTAAGGGGACGGCTTGGTAGGAAATGTGCTAATAAAAAAGACGTGTTTATTTTACAAAGGAAACTTATTCAGCTTTTTAAAAAATTTTTTTTAATTCTTTACAGTTGAATCATTCAACTTTTACAATATAACTTTTAGTATCAACATGTTAACAATTCCATCTTTATTTACACCTTTAAAATTATGATCAGTCATAGAAATTCCAAAATAATACAAAACAGCCAAGCAGATATAGGCACACAGGAAAAAAGAAAGAGAAAAAAACATTTATTTGCAGATCTAATTAGGCTAAGCATTTGATTTCCATTGCTGTTATATTGTCATATACTCCTATCTTACATTCAATTTTAAAAGGAAAAGAAAAAAGAGGAGAAAAGAGGAGAAAAATTAAAAAATGTCACTATACATTGTTAGCTTCCAACAAATTAACTGTCATATGGCTATTCAATGATTTGTGGAGTATTCAATCGGTCATAGACAGAATTCTCTGTATTTCTTCTGTCTGTCAGTCATATGGACTTTGATTCATTCTTATTTAGATGTTTTACAGTTTTAGAGCATTCACTTAGTTGGCAGTGGCTATTCTGATGCACACTAACTGAGCAGAGACAATCATTTTCCATCGCAAATACCGATTTACTCCTGCCAAAAAACAGTAGTTATTTGCAAAATGTATTTTCCTCAAGGAGACCAACTTCGGACATTCAATGATTAGATGGTACAAAGTGTCTTTCTCATTGTTTGAAAGACAGTACCTGCAAATATTTTCTGACTCTTTGATTAGGCGTCTCTTAGCTAAAACATCCCTCGTTGGCCACAAGTTAAATCGCAACCACATAGTTGCAGAGCGAATTGCCAAAGACGGACTTTTAACCAAATAGGGTGTAATTGTCCGGCATTTTTTATGCATCATATAGTTACCATCAAAATGTTTATAGGTTAAACAGAGATCTCTTGTCTGAATCCGATTTGTGGTAAACATTTGCAACTTGGCTTTTGTAGGATTACTGATAAGAAGATCAATAGTAATATTTGCAGTTAATATTGTATCATAAATGCTTTGCAGCCATTTTGTGGGAAATATGTGGTTAGATGACAACAGGTAAAATGATAAAGTATTCAAGAGAGTAGATGGATCGTTACACGTGAGGGATTACCATTTGATCCAAATACTGATGTTCTTATTACATTAGATGTGGAACCCCGCTTTTTGAATATTCCACAAGATAAATCTTTGGCAACAATGAAAGACTTCTTGGATTAGAGGGAAGGACCAGTCACAGTTCACAGTGGGCCTCATTACGACCCTGGCGGAGTGGGTTTACGCCAGAGTTATTCGCGGCGGACCCGTCCGCCCTACTACGAGTTCCCGTAGCGCCATGGAGCGTTTTCCGCCTGGTTTTTCCGGGCGGAGAAATCCATGGCGCTACGGGACCTTGTTGTTAATTACGCCACCGTATTTTACGGTGGCGTAATTAACGCCTTCCCCACTCCCATTATACCCTATGGGGCAAAAATGGGAAGGGGGAAGGGTAAAATGGGGAATGGGGATTTACCGCCCCGCCAAGGTCGGAATGGGGCGGAAAATCCGCCAACCCCCATGGCGCTATCGGCAGCTTTCCGCCGTGCTCCATGGTGCATTTTGCACCGCGATTTCCGCCAGGGTCGTAATGAGGGCCAGTGACTTTTTGATAGAGCTACTGGAAGTAGCTTTGACTAAACACTTTTTTTCCGGTTCAAAAGCACATATTATATGTAGATTAGCGGAACTGCAGCATTTGCCCCCAATTACGCTACCCTATATAAGTGGTAATTTGAATTATTGTACATCCTGGTGGATGTGAAACCATATAGATCTGCACTAAAATGTTATAAAAACTATGTAGATGACATTGACATCATCTGGGACATCAAAAAAGGAGACCACAATAATTTTTTAGAGTGGATTAATTCTCTTAACTCCAATTTTTATTTTGCCATGCAATTCGACAACAAACAGATAGCATTTCTTGATTTAGTCATTAAAGAGGAAGGAGGCCACCTAATTGTGGACTTGTTTCTTAAGGAGTCCGAATTTTAAGATACAATTGTTTTTATTCACAGGCCCTTCGAAACAAAACAATATTCCATATGGTCAGTTCCTTAGGGCCAGACGTAACTGTACCAAGCTAGAAGATTCTATAATACAGTCCAACACGATGCAAGCTAGGTTATCTGAAAGAGGGTATCATCCCAGATTGCTTAGTCAATCCAAAAAAAGAGCGGGGAATCAACCTAGAGATAATCTCCTAGTGAAAAATGCAAAATCAAATAGTAAGAATTCACAATTGGTATGTGCTATGACATATAACACTCATAACAATGAAATCAGGAAGGCGATTTCTAAACACTGGCATCTATTGCAGTTGAATAAACCCACATTACAATGTTCGATATATGCTTTGAAAAAAGGGAAAAATTGAAAAGAATGGCTTTCCCGGACAGATTGAGGATCAAAAGGTAAAAAAACACCCACCATCACCTCGATGTGGGGACTAGCGCCCGTAGTGTGCCATTTCCCATGTGGAGGATGTTGCCATTGTAGCTCCACATCAGCATGTACTTCGATTGTAATCAATCATAAAACATGGACTCTGAAAAATCATACCACCTGCAAAAGCAACAATGTAATATATGCTATCACGTGCCCATGTAACAAGACAATAATAGGGAAAACATCCAGAGCTATTAAGCTGAGAATTACAGAGCACAAATCAAGTATCCATTCTAAGAGCCTAATGTCCCTGCTATCATGGATTTGATTAATTCAAATGGTGGGTGATAGATAAAGTATGGGGCACTGATGGATACAACCTAGCGGTAAGACTTTCACAAAGAGAACAATGGAGGCTCTACCATTCGCAGAGCTATCGCCATGGATTGAACAATCAAAAATAATGGCAGCAATTTGTATAATGGTATAGCGATTTAGCCTCTCTAGATATCACCCTGTATAATTGCATATACTAGGCTATACTAGATACAATTGGGAGAGAACTTCTCTATGTTAACCTTGCCAAAACATAGATTGCACTTATAAGATAGGAGGCATTACAACACCCTCATTTATTGTTAGCTATATTTAGTGTATACACTGGTGCTAATATGACATCAATAGCCACTTACTAACTAGGTGGTAGCCCTAATAGATAGCAGTTGAATCTGTCATTCAGCTTGGCAGTGATAATGTATAAATGGATGTATGAATAGACATGAGCCACAGCAATGCATTGGGAGACATTTGAACATGGCGCGCATCACTACAAGGGTTTTTGAACCACGTTTTGAACATCACTATGATTAATGTTGATTCATCCCTCTTTGAGATGCGAGAACACATACATCTATAGACCACAATTTGTGGAACCTATATGATCCCTTTGATGCTTTTCTAAATCTAATTTTAAAAAATGAGAGGAATATGTTGAATAACTAAAAGCGGTAATAATTGTGAAAAATGACAGGACAATAATTACATTCTCGAAATAAAAGGGTTCCGGTTACCGGAATATTGTACACACCACATACTAAGTTATGGACGGGGAGATGTTTTAAAATGGCGCTCTTCATTGCTGGGTTGTTTATGAACCATGTAATGAGAAGCACTAATACCCTTCCTGTGAAATGCGGACCCTGATTGTTTTACATCGCGTTCAAGAAGAAGTGGTTTGTTTCTCACACTGAAACGCGCCAGCGTATTGTTGTTTCAGATCATATGTACAGGTATGCCCTGCTTTGTTTTGGAAAAAAAACATTTGGCAAAACAAACAAATGATATAACTATTCAATATTGAAATTCTTATATATTGTAGCCTTTTCGTTGGACTGAACGAGGATTTTACAATATACCCTTTGTGTCCAACAGATGGCCTTTTCAAGTATTATTGAAGATTGATAAGAAAGCTTGGATCTATGAAATCAAAATTTGTCAGATACTGTGTACTACTGACTGCCGGAGAGAAAATAACGTGGGCAATAGAGGTTGGTGACTCTGTTATATTCCAATCAGAAAGTTATGTTTTGTTGCAGCACCATAGATAAGAATTAGAGGTTAATACCCTATTCTACACTGTGTGATTGCAGGTATATATAGAAATAAAAAAAGTATTTCTGCCTTTGTGATTGAAGACAAAGGTGTTCCTCACCATGTAATCAGCAATGAACATATGGTAAATCTTCTAAAATGTCAAACAATGGGAGCATATGAGATGGTCTGGTGGTCTGTGGTACAGGCAGTGCGGTTTTTAATTTGGTTTTTATTGGTCGTTTGTGTCATTTTTTAGAAAGTGTAGAGATAACACAGGATGTGTAAGAAAACGAGAAATATATGCTGCATTCAAGTCCTGAGGAAGATGGAAATCAGTTCTATTTTTTAACTAGATGTTGTACGGTCGAAACAAAGAGAAAGGGAAATGTACTATTTAAGGATAAAAGGAGCTTCTTCATCTCTATCTGTTCTCCTTCTAATCACCTTTAGTTGACAAATGTTTGAATATGTTCTAGTTGTGACAAATGTTTGAATACGGTTAAGTTGCAATTTTTAGTGAACAACAGTATATATATATATTGGCATAATATTATAGAGGCCTATGGTCAAGATTTTTTTGGACCAGTGGCACAGATGATTTAAGAATTTGCATTATTTATACTTGCAGATTTGCACATGGATGTTTTGTATCTTTTGCACAATATAGCAATTACACGAATTTGCACAGTGCTGACAATTGTGTTTTAATGAATATTGAAGTGTTTATAATGAAATTAAAATTTGTTTTTATAATAATGAATAAAGAATATATTTCCATATAAAGTGTTATTGAGCACTTAGCTGTCACATTCCTCTATCACCATTTAAGCCCCATTTTTTATTGAATTTATATAGTTTTTGTTCCGTGAGGCATTACATTTTGTGGTTTATTATTATTGCTCCCCAGATGCCTGCGATGAAGGGGATACCCATCTATCGGTTTTAGCCTTTAAGATGACGGCACCGATACATCAGTGTGTCATCTAAATAAATAGGCCACACTGCATACTCCAAAAGCAGAGCACGGACAGCGACCATGACAGTAACACGGCATCTCCTATGTCTATTGTTCGTCCTCTTGGTGGGGCTTCCTCCACCACAAGTTTGTACCTTTGTGGGCCTTCTCTGACAACCCCCAACTGTTGCTACTGGTGATATAGCCCTTCTGAACACACTCTTCGATCATTAACCAGCCTTAAAACTTTTAAAGTTGAGAACTTTTTGGGGCCTGTCCACACACCTGCCCACCGTTCCTCTGACTCAACCAGGCCAATTCCTCTTCACCTATTGCCTCCATTCCCTATGTTCCTCTTTACTGCCACACCTTCCCTTATGCCGTGTGACTTTTTCTTCCCTCATTTGCTCTTGCCACTCCTTGTTGCCATTCTGAGCCTCTGGTCCTCTGTGCCTCTTGCTGACCCCCCATTTCTCTCTTTGCACATTTTACTTCCTGTCCTAACTGAAAGCTGGCCGTTGGGTGCAACTCTGCCCCCAAGTCCTGTTGCCCTTATCCACTTCTCTGTTGGGCCCCGTTGCCTCGGCTCCTCGCTCCTCAGTTTGCCAGGCCGCAGTGGCGGATTTGCCATCATGCAAATACCGCAAGGGTTGCCACCTACTTGGATTGTATAGGTTGTACTTAAAAATAGAATTCCGCCTATGCAGAGAGCACCGGTTAAAATGTGCAACATCGCGTCTCCATAAAAAGGTTGCACACATATTTTAGAAAATAAGTAAGCACACCTTTCCTATTTCAATGAACACATCCAACATTTATTTATTTATCCTGAAAAGTGCATTACAGTTTTTTTTTTTACTGTTTTGCCCTTCTTCATACAATTCAATGTAATCTGTTAATTCATCCCTTCACAGCAAAGATAAATGGGTTCTTTAAAATACACAAAACATGCATTAATTCACTCGATTGTTCCACTCGTTAAAAATTTGACAGCGTTCCCAACATATGGTTAATCTTTTCTAATTTCTTTTAAACAATTCATCAGGGCGACAGCTGGTTCGTAGAGAAATGGCATTTCATCATTTTTATATTTCTAGCTACGCGCTGCAAAGCAAAATAAATAACATTATTGCCGATCATTGGGGGTTCTACAGCTGTGCACAGATATCAATATCATACATTTCTCAGACAATCCAGCTCATGGCAATATTGCGAATTGCACACAAAAAACACAAAACCAGCCATTTGCTGCTACATACATTGATGCAGCAGTAAATATCCATGAATAATATCTATCTCCACAATCCCATGTTATACAGGAGTAAAGGTCCTGACAAAGAAGGCCGGAAATTCATCCTTAAAACTCTCCTTTCAAACACTGCATTTCCAGGACATCAGCTCTTGTGTTGGGAGTCATTGGGCCTCATTACAAGGTCAGCGGTAAGGGGTTAACGGCAACAGTAAGGGTGCCATTGCCATTAAGCCCTTACCGCCGCATTACGAGGTCTCTTAGCGGGTCCCGCTAAGGGCGCCTGGTTTTGGGACCAGGGAGCTAATAACGTTGTTAGCTCCATCCCCATTCCCATTGAGCCCTATGGGGGCTTGATTTGGAATGGGGAATGGTTCTCAGAATGGGGATTTACCGGGTCCTCCAAGGTTGAAATGACCCGTTAAGTCCCTATTCCGAGAACCCGGACCCAAAATGCGGTAAGGGGGTAGCTATGCTAATGGCACCATGGCTCCCTCCAACCTTGTAATGAGGCCCATTGTCTAGTCTACTCTCTTACAGTATTTTAATAAATAAAATCACAGAAGGAACAGATTACATTTAGGAATTCCAAATAGGTGCACAATTACTTAAAACCAAAGATGCAATGGATAAAGCTTAACACGGTTCCCATCAAGTATTTACGTAAATACAAAAAGCACTAATAATAATAATTTACATCGTTTATTTCAGATTAGCAACAGTAATCCATAAAACTTCAAACTAAAATAACATGCATTAAAGTCTAGGTCAATAATAAGAACAAAATTGTAAAAGATACATCATAAAATAACAATTCTGTAATTTGGTATCATGAAGCACACAGTCGGGTTCTTCTGTTCCAGGCATGTTGCAGATAGCTTGCAAGTTTAAAAAGCACTAGTGGCATCAGGGGGGGGGGGCACAATACTCTCGTGAAAGCAGGTTTCTAGTGATTAAAACTAAAGCTTCAAAGTAACGATAGGAGGTATAGTTTCCGCAGGTCAGTATACAATGGACAGAATAAAACAAAGTGGACTAAGGATTCTGCCTGACCACAGAAACAGTGATTATCATTTACGCTCTTAGTTCATGACCAATGCAACATATAGCTTTTAGCCGCAGCGTATTTAGTCTAGCTCGTGACAGGAGAGAGCAATGGAAAAGTTGTTCCCAAAATCAAGATGCACAGCCCTCCCTGTTAATGGTGAGTGGGTAAGATACTGGGCCTCATTACAAGCCTGCCGGTCTGGAAACAACGGTGGCGGTAAACCCACCACCACCACTGTTTCCAGACGGGCAGATTACGAGTTCTGCAGGCGGGGGGTGTCACTCCTGCCAGGTCGCACCTGGCAGGAGTAACGCCACCCTCCTGCAGACGGAAATGGAAACACTGGCTCCGTCATACTCGGAACCAGTGTTTCCATTGTCCCTATCCCCATGGAGTCTTATGGGACTCAATGGGAATGGGGATTAACGGAATTCCACCTCTGGAATTACCGGTTGTAATGCCCCGGTGATTCTGGCAATCACGGAGGCGGTAATTCACTACAAATCCGGCTGCAGCCTGCTGTTTTTTTCCGGCACGGCTACTGCCGGACTCCTAATGAGGCTTAGTTCTTACAGTCTTGCAAGACATCCTCCTCCCCATCATTCCACAGATTCAGGAGTCTCTGTTTAAGTTCCTGCACAGACATTTCAGCAATACATGCTTGGCTGGAAAAACTATGTTCCAAACCTGCAGAACTGAGAGTTTCTTAAATATAAAATAGCCAATCCACTTTATAGAGATTACCTAGGGACAACAAGTGGCTAATCAGAACTTTGGTTAAGTTATCTTCCTTGCTCTTCCACAGAGAAACCCAAAAAAGAACAGGTTTGAGCTTCAGGGCGTCAGTGATATAAGGGAGACCTATTTCAAGGTGAGTGTTGAAAGATGCTGTTGTCAGAGGTACACCCAAAAGTCGGGAAATCAAAGAGTTCCCCTTTTCGTGAAGTCCTCTCACATCAGCCACACCCCAAAGTATGCTGCCATAGACACCTGTAGCCACACTCTTACCCCTAAAGGCAGCTCACATATGGCTAACAGAAAAATGTAGCAGTGATTTGGCAAACCTAAAAATACAGCCTGAAGAAATACATCTTCCGATTGTTAGGTTGTCATTCTAGTTTAGCCGGGGTCTGAACGTCATGCCGAGATACTCAAAACATTGGCAAGCCGTAAGTCTGTGGCCATCAAGGTGACTGTAGGATCACAGAAAGGTTTGTTGGTGAAACACGTTATATAGCATTTGACATCATTAATATTCAGTCCTCCAAGGGACATAAACCTGGCATACCCCTCTACGAGACACTGAGTGGACCTCGGGTTCCTGGCCAGCAGAGTTACATCATCTGCACAACCGAGGACAGGAATCTTCCTGCCCACACACCTGGGTATGTCAGCATTGAGAGTTTCTAGGAAAGATGGCAAACCATTTACAAACATGTTGAAGAGCCGGGCTGCAAGCATGCACCTCTACCAATCCCCTTGCTCCATGTTGATAGTGCCACTCACTTCACCCTTGTCAGAATGTAGGGTCTCTAATGTACGCAGGAAGGCACCGGGAATTCCCATATCTTGCAAAGTCATCCGCAGGAGTCCCCTGTCCACTTGATCAAAAGCAGAACTATGGTCTATAAATTCCACATAGAAAGAGGCTCCTGCATGCAGGACATACGTGGAGGCTAACAGATACAGGTTTCTGTACTGTATAACAGGCCCAGACAGGGCCTAAAGGCTACCTGGCAATCCGAAAGCAGTTGATTTCCCAGGACCCATTCCTCAAGCCTTATCATGATCACGCAGGAGAACATATTTTGATGGTCCATCCAGTAAGGTAATTGGACGGTAAGATGATGGGGATGATTTAGATAACTTCTAATAAATAGGCAATTTTTCGAGCTGGTCAGGATGGTATTAGTTAGCAAAAGGGCATTACAAATCTGCATCAGGAATGGGGCAGAGGGATGAACACATGAAAGAAAAAGGTTGATCGGAATTCCGTCAGCCCCTGGTGCTTTGTTTGATTTTTGTTGTCCAATAACTAGTTCAAGCTCCCCAACAGTAAAGGGGTCCAGTTGCATGTAGTTGGATTAAAAAGATATGTTAGTGCCATCCATATCAGCCTTGCTGTGCGCACTGTAAAGAGAACTAAAATGTGCAACTCAGTCTTGCTACGAGACAAACATTTCAGGGATTTGTGGTTGTCCAAGGTCTGCCCCAGAGCACCTTGTGGATACAATTCTCCATACGTTCTTGCTATCGTTAGATAGAGCAGCTCCACACAGTAATTCACAGTGACTACAGTTAATATCACGTTTCCTTGCTAATAGTTTGCACCTATAATCTCTGCAGCATTGTCTAATAGTATCAGTACCCAGGGAATCTGCCTTAAGGATGCCCAGAAGTGCCCTTTTCTTTCCTTACCCCTACCCGAGAGCAATGACCTGGTCTTTCCCTTAATAGAGGCACATGTTGCTTTAATAAAAGGACTGCTCCATTTCGTAGTAAAAGGGGTAAAAGCACTAATCACTTCAAGGGGTGTGCTATTCCTATTTAAACACTTCATGAGGTTGTCCTTATTTGAGTTCACCACTTGGCCTTCGCAGATCTGCCGACAGCATTCGATATCATCCCCAGAAGACTACTATGGGAGGCTCTTGATGAACTCCAGGCACCTACCAATCTCAGCAGTGTAAAAAAGTCATTGGGCTTCAATATTAGTTTGGTGGTATCCCACCGGTAAATCAAGCGCAATGCCACCAAACAGAATTACAGTTACAGGGACTTGGTCTGCCGGAATTACCAGCAGATTACAAGTGCCAGTAAGGGTGGTAAATCCCCATTCCATGGAGTCCCATAGTACGCCATGGGGGGATTTGCCATTGCCAGTAATACAGCTGCCGGTAATACTGGCTATTATTGCTGGTGGGTGGCAGGATTAACTCCAGCTCTTGGCTGGAGGTCACTCTGGCCACTCCACCGGCAAACTTGTAGTTGCTGGTGCGGAAACGTGCCGGTAAACGTTATCACTGGCAGGTTATTTCTGCACCGGCAAACCTATAATGAGGCCCATTAAACAGTAATAACAATGCATGAATACCATGGCGCTCACTAACCCCGTAGATATAAATGGAGGAGTAAGGCAGGGATGTGTGTTGGCCCCTTTATTGTTTTAATTATACATTAATGATATAGCTTCAACAATTAACACAACAGTGCTGGACGACCCAACTCTAGGTCACCATAAATGGAGCATGGAAGATGCTGTACTTATAGCCAAAAGCCAAGCAGGCTTGTAGCATCAGCTTTCCGCTTTTACACAATGTGCAGGAATACAGGTCTAACTGTAAGTACACTTAAAACTAAAGTTCTGACGTTGCCTACCGTAGGTCCTCTCGTACCCCGAAATGTCACTTAAATAACCTTTTTATGGAATCCATTGACTCCTTGGAATATTTATGAATCACGTTCTCCAGTGATCTGAAATGGACCAACCAGATTGACAAGAATAACCCAACAGCCTCTAGGCAAAGCGGTGCAGGTGCAGTTTTCTCTTCTCATTTTGGGGGGAGAGCTCTATCATTTGCCACACATGTATACACAGCACAGGCTATCCCAGCTGTTACGTTTGGAGCCGAGCTACGGGGCCATACACCCTGCTCTATAGTCCAAGTAACAGAGAAGAACGCCTCCCTGGACTACCACGAATCGCACCCTCCATCCCAGCATCATTAGAATTAGGTTTATCTGAGATTACATCTGAAATTATGCTGAAACCACTCTCATGTTGCCTACAAATCTGGAACTCCAATGTCCTAGGCCCCTGTAGAAAGGACATTTAGGATGTATTGCACTTACATGGTGGAAACTCATTATTGTGGATTAAATATGTGAAGCGTATGTGGCCATACGACTTGAAGTACTATGGACTGAACCGGTGAAAATCAGCCAGCAGTCCAAAGACATTCTGAGGAATTGTCTTTAAGATGGGTGCTGAAAGTCACGTGGGATATCTGTCATTTGCGCTTTTTATCATCTAACTACATTTTAGCCAAGTCCAATCTGAATACAGAACCATATCTTGACTTTCCAGCTTTGCATAAGGCAAAAATGTTACATACAACATTTTGTCTTTGCATTTCGCCCCTTGCCACATGGGGAAATGGCTGGCAACAGTAAAGACAGATACAAGTGATCACAGTTCAAGGGTGCTTATTGAACTTTATAATGGGTGAGATAAAAACATAGGGCCTCATTACGAGGTTGTAGGTAGCCTTGCCGGTTTTACCAGCACCCGCGAATGGGCAATTACCGGGCTATTCCGGCCCAGCCAGACCTGGTAATTGCCCTTTCGCAGGTGCCGGGCCCGGTACATCCCCATTTCCATTTGAGCCCCCAAGGGCACCTGAAAGCAGAACTCCTAGGATGGCAGTATGGTAGCAACGGTGCCAGTAGCGATACCGGCGCCGTAGTTGCCTTACCGCCATACTTGTAATGAGGGCCTTGTAAACCTAAATCTAAGATGGGAGCAAGTTACGACCATCAACCAATAATCAACTAATAATAAGGCAGTCAGTCTTGTCAAATAAAAAGGGCCTATATTAAAATATATATATATATTGCCAATCCTTGGTTATTGTCAATTGGCTGACTCTGCCTGACCCGTGTATTGGGACATGTCAGGTAAACGGCTCTGGTGTTAGTCCTTTGTCTGTTACGGTGTGAGAAAGTGTTCCTGTTGGAAAATGGGGGTAGAGCTTTTAACTATCCTACAGGGTAGGATGTGGAAAAGTTGTTACAAGGAAGGGGGTACTACGTCTCAGCTGTTGGTGTCCCTCTTCCACTCCCCAAAGACCCCTCATCCAGGTGATCCTCCCCCACTGGTCCACCTCAAAGAACTGGATCCAATAGCGATGGGCGTGTCCTGGCCACCTGGATGACAGATCTCTATGGATCACTGAGTGAGACACCTTCAGGTTTCTCACAGCTGGAAAAAACTAATAGAAAGGGACTAAGTGAGGGTCATGAAGAGAGAGACAAAAAGAGCAAGGCACACATAGAAATTGAGTCAAACGGACAATTACACGAATAGACGAGGACACAGACAGTGAAATTAACAAAAATGGGCGGGTAATAGCCGTGGTAATAGAAGAGCAAATTTTGGACCCTGACGTTACTCCTCCACGCCCACTCAAACGTGGACTGGTGAGTACCTGCACTTCTTTTTTTCCATTTCAAGCACTTCTTTTGGCCAGTGCATTGGCCTGTCAGTGGGGTCTGATAGACCTACCGCCATCGCTGTGGCTTCCTGCAACGTTCTCTTTGTTCCCAAACCCCTCAATAGCAGGCATGTGAGGATGGAGTTGGCCTTCTCCTCCCATAGTGAAGGTGAGGGGGTTCCACAGTTTTACCTCCTGTGGCTGCACTCTCCCTCTTTTGGCGTGAGATGAGGCTGCAGACACTGGACTTCAATTCATTCCACCATTTGTGGCAGTCCTCTACATTTCGTGGAACGGTGACCACAGCCATAACTTTGTCCTTGATGGTGGACCAGATTGCAGCCTTTCTCTGGGCAGAAGACCTACTGCTTTGGCCTACTGCCAAACAGCTTCTCTACATGGTGCACAACTTTATCTGCCAGTGTGTTCAGCTCTGTCTCTGTGAAGAGCTTCAAAACTTATTGGCTTTGAAGGTCTGGTCTAACATGGCGACCTGTTTAATCCAATGCTATCTGTATTCTTTTTCAAATTAGTTCTGTGCGATAGGTCGCGTCTCCCTGGGTTGTGGTTTAGCCAAAATAGACCACAAATCAGGTAAGTATAAAGTAAGAGCCAGAAAGGAGACTGCGCCCAAAGTTGCAGAGTGATTTATTATATACAAAGAGGTGCCCTTCTGTATGACACGTGTTTCGGCCTTTCTTAAGGCCTTTTTCAAATCAGGGCTGCTCAACTAAGATATCAATGTATGGACTTATTATCTTGTGTGCCCCTATTGGGTTATAAAGTGTATCCGCTCGTCATTGTCCGGGTTAAATCCATGTCCTTTTAATTTTTGCGTTTAATCGTGCGTTTCCTTTTTCCTTTTTCCCTGTGCGTGCGCCCGTCAAGTCCGGATATGGCAATAATTCCACTGGTCAAATTACCACTGTATTTGTGTAAAACTCGTGATGATCCCCTTTGTCCTGACTAATGTGTTCTAAAGAATAAGGATTCGAAATGAAATAAAAATCGAGCCTATTACTACCCATGTACCCTCTTCCCCCAACAAAACAAAGCTACTGGCAGGCTACCACTAGTTCTTTATTTTTTGTAAAGAAAAATACTGACTGCAAAACTATTGCGCCTCGGGATTAACCCTCCTGTGCCATTATCTCGTGCATCTTAAGAAGTCAGAAACAATGTACAGTACCGCGTCTAGGTCTGGTAAAGATCTGGGGTTACACTAATGTCGGGACTGTCGGGACTCAGGGCAAGCTGGCATTTTGGTTGGAGCCCCTCAGCTTCTATCCGGGCTACAACCAAAAGACCAGGGGCTATAGCCCCCTCAACGCCCCCCCTCCATAGCAACGGCACTGGCCGCGTCGCAAAATCCTGAAGTCAGCACTTCAGTGACAGCCGCCATTTGCATTCTATTCATTCTCGTGCTCGTCTAAATGGCATTCTAATTACACAAAACAACTAATTTTGTTCATTAGAGTTTAATTAAATTCATCCGAATTTCAGGATAATGATGTTGGTGCAGCCAAGGCACATTACTGAAGGAACATAATCTGACTTGACTGCATTTTCTTGTTACTAAATAAAGGTTATTTTTTAATCAACTCCGGTACAAGGGCTTCCTTTTTGCATAACGCAGTGCGACTTATGAAGATTGATTTCTTTCATAGCAACAAGAGTTTTCATTGTAAACAGGATATTTGGAATTAATTGTAAAGCATGTTTCATTACATCTATGTTGATATCAGATTACATCTACGTCAGTCACTGACAAACTCTGTAGCTTGCCTAAAGACCAATGCATTTCACCATTTCCAAAATGTCCCTTGTCAGAAAATATATGCTACGGCTGCATGGAAAAAGCTGAATGCAGAATGGCGGTCTTATCACCTCCTAGGAATATGGCTTAATGTTTCTCATAGAAAACCCCCCTCTCATAGAATGTAATCAGCTGTGATAAGACGTTGCCTTGAACCTTCTCACACGCCACGCACTTATGCTTTTTTATATATGAAGAAAACAACAACCCAACATTTGAATGGAGGTGATGCACACTACACTACCGGAAAAGAACTACCAACACGATTGTGTTCCCACACAATGGGCCTCATTACACGGATGGCGTTAGGGATTTACCGGTACCGGTAAAATATCGGTACCGGTAAATCCCTACCGCCTTACTACGTGGTCCCTTTGCGGGTTGGGTTAAAGTCCAACCCGCTAAGGGACCTCAGAGCTAATTACGGCACCGCAAAATTGTGGTGCCGTAATTAGCGCCTTCCCCATTCCCATAGAGCCCTATGGGGCAGAAATGGGAATGGGGAAGGGCAATGGCGGAAGGGGGATTCACCGCCCCTCCAACCTTGTAATGGGGCGGTAAATCCCCTTTCCGCCAAGGCGGTGCCGGTATTTTACCGGCATGAGCCATGGCGCTAATAGCGCCATGGCTCACCGCCTTCCGTGTAATGAGGCCCATGGAGTGGAAACCCTGCCAGGTTACTCCTGTATCTCTGGCGGATCAATATTCTGTTGCTGGTGAAGAGGCAGCGACTCCTTTGGACCTTGCCTGCTTGTTTGCATGTGGTAAAAGCAGATGGAGTGTGCTTTTGCCACAGACTGAACGTTTCCATTGTAATAGCAGCCATCGTGTTTTTTCATAGCAGCCGTCATGGGGATAATGTGTATTGAGCTTATACTGTACGTTAACTATCTGCAGCAGTCCCCTCTGCCCATGCCTCGAAGATCTATAACTAGTCCCCTCTGACCATGCCTCAAAGATCTGTAAGTATCAGCCAATATGTCCACTGGTTTCCTAGAGCCAAGGGCTGATGGTGAGTCCCCATTATAGGAAATGTAGATTAGGAATCAAAGGTCAAGAAGCAACAGCAGGTAGATAAGGCTGCTTGGCCATACATCCAGCAAACCTGCCTATGTTCCATACCAAAATCTGATACTGTTAAACCGTACTGGATGCAATGAAGCAGTAGGCATTCATTCATGTGGAAATGCAGCTGAATAACTACAATGCGCTCTAGCGTCTTTGAGCAGGTGAGTAACATGGCAGTGGACTTATAGTTGGGCAATATGTCCGAGGTGTACTAGTACTTCCCAACAGATCTTTTTTTTAACTGTTAATGGGAATGCACCAGCAGGGTTTCTATGTATTCAGTGGTACAGTAGTAGTAAAGCATTGTACCAAGCCCTCATCACCCCGAGGTACAAGCAACCCAGGAAAATGCAACAGAATCAACACATTTCTTATTGAAACAATAGACAAAATTTGAGACCATTGAATCAACCTCCCAAATCATTAGCGTCCCCCTGCATCCGGCACGCGCACTGCCCCTCTGTACCCAATACTGAGCGCTCCCTCTCCCAGATCTACTAAAACCTATTGCCTCCATCAAACCTACTTCTTACTCTGACAATATCATACCGGCCTGCATCATTAAACGGACGGGCCCAGCGCTCAACACGCACCTTAGCATCATTAATGCCTCACCCACAGATGGGTCATTCCTGGACACCCTCAAGACTGGTCTCATACAACCTCTTTTGAGAAAACAAAAACCTAGATACAGACGACCTGGCCAACTGCCAACCCATTATGAACTTCTTGTCTCTTGGAAAAGTATTTGCTATACAATTACTCGCCAGAATCCAACAACTTCACCTCCTAAATAGTTATTTAGGAGGTGAAGTTGTTGGATTCTGGCGAGTAATTGTCAGTCAACTATCAGTCAGAGTTCCACCCCAAGTGTATCGTTGAGACAGCCACCATCCAGGTGATGGATGATGCCCTCTAAATCATGGATAAGGGCGACCCATGCCTCCTCATCCGGCTTGACATCTCGGCTGCATTCGACACTGTCAATCACTGCATCTTTCTCTCTGTTCTTACTAACGGGATGGGATTCTCTGGCACAATCCTGAATTGGTTTACCTCCTACCTCTTGGCCAGACACCAGGCCATCCAGAGGAACTCATTTGTGTTCTAATCGACTTCGGGTCTCCTGCGGAATTCCCCAAGGCTCCATCCTCCCACCAATACTTTTTAACCTTTACATGGAGTCTCTGAGCACTTTACTCAAATGTCAATGTTAATGTTAAAAGAATGTATTTAGCGTAGCTACGATCAGAAGGTATCTTGGCGCGAGGAGAAAAACATAGCTCTGCCAGCAAAAAAGCAATATCTTTAGCTTTTTCCTAAAAGCCAGATGATCAGAAGTTACCTGCAGCGAAAGTTGAATTGAGTTCCAGAGAACTGAGGCTGCAACTGAAAAAGCCCAGCCACCAACGGTACTTCTTGAAACCTGCAGTACACAGAGAAGCAGAAGATTAGCTGAATGAAGGCTGGAAGAGGGGACATATTTAACAAACTTCTCATGCAGGTAATGAGCTCCAGAACCACAATAGGCCCTGTGAGCCAAATTAAGTGACTTGAATTTAACTCTGGCCTCCACTGGAAGCCAATGAAGATTCCGTAGGACCAGCGAAGGATGGGCAAATTTAGGAAGCAAATTTAGGAAGGACTACAACCAAACGGACTACAGAGTTTTGTAGCACTTGTAAGCGTTGAATCAGGTACTTAGGTAGAGAAAGAAGCAACGTGTTTCAATAGTCAAAGGTTACCCAAATGGTAGCAGAAACTACCAGGCTCCTCAGATTCTCCGGAATGTAAGAACTAATCTTCCTGGGAATTCTATGTTTAAAGTGACCAGAGCTATATCTTGCGCTAATCTCTGGAGCCATAAATAGAGATGAGGTAATCTTCACTCTCAGGTTCCTCATCAGAGAAACCGGAGTAGGTAGCGAGCCCAATGAGTCAGGCCAAAAACCTCCAGTCCACAGAGAGTGGGCAGCTGGAGATCTCCCGAGAACCATCACCTCTGTTTTCTCTGAGTTTAACTTTAGCCAGTTGACATTCATCCAACTATCAGCCAAACAATTGCTCAGGCGAGAAGCTGCCAGATCCTATTCATGGTCGATTCTAAGAATCAGTTGTGTGTCATTCCCATATGCATAAAAATGACATCCATGAGAGTGTATGAGTATAGCTAGCGGGAGGACATACAAATTAAAGAGCAAAGGTGAAACAGCTGACCCTTGTGGGCCCCCACAAGTAACGGAGGAAGACACAGAGAAGAAGGGGGAGGGAGAGCATTTGTGTCCGTTCAGCCAAAAACAATCTAAACCAGCATAGAGCCGGCTCACCAATGCCAATCTCCTGTAGGCGATGAAACAGTATCCCGATATAGCCATCCTCCAAAATGCGGATGATACTCAGTTGTATATGAGTGCTAATAGCGTGCAGGAAATCACTTGTCTCTGCTACTGCCGAGCCACCATCCAGTCTTGGATGTTGACTACCTACCTCAAACTAAACTAATCCAAGACTGAATTTGTTTTCATCAGTGCACCCACTAAACAACGACTTGTCCAACAATGGCTCATTGATATTCGCCTAGAAGTATTTGATCCACAACTCTCAGACTCTGCAAAATCCTTAGGCCTCACCATTGACAGCAGCCTGTCCTCCCAGAACCCTTTGGCGGGTAGGCCCAGGCTGGGAATCTCCACCCTTCGCAAAATCAAACCTGTCAATCCGCTGCAGGACCTCCAGACAATAGTACATGTCCTTGTGTTCTCACACATCTATGGGGGAAATGCCCTCCTGATGGGTCTCCCAGCTGCTCACTTGGATCCACTAAAAGTAATCCACCACCCTGCAGCACATCTTATTACAGGTGCAGAGAAATTTGACCGAATCACCCCTGTTGTCAGACTTGACAGAGACTGAAATGTCCTTTGCGTAAAATTCTCAAGAGTCCTAGAGGCAAAACACCCCCCACCCGGGAGGAACCTCTCCCTAGATCTAACACAGACTACACTCGGAAGGAGGTCCCCCCCAGGCGGGTGTGCTACATGACACACACCCTGATCTCAGAGGTCAGACAGAAGCTGTAGCAAGTACAAGACAATTAATAAAATCAACCACATAAACAGAAGGTAGTTGTAATAAAAGGAGAACAAAAAACTGGTTACCTGAGAAAGAGCTGCTGTCAAAAGTGAACCTAGTTTCCAAAAGGGCAGTCAAAATAATCTAAATATGCCTAAATACACTGTCATGACGGTGCACTGCAGAAGCAAGTTGCAGGGTGCGCGGAACACCCACAAAAAGGGATTTGCCTTTGGAGTGGTCTGCATCCCTGTTTGCAGTGGTGACGCACCCCTAACAGCATGCCCCGTCAAAGACCCCTCTTTACCCTGTAGGCGAAATCAGTATGTCGGTATGTCACCCACCAGGCTTCCTGGGGTATCTGACATGAAATGTGAACGTACAAGTCTAGGTGCCATGACATCTTGGACAGGTATCTATGATATATCCTCAACCCAATAGCCTTTCCAATGAACAAGATAATGTAACTTACGTCAGAGATAACGTGAATCAACATTGCGCTGGATTTCAAATTCTTCCTGAAGACCAACGGAGGAGGTTGGGCAGAAATTGGGCGTGGATAAAGGGAGGAACGCTGAACAAGCTTAAGAAGGGAAACATGGAATACAGGATGAATAAGGTAATGGGCTGAACTGTGTAATTTCACAACCACTGGATTCACAATCCGGTCACTAAAAAAGGGACAATGAAATGCGGTTTAAGCTTTCCACTAAAGGAAGGTAGTGTAATGTGGAGAGTAGGCAGCCATGCAGAATCAGCAACTTGGTAAGGTGAAGAAGACCTGCGGTTCTTGTTAGCATACTTACAGGCAAATTCCTGGGCCTTGGATAAGTGCAATTTAGCTTTGTTCGATCCTTGTTTGATACTGGTCAAGAGATACTTGGCTGCAGGGACTTCAGAACTCGTGGGTAGAGTTACAGGAATAGAGGAGGAGTGTAATACGTAGGATTAATGAAAAGGTGTGTCTTGGATGAAAGTGTGGTAAGAGTCATTTTAAGAGAATTCTGCTAAAGGCAGCAGTTGTGTCCATCCATGTTCGTACTCATTATGGTAATATTGAATATACTGTCCTATGGTTTGGTTTGCCCGTTCACTTTCATAATCACTCTGGGGGTAATGAGGGGGGTGTGTGGCCTGAGCCCATGTGGTGAAGCTGTGAAACTGCAAAACTCCCATTGCGATCCTGAATTGATCCTGCATTCGCCAGCTGTGGGCTACCCTGACCACATGCAAAAACAGCAAACTGTAGGGCAAACTAACGACTTGCTGTGAGTTGTTGCTCCGGCTCAAATCATCGGAGTGAGGGCTGTTTGAAATCTGGCTCCGTGTGAAGGAAAATGGCGACCGGGCCACATCGCAGTGAATAGGAGGAGGAGGGGCAGCGACGCGACCATTCCGCACTAACACTCTCCGGCTCATCCACCATTGGAAACTGCCTGGGTTGCCAGCCTGCTGGCCGACAAAGATGGCAAGCCAGCTAAGGCATGCACTGTACCCTTATCTAAGCACTGACCAGATGCCCCGTAGGCAGATGGATGTTCGCGGTGACCAGACCTGAGGGCGGTGAGTGAACCGGAGCAGCGCGGCTGACTATGCGCTTGCTCTCGCATGTGGAATAGTGAAGGAGTCGGGAGCGGACCCGGGGCAAGTGAACTACATGCCCGGTGAGCGAGGAGCGACAAGGATTAAGAGCAGAAGAAGGGTAGCCCGCATTGTCTGCAGGACCTGCTGCCCTGAAGCGGGCTTGGCTGAGGGCCGGGAAGGCACCGCTGCGTTGCAAATCCAAGGGGAGCAGGATTTGGTCCATGCCTGGAGCGGGTGCGCTCCAGTTCACCCTGAACTGTCCTTCAGTTTCTAAACTGGCAGTGGTCCAGCAGCGGCCCTGTGGTGGCCGATACTGCAGACGAGAGTGCTGCATCCTGGTTGTGGAGACCTGGCCCCCGGCAGTAAGACAGGCATACATCTCCCTCGCGCTGGTATTGCCAGGGGTCTGAGTGAGGATCTGGATGGCGGCTGAGACCATGCTGTGCTGTTGGTGGACGGTGTCACTCATGGGCACTCCTGAAGTATAAAAACCACAAAAGGTGGGAGTGAGACATGGATTAACTACTTTCTTCTGGTGTTAAGACTGGGTCCCCTGGAGGCATATTAACGGAGCATGTGGTTTGCGTAGAGCAATAATTCTGCATGACTTGGGGCCTCGGCGAGTACACGCGTGTGGCAAGTGGCTGACTTAAGGAGAAAGCAGCTGTTAGCAGTGATGCTGGGGCTTTCAAGCGCAGGATAGAGGTGTGCACGTGGAGGAAGCAACTTACTTTTTCCCGGCAATACTTGAGACCGAGGACACAGAAAGAGTGGTTCGCTGGGCGAACGGCTGTGCTATCGAGGGGCTGGCAGTTGCTGGAACCTTGGGTTCCTAGGAGTTGGGCACTCAACGCTGACAATACCCCAGAAACTGGGTGGGGTGGACTCACTATTGCTTGTATCTAGCGCCATATTGGTTGATAAGCACTGAACTTCTGAATTCTGCCCTGCTGACACTTCCTTGCATTACACCTGGAAAAGGGAGAAGGTGCTGCAATGAGTATAATCTGCCATGCTGCTGAGTAGTCCCAAACCCGGCTTTGGGTCTCATTCACTTGAAGGGGTGGTCTGCTCCCTGTGCTGGCTAAGGTGCACTCGTTATGTGGGGCTTGTCACCCCTGCCTGTTGTACTTGCCTCTCCTCTGGTAGGTCTATCAACAGCATCTGCAGCTCTCAATATGGTGCTGACCAACCTTGACTTGGTGGATGTCTGGAGGGAATTGAACCTTGAGAGTAGGGGTTACTCTTTTTACTCTTCGCCCCACGCCCTGTTCACCAGGATTGATTACATCTTTGTCAGGCGGACTCAAATGGCAGATATTGGTGATGCAGAGTACCTGGGTCGAACAATATCTGACCACTCCCCACTAATGGTGTTGTGGAACATAAGAAGTCCCAGGCCCCTATCCCAATGTGGCTTATGCCAGCGGATGCCTTGACTGACCAAATCTTCAGGGATAAGCTGCAGACGACACTGGATTAATTTTTAAAACATAATGTGGGCAGTGTAAAGGAGTGGGGCACTGTGTGGGAAACTTTGAAAGTGGTGGTTAGGGGAGATGTTATAGCCAGTGCCGAGGGTATCCGCAGAACTCTGAGGGCTGGCCTGGAAAAGTTAGAGTATGAAATCCGAGACATGGAGGCCCGGGAGGCGGGTCCGCAGACAAGTGAAGAGAGGTTGGCCGAAACCCGGTACCGCTGCCTTGAGGCGTGGGAAAGGTTTTCCAAATTTGATTACACTGCCAGAACTACGAGAGCACATGCATAGGGAGATAGACCAGGTTGGCGTTTATTGTGGCTCTGTAGGAGAGAACGCTCCAGACACTTGACCACTGAGATAACAGACAGGAATGGGTGCATATGTAGGACACAGCTTAAATCAATAATATCTTCGCCAAGTATTACTCCCAATTATACAGCCACAATGAGCAGGTTCCTCAGGAGGATGTGATGGATGCTCTCTCATCAATGGGGCACCCGAGGCTCGAGGTCGCACATCAGGCCCCATTAGTCCAGCCCATCACAGTCAAAGAAGTGCGTGATGCGATTACTTAACTCGCTACTAGTTAAACACTGGGTAATGATGGACTTCCACCTGAATTTGATAAAACGTATACTTCGGTTGTTGCCCTGGTGTTGCTCAGGGTTTTTGAGGAAGCTTACTGAAAAGGCGCATTCCCGGCAAGTATGCGGGAAACCCTGGTGTTCCTGATTTCTAAGCCAGGGAAACCCACAGATAAATGTGAATCCTATCGGCCCCTGGCCATGCCAAATTATGACATGAAAATGTTGACTACGATACTGGCGGGGTGGCTTCACAAAGTGATTCCGGGTCTGGTACATAGCGATCAGACTGGATTTATCCCGAGCCAAAGCACTGCCCTGAACATGTGCCGACTTCAACACATTATTGCACAGACCAATAAGTGCCTGGAACAATGCGCAGTGGTATCGCTAGAGGCGATTAAAGATTTTGATTTGCTTTATTGGGTCTGGCTGTTTGCAGTACTGCAGGAATTTGGGTTTGGCGAGCAGTTTATTAGTTGGGTAAAGATACTATTTTCATCCCCCACTGCAAGAGTCAAATCTGGGAGACAGGTGCCAACTTCATGGGACATACAGAGGGGAACGCCCCAGGGATGCCCTTATTGCCCATTTTGTATGTATTGGCACTGGAGCCTTTAGCGGTCTATTTACGCCAAGAATTCCTAGAGGCAGGTTGGTGGCACAAGGCATTTAATTTCATTGTATGCAGACGACGTTCTGCTCTACGCGGGGTAGCCGAAATATAATCTGCCCATGGTTATGGAGGTACTGGACAACTTTGCTAAATTGTGTGGAATATCTTTCAGCAGAGAGAAGTCTTGACTATTTTCACTGTTGGGGCTCCACAGGGTCGATGCTGATGCTCTGCCAGAAACTGGGGCTCTCGTGGAATATGGAATCCTTTAATAATTAGGGGTACACATCATGCATACACCTGAAGGCATGCACACCCGAAAACACAATTGGGTTGGTGAAAGGCCTGAGGAGGTCAATGACATTCTGATCTAGGCTTACATTGACACTGATGGGTAGGGTTATGATTACAAAAATGATTGTTTTGCCTAGATTTCTGTATTTCTTTACTAACATCCATCATTACATTTATGTCTCCTTCTTCCACCTATTAGACTTGTGGAACAGGGGATTCCTATGGGGCTCGTCCCGTCACAAGATTGCCCTTGCAACACAGTGCCTACCTTGCAAGGAGGGAGACGTGCAACTTTCGAATCTGGAATGGTATTAACTAGTGGCGCAACTTAGTTTTATTGCGAAATGGCTATCAGTTGACGTTACGTCTGAATCGTTATTACTACAGCAGCTGGTGGCCCCTGCCCACCTTAAAGATGTGCTATGTTTACTGCTGTGCTGCCTGGACTCTACACCTTTATTAGTTTACTTGGGCAGGAAGGTGTGGCTTAGAACGCTGAAACTACTGAAGATTGAGTGCCCTTACTTGCCTGAGGTTCCAATAGTGGTGGATGTATGCAGGAACAGGGAAGATCTTGCGGTGGAACGACGTTGGGAGGGCTTGGGTGTCTCTACTTGGGGTGACATGTACAAACATTGTAAATTTAAAGAAATAGACGCAATAACTTAGCAGAATGGGTTGCCCAGTGGGCAATTCTTGCGATACTTGAGAATAGTGGGGGTGGCTAAATGGAAATGGTCTGGGTGGCCTGAAGAGCCAGAGGTGACTCCGCTACTGGCGTTGCTGTACTCCCTGGAAAATGGCTGGCGACCGGTGTCCAGACTGTATAGTAGTTTAGCCAATAGACCTAACCCTCAGAGCTCCAAGTTAAAATCATGCTGGGAGGCCGACCTTGGAGTGAACATTGGGGAGCGGGAGTAGGAACGCATACTTGGTTTCCCCAGGGAAGTGTCTAGGAACCCTTGTTTCAAATATATGACACCTAGCAGGGGGGCCAAGTTTAACAGTGGCAAGCATTCGACGTGTCCCTGGTGTGGTGGTATCAGCACTGATCTGGTTCATTTGTTTTGGGGTTGCACAAAGGTACAGGGTTTCTGGTCCTGCATCGAGCAAGCATGTAGAAAGGCTAGGATCCCAAGGTACTCCTGGAGACCAAAGGAGTGCCTGTTGGGAGCATACCCGAGGAACAGCAACCACAAGCATGTTATTAAAATTATGGACATGGCATGCATTCTTGCTAAGCGGTGTGTTGCCATGGCCTGGAAGTCAACTAGGGGACTGCAGTGTTTATGCTGGTACAGGGACTACAAGACTTGGGCTGAGGCAGAGACCAGAATGTGGGCTAGGTCGACACGGAATCCCGATGCCACCTCAGTTGGACCCTATGACTCTTGAAGGCTACTGATTTGGGATATGTTCCACCCCTCAGACGATAAACCGCCGTGAGTACCATGCCACTCCATCAAGTGTTGCACTGTTAACCGGACTCTCTGCTCTCCTTGCCCCTTCCGGGTACTCCAACACCCCTAGTCCGCGTACGATCATGAATACCATGGCCCTAGCAAGTAAAGGCGGTCCCTCGAAGGTCCTCCCACTCCTGACCCAATTAAAGTACTAAATAATGCAAATACCTAGTTTACATGCTTGGAGAATTTTTATTTTTGTTTTTGTTGTTAGATTATGTATATCTGTTTACCATGCTGGCACACTGCCTTGATTATAAACTCAATATGCTTGGTACTAATGCATAAAGGTTTATTTTCTGTACTAATGTATGCTTATAAATGCCAATAAAAATAATTTAAAATAATCACCCCGGGAGTAATGAGCAGAGAAATAATTCAGCTGTAGACCCATTTCTTTACTCACTGTGTTCCTCTGTCCAAGATGATGGTCTTGGGGATGCCATGCAAACGGATGATTTGTTGTAGAAAGCATTGTGCAGATAGGACTTCTTTGAGGGAGATGAAATGGGCTATCTTTGTACATGAATCATCCATAGTCAATATCACAGAGTAATCTATTGGGGAGATCAGTGATAAAATCCATAGAGCAGGTTTGCCATGTTTGATCCGGTATGGGTAGCGGTTGTAATAAACCCTGAGGCTTACTTCTTAGGATCGTGGCTTGGGTACAGATCCCAAATCCTTGTATGTATTTAATGGTATCATTTTTGAGAGTTTTCCAACAGGTGTAGTGTTGTTCCTTCTCCAGAGTTTTCCTGATTCCAAAATGACCTGCTTTAGGGATATTATGGCCACACTATAGTACTGGGTGCTGACTCTCTCTAGTAGATAACCACAACCTTTGATCATGAAATAACAACCCTTGTTTTTCAGTATGATTGGTATTCTCCTTCAAGAATGATTATTTCATATGGACGGTATAAGTATTCTTCAAGATCCGTCGTACTCTTTCAAGGTAGGGCAAACAAGGGAAATTATCTTATCGGGAGATATAAAAGGGATTCCTTGGATGTCGTCCTCCTCTCCTTTTGTATGCTCAAGATAAAGCATCAGCTTTGGAATTTTGGTTACTGGGTTTAAAACTAACCAGGAAATCAAACCATGAAAAGAAATTCATCCAGTGATTCTGACATTGGTTCATGTCTTGAGCTGTTTTTAAGAAACCTAAATTACGGTGATCTTTATAGATGGTGATCGTGTGTCTTGCTCCCTCCAACAAATGTCTCGAATACAGGAATGCATCCTTGATGGCCAATAAATCTTTCTCAAAGATTGTATAATTATTTTCTGCAGGAGTTAATGCATGAGAATAGTAAGCCCGTGGATGGGTACATTTAGTTTCTGGGTCATTTTGCAGGAGAATTGCTCATAAGCCATAATTAGAGGTGCCAGTTTCCATAAGATAAAGTAATTCTGGATCAGGTAATTTTAATACCGGAGCAGTGGTGAAGAGGGATTTTTGAGTGCAAAAAGCCTTGTCTGTGGTTAGGTCCCACTCAAATCTGACATCCATTTTTAAGAGTCTCGTCAACAGTACAAGTATTTCCGAATAATTCTGCATGAACCTGTGGTAAAAGTTGATATTGATATTGATATTTTATTTGTATTGGGCTCGTACACAAGTGTTTCAGAGCGCAACAAAGCAACGGAGGGGAACAAGGGAGAACAAAAACAATGATCTTACTAGGCCCAGTGACATTGAGAACGTGCAAGTGCATAGGAGAGGGAAAGGGGAAAAGTGCATGGAAGGGGGGAGAAGTGGAAAGTGCGGAGCAAAGGAAAACAGATAAATGATAAAATAAATAATAAAAGGTAACAAACAGTGGTAGTGCAACCAGCAAGTGGCAAGTGCTGGATTTAAGGCAGCAGGCAGGGTATGTCTGATAAGTGCAGGAAAAAGGGGGGACTGTATGGTTACAGATACAGACCCCAGTGCAAGGTATTGCACAGAGGCAGTGCAGGTAGGTGGCAGGGTGAGTAGATACCTGGACTTGGAAGACAGAGGTTAGGCCAAGTACACGGTGCAGAGAGAGAGAAGATTACCAGGGGAGAGCAGAGGCAAAGGCAGAAGCAAAGAGGAAGGTCTTGAGGTGCTTCTGGAACCGGAGATGGTTCTCCTCAAGTTTCAGAGTGGCAGGGAGGCTGTTCCAGAGGGAGGGCCGAGCCGAAGACAGAGAATCCTAAAAATCTATGTAACTCCTTAACAGAATAAGACACAGCCAGATGGCAGAGATTTTCCTAGGATCCATTCCAAAATATCCAGGAGTTGGAACATAACCCAAATAGGTTATCTTTTGTTTATGAAATTCATATTTCGATATGTTGGCATAAAGATGATGATTATGATTAAATGACTTAAGAGAAATCCAAAAGATCACTGAAAATATTGTTGAGGAAGTGTTGAAATACCATGGGGGTAATGCAGAGCCCAATACGGCATCACCAGGTATTCAAAATGCCCAAAACAGGTTCACAAGGCGGTCTTCCTTTCATCCCCTTCTGCCATATGTACCAAGTCATACGCTCCTTTTAATTTGAGTTTAGTATAGATGTGATGATCTCAAGCCTGATCCAAAAGAATGTGCATAAGTGGTAGAGGGTAATGATTCTTGATGGTCATAGCGTTAAATTGTCTAAATAAATACAGGGTCTAAGTTCTGCCTCATCTTTTTTAGGGATGAAAGAAATGAGAGCCCCTGCAGGAGAGGTTGAGTTTCTAATAGAATCTTTCTCCAAATTGTCATCTATATATTGTTTTAGGATGAGGTTTTCTTTCTCAGAGAGGGCATAAGTTCTCCCATATGGAATCTTGGAGTCTGGATGAATTTCAATATGGCAGTCATAATCTCTGTGCAGTGGTAGCTTGCCTGCTTCTTTGAGATCGAACACATCCAGGTAACCATGGTACTCAGGAGGTAGTTGGGGAGGTATAACCAAGGCATGTTTGGAGGGAGGTTGTTGATTTGTTATCTCAGGTGTTGGACTCTTAGGGTGACCATATGGACTCAAGGTCCTGGAGCAGTATGACGGGCATTGTCCTCCCTGTAAGGTGAGTTTCTGGTTTCTCTAGTCTACCAAGGGATTATGATATAACCAGGAAATAACCAAAATTACCTGGAAATGTGGTGCAGCGATTGCATCAATAGAAATGTATTCCTGATGATACGTGGCACACACCATTAGTAGATTTGGGCTATTTAGTGAAAGGGCTCCTGATATTAAAGGTGAACCATCAACAGACATGATGCGTTCGGTCTTGGCTTTGGACTGCAAAGGTATATTGCTCTGTCTTTGTGTTTAAGTGTATTGCAGGGACGGCTCCTGAATACCTCATATCGAGAATCAAAAAAACTAAGTCAAGGGGGGGCGCTGTTGTGCGGCTCGTAAGATGGCCGCTGCCTGAGAGTGCTCCTGTAGAGGCTCGGATATATGGTGAAAAATCCTGCATTCCTGGGATGAATCGCCTTGAGTACGGTGTGATGCGTTGGGTCGGAACCTGCGCGGCATCCGAAGTGCCGGTTTTGATGCCCTGGGCTGCGCGGGCTCGCTCCCTTCTGGACTGGGACTTTTGCGGCCTTAATCTGGTTAGCCGCCCTTCCCCCTCCCACGGAACGGCTGTGAGAATCCTGGTCCTGGCCATGCGCGACTGCTTGGTGTGGCCTCCTTCGCTGCTGCTCAGCTCATCTTCACCGGCTGGGGAATCGGACCCTGGGTGGCAGGACTTGGGGGCTCCCCTGTTTATCTGGACCTTGCTGGCTGGGCTACCCAGGGGGCGGCTGGGAGGCAGCTCCATTGGGAGGCAGCGGAGCCACTGACACTGACAACCTGTCATCACCGTCCTGCGGATCCGCACTTCCGTTCCTGCAGTCTCCCCAGCACGGGTGGCTGTGCAGTGCTAATTTTCTGCAGGGCGCAGTGGGTGCTACCCCGAAGGACCTTGGGACCAACGGCTTGCTGGCCCGCTCGCGATGCTGAGGGGCGACTCCATTGCTGCTCTTCCCCAGCCCCCGGCGGATTTGCTGCTCCAGCATCACACTTTTGCGGTGAGTCGGGGGGCCGGGGGTGGGGCGATTTTCTCCAATCCTGATGCCCGCTCCCTTCATCTGGGGGTGCCCAGGGGCCCCTCCCCCCTGGCACATACTGTGTCTGAGTTTGGGGCTGACCCAGCTCAGTTTGCCACCATAGAGCTGGGTCCTTAATTATATGGCTGGACCCCTGACAAGTGCGCTGTGGAGGACTAACATCATTCTCCAGAAGTGGATTGGGGTAACTGGACACATCGTGGCCAAACCTTGACCCGGAGTGGGCACCATTTCAGCTGGGGGTTTGACCGAGAGCCGCGTGGGGGCTGCAACCCTCCTCCACCTACAGGACTTTTCTGCTCTATACAGCGCAGCCCCTAATAAGATCAGCCTGGACCATCCTGCCACCCGAGTGTGGCTGCCCTCCTGCACTGGGTCCGTCAAGCTATTGCTTGTCACGCTCTGCCTCTCGGCGGTTTCGCTGGTCGGCTCTAACACCTGGAGCCCACTGGTCATCTGGCCCCCCCTGCTGGCACTACTGTGTTCCCCGCGGTGCACCCAGCGTTTTTCAGCTTACTCCACGAACGCCACATTTATATCACCTGGGTTAGCCCCCCAGAATTGGTAACCAAAAGAAACAAGCAAGGATGGAGCAGTATAATAGGGTTAACCCTCCACAACATTAGGACAAACCTGGCCCCTCCCAACTGGATATTTCGGCCCTAAGCCAGACACTGTTAGCTCCGAAAAACAGTACAGACAATTTAGGGGCCAAAATTGATGCGCTGACTTATAAAGTGGATATATCAGCAGTCCAAAGAGAAATACTACGTGGTAGGATGTCGGAGGTCGAGCACCGGATTGGAGATGGGGAAGAAAAATCACGGAGTTCCAGCCGGAGGTGGTGTCTCTTCACAAACGGTTAAGAAAGTGGTCGCCATGAATGATGACCTTGAAGGGAGATCACAGAGAAACAATATAAGGATTACTGGGGTCGCCGAGTCGACCCCCATTGTCAACATGGAAGTCTTTGTGGAAAAACTGCTTAGAGAGGTTCTCGGGGACCCTCCTGTGACAGAAATGTTTATGGTGGAGCGAGCTCATCACTCACTTGCAGCAAGGCCCCCTCCGGGGGCCCCAAAGAGAGCCATCATCGCTCGGATATTCAATTACCGAGACCAGGACATTCTGCTGAGAGCTGCAAGGAAAAAAGAGTCCTTCCGATGGGGTTCCGCAATAATAAGGCTCTTTCCAGACTTTAGCCAACAAGTTCAGGATTTGAGGAAACCTTTCCAATCTGCGAAAACCATCTTAACGAAGAAAAACATACAATACTCTATGATGTACCCGGCCAAACTTAGGGTTGTCTAGGTGGGAAAAACTCTGTTCTTTACTTCACATGAAGCCACAGAGAGATTTGCTTCAGAGCTACCGGACCTGGGGGCTTCCCCCCGCCGTAGGCCAGCAGGAGCAGTGCCGGGTCCGTCCTGCCACCGAGTTTTACCAGTGGGTCCCATTTGGTCAGCCCGGGGACCCTAATTGACAATTCTTGTAGCAACACTTAATTTTGATAGCACCTAGGAAAAAGTTAAATGCCATAAACAAGCCTCTCACCACCGGGAGGCACAGTGGCTGCCGGCATCCCCTCATGCCCAGTGGCGCCGCACAGAGTTAAAGGTTGTTGGTTCATGTTTTGTCGGTGGAGGGTGGAATTTATTGGCCAGTTGGTTGGAGTTTCTGGCGTGGGTGGGGGGAGGGGAACAATGGAGGGGGGGGAATTGTGGTTTACTATAATGAAGTTTTTTGTGTTTAATGGGGGGGTACACTTTCCAAGCACCTACATATTCGGCTTTACCAGATATACACTGAAGTATGAGTTCTCTTTTTGGGGAATTGAATGGCTATATGCCTCCTTTCTACTGCGCCACTTAGACTGGCCCTGCCATGACTCCGTCAGGTGGTTCTGATTTACATACCAACTTAGACATAACTCTGATGTCGTGGAATATTTGTGGCTTCACAAATTGCAAGAAAACTAGAATGATTGTGAATTATTCCAAGAACCATCACGTTAATGTCCTCTGCCTTCAAGAGACCCACCTGAGAAGGGATTATAGGCTCCCCTCGCTGACAGGCTGGGGGATCCATAGATACAGTTCCCCCTTCACTTCCAGCTCCCGTGGGGTAGCGATATATATACAGAGTTCTTTAGAATTCAAATTACACACTCAGAGAGCGAATGAGGAGGGTAGGTTCATCCTGGTGGCTGGCGAGATTGCAGGATGGTTGGTTTTATTCATCAATATATATGGCCCTAACTATGACCATCCTGACTTCTTTCAATCGTGCTCTGAACACCTGCGCTCCTTCCCGGGGTATGAAGTGGTATGGGCAGGGGATTAGAATATTGCGCTCTCACTACATCAAGACAGGTCCACCTCCTCACAGACCTCTATTTCAAAATAAGTCTGTAAATGGAAAGCAATAGCGGATGGCTATGCCCTTGTTGATGCGTGGAGACTCCTCCACCCCAGTGATCGCGAGTTTACCTTTTTCTCAGGGGTTCATGGGTGCTCTTTGAGGATAGATTATATACACATGTCCCCTGAGCTGGCTCGGGCGACTTGTAATGCTCAGATATTACCCTGGACCTTGTCTGACCACTCTCCGGTCCTGGTTCAGTTCTCTGGCCTGGTGTCCTCTCCGAACCACCCTCGATGGAGATTCAGGGCCCGTGCGCTGGAGGACGTAGCATTTTGCGAGGACATTTGTAAATCCATCACTGGGTTTTCTCAAATAAACTCTGACTCAGTCCCAGATCCCAGAGTAGTCTGGGAGACATTTAAAGTTTATATCCGAGGCTGGTGCATCTCGCAAGAGATTGGGGTCTTGAAGTGTATTCGTAGTTCCATTTCCTCCAAAGAGCTTGAACTTAAGGATTTTGAGACCCGTCAGGGGCTTCGGGACTCCAAAGCGATCCGTACGGAATTGGAGCTCAAGAGGGAAGAGATTCATGTATTAATGGCCAGCGAGGAACGGTTCCTGGGTGATCCAGTCCTCACCGCCAGATACGTGGAAGGGGACCACCCTAGTAGGACCCTAGTGTAGGCCATTGGGTGGGAGCATCACTCCAACCCCACATTGGAAATAGAGACGTCTAGTGGGGACCGTACTAGGGAGTCTGCAAAGATAAATGATACATTTTGTGAATATTATGAACATCTATATGCCACACAATTTAAAGCTGGGCATGATGATATCGTATGCTACTTGGACAGGGTAGCCTTGGGGTGGATGGAGCCGGAACTCAGTGCTTCGTTCTCTGCCTAATGGCAAAGCTCCCAGGACTTATGGCATCACAACAAAATTGTATAAAACGTTCCCTGATCTACTAATTCCGCATCTGCAGTCCATGTTTGAAGCAGCCAGTGCGACGGGCGTCCTCCCTGAATCTACCCGCACGGCTTTGGTCACGGTACTCCTCAAACCTGACAAAGATCCCTGTAAGTGCTCCTCCTATAGACCCCTGTCGCTGATAAACACGGACAATAAGATTATTGCTAAACTTTTGGCAGACAGATTGTTACCCCATATGCCTGGGTTGGTCCTCCCTGACCAAGCAGGTTTCATATCAGGCCACTCCACCCAGAATAATTTGCGGAGGCTATTCTCTTTGATGCATAATGTAAACCAATCAGTCCCGTTGGCAGTCGCCGCTATGGATGCAGAAAAGGCATTTGACTCGGGGAGTGGCGGTTTCTTTTTGAGGTCCTTTGTCGTTCGGGGCTGAGTAATACTTTCCTGCAATGGGTACGCCTACTCTATACAGCCCCCAGAGCCCTTGTTTACAATAATGGGAAACAATCCGTCCCTAATACACCTTCACGTGGTACTAGGCATGGTTGTCCCTTTTCCCCTATCCTATTTGCTCTGGCTATTGAACCTGTGGCTTGCGCATTGAGAGAATATCATGCACATTCACTCCCACACCTCCATCATCTCCCTCTATCCTGACGATATGTTAATTTATCTCAAACACCCCTGAGAAAATGTACGTCGGATTGTGGAAGAGATCACCAGCTTTGGCGCCCTTTTTGGACTTCGGATAAATTGGTCCAAGTCGGAAGTCCTCCCACTCTTAGCGGTTACATCCCTGTGGGATATTGGGGATGCCTTTGCATGGTGTCCTCAAGGGATTCGCTATCTGGGTATCAGAGTGTCCACGTCCCCAACCAAGTTATACAAGGAGAATTACATAACAGCTCTTCAAATCCTGGAACATACGGCAGACACCTGGGCTCGGCTCCCTATCTCCCAAGCCGCCAGGATCTCTCTCTTAAAAACGGTAATCTTACCTAAATTATTGTACGTGTTTAATAATGTCCCAATATGGCCTCCAGCGAACTACTGGACCATGGTGAAGAATCTGGTGAATAAACTAATATGGGCCGCATGCGTCCCTGTATATCGATAAAAATAATGTGCCGTCAGACCTCTCAGGGGGGCTTTGAGGTTCCAGATCTGTTCTTGTACTTTCTGATAGCACAAGCTCAGTATGCAGCTTGGTGGTGGTCACCCTCGCCCGATTTACCTCAAACGACCCTGGAAAATGTTCTTGTTCACCCTGACGACTTTAAAGGCCTTTTGGGGGTACATGGGAACCGTGGGATAGGTCGGAGGTACAGCCTGTGATGGTTACACTTAGGGTGTGGGACCAACTGGCCTCCCTGACTGGCCAGGGACAATGGTATTCTCCTGCTATGGCCATTTATCATGTACAAGGTATACCACTCACATACGAGTCGATATTCATACAACACTTTTCACTTTTACAGATTGAGTCCATGGGAGATATTGCACCGCAAGGGCAGATTCGTTTCCTGGGAGGACCTCAAAGTTAGAGGCGAATGGAACCCTATAACGCTATTTCTATATTGCCGCTTACGGGAGGTACTCCGGGCCACCCGAGTTCCCGAACGCTCCACCCTCCCCTACTATCATGACATATATTACCACCCCAAGACCTAAAGGGAGACTGGTATCGACCCTGTATAGTATGGCAAGGTCCCTCAGACCCCCCTGTGCGGCCCCCCGGTATAGAGAACACTGGGAGGGCACTCTGGGATACTCGCGGACCGGCAAGCAGTGGAATTCTATATGCATGCAGTCTAAATCTATATCGGTAAATCATATGTTCCGTTTGATACACTTTAAATATATTCATCAGGTATACTACTCCCCTTTTCGGTTGAACAGGATTTATCCACATAGACCCTCAAATTGTAAGAGATACAATCAGGTGGACACCGATTTTCTTCATGTTACCTGAGAATGCCCCCAGATACAGCCCCTATGGTCAAAGGTAGCTGACACTGTGTCAGAAATGGTCGACATAGTTTTGCCATTTTCTCCTGAGACTTGGCTGTTGTCCCATGTGGGGGAGGATATGGGGTAGGGAAACGGTTGGTGGGAATGGCATCTGTGGTGGTGAGACCGCTTATTGCGCAGGCATGGGCAGCCAGCAGACCCCCCTCGTTCCAACACTGGCTCAATGTTTTGTCTTCATGTGAGCGGAGGGAAACACAGTTTAATTCAATGAATCCACCACAATGCAGACCCAAGGACAACTGGGCTGCATTCAGGAACCACAAGGGGGAGCTGCGGCCCTCGAGCTATCCTTCACGCATGGGAAATAGTCCCACTGGAAACCTCATTGGTTCTTCTCAAGGTGATTCCCTTTCCAGAAAAAAAGATGGACTTCTTGCTCCGTTGATCGAGTCTGGGTTGTTCCCTTAAGTAAATCTGGAAGCTATAGCAGTATTGAACTGTGGCGCTGTGTACTGGAACTGATGTGGTACTATGGTTTTAAGACTTTACCGGCTCTGGTGTTGGGATTATGGAGAGTGCTGGGGGTGGGTTGGGAATGGGTTGTACTGGGCCCCGGTTGGGCCTCTGGTTTCTGATTTATGTATGCTGTATAATGATAATAAAAACAGTTTAAAAAAAAACTAAGTCAAAGCGGACCTTGCGCTCTAATGATCAGATGCTACTAACCAGGCCACGTATCATTTTGAAGAAACTGGGTAGGTCTAGGTTTAATGCATGGGCTCCATATAATTGGAATCTAATCCCGCTGCAAATAAAACGAATTACCACTCTCCAACAGTTTAGGAAACGGCTCAATACATTGCTTTTTGATGCCTAACTAAACAAAAAAACGCAATCCTTGACGCCCTGAAATGATTTCTTATTTAGTACACATATTTCTTGTGTACAAGCTGTTTGCCTTCTTTTCTGTTCTTTGTCTGTTTCCGTCTTGTGAGTGCCCTGAGACCCTTGGGTTAGTGTTGCGCGATAAAAGAACATGTTTAGTTAGTGTCATGCCTTCGGGTCGTTCCTCCGGCCATGTCCCGACACCCAGTCTGGTAGCCCGTCCCTCCCATTCACCTGTCTCCCGGGGCTCACGCAGGCAACCCAGTTTGGCTCGCGCGCTAGCAAGACAAACACCATACACCCTACAGTCGCGGTTGCGGCCGTTTCTCCATTGGCAGTTGCCATGGAGATTAGGCCACCGCTCGAGCAGTAACACACTCGCTCGTACCGTTGTGGCCCGATCACGTGACCCGAGGAGATGGTCACGTGCCCCAGGTTCGCGGTCACGTGACTCCGTTTAGTGTCATGTGACCAGGAAGTAGACGATATTTAAGCAGTGCAGTGCCGGTACACTACGCTTCACAGCTGGTTTACCTGGAAACACTGTTTGGCTTACTTACCCATGTTGCTTACCTGGCTTCCTTGGACCTGGCTTTTGTTTTCTGGACTTCTTGTGGATCGCGCTTGGCTATTGCTACATCGGCTCTTCTGTTCATCACGGCTCCTGACCTCGGACTGAACTACGGACTTCCTTTGGATCACGTTTTTGTTCTTCCCTTTGGTTCGGACGGCTCTTCCTGGCTTCAGACCTTTTTCTGCAACGGACCTCTCTTGGGCCTCCCTGATTGCACCTCTGCACGGGTAATCTCACTTTCCAGTTGGTGGCTGCCATCTGATTACCTGGGGCCCCTCTACAATACCTACACTCTCCAGGTGGAGACTGGCAAAGAACATCCAGACCTATCCCGCAGGGTGGGTCCTTTGCCTACGTGAGTCCCGGAACCATTCTCCCGTTCAGGTTCACCATCCCTTTCATCAGATCCCCGGTAAGACTCTGATTGTCTTCTGATTAATATATGTAGTATCCTGTCTGCTTGGTATATAATCATTGCCTTTTTTCACAGCTGCCTTGGGGTTCCTAGTACTTCGGTTCCGGCTCCGGATTATCTCCACCTGTGGCCTCAAGGGTTGCACAGGGAGTGAAATAGTGGTTCTCCCTGTGCGGCATTTGGGGACGGAGGTCTCCTATATCTTCACGACACTCAACACGAGACAGACTGTGAAGCCTGTCGTGTAAGATATGGAGGGTGCCGCTGAAGACCCCCTGGCCGCTGTCATCCAAGCGATCACGGTACTACGGGCCGACATGGTGGCTGCTAATACAGCGGTCCATCAGCGTCTTGACCTGTTACAGAGCGCCCAACATCCCTTACCCGTGGACCCGGAGCTCGGAGACGCCCCTCCAGCACCGATACCCCTTGCACACCCAATCCCGATTCCCTCGGCTCCCGTTCTGGTGGTCCTGCCTTCTCCCTTTCCTTTGGCTGCCCCAGAAAAATTCCATGGGGACCCGAGAAAGTTTAGGACCTTTCTCAACCAGTGTAAGCTGCACTTTTTGTGTCGACCCCTTGTTTTTCCAGATCCTACCACCAAGGCGGCATTCACTCTCTCTCACCTAGCTGGCACGGCTGCTGCTTGGGCAAACCCGCTGTTAGAAACCGATCATCCTGCCCTCTATGATTTCGACCAGTTAGTATCAGAGATGTCCCGAGTGTTCGACACCAGGTATAAAGCACAATCCCACGATCTAGAACTGCTAGACCTGTCCCAGGGTAAGGGCTCCCTTATTGAGTACATTACACGATTTAACCAACTGGCAGCAGAGACCTCATGGCCCGAAAGTAAGAGATCGGTTGTATTCTATAGAGGGTTGTGCAGCCCTATGAAAGACGCCTTGGCTATGGTACCGTCTCTACCAGTCCAGTTCCCGGCCCTGGTGGACTTGGCTCTCCAAGTGGACGCACGACGCTCTGAACGCAGGACTGAGGCCGGGTTTTCCCAGACGGCCAGCTCTGCCATCTCGTCGTCGTCCTCTGAATCCACCGGTGAGCCTATGCAAATAGGGGGTGTTAGGAGTCCCATCACCTCGAGAGAGAGAGAGGGAGCGCAGAAGGGCTGAGAACGCCTGTTTTTATTGCGGCTTAGGGGGGCATTTTGTGAAGGAGTGTCCCCGGAGACCCAGACCCAAGAAACAGGTTTTTCATCCAGCTCGATCCTAGATACGGGGGTAGGATCGAGTTCTCCATGCCCTTCCCCGAGAATCATTCCATCGTTTGGTCAAATCAGGCCCATTCAGGTAGAAGCCACCATACAGCCTGCCCCTGGTATCATCCACCCCGTGCGGATCATTATTGATTCCGGGGCCTCCGGGAACTATATTGATATCGCTCTAGCTCAGACACTGAACCTACCCCTGATCAATAAACCTCGACCCGAACCGGTTCAAGCAGTCGATGGGACAGAACTCGCTTCTGGTCCCATTAAGCAACAGACCACCCCCCTCGTCGTAACCATCCTATCAGTCCATAGGGAAACCCTCCACTTTGATCTGATATCCACGCCTCAGTTCGGCATCATAGTAGGAATACCTTGGTTACGAGAACACAACCCGCATATCGATTGGGGAACGGGACACGTCCATTTCGAATCTGAACTCTGTCAGAACTTCTGCCTCCCCGTGGACAGAGAAGCAGACACCCCAGCATTAGCACTTGGTGCTGTTGCCCAACTCACGATACTGGGCGACGACATTCCCCCTGCCTCGCATATAGTGGGTTTAGTCACCGCTCACATCCCTGTGGTTTATCAGGATTACACAATGCTATTCGATCCGGGCTCCTCTGAAGTACTCCCTCCTCACCGCTCCTATGACTGTCCGATTGACCTGGTTCCCGGGGCCTTGGTGCCTTCAGGCCGCATCTATTCTTTGTCTCTAACGGAGGACCTGACTCTTAAGGAGTACATCGATAGAGCGCTGCGTCTGGGTCACATACGTCCGTCTAAGTCAGCTGCAGCTAGTCCCATATTCTTCGTGCCTAAAAAAGAGGGCACCTTCGTCCTTGTGTGGATTATCGTCGGCTTAATGCCGTCACGGTGAAGAACCGCTACCCGATTCCACTCATCTCTCCCCTCTTGGACCGGTTGACCCACGCCTCCATATATACCAAGTTGGATTTGCGGGGGGCCTATAACCTCGTCCGCATCCGAAAGGGTGACGAATGGAAGAGCGCCTTCTGTACACGGTATGGCCTTTTTGAGTATACGGTCATGCCCTTCGGCCTGTGCAACGCCCCTGCCACTTTTCAGCATTTCATGAACGACATCTTCTCGGACATATTAGACACGTTTGTGGTGGTGTATCTCGATGATATACTCGTCTTCTCTCACACTCTGAAAGAACACATACAACACGTACGAGAAGTGTTGTCCCGGCTGCAAAAACACTCGTTGTTTGTCAAACCCGAAAAATGTTTGTTCCATGAGTCTAACGTGGAATTCCTAGGGTTTAACATCACACCTGGTGGTCTGGCCATGAATCACGCCAAAGTTCGGGCGATCCTCGAATGGCCAACACCAAAGACCCTAAAGACTTTGCAATCCTTCTTGGGTTTCGCTAATTTCTATCGGCGCTTTATCTCTGGGTTCTCTTCTCTTGTGTCACCTCTCACATCCCTTACCAGTCCTCTTGTTCCATTCAAGTGGCAGGAGATACACCAGCAGGCCTTCGAGGCGTTGAAGAACGCCTTTACCACTGCCCCTGTGCTCCAACACCCCGACCCCGACCAGCCTTACGTCGTTGAGGCTGACGCCTCTTCTTTTGCATTGGGGGCGATCCTGTCGCAGGCCTGTCCTGCTACAGGGCGGTTGCATCCTGTAGCCTTCCATTCGCGTAAGTTCAGCCCCGCAGAATCCCACTATACCGTAACCAAAAAAGAGCTACTGGCGGTGATGGACGCCTTCCGAACCTGGCGTCATCACCTGTTGGGGGCCAAACATAAGGTTACGGTATACACAGATCACAGGAACCTGCAAGACCTGGCAGCCCTAAAATGCGTAAACAGTAGACAGGTCAGGTGGCATCTGTTCTTCGCCGCTTTCGACTTCCAGATTAAACATCGCTCTGGTACAGAGCATAGCAAGGCTGACGCTTTGTCTCGCTTCCCTGGGGGGGTTTCGTTACCGGTGTTTCCTGACACGCTCTTACCCCGGGGGCATGTTGTCTGCACATGTACACCCCCTCTGGCACTACTAGAAGAGATTCGTTCTTGGGTTCAAAAGCACCCCGATCAGCTGTCAGAATGGGATCCCATTTATCACAACGGTCTGCCATATGTACAGGATCGCCTAGTTCTCCCTTCCACTGACACCAGAAACCTAGCCCTGGAGTGGTCCCATGACGCCCCGATCAATGGTCACCCGGGCCAAGCCCGCACCTTGGACCTCTTGAAACGCTGGTGTTGGTGGCCTTCCATGAGACACGACGTGGGCTGTTACGTAAACTCATGCTCAGTCTGTGCTCAGGGCAAACATCGTAGGGGTCGTCCATTGGGGCTACTGCGACCCTACCCGTGCCACCAAAACCCTGGCACACCCTGAGCATGGATTTCGTAACCGATTTACCCAGGATCCAGGGCTACGACACCGTATGGGTAGTGGTCGATGTCTTCACTAAGATGGCTCATTTCATCCCTTGTCATGGTATCCCGTCTGCCCCTGCCTTGGCCAAGCTTTTCTTTGATACCGTTTTCTGTCTCTACGGCCTTCCCTCTGTCCTTGTGTCCGATCGAGGCTCTCAGTTCACATCCCGTTTCTGGCGTGCATTGACCGCTCTGCTAGGTATCGATGCACGGTTCTCCTCCGCGTACCACCCGGAAACCGATGGCCAGACCGAGAGAACAAATCAGTCCAT
This sequence comes from Ambystoma mexicanum, assembly GCF_040938575.1. Classification (NCBI taxonomy): domain Eukaryota; kingdom Metazoa; phylum Chordata; class Amphibia; order Caudata; family Ambystomatidae; genus Ambystoma; species Ambystoma mexicanum. The sequence goes on along the minus strand of NC_090935.1, from coordinate 1,268,656,708 downwards.
GGAACAGTATCTGCGTTGTTTGATGCTACAACAACAATCGACCTGGTTGCAGAACATACGTTACGCTGAGTTCGCCTACAACAACGCTACACACTCCTCCACTGGTCTTTCTCCGTTTTACGCCATGTATGGCCAACATCCCAGGGTCCTCCCTATCCCCGACATTTCACCCACCGAGAACCCTGCCGCAGCAGCCTGCTTTCGGGATATGTCAGCCCTCCATGCCCAGGTCCTCGTTCATCTGCAGGAGGCACAGGCATCCATGAAGGCCTCCGCAGACGCTAGGCGTACCATGGCCCCGTTGTATCCCGTTGGTTCCCAGGTTTGGCTGTCCTCCCGTCATCTCCACTTGAAGGGCTGTCGCAAACTATTGCCCCGTTTTGTGGGTCCTTATGTTGTTTCCCGTGTCATCAACCCAGCGGCCTATCGCCTAGTTCTCCCCTCCTCTTGGCGGGTACATCCTGTATTCCATACCTCCCTCCTCAAGCCTTGCCCGTCCTCGACGCGTCTTCGCCCTTCTCCTGCCCCCATTTCCCTGGATGCGCCTGATGTTTTCGAGGTCTCGGGCATTCTGGGGTCCCGTTTCCTTCGGGGTCGCCTGCAGTACCTGGTCGATTGGTTGGGTTTTGGTCCGGAAGAGCGCACCTGGGTCTCCGCCTCGGATGTCCATGCCCCGCGGTTGGTTTCTCGGTTTCATCGGGAACATCCTTCCTGCCCACGGGGTCGTGGGCCTTTGGGGGGGGGCTCTGTCATGCCTTCGGGTCGTTCCTCCGGCCATGTCCCGACACCCAGTCTGGTAGCCCGTCCCTCCCATTCACCTGTCTCCCGGGGCTCACGCAGGCAACCCAGTTTGGCTCGCGCGCTAGCAAGACAAACACCATACACCCTACAGTCGCGGTTGCGGCCGTTTCTCCATTGGCAGTTGCCATGGAGATTAGGCCACCGCTCGAGCAGTAACACACTCGCTCGTACCGTTGTGGCCCGATCACGTGACCCGAGGAGACGGTCACGTGCCCCAGGTTCGCGGTCACGTGACTCCGTTTAGTGTCATGTGACCAGGAAGTAGACGATATTTAAGCAGTGCAGTGCCGGTACACTACGCTTCACAGCTGGTTTACCTGGAAACACTGTTTGGCTTACTTACCCATGTTGCTTACCTGGCTTCCTTGGACCTGGCTTTTGTTTTCTGGACTTCTTGTGGATCGTGCTTGGCTATTGCTACATCGGCTCTTCTGTTCATCACGGCTCCTGACCTCGGACTGAACTACGGACTTCCTTTGGATCACGTTTTTGTTCTTCCCTTTGGTTCGGACGGCTCTTCCTGGCTTCAGACCTTTTTCTGCAACGGACCTCTCTTGGGCCTCCCTGATTGCACCTCTGCACGGGTAATCTCACTTTCCAGTTGGTGGCTGCCATCTGATTACCTGGGGCCCCTCTACAATACCTACACTCTCCAGGTGGAGACTGGCAAAGAACATCCAGACCTATCCCGCAGGGTGGGTCCTTTGCCTACGTGAGTCCCGGAACCATTCTCCCGTTCAGGTTCACCATCCCTTTCATCAGATCCACGGTAAGACTCGGATTGTCTTCTGATTAATATATGTAGTATCCTGTCTGCTTGGTATATAATCATTGCCTTTTTTCACAGCTGCCTTGGGGTTCCTAGTACTTCGGTTCCGGCTCCGGATTATCTCCACCTGTGGCCTCAAGGGTTGCACAGGGAGTGAAATAGTGGTTCTCCCTGTGCGGCATTTGGGGACGGAGGTCTCCTATATCTTCACGACACTCAACACGAGACAGTTAGTTAGTTAGATATTCTGGCGGTGTGCAAAGGAAAGGACAATGAAATTACCAGTGGCCCCACTATCTACAAAGGCAATAATGCCTTCCCATGTTAAGTGTTCAAAATATAAATAAACGGAAACATAAAAATGGTTCGAATGACTAGGCGTAACAGTCCAAACTGAGTCTTGGGAATCCTGAGACATATCACCCATCCTAAGATTCCCTACTGAGGACGGGTGGATTCATTTCCCATACCCTGAGATGGTCTTCAGGGGCAAGAACGGTCAGGATGCCCTGTTTTGCCACAAAAGAAACAGAGGTTCAATCTTCTTCTGTCCTGCTCTTCAAAGGAGATAGGCCCTCAAATACTACCTAATAGCATAGTGTCAGGACTGTCAGGATCAAGCTCACTCTCCGATGTGAGTTCCCCCAACTCCTCACCTGTATTCCCGGAGCTGATGGTTGACGTCTTCTTCCTTCGGTAATCTTTCTTTTTATACAGAAAGGGTCTACCACGGAAAGCCGACACGGGGACCCCTGGAAAAACCAGAGGTCTGGTGGATCAGCGCGCCGGAGTAGCCAATAGGGGAAAAAGCCATAAGGCACAAAAAAACCCTTAATGATGTCCTTAAGGTGTAGCTGGTGATGAGCAGTCACAGAAGAAGCGGGAAGACTTCCAGTATAGCGTCCAGAATGATTGGAAGGCAGCAACTGGTATAACGGATACAGGAATAGAATCCAGGGAGAGCAAGGGAGTAGACACTGAGAGAAACCAGAGTGGGCTGCAGGTAAGTCTAACAGGGAAAACAAGCAGGAAGGCCTGGGGAACGGGAGACAGAGAAGGAAGGGTAGGGGAGAGAGAGAAGCGGAGAGCCAACACGGGCTGTGGAGAAAGCAGTGAGAGACCTGAGGGGGAGAGACCGAGAGACAGGAGTGAGAAGCGAAGGCAGGGGCTGGGCTCAGCGGAGCCAAAGAGAAAAATACAGCGTACGCACCCAAAGAAGCGAGAAGCACTTGAGGGATGAGACGTGCCGACCGCCGGGGGCAGGAATGCTAAGAAGCTCCTGGCGGCGGCCATGTTGAGAAAACCACTAGACCGCTGCAGGCAACATTGAGGGCGGCGTAGCGGGGAAATCAATGGCGCCCAGCACGCCACCGATCCAACAGTCTCCAGGAGGGATGAAGCATGACACATAGGCTCAGTTCCATTAGCAGGGGTGGGGTCTTGCTCTCTCTCTCTCTCTGTCTCGCTCTGTCTCTCTCTCTCTCTCTCTCTCTCTCTCAGGAAGATGGGTCTGCATAGTTCCCATCTCTTTCTTTCTCCTTTCCAAACACTTGAACCTTGTTCAAGGCAAACGACTAAGGCAGTGTATTCATTAAGAGTATCTGGAACGAGGACTGTTTGACATAATGGGCCTCATTACGACCCTGGCGGAAAGTGACTGACCGGACCGCAACAGCGTAAATAGCGTTTCCGCCATTGCACGAAGGAGCAAAGTGCGGCTAATTACGACCCATCGGGCACGAGCATTACGCCATGGCGGAATCCGAAAGGCTGCGATGGCGGAAATGACCCCAAAACGGCCCTTACCGCCGCCGTACGCTGCACCAGGTGCAATACCGCCACCCATCTTAGCGGTCACCGTAATGAGCGGTCACCGTAACGAGCGGGCACCGCAAATTACGGGCACCGTAAATATACGGAAACGGAAGTAAAAGCATGTGGCCGGAACGGGAAACAGCACGCCGCACAACTATAAAATCCGAATCCCAACACAACCATTAAAAACCCGACCCTGACACACATCCCAACCCGTTAGCAACCCCAGTTAAAAAAATAAATATGGGAAAGGTAGCCAAGAAAGCGTGTGATCGCAAGCGGCAGGTACACTTCTCCCGAGAGGAACTGACCGTGCTCACCGAGACCCTCCAGGAAAATGCCGCCGTCGTCTTCTCCAGTCAAATGACCAGGACGGCCCTTGCCAACAAGAAGGCCATATGGGCCCTGGTGGCACAGCGCGTAAGTGCGGTGGGGACAACACCCCGCACGCCACAGCAATGTCGCAAGCGGTGGGACGACCTGCGGATCCGCGTACGCAGCATACTTTCTGCGAACAGGAACATCGCCACAGCTACCGGGGGGGGTTCAGAGTCGCCCATCAAGTTGACCCCCTGGGAGGATATCTGCGCCTCCACCATAGGAATGGAGAGCATAGAGGGAGTCGGAGGGATGGAGAAAGGAGTGCCGACATCCGGAGAATCAGGTAGGTTGGCCAAGAGAAACAATGCGAAATCCACAAAACACGAACATGTGCAGTACCATGTGACCCCATAGTGCAATACATACTTTGCCCTGACAGCGCCCTCTAAAAGTCAGAATGAATAAACAAATCAATCAAGATGCCATAAACAACCCCTACATGTGCAGCATGCACCCCCTAACTGCAGGCAGCCAAATGAATGCATCCTCAATCCACACGAAAATGAGACCACCTCCAAGGCCCAGTCCCAAATCAGCCTCATGTACCACCCCAATGCATTTGATACGTTGCCATTCCAAATCCGACAGACCCATAACTAACGCTCGCCCCTCTTTACTCCACCACAGGGTCCGATACCAACGACGAGCTGCAGGACACCCCTACCAGCACGCCTGCAAAGAGGGCCAGGACCAACGTCCCAAGAGCCTCCACCTCAGGTGCAAGGATCAAGACACGGCAGCAGCAGGAATCAAGTGGCAGCACACTGGAGGGGACTGCAACAGGCACCCCAGCAGCCAGCAAGTCCACAACCCCAGCACCACAGGTCCCCCCAAAGAACGTATCTGATGGCACTGCCTCTGGTGGTAGCAGCACCATAGGTGACACAGCTGTCATGCCAGCATGCTCCGACACGGAAAACAGTGCTGGCGACGTAGGTACCATCCATGACCTTTCCCAATCCCCCTGCATGTTCCATCCCCTACACCATGACGAAACCACGCAGGGGCACCCTGAAGACGACGACTGGCCAACCCCCACAAGTCCTGTGCCAAGGCAACATGTGTTGAGCAGCCCCCCTGTCACACCACCGCAAATGTCCATGGCCCAGCAGAGGCAACAGTCCCTCGACCTGCTGATCGAGCAACAGCAGGAAGTGTCCACGCTACTCAAGGACCATGCAAATGAATGCGGGGGTTCCAGGGCAGCCATGGAAACATCCACCGAGACACTCAGGGCACAAATAGAGAAAAGTAGTGAGAGCCTCAGGGGAGAAATGGAGAGAAGCACCGAGAGCCTGAGAGCACAAATGGAGAAAAGCACCGAGAGCCTGAGAGCACAAATGGAGAAAAGCACCGAGAGCCTGAGGGGGGAACTGCATGCGACGTCCAAAGACGTTTGTGCTGAACTTGCTGCTGTGCGCCGTGTGCTCTCGGAGCTCTCACAAACCCTCAGAGACATGCATGGACGCGAGCAGGCAGAGACATCATCCGTGGCAAGTTCCGTCCAGGGCAGCCCCCAACGCAGATCTGGCAGGAACCTGCGCTCCACGGGCAGGGGTGCCCCTGATACCCGTAGAGGGGGCTTGCAATAGCGTCTAACCACGGACAGCATGCATATTTGGACACTGGTGTTGGGGGGGGAGGTAGTAGGGTGGAGGGGGTGTGTTGGGCTTCACTGGGTGGCGGGTCCATAGGGTGTATAAATCAAATCACATTAACAATACAGCACCTCATTATCATCCAATGACATGTGTGGACATTGATATTTGCGTACGAGGCCTTCATAGGCGTACAGTCCACAATGTGCCTGTACTACACACACACAGTGCCACAGGTCCCCTTTCCGTGTAATAGGCACCATGCGTGGTTGCTAGAAGCATGCATCTATGATGCTCTGTCGGATTGCACGTGCATCCTGTGCCTCATGGACTCCTTGAGGTGCCTCCACATCCCCACCCTCATCATCATCATCATCTTCAGGTGCATGCAGTACAGCGTCAGGGGGCATGGGCACATTCCTACGTATGCACATGTTGTGCAGCATGACACATGCCATGACCATCTTAGAAACCTTCTCATGGCTGTACATGAGTGCCCCGCCAGACCTGCTGAGGCTGCGGAAACGAGCCTTCAGTAGGCCGAATGCCTGTTCAATGACCACACGGGTACGTGAGTGGGCATGGTTGTAGTCCTCCTCATGCTCGTTCTGTGGGTTCCGGATTGGTGTAAGGAGCCATCTCTTCAGTGGATACCCGGCATCACCTGTATGAGACGAATAAAGGGTGTCAGTGGAATGATAGTGCTAAGTAGCCCCCCCCCCTCCTGCAAGGTCATTGACGCATCAAATGGGCCACGATGTCATGCATGGAATGAGACTCACCGAGTAGCCAGGATCTGTGCCCTGCGTGTCGCTCCATGTAGCGTGGTATTCTTGTGTTCCTCAGGACCATAGAATCATGGGTAGATCCTGGAAATCTGGCACAACAATGCGTAAAGATCTTGTTGGAGTCACACACCATTTGCACATTGATTGAATGAAATTGTTTCCGGTTGCGGTACTGGACCTCCATGGCATGTGGGACAACCAATTCAACATGGGTGCAGTCGATGGCACCAATGCAACCCGGGATGCCGCCAAGTGCATGGAATCCCACTTTTGCGTTGGTAATCTCCTGGTACGTGCGTGGTAGTGTGATGTGGTCGTCGGCGTGCTTCAGGAGGGCATCGTGCACTTGGAAGAGTGTCCGTGAGAACAGTGGCTGTGAAATGCCATGCAACTGTCCCACTGTGTGCTGGTAGGTGCCTGTGGCCAGGAAGTGGAGTGCAGACACCACCTTCAGTAGGGGTGGGATGGCGGTTGGGCTATCTATCATGCTCACGAGGTCAGCATGTGTCATGTCCACAATGGCGATTATGGTGTCCCGGTCCAAACGGTAGAGGGTGTGGATCTGCTCAGCAGTGAGGTTGAACGGATCGGCTCGGAGGCGTGGGATTGCGGGCCGCCTGCGTGGTGGTAGTGGCAGTGCTTGTGGGCCTTGCTGACCCTGCCTTGCCCTCCTCCTCCTCCTTCTCCTCCGTCTCCCCTGTGCGCCCGGTTGTTGTACCTGTTGTTGTTCGTCGTCTTCTTGTAGTTGTAGCACTTGCAGTGCTATCTGGTCCCCCAGGCCCAACATCGCTAGTCCTGCCGGTAGCATTTTGGAGTGGGAGTGGTTGTGGGAGGGGTTTGGGTCTGCTATATATGTGCTGTCGGCCTGTATGGCCTCCACCTGTGCTGATTGAATGAATCTGTGGCAGATGCAATCCCTTCTGGCCGAGCACGTCCCGCACGTAAGGCTGCATTTGGCCGCATGGCATCTTGGGATTGGAATCATGTATCAAATCCCGATGGCAGTGTGATGTACTTTGACTGATTTTCATGCTATGCTCCCATTGTTACACATGCTATGATTGCAGCCGCTTACATACCTGTGAAGAGTCAGTGGTATGTAGGGCTCGATCGATGGCCGACCCTCATGCAGCACAGTAACGTACTTCACCGACGGGCGTGGCGTCCCATTTGTGATAGCAGCCAGTTAGCATTATGACACACAGCCGCACTACATTGATGTAATTGTGAATGCAAGCGTTCACAGAAGCCTTTTCGACGTAATGTTGCAAGTGAGGAATTCGAAGGCCAGCATTTTTGGTTTTGAAGTAGCGGCGAGGATACGCCCACAGGTCTGGCTGGAAATGTAACGTTCTATTGTAGAATGTCCTTGGGACATGGCCCATAACGAGCAAGCAATGAATGATATGAATTGAATGGGATGCGCAATAGCGTAGTGGACGATAAGGCAGGACGTTCCCAAATCCATCTTGCTTCACAACACTACAGATCCGGCCAGGAGCACAGTGGTTTTTGCAGACTGCATTACGCACAGACGCGATGGAAGTTTCACATATTATGTGAGTGAATATTCATGCGTTTTCATTGCGGGATGAGGGAATGATGAATGGATGCATGGACAGATGATTCCGTTTAGGGTCTGCCATGTACATGGGTTTTTTGAATCACTCCCCTTCCCCTGCGCTATGTGATGCAAGGCTGCCATAGTGGGACTTACGTCTATCTGCCCTTGTCGGATCCTCCCTGTCTCGACGCGCCTTCATACACTTGTGTCTAGGCACGTTACTAATCCCATGTCATGGGTTCTATCTTGACGGACGCATGCACAGTAACCGACGTTGCCAATGGTGTATTTACCTCGATTGATTTCGTTATGAATCGATACTGATTTAGGGGTCTGTATATTCCTTTGGAGTGGGCTAGCATGCATATGGGTGTGGATTTGGTGTGTTGAATGAAGATTGTAATGCATCATGAGTCCCGTAATGCAATCGGTTAATTTGTGTTTCATTTGGGTGACAGGTATCTCCTGCCCTATTGCAGATGCCATCTCTACGCCACTCCTCCAGATGGGTTTTACTCTCGACACCTGCAGCTTCGGGTGAATCAGTGGAGCACCATTTCGATCTTATGGGACGATCGCCAATGGGCCACATGCCCTTACGCTGTACTGGTGGCTAGGTGCAACATTTCGGCCTTTCAGCTCGACTAGTGCCTGCCTCATGGGACGGACCTGCGGTTCTTGCCGCTTCCATGTTGCCTTTTGGAACGTTGATGTAGGCCCTGTGTGCCATGATGGTACAGGGCGTCACACAAGTGGAAGCTGGTCAATTATTGCAGATGCAGCCCTCGGTGATGATGGATGTTTTGGTGTTATTTTGCAAATTGCTGTGGGGCCTTTGTCATTTGGATGTGCATTTAAATTGTATTCCGATATTTGTCGTGTTGCGTTATTCTTTGCAGGTGATGTGGCGATTTTCGATTTGTGGCGGTATGTATTGCGAGATGATCTGCATTGTGTTCCGCCTTCTGAGTTGAGTTGTGTGGCACAGTACTGGCCGCGTTTGCCTACGTAGCACAGTATGGTCACGGATAGGGGCTGCCATTGTGACTGTTTACATGATGTGCTGTTCAGGGGCGGGGGATTGGCTTTTGGCCGACTGGTGCCTGTCAGCCAGGTCGATTGGTGGAATGATGGGATGTTCAGAATGTGGCTGGTCACAGGTGACTGTGTTTGCGTGCGTTTGTTGGAGGGGGACTGGGGTCATGTCCATTGGAATAGCTTCTGTATTCATGCCATCTGTGCCCTGCAGCTCCCATCGGCCCCTCTTGGGATGAGCCTGGCTGCTCAGTCACTCTGCCAACTTGTGTGGTACATGCTTCTGCTGATGGTTGGTTTGTTTACTGGCAAGGGTACAGGGCTGGTGCAATCCCCCTCAGGATGCTGTTTTGGATGTTGCCTTGCGCTGGTGGCAAGCGATGGGGGACTACTGTTGTTTTGTGTCATGTGTTCTTGATTTTCATTTTGATGTATTGTACCTTCACATGCCTGTGCTGCATCAGTACGGCTATGGTGACATGCCGTACATGGATGCCCACTCACGGGGCGCTTTGAGCCCCTGCATGCATTTCTACGTTGGCATGCATGGGTGAATTGTAGATTTCACTGGTTGCATAGTGTGAGTACATTGCGCCTGCCAGGAGTTGTGCAATGTGGCCAGGGAGTGGAGTACAGGCACTCAGTGGGCCATTTACGGTTGGTTCACGATGCCGTATTTCTCGCCATGGCGGAATGGTACTTTACGACGTGCTTGATGGCGTTCAGTACATGTCCGCTAGGGTCAGAATTCGCGTACCGTTGCGCCATGGCGGTGATTCCGGTTTTGCAAGGCGCGCGTGCGCGTACTTGGTGCAGTTAGCGTTGCCGTTCACTGCGGTGTCGCTAATGGCATCGTACTTTACGGTGACGGGTCATAATCGCAACGAGCGGTGTTCGATGGCGGTATTGCATTTCCGCCATCATTTTTCCATTTCCGCCAGGGTCGTAATGAGGCCCAATGTGTTTTTCATGTCTTATATAATAAAACATAGGGTTTCATTATGAGTTTGCCGGTCCAGAAACAAGGGTGCCGCTAAGCTCACTGGCATCCTTGTTTCCGGATCGGCTAACTCAGAGTCTGCCTGCCGTGGCCGCTGTGGTCGACAGGTCTGACTCTGCCAGGTGCAGCGGCCATGGTAGGCAAACTGGTGACGGAAGCACCAGCATCGTTAGGACTCTATGGGAATGGGGACTTACATTTTTGCTGGCGCCTTACTTCCCGGCCTCCGTACTCGTAATGAGCCGGTGGCACCAGGAAGTCAGGTGCCGGTACAATATTACGGGTCTGGCGGCAACCCACCGGTAGCACCGGCAGGGTTACAGCCGGACCCGTAATGAGATTATTATTAACAATATTGTTATTATTATTATTATTCTCTTAACTCTTTATGAAGAAACATGAGTTCCGGCCATTCCATTTGGAAAAATAACCCACGAATATGAGCTATGCAGTTAGTCTCGGATCCCTTGTTTTATATCTACCAGTTCTTGTCTAAGGAACTGAGAAGCATGCTGTTGGTCAGACATGGCTGGGAATGATTCTAAAATCTACCTTAATCCATTCATAATGAGCTGTTGTTAAGGACGAAAGGTGTGGCCCAAGAGAGAGCCGTGTGTTCAAGGTTAAACCAAATAAAAGCTACTTTGGCCTGATCTGAAGCGTATAATTGAGGTTTGTTGAGATAGTGAATGCATAACGAAAATATGTCCCTCCAGGATTAAATTATGCACGAAAATGAATTCAGCACAATTTCATTGTTGGTCATGTTAGACAGTTATTCAGTCAGCAAGTGGAATGGCTTTTTAACATGTTTATATAGTATTATTATTAGCCCTGAACCCTCGACTCTGTTTCTGTGGTGTTCTCTTCTTGGATTTTTGACAGGTAGTCAGTTAGCATGACTTTGGGAATTCTCTCATTGCTCCAGGACTAAATAACCTTTCTTCTGTCCAGCTTGTATATATTTCGAATTATGTATGTATGATCAATATGTTTATCATTCTGTCTGTAGCACTGCATCAGTTATGCTTATTTCGACACATTGAATGACTATATTTTCAATAAAAAATACTTGTAATAAATAAGGAAAATTACATTATTTTTTCAATAATATGTTCTTGCAATAGGCAAGAAAAAAGTAATTAGATGTTGAGGTCATTAAGTGAATGTTCGAATTAGTCCTTTTTTTTACAATGATTGTACCAGCAGGGGGACTGTGTCCAGCACGTGTACAAGATGACCAACAATGAAATTGTGCTAAATTCATTTTTGTGCATAGGTTAACCCTGGAGGGAAATGTTTTTGTTATGTATCTGATTTTCCCGGTCTCTCACAGTGTTGGGGTAAGCACGTTTGTTCAGATAGGGATAGTGCATACGGCATTGAGTCAAGAATGCCATAAATTCCTTTGGGTCGCCTCCATACATATTGGAGATGGGATGCTACCTGTACCCACAAGGCTTGGTAATGGGCAGGGGTGGGAATAGGTTGGGTCTCAGTCTGAGACATGGCGCCCTCAGCACCTGAAGACATAGCAGGCCTTAGCCCGGTTCCTCAAGGGTTCCTACTCCGAAAAGGTGTTTTGGCCATATGTTCTACTGTAGTGTGTAGGGCAGTCATGGATTGGAAAAGTACTGTGTTTTGCTGACGAGACGTGGCTACTTCAACCTGGAGTTTCTGTACTGCAGAAGCCAGGTCTTTCAGTACTGCCTCCATGACTCAGGAGGAAACAAATAGGTCAGACTTGACAGGTACCAGAATGTCCTTTGCGTGAAATCCTTGGAAGTCCTTGAGGCAATACATCACCCACCCAGGAGGAACCTCTCCCCAGGTAACTAACGCAGACTACACTGGGAAGGAGATCCCCCAGGTGGGAGTGCTCCGTGACACAGCCTCTAATCTCAGAGGTTGTGACAGGAACTGCAGCAAGGATTACAAGTACAAGACATTAAAGTCAACCATATAAACAGAAGGTATGAATTAAAGTCAACCATATAAACAGAAGGTAGCTGGAATAACAGGAAAATAACCCAACTGGTTACCTGGGCCTTAGCTGCTGTCCACAGTGAACCTAGTTTCCAACAGGGCAGTCAAATTAATCTAAACATACCCAAATACCTGGTCCCTAAATCTCACCTGCCTCCATAGTACTGAATTGTGACCATTGCGAGAACGCTGGTTTCTCATCTGGTGCTGCTCTATATTGAAAATACTTTCCTCCCCTTACAGATGCCGGATCGTGACCACATGGCTAAAGGAAAGCGCCTAACCAGATAGCCACACTCCGTGTGGTGCCACTTCATTGGCCAAGAGGGATGGCGTAGGTCTCCGCTTCATTCACGTTGGGCATTGTCATGACACCACACTGCATATCCAAGTCGCCAGGGTGCACGGAACACCCACAAAAAGGGATTTGCCTTTGGAGCGTTCCACGTCCCTGTTTGCAGAAGCAACATATCCCTAAGACCTATCACACGCAAAATACAGTGGCTTCTTCTGCAGGGCAGGATCCTCTTCAAGACTGCATGTATCATCTACAAACCAGTCACAAGTAGCACACCAGTGTACCTGGCGGCTAAGCTCCACATATCAGCTGGCATACACTCCTGGCACAGCAAATCGACCAACTGGCATGAATCTCAACTCGTCCGCAAAGGACATACAAGTAATCCTCCTCTTGTCACGCACCCACCCTCTTGAACCCGAGCCCGGTATCGACTCGGAATGATGCCCCCATGATTCTCCAATTTTGCAAATCTCTCAAAACATGGCTTTTTCAACAACACCTGACCAAGGCCTAATTCCAATGGATGCACGTACCGACGCACAGACCTGAACTCACACTACTGCGCTACTGTTAAAAGATGCCAGCCCAAACGCTGGCTACCCAGACTGTATTCAGCGAATTAAGTCTGTTCTTTAAACAAAAGAATACAAATAAAAAAAACATTACCTACAGGACTTGCAGTTCTCAGTAGCACAGTAGCACCAGACTTGTTAAGGATCACATGGTCATAATGTCTGTGCAACCCTCCTACCATCGTGAGCAGGTATGACACACAGTGGAGGGTGGTGTGGGACTATTGCATTGTCGTGGGAGATTTCAAGCCATGATGCTATTGATCGGGAAACGTTCATAAAACAATGTCTGTCATGCTTGAAAATGGCTGATACCCTGCCTTCCCTACACACCTTTCTGTGGCACTTGCCAGTTCACATATCTTTCTGTTTCCATATGGGGTCGTTGTTGTAGATGATGGGGAAACATGTGTCCGCTCCAGTCTTGAATCTGCAATGCTGACACCTCCTCAGGCCAGAGGACCTTCCAATGAAGCCGGACTGATGGCAAATGTAATTCAGCCCATTGATACGGTTGGTGTAGAGATCAATCAGCCTTATTTTATAGTGAATGTTGATTGTATGCAGCTGCTCACAAACGTTAGCACTTAGGTGCTGTGGGGTCGACTGCATGCAATTATACACATTCACAAAAAGGAGGAGGAAGTGATTTATATATTTATTTTATTATTATACCGCGTAGACGAGGCCCGTAGGCGTAATACACAGGATAAAGTAAGGTGAGGCAAACTCGCATTTACTCTTTAATTTTCCTGTCCGTCTTGTGAAAATGTAAATGCTGCCTGCAAAGTATGGTTTGCAGACAGGGTTTACTAACGGATTCCTATGGAATCTGCCTGGTCTTTAGTAGGCACTAAATCAAGCAGGATTCCATAGGGATCCATTTGTTACCTGGCTGCATGAAAATGTCATGCAGGTGTTAAATTAAATGCACTGATGTGACGGAGGAGTAATGCACAGCGCAGAACTTATCTACCCTCCATGCCCCTCATCACTGCTTGAAAATGCGCAGCAGCTTTACGCCTCCATTTAATGCACCACCTTTATAAAATGGGGCTATATGTTTATTCTGCAGTCCCTTTCTTTTACCTCTCTGGTACAATTTAGAAAGTTAACATGCCTGCTCGGGAGATGTGTGTGCATTCAGATCACAGGTCGAGGTAAGATGGCTTAGCCCTCCAGTTCAGTCAAGTTGCAATTCTTTTAATGAGCCAGTATTGGCACATCTCAGCATGGCTGCAATAGATTCAATGGGACAGTACTGACCCTTTTCAGCAGGGCTGCTATATTTCTATTGGGAATTTTGCCTTTTCACAATTCAAAGGAGCTCAATACATTTAATTGCGCAACACCTGCACTTCCCGGAAGAGCTTCTGTGCTTACATACGACAGAAAGAGCTTTTTAGCATAGCTGCTATAACTTCAATGGGAATGTTATGCTATTTTATGTTATCGGGATTTATTAAAGCGCACGTCCACCAGAGGCACCATGGCGCTAATGGCGTGAAGGAGGCTATAATCTGAGTCACAGTTAGAATAATATAGATTTCAATTTCTGACGGAAGATGAAATGATCAGTCGTGCTCCACAGAGCAAAAGGAAGATCGTTTCAGGCCTTAGCAGCCACAAGCGAGAAGGCACGACCCCCTGAACAGCAAGCCTAAACCGGGGGACAGCTATCAAGAGTGCTGACTGGGAGCGAAGAGACCGGGTGGGAGAGTAGTGCACGAATTTGGCCTGCAAATATTTTGCTACCATAACGTAAAAGGCCAGATGAACAATACACATGGACTTAAACATAAATGCGCGTCTCAACGGGGAGCCAGTGCAATTGCCTCAGCAGAGGGGACATGTGAGTACCAAAAGAAGGGCGGAAGATGGATCTCGTTGCAGCGTTTTGGAGCAATTGCAGTTGCTTAATCAGGTAGAGAGCCTGCCCCAAGTAGAGCGAGTTGCAGTAGTCCAAGACACTCAGTACTAATGCTGCGACCACTGGTGCTTCGCAAACTCTAGGGATAAAAGGAAGGACCTTCCGAAGGACCCGAAGTTTAAAATGGCCGGTCTTGCAGACTGCTGCCACCTGTTCCTCCATGGTCAGGGAGGCAGAGAGTTTGACTCCTACATTTCTAACTGACAGCACAGGCATGGGGAGAGGGCCAAGGGAGGAAGGCCAAAAGTCTCCCGCCCAGAACAGATGTGGGGAGGAGGGGCTTACAACCAGAACCTCTTGCCACTTAACAAGATTGCAAAGTGGCTAAGCACACCAGGTTAAAGAGTTCAAAATTGCTACATGAAGTATAAGAGACTCAGTCCTAGCTAGGCAGAATTTAAGATCTGTTGACTGTGCAAGGGAGAAATCTATGACTCTGGTATCGAAAGTCAATGCACAAATACTAAACCAACAAAGTGTTCATATTTTATGGACACTCCCGTCCAGTGCACACCTGTATTTACTGAAAAAATATCAGTCTGAATTCTAATACATTGTCATCAACTTAGTGAATTCTTGCCCACACTTTTTATACACTGAATAAGCATCCAGTTTAATTTTTTGAAGTAGAACATAAGTAGTTTACTCACAAGTTTTTAACTGACTCTGTCCGTCAGTAACAACAATAATATACATTCTATATCCAACCTGATACTGGTAAACTAGTACATATTCTTCTTCAACATTTGGTGATTTGACACAAACATTTTGTTTTGACACAAGAATTATTTAACAACCAGTAATAGAGCTTGACGCGTTTCGAGAAACAATGTCTCTTCACCAGGAGCAACATTTCATTGCATCTCTTTTTTAGTTTTCACAATGCCCACACATTTCTAGAGTTATCCCTCTTTGAAGTCGGTGATGCGGATTTGAAGCACTAAGGTTCACCTCTGGACCTCTTCCTTTTGTCGTGTTAAACACGTGCAATCTCCTATTGAGGATACTGTGTATTAGAATCTCATTGTATTTCAGTATTAATCAATATTAATCAGAGCCTGTACCTTTCATGTCCATAGTTAATACTCACCACCATACTGTAAGGCCCCCGACCTCCAGCGAGGGGTTTATTGCGATTAGTACCCGGCCTCTGGGACCGGGGTACTAATAGTTTATATTGGTAAGAACTGCCTTCGGCGTTCCCGGAATGAAAAAAGAAAAGAAAAAAGATGGCTGCCATGGGACGGGGATACGGGACTACACATACTCCCTTCTGGCATTCCGTGGTGCCTACCCGCATAGCAGGGAGCGCCAGCCGCAAACACTGGTGTTCCCGGTGCCAGCGAGGGACTGGGCTGCAAAGGATAAATGGGGGAGGATAGAAAGTGGAAAACATGCAAAAATTGGGGTGGTAGGTGGAGGGCCACACAGCGCAGGGGAGCACTTAAGTGAGCGCCCAGCAGAGGAAGATTGCGGAATCCTGCTCTGGGGAGGGTCGGAGGGGGGCTTTACCGTATGGTAAACCCCCCTTTCTGAGTCTCCTCATTTGCTGGGATGCATAAGCCATGTCCCCACTAGCTACTAATAGGACAATCTTGCACTTTTCAGTAGAGGTTCTGATGTTTTCATACAGGGTGGCTGATGCTACACTTTCATTGGGGCTGTACGAACCCTTACCTGTAGATTAAATAACTTCCATGAAGAGTGCAGTCCAGTAGGGCTGCTTCCACCGTCAATATAAATGCCAAGTACCAGATCGTCTCAGTAGGGTGCTTTTACATTAAGAAGCACAGCGCCAGTGCTTATTTTCATGATCGGAACACAGGCCAAAGGTGAGAAAGGTATGGAGCCTGCATTCAGCTCGGGTGCCCCTTCCAGAGGAGGGATTATGCTTATTGTTATGGTGCTCATAAAGCTATCTAACAACATCCCCTCCCATGACTGATATTTAATTGCCACTGACCCCTCCCTTCGCAATAGCCATTCAGAAATGTTATGCTATGGCACCAGGCTGCTATTTGCATTTCTGTTCTGCGCTTTGAAAGATTTGAGAAAGGTAAAGTTTCCAAAATGAACACAAAGTACTTTCACTAAAGATAAACAATCAGGACTAAAATAACTGACGATGAATACATCATAGTGATAAAACAGGCTCACAAGTTATGAGTACTCGTAAGATTGAATACCTAGGTTAAGTATGGCGATAGCTTAATGATAAAGACGCCTAAATGAACATTGATTTTGACCACACTCAAAAAGTCAAAGAATTGATTAAAGAACCTTAAGTGCCAAGGACGAGTATGCTCGTCCTTTTTGCATAGACTTGCATAATAGCCTGGCATTTATCAGGCATTTGAATAAGAATGCATCACAAAAACGAAACAATTTTCGGGGGTGCTAGATAGTCGTGCCTTAAGATGGCGGTTTGATTTTGGAGCTCTGCTGATGGTGAAGTTGGCCATCCCATTTGACGGTGTTCACTTGCTGCCTACTGCATAATTTTTCCAGTTTTGCCTGTGGCTGACGGCAGCGGACCATTGGCGACTATATAGGTACCGAGCCGGGGGCCCTGGAAGGTGGGTGCTGCAGTTGAGGCCTGCGGAGCTGAGGTGGCGGTGCCCCAGGCCATATGGTGTCCCCTGCTTAGGGTGCTGGTGTGGCCCTGCGTCCTGGCCTGGAGGAGTGTCAGCAAGGGAACTACATTGTAGAGCTGCCAGGAGCCCATGTTCTCTCATCCTCCCCTGAGCCATATTGCCGCACTATGCCTGAGCGAGTGGAGGAAATGATCCCAGATCAGTGTATTGGGGGCTGCTGCGGGAGATAGGCTACCACTAGGGATCCCACACTTTGGGCTCGGGATTGTAACACAATTCTGTACACCGTCAAGGATAGTTCTGGTACGCCCTAGATCATTCTGTGGAGCAGCTCGAGAGATCTGTAATAGCATGGAACACCATTCCCTGACAGATCTTTGATGCACACAGAATCTAGATGCAAAAAAAAGGATTCTCCTTATATTCTACAATGCACGATATGCACTCTATAATTGACTAATTTTTGATCACGCATGCCCTGGTACAATGAACTACATGCTCTAAACTGCTCCCCATAATGTTTTCGGCTCATTCACCGCTGAGGTGGTCTCTCTCTTCAGAGTCAGGATACAGACTCCGACCACCCTGGCATATTATGACAGAATACTGTTTATAAGATGGAGCTAGGTAAGGCCATTGCTCTTTTTTTAGACTAATGCAGGGTCAGTTCCCAGTAAGGCCAAAATCTGGGAATCCCTCAAGGTTTATATTAGGGGAATCGCTGTTTGTCTGAAAAGTGGCATAGGACCATCAGAAGGGAGTTGTCATCTCTGTAACTTGAAATGAAAGCTCAGGAGAGGGCTTTGGGGGTGGGGGTCCAATGACAAATTGTTGCTTTCCCCCTGAAGTCCAAGATGGATCAGTTAAGAAGCACTGCTTACAGAGAAGTTTGGTCTCTGAGTAGTAGGAATGTAAATATGGTGAAGGGAACGCCCGCACCGTGCATTGGCCTGGCTTATCAGAGAGGAAAGGGGGAGGACTGAGATAGCTGCACTCAGGAATACACCAGGTACTCTACAGACCAGCAGTGAGTAAGTAGAGTATTGTTCCTTTACTACTCCTCCAACATGGAACTACAGTAGAGTAATTTGCAACTAAGATAACCCATCATTTACAGGCGATTCCCATGCCCAGATTAGACCAGCACGCATTGGAGGATCTTAACTCCTCAATCACTGACTTTGATAAATTGAAAGCCATCTTTTCACTTCCACCTTCACAAGCCGATACAGTCTGTGTGTAGAATTTTATATCGAAAATGGATCCAAACTGGTCACTTTCATGGCAGAGGTGTGGTGGGAGGCTTTGGGACTGGCCAGCTTCCGGACACTATGAACTAAGCCCTTATCTCAATCGGGATTCTTCTCGGCAGATCAACAGCCCTGAATTTGTGGAGGCTGTTTGTGGATCTCTACTATTGCAAAGACCACTTGCGCCAGACCACAATTGGGTTAAGATATTGTATTCAGTGTCACATTGACTCAATAACTGCACCAGTCAATTTAAAAAAAAAATCGATACATAGTAGCTTTACTGGAAAGCCAACACGTGTTTTAACCTTATTAGACAAGGTCTTCCTATGGGTAATTGTTCTATATGACCAGTTGGTGTAAATAAATACTAAGAAGTGTAGTTCGAGTTGCTTAGTTCACTTTGCTTTCTAGTGTTGATACTCCAACATGAATTCCTTCTTGGTGACTGCAATGATTACATATGCTGCTGCAAAACCTTGGCATAAGCGGAACGCCAGGAATGACAGACCTAAGAGGTGGCTAGGCGTAAGTAGCCCTGTGCAACGGATGTTGGCGTTGGAATCTAACTTTGATAAGATTTTGCATGAAAATATCTTCACTGAAAATGGGTAATGGTGTAGAATATTATTTTCTGCTAGAGTATTCTTCTTTTGAAAAAATATGGGGGAAATAAAAAACATAAACTATCATTGTCTATGGTTTGTTGTTTCACACTAAAAGTGGAAGGGGCAGTATTATTACCACAATTCACTGTTATGTAAGATTCGATTAAGCATTCACTAACCTTTGTCAGGATGGATGCACATAGTTACTTCCCCCGCAATCTTCATTCCACAATGTAGAATTGAAAAAACCCAATAAAGATGGATTAGAAACTTGTGCCCATTGCTAAGCCCGGGTCCCTGAGGATATTATCTAATCACACTCAAAATACCGGTTTTAGTTGATATGTTTTCCCAGCAAGTTTGCTGAGTTTCCGTGCCGTGTTTCTTTTAATGTCGGCCGCCATCTTGCTTTTATTTATGTTGCATGCATGAACATGTATTCGCTCAATGACACAAACAGTATCATATACCTGATATGCATGCTTCCATCTTGGAACATGCTTTCTTTTATACCCACGCAAATTAGAATGTATTCGCTATATGGCATTAGAAAGTTGAAAGAGTGGCTGGTTTCTGTTTCAGGGAAATCTTTTGTGCCTCTTTAGTAAGACAAATATGTGATTGTATAGTAAATTAGCATTTTTCTCTAGGTAGACAAAATATACATTACAGTGTAAGGAGTGTTCCAATTATTTATATATATATTTTTTTTTTTGGCAATTCCAATCTGTGCCCTGACTTTTTCACCAGGGCAAGCTTTGCCCCCTAGTGCTAGTATCATTCCATATGAACACTCGGGCAATCATGCACTGGTGCACAAATGCATTGAAAGTGCATGTTTTTTGCACTAGGGACATTTTTGTCCTAGTGCTCATACCATGATAAATGTCACTTATCACGGTGTAAATGGTTTGAATATGGCCCTGATAATTTTTGCACTAGGGCCACCCTGGCCTTTATGCTAATCCGGTGCAATTTTGCATTTCTACTGGTGCAAAGTTTCTGTAATCTGGCCCCTGGTGGTTTATCTAAACTCATGTATTTTCGGTAAAATATAGACAATTGGCCTTATCAGATATTCATTGAATAGAAATGATTTCCTTTTTTAATTTATATTTTATTGATTTAATTTTTAAACATTTCCATACATGCTGAACAAACAAACCAAGGCAAAAACTCTGGATAAATCAACAGGCATCATCAATATGGCAGTTACATATTACAGAACAATCGTCAATGAATATCCATTGCAGGGTACTATATAGAAACAAGATCATTCCAGACACTAATATGATTCTATGGATCCCTCAAGACACTCCGTATACATAAGTGAAAGAACAAAAGCACCCACCTGGGGAGTCTCCCCAGAGTTGATGTCATCTTCCACAGGCAGTGATGATCGCTCTGAATCGGGCTGCTCAGCTAGTGACTATAAATATTGTCTGCCGGGGTCCCAGGTGTCCCAGGAGCACTGACCCAATGGCCAAAGATTGCCATAATCCCATTCAGTTTCCTGACACCAAACCAGGCCCCTCAGCCAGGCTGCATCAGAGGGGGCTCTATTTTCGTTCCAGGACATGTGGTTTCGGCGCTTTGCTAGGATAAGAAGCCTAATTAGCAAGGCGTGGGGCCCCTTAGATTCCTTAAACTGTTTAACCAGCAGGCATACCAAAGGGTCTATGGGGATCTCAATACATAGGATCTCAGAGGCCCCTGATAACACCTGTGACCAAAATTGACGAGTTACCTGACATGACCACATTAAATGAAATAAGTCAGCCTTTGCAGCTAAGCATTTGAGGAAGTCCCCACAGGAGTCAGGATCAAATTTGAGTTGACGGGTTGGGGAGCTATATGCTTGATGTAGGATTTTAATCTGTATCAATTTATACTTCGCATTGAGTGAAACCCTGAGTGTATAGCCGCACATACACTTACAGCCCATACCCTCGATTGAGCCCCCTGAGGCCCTTTCCCATGGAGTTTGGCAGGCAAAGTTAGAGAGGGTGTTACGTCCTGGATCCTTTTATACAATGTAAAAACCATCTTTGCACACCTGGCTGAGGCACAAATTAATTTAAATAAGGAGGAAGAACTGGTTCCTCTGAAACGTAGGACTCCGTTTAAGGAAGGCCTCCCTCATTCTAAAATACTGTAACAATAGAAGTCCTTCTCCAGTTTTTCAACAAATAACTTTCTCAAAACAATAGCACCCGAAGGATACATATCCCTTAGGTGATGGATGCCCAAGAGTACCCAAGTTCCCCATACCCAGCCATCTCATGTCAGCTTGAGGTCTCCAACACCCCACAGACTCAATTTCGGGAGAGTAGGGAAAAGCAAAGTTCATATTTGTATTGATCTTGATCCAGCTGTCAACCATGCCACGCACTGGGTCAAACTTGGAAGGGTCCACTGCCCCCGGATTATCAAGAGGGACTGGAGGGTGTATGGCCAAGCCGAAACCCATTCAATCCTAGCATGCAGAAATGGTGAGGACCCAGGCATGAAGTATGTGGCGAAATGAGCCGGAGCGGCCAGATAGTACAGTTCTGTGTCTGGGACCATAATATCGCCCTGCAGTCTTACATGCTGAGAATAAATACCTACCCGGGTAGATAGGAATGTTTACAAAGTAGTAGAGAAATTCAGGAATAATTAGTATCGTGGCCATGGGTGATTCTTTCCCAGGTGGACAATTGAAGGCTACATCATCTCATAGTTTACGTTCGACTATGGTTGTGTATTGTTGTGAAGGAGCAGTAAAGATTGATCTCTACTGATTATTAGACCAAAGTACTTCACCTTTTGAGGTTCCCATCTGTAGCCTCCCAGGTTACCAGGTTTAGGGGTGCTGTCTGTTAATGGAAATAGAATGGATTTAGACCAGTTAATAACCAACCATGGGTAGAGGCCAAAGAACATGACCTCCATAGTAAGGAAGGATACATTCCTATGAGGGTCTGTAACATATAACAGCAGATCATCAGTGCAGTGGAAGATTATATCTCTTTAGCCACCCAGCACCAAGCCCTGTAAATGTGAGGTGGTCTGATCTTAATGGCCAGATGCTCCATTGCAATAGCGAATAACAAAGGAGACAGGGGGCATTCCTGCCGAGTGCCCCTGCCAAGACCGAATTCTTCTGAGTAACGTCCTGATGCGCTAACTCTAGTGGATGGAGCAGAGGAGAGCAAGCGGATACACCCCAATAGATACCCCTGCAAGCCCATTAATTCCATTGTGGCCAATACAAAATCCTCAAATACTCATGGATTTTGATAGTCCTGAAGAAAGCAGCACAAAACAAACCTTTGCAGAAACAACTCGACAAAAACCTAAGGATATCCTTTATTTGATTGTGATACCCTTTATGACGTCTACAGAATTTCCTTAAAAAAATATTTTTTCTCATTCCAAATGGGATGCATGATCAGATGAGGGAAGTATAAGAAGTTATATAATAATCAACTGAATGTATCTCAGCCACACTTCAGTAAATGGGTCTAGATGGCCTCTTTTTTAATATCAAGATAAAGAAATGGGTCAGTGAAAACAACACTTAAAAAGAAACGTATTGGTGCACTAATTCTTAATGATTTTGAATTTCTGCTATCCCTTTTAAATAGGCAGCACTTCCCCGCAACCTAGGTATAGCATTCCCATTGAATAGGGACATTTTAGTGCTTCTACAATAAAGAAAAGGTTGCAGGCCAGAAACAAGGCATCCACTCTGGCATGTTGTAGATGAGAATTATGTATTAATCTATAGTAGATTGATAATGCGCCATCTGGGTAAATGAAGTCCCTCTGTGGCGATGGAGGAGAGAGGGTGATGTTGCCTAAAGTATCATATGATGCCAAGAAGCAACATACTGTAGGATCAAAGCAACATTTCAGGAATTGGGCCAAGCATGCACAGATCCTCAGGGATAGATATGAGGACTAATTGCATACCTATAGCATGGTGGAAGCCACATGGTTGTTGAGTAAGAAGTAAGTTGAGGTTTGAGGAAGGATTGCATCTGGGAATGCCACCACTTGCTTGAAGAGTTAAGCTGGGGAAAAAAGTTTGGAAATATGGTGATAGTTCTTTAATTAAGCAGGGATGATTAATGCTGTTTTTTAAATGGGGGGGGCGGTTACTACCACTTGTTCAAGAGGAGAAGGAACACAATGTTAACGAAGAGAGTCCTTGAATGTGCGAAGAAGATGGTGAGAAAGTACAGGGTGTGCTGATCATCAAAGATAGGAGAGCAAGAATCAGCAGGAGTATGTGTTTTATATGCTCAGAACAAAGAGCTACAAGGCAACGGTATAGCAAAGACACATAGGGTAGGAAGAAGAAATCCCACAACCTATGATGATAATATTGTGGGACCAAGCACGCTCTATGCTCACAGATAAAGAAGAGCAGGGAGTGAGGAACGTGGGTAGTCGGGTGACTATTTGTTACACGTCACTTTAAACGATTGTATCAACATTCCATAGACCCTCTGAGGTGATTACCTGTGCCTGGCATTTCTCCTTTACCTTGAATGCATATATTTTATTTTGATCTTGTTGTAGGCTCCACAATCAAAAACAACGCTCAGTGGATATTAGTTGTTTTTTTAGTAGCTCGTGTTAGATGTGGGTGTGAGGGTTCTGGAGATGCAGCCTGTTGATGAAAGACAGAGAAGGAGTCTTTAAAGAAAAGGGCGACTCTTCCATGCCATCCAGAAACTTGATTCCTCTGGTATCATGTGTTGACACCTATTCTGCTCTCCGGGGTAGACAGGCAACATATAAGATACCATGACATGCTAAAAATCCCCTCATATAAGCAAACTAGCATAGGCCAAAGTACTGTGATCCACTGATCTCTTCCTACTTGCAGTACCTCCGTCCCCTTATGCTTCCTCTTGTTTCTGTTCCTTCCAGCTTCTAGCCCGCCATCACTGGAACTCTTTACCTCTCTCCATCCATTCCCTTTCCTCTTACCCAGCTTTCCGAGCCTCCTTGAAATCTGTCCTTCATCACCCCCGCCCTAACTCCACTCCTTCTCCTCTTATTTCTCTCCTTTACCTCTACCCTCCTGTCTTGATATGGGCAAAATCTTCCTCGGGGCCAGCCCTTTGAGAGCAGAAAATACCCAATTCAGCCCAAAATACAGGTTCTATTGTGCTGAGCAGTGATCTCATGCTAGTGACAAATGACACCTTCAATACGTTTTAGTATTTATTCTAAACAGTGAATTTCATATACATTTGGTATTCAAGTTAGAGAAGATTACAAAGCACAAAACTTAGAGAAATGCAAAATATAGAGAAACATAGAACTTAGATAAACATAGAGAAACATAGAGAAACACAGTCTTACACCCCTTCAATCAGCACTGGGAGACCCTGGCCCTCATAAGCTAGCTGTAACAAGCCCCGCTCAGAGGACAGCGCTGTCGGGATGCCGTCAGAGTTCCAAAATTCCGGGCACTTGATCTTGCACGAACCCAGTCCACAGGACGATCTCCCACCCGAGTCATGTGAGCATGTGTATTTTATAATCTCGTGCTGCCCGTCCGTGACGCAAAGTTCCAGAACTTTCCCTGTGCAAAATATAGGCTGGCTCATGGAAAAAACCCAACTCTGTTAATTTCCACTGCTCCTTCTTCTGAGCCCCTCCCTGGCTCCCTGGAGCCCATCTGCCAAAGCTCAGAAATGTCTTATCAGTGCCTTCCCAGAGAAAAGGAGATTAGCTTGGGGCCATGCAGGGCTACCGTTAGTGAGGCAGAATATTCTAAGGGAAGCAGGGATGTATTAACCCCATCTGCAAGCTCTAAAAGGTATGCACTCATAGCTTAGTGTTTATAGCGCTTAAGACTGGCTATCTAAGCGCTATATAGGTGCCATAATGTTCCAAACACTCCAAAAATACCTATTAGCTACAGAGCTAGGGTCCTCTCCCTGCCTGTCTATCAACAATGCATAATGTGACCTATCACTCATACTAGGCCTGCATATTCCTTGTAGCTCACTACTGCATAATGGAAGTGCTACAACAGACTACTGTCAGCATTTTTAGCACATACTTTGAATACACTATTGGCTTTCAGCGGCTAATGCTGTCATCTAAAGCCCTGATTGGCAAGGTTGCAATTTTGTGTATCACTACATTCCACCCCTATTCAACGTGTGTACGACAAATGCTGACTAATACACATCAATATACTATTTAGTGCAGTGATAAAGACCTTGGGGCTTTGCAAGAGGTTTAAGCAAACTACCTTCTAGCGGTTAGTTAGCGTGGCATGCAAGGTTAGTAAAAAAACACTACCTAAACAAAAATGTACACAAAGTGAACAGTGACATATACCCTTGCCAAAACCTGGCCTACACAAAAATACCTACACAAAGTGAACATGGAAATTTACTCTAGCCAAAACCTGGCCTACACAACAATACCTAAATAATTATTGTATAACTGATTGTCAGTTAAAAAGCAGCATGCAGTTAGAATGTCAAGGCAATCCAGTGTAGTCTAATCTACAATGCACTATTGCATTTATGTATGGTTACCAATTCTAAAACCTGGCAGCCTTTAACTCTAAGGGCCTACCCTCCCCCTGATCCCAGGGCATTCAAACGTGACTATGGGCTGTGTGATTAGACACTTCCCCCATGTATGTGGAACCCAACCAGAAACCATCTAATTTTGTGAACAAGGTGAACCCATGGGCACCAGGTTATCTAAATAAAAACAATTCTACTAATTTACATCAAGCATGGCATGTGTTATTCATGCAATCAAAAGCAAGCAATTTGATCCATATGTATGCTGGTAACTGTAGCTCTGCGTGCCAGTGTGTGGAGGATGGTCGCCCCCACCCAGTAAAAAGCCAACACCTGCTGATTAAACAATGTTTGCCATACAATGCATCGTGTGTATTTAGCAGTCTTGTTGACCTGCCCTATGGCAGAAAAAATGTCTTCATACCTAAAATTCTGCCATCTTCAGTGGTTGCCAATACTTGTAGCAGTGTTGGGCGTATCAATGAACCCCACTAGGCTAGAAGTTCTATAGCAGAGCTGGCATCAGAACCCATAGTGGCTAGCTTATTGTGCACAGTTTCTATGTCACAAACATATAAAGCTCCTGCAATTAATGAATCTAGCTCCCTAGCTACGCGCACTCTAGTGATGGGCCATAGAAATGGACTCCATTTGTAGCAGCTTGGTAGTACTAAGGAAACATTGCCTCATGATAAATCTATGTCTAAGTGTATCACTGTAATAATGGAGGTGTGCATTACCAGCCTACAATTTACATGTTGCCTTACTACTGGAAAATCTAACATGTTCACAGTGTCTACCTATTGTGACTTGGAGAATACCCTTCTTCAAGTGGGATATCTACCATATACAATATTAGTTTTAGCCACAAACACCATACTACCCTCCGGCAGTGGCTGTTTCATCACACCATTGTGTAAAATGCATTTAGTCAAGTTATAGTCCATAAAATCTTGGCGAGAACACTCGCTGCAGTTCTTGGTCAGAAAAACAACATCACATTAAACAAATTAAACAAATCGTTGTATCCATTCACTGAAACATTTGGGCCTATGACTTCATAGACACCAGTCATATGAGTCAGTGACAAAAGATGTCTGACAATGTGCCAGGCCAGTACGCTAGCAATTCCATGTGGATACTCATTTGTAGCGCTTTTCCAAAGAATTATTCCAAATGTCTACAATCAAAAGGTGACTCTTTGCATTAGTGTGCTGGAGACAGCTGTCCCCATTAAAACATGAAACTGGTTGGTTTAACAAAAACCGTGTCACACACTGTGTCATAAAATCAAACTTCAAGTCAGTCATGGTTTCATTTACCTGCCTTAAGCTGGCTGTAAAAGTATCCAGTGTTTCAAAGGTTACCATCTCAAATTAGAGCTCACACACTTGGCAGCATTACTTCAATTAAGGATCTTAACCTACGCACAGGTGACTTTGATGTGTGCACTCATCTTATCTCAAAATAAATTACACTCCTGCTTGCATATTTCTGCTGCCCCAACAATTCATAAATCAGTTTCCTGCCTACGTGCAACGTAGAAGTTTTTTTTTCTTTTTTTTCAAAAAGCAAAACATCTCTGGTTAAAGCAATTCAGTTGGAAGAGCAAAACCATTTCGTTTTTTCAGATTCATCTCAAAAAGTGCATTTAAAAACCATTTTTCAATGTGTTAGCATTCAAGTGCTGTGTCACACAGCTGTTTGTGGTGCATGATCTTACAGTCCACAACTCATTGTCCATAGTCCTTTAAACAAGAAAGGCAAGACATGTCAATTAAGTTATTTCCAGCAACTGAATCATTTGAATGTGTAGCATCAAATATTTGATAACTAGCCAAGTCTGCACCATGCCAGTTCAGCAAAAGTTATTACTCTGTTGGACACCTTTCGCAGGTTGCAGAACAAATGTCCTCATAGGTCATGCATGCTAGTAGCATTGAGTGCGGTGCAGGACACGTTTAAAGTTGACTCGCTTTCTCTGAGCACAGTTTGCTTGACTGATCAGTGTCACCCGCAAATTGAACACATCTACGCCAATAATGGCACGCTATTGTCTTGCTTTTTTGCCTAGGCAAAATACAAACAGAAATGTTAGGATTTCATCAAAAGTACAATGTCATTATTCATCAATATCAGCGTTATCCACCCCTTCCCTGAACACCACCCCCATCTTCAGAAGTCTCACCGGGTAACTACACACTTTATCATTGCTACTGCAATTATTTATCACCCTTCTGCATGTTTCTGGGGGCTTATTTACACTCAACCATACGGGGTGTAACTGCCTAATCACAAACTCATTTGTGCAATGCAATCATAGTTGGTCAATGGTACCTCAGACTGATCTGTGCTTTTACAAAAGCCATATAATAAGTACCCAGGTCGCACAATGCTTTTCTTTTTCACCAAAGCGATCACGAATGCCAGGCGCCAACTTGCTTCCAGTGTCTCATGATCTTGATTTAGTTTGCCCTGCTGGCATCACTCCATTTTTCAAAGGTAAAGTCCTTCAGTCCAATATCGCCTGCAGTTGTACAAGCAGCTTTGTTTATTTTTCTCCATACAGCTAGTGTCTTTCAAGCCTCTGGTTTTTTTCACTTATCATTTTTCTCAAAGGGTGTTTGCTGATTTCTTGGACCACCCTTTTGAGCGCGATAGTCTAAGTCAGTTTCTTTTGTTGCTTCAACAAATCATTCATTCTTGCACTAAGCCGTGAGGCTTCTGGATCATGGCTAATGTGCAGTGTTCATGTTGTACTCCAAAGCCCCGCTCTGCATGTTGTCTCTTGCAAAACGGCTAAGCGCTTTTTGTCAGTTTTGCTTCCATCTGGAATGCCATAATGTCTTTGTCAGTTACTCCAGCCCTGGCAATGTAGCTTGCATTTTGCCAGCTGTGTATTTTCTCTTCTCAAAGCGCCTAGAGGTTTCTTCTCCAGTGCACAGCGCTTTACTTCAGTTCACATCACATGGAGCACTGGGATGCAGCTTGCACAGCAATAGCGTTTCACTTCACATCACATCACATGGTGCATGGGAATGCGGTTTGCATGGCAATGTCTGTTGGAATGGGCAGCTGTCTTTTCTTAGCCCATTCACAGATGCACAGGTTCCCCAATGTTCAGATGTGATGTGCCCGTCTGCCATCCTGCATGCAGCCTTGTTTTCCTTCCAGTGTTACTGGGCAAATTCTTTACTTCTGATCAACATTTCTGTCTTTGCACCCCCTCTCCTCAGTTTTTTGCTCACGCTGCGGTGTCTCTCACAGGGGATGGAATGCAGGAATGTCATTGTTTATCTTTCGCGCAGCAAGCTTATCTCTTTGCCTATAACTCTTAAACTGTGGCGGCTTCAATGGAAGGCACTCGTTTCAGACAGTTCATCCAGATTAACTCTTTCTTGCACTGTTCCAGCAACTCAGAAAAGCTCCCATATCTGAAACACCATTAAACAGGAGTGCAGTATTCTGCTTTTGTTTGCCTTCCTGCACCTCGCCCAAGACAGCTTCAAGGCACAAGCTCTGCACACACAGCAAGACTCTTATTTTCAAAAGAGGCACTTTTTCTTCTCATCAGATTCTACTCCATGTAATTTAGCAAAATGTCAAAGCGTCTTTTAGCCTGTTTTAAACTGATTAATGTCTCATTTAAAAGCATACATTTTTTTTTCTCTCCTTTTTCCTCGTAACCTTGTAGTTTGGCTTCACGAGCTGACTCCAATGCAATGTGCGATCTTTCAAAAGAACCCACAACCCACTAAATCTTTGTGCTATCTTATCACACACAGATTTTTTCATTCTGTTGTACCATTGCCAGAATATAACCACTTATTTCAGTGCATTTAAAAAAAAATGCCATATTTAGTGCAGCTCCCTGCACGGTTTCCCTGCAAGAGCAACCCACACTCTATATTGCTTGTGGGCTGTTATTGTGTCAACAACATTTTTCACCATGTATCACAGTCAACAGGTCACTATTTCCAAACATGCATCACTTATAAGGCAACAGTACAAATCCATGGCATAGCGTGGGAACAGTCAAAAATACTCCAGGGGCAATTTAGAGGCAATTTAGAAAAATATAAATTGTTTTTTCCCCCCAAACCATTGCAAACTGATTCTGCAATTTCAAATCAATACACAAAAATCGAAAATCCAAATAACATCCACTCACTTTCTTTTTTAAGTGAGTCTCTCACCCATTATAAGCATGGCACAGCTTAAAATGCAATATAGTCATTATAGTGTGTTTCCATTAAACTGAATTCGCCACCAGCACATGGAATTTACAGTTGCCAAAAGAAAAACAAACCCTTTAGGCTCTCAGCACAGATGTTACTCTTTCTCCTAAGCCCGGCTCATTCCCCACATTATTTTTCAGGAATGTCAACACTTCAAAAGCATACATCAAAAAAGCGAACCTTTGCCTCCGAACATTACAGCCCCCCACTCGCTAGCACACTGGGGCTGAGTCAATGGTTAGATTACTATTCACAATTTGCATGTCAAATCCTTGCAACTATTTTTCCCTGCCCTCATGACAGAATAGAGTTGAGAACTCCGTCTCACTTTGCATTTCAAATTACAACTTTAAACTGGGGAAACCGCATGATAAAATTCTTTCCTAATTGAACATATATCTTTCTTGACCATTCATCAGAGCGCTTTAAACAAAGCCATTTCCCGCTTGTTTATCGCCTTGTACTCCCTGGCTCCATTCCCAAGCAATAAGTCAGTCACGACTGATTTACTGAAGGGAGTCTTAACCACACAAGCTATCGGCCACGGCAAGCCGACACAACGCTGCTGTCTTTTGAAGTCTCAGAGTTGCAGTGAGACCACCAAGGAAATGCGACAGCCTGCTCCTCACTCTACACTGTGTTCTCTCACACAATTTGTCATTTCACAGCAAGGCACTGCTCTGCACAAATCCCACAAAGCTGCCACCAAATGTCTTGATATGGGCAAAATCTTCCTCGGGGCCAGCCCTTTGAGAGCAAAAAATACCCAATTCAGCCCAAAATACAGGTTCTATTGTGCTGAGCAGTGATCTCATGCTAGTGACAAATGACACCTTCAATAAGTTTTAGTATTTATTCTAAACAGTGAATTTCATATACATTTGGTATTCAAGTTAGAGAAGATTACAAAGCACAAAACTTAGAGAAATGCAAAATATAGAGAAACATAGAACTTAGATAAACATAGAGAAACATAGAGAAACACAGTCTTACGCCCCTTCAATCAGCACTGGGAGACCCTGGCCCTCATAAGCTAGCTGTAACAAGTCCCGCTCAGAGGACAGCGCTGTCGGGATGCCGTCAGAGTTCCAAAATTCCGGGCACTTGATCTTGCACGAACCAAGTCCACAGGACGATCTCCCACCCGAGTCATGTGAGCATGTGTATTTTATAATCTTGTGCTGCCCGTCCGTGACGCACAGTTCCAGAACTTTCCCTGTGCAAAATATAGGCTGGCTCATGGAAAAAACCCAACTCTGTTAATTTCCACTGCTCCTTCTTCTGAGCCCCTCCCTGGCTCCCTGGAGCCCATCTGCCAAAGCTCAGGAATGTCTTATCAGTGCCTTCCCAGAGAAAAGGAGATTAGCTTGGGGCCATGCAGGGCTACCGTTAGTGAGGCAGAATATTCTAAGGGAAGCAGGGATGTATTAACCCCATCTGCAAGCTCTAAAAGGCATGCACTCATAGCTTAGTGTTTATAGCGCTTAAGACTGGCTATCTAAGCGCTATATAGGTGCCATAATGTTCCAAACACTCCAAAAATACCTATTAGCTACAGAGCTAGGGCCCTCTCCCTGCCTGTCTATCAACAATGCATAATGTGACCTATCACTCATACTAGGCCTGCATATTCCTTGTAGCTCACTACTGCATAATGGAAGTGCTACAACAGACTACTGTCAGCATTTTTAGCACATACTTTGAATACACTATTGGCTTTCAGCGGCTAATGCTGTCATTTAAAGCCCTGATTGGCAAGGTTGCAATTTTGTGTATCACTACACCTCCTTCCTACTTCCCCTCTTCTTCCCTTTCTTTCTTATCCTTCCTTCCCTCCTCCTGTTATCTCTGTATTTTTCCCCCGCTCTGACCTCCCTTTCTACTTCCCTTTCTTCTTCCTCTTATCTATTCCTCCTCTATCCCTGGCCAATTGATCTACATACCGTTGTTGATGGTTTGTTTCATGTCCTTGTAATTTTATGCTTCTTGTTTACTATGTATTCTTGTTGTTGTATTGTAAAGCACTTTGGTGTAAAGCGCTATATACACCTAATGAATAAATACAAATGAGTAATGGTCTATGTGCTTAAAGAGCAGTGTAACAAGATTTATTTGTAATACCATTATAGGGCCTTGAAAAGCAGGAAAAACTAAAAACCGCTAGATGCCTGAATTAATCTGTATTTGCTCACTCAAGTGAGGGGTGTGTTTTTAGGATACACGTTCACTTATGAACTAATGAGTTATACATATATATTTAGTTCTGCATAGAATCCTATAGCTGGTAGGATGAACCAGCATAGGGTACCAGCAACTTTGTTTTAATTCCCCATAAAAAGTATTAGAACAGCAGTCCTTTATGGATGAACTGTGCAAAGGGCCTTTTCACTTTTTACATACAAGCATTTGGCTATGCTATGATAACATGCCCCTGAAACATTATACTGGGCACAGATAACGTGGCCTCAGACACGTTGGGCACTTTTTGCTGCAGATTGATAACCAGACAGACAATGCAAGCATTTTGCGTGTGGCAGATATGTCACTGGTCATTGAAATGTGTTTACGCCAGCATTAAGCTGAAGGGGACATACCAATTAGATTGTTGATACACATCACAAGGTCAGGACTTGAACCGAATCCGTACAAATAATCTAATACAAAAAAAACGAATGAGAAATTACCTCATTTATTTGACAAAAAATAGTAGGTATTTTAGTGTATGTATGGTAAATAATAGGTGGGGGTGGGGTAAGAGTGTACGTTAGGGTAAAGGGGTGAGGAGGGGTTGCGGGTGCACTCCCGTCTGCAATATAAAAATAAAAGTTAAAAAAGCAAAAAGTAATTTTCGGTTTTCGGTCAAAACAATTAGGTCATTTCTCAATTTGTTTGGATTTTCTTTGAAAATATCACGGATATCCGGCTTTAACATCCCTGTGACACAGATCTGCATTAGACCAATTAAACCCAGGGAGACTGCCCATTAAGTGAGATGTAAGCATAATAATTAGGGGGCTACCATATAGAATGTATATAATGCCATGCAAACCTGAATGGAGGGGCTGGCTGATCGATGGGACAAGCTGAGGAGTTGCTGTTAATTGGTCCTGTCTCAACTGACAGACAAGAGCCACATGGATTGACCTGTTTGACCTGTTTGACTTAGAAAGCAGGCATCCTATAAGTTACTTTGCAGGGGAATATCTTGTCTTAAATGCGTGCTCATGCTGATTATTACATTTTCTAGATGGATGATTGATTCATTTAACATTGTGTTTTCATTATTGCCTTTTCGTTTTTGTTTTTGCAATCTTGAGATATATGATTGACTCATTTAACCTTGTTTTATTGCATTATTGCATTTCACTCTTTCAAAGAGATGTTATGATATATGCTTTGGTTTAGTTTGAGTTTGAATACCTAGCATTGGCAGATTTGCGTTTAACTTAGTTGGTTTTGAAGATTTTGACTTTTTTAAGGAGAATTCTGATATGCCTATGTGGGCATGAACAGAGCAGCTTTGTTTTTTAAAGGTTTTTTAAATGTTTTTTTTCAGCCCCTGCTCATGCATGTGATTTGATAGAAATGTGTGATAAACCCTGTAAAAGGGCTGATTTGATTTGTTGGTGAGTCTGTAGAGAGCAAACTGAGGGATATTATATTTTGTAATATAAACTGTATTATTTTATACAGCAATACTCATTTTTACTCAATGTGCAAATGTTGTGCTGATGTAATATGCCATTCTGTGTGTTTTTCTCTTTCTCTTTCTAAAATGTGTGTGACTACGCAACTCCTCCTTCTTGGAGACTTTAACATCCACCTGGGTGCTTCCTGTCCCTCCTCTGAACTCTTTTGTGACCTCTGTGACTCTCTCTCACTCTCTATTCTCCCCTCTGGCCTGACTCACTCTGCAGGGCACACTCTGGATGTTCTGATCTCCTAAGACTTTCCCCTCTCTGCCCCTCTCACCACTCCTCTCTCACAGAGTGATCACTTTCTCCTTTCCTCCCAGCTCACCCTCTCTACCCCCAAGGCCAAGCCAACTCCAGCACTGCCACCCACCTTCTTGGTTATCCGACCCATGAAGTGTGTCTCATTTAAGGCTTTTGCCGTCACTTTCTCACCCCCCCCCCACCCCTCTTTGGCTGACTTACACCCTGACACAGCCCTTTTCATTCTCCACTCTGCTATATCTGATGCGCTCAATGTTCTTGCACCTGTCATGAGGATCCGCTGGTACGACTCAGACCTCGTTACCCTCAAACGCAAATGCAGGTAGGCTAAGCGGAAATGGCGTGCGTCTGGTACATCCTCTGACAAACTGGCCTGCCGCATGCTCCAAATGCAATACCAGCTCTCTGTCCACACCAAGAAGAGTGCTCACATCCAAGCCTGTGTGTCTGCGGCATCGAACAACTCAGCGGAACTCTTTAAAATCTGCAAAGAACTGGCCAATCACGCTGCAGTCTATACCTTTGATATTCCTTCCCATGCCCTCTGCACGGCTCTGGCTTCTCATTTTATCTCTAAAACTCAGGAAATCTTGTCCTCTCTCTCTTCCTCTCCCCCTCCCCCTCTACTCCCTGCTCTTCCCCTGGCCCTTCTTCAGCCACCCATCCTCCCTCCTTCTCTGCCTTTCCCCTGTTCTCCAACAAGGTCTCTAGACAAGTCTGATCTATGAAAGTCCCATCAAAATAGGGTCATCCCTGTTCCTCCATAACCATGAAGGACCACATTGACTCCCCGGCTCCTGCTCTGGCCGACTTCTGCAACCACTCCTTCACCACTGGAGTCTTCCCATCCCCACTGAAGCATTGCCTTGTGCACCCTATTCTTAAGAAACCCTCTACCGACCCGTCCGGCCCGGCTAACTATCGCCCAATCTCCATCAATCCCTTCCTGGGCAAACTCATGGAAAAGCTGGCCATCTCCCAGCTTAATCTTCACATTGAATCTGTCGGTTGTCTTCATGACCATCAGTGTGGCTTCAGAGCTGCCAGAATCATGGAAACAGCTCTGCTGAATATCTGTGAAGATTTGCTCTCCAACCTTGATTCCAACACCCCCTGTGTCCTCATCTTACTTGATCTATCTTCTATCTTTGACACAGTCAACCACACCATCCTGCTCAATCGTCTCTGTGATAACCTGGGTATCAGTGGTCAAGTCCTGGTGTCGCATACCTCATTCCTCTCTAATCGACCTTCCAAGGTCCAACTTGGGTCCTTCCTCCCCTCTATCTCTATGTCTACCTGTGGTGTCCCCCAGGGGTCTAACCTCTCTTGCTGGCTGTTCAACCAATACTTAGCACTTCTTGCCCACCGCATTGATGGCCCCAACTTTCAGTGCTATGCGGGTGACACTCAGCTCATTTCCAGGCTGCCTTCAGCCACCTCTTCTCCGTCTATCATCTCTGACTGTCTGTCCGCTATCCAGGAGTGGTGTGCCGCCAATGATCTCTGCCTTAATGCCAGCAAGACTGATATTCTCCTCATCTGCACACCCGCTTCCTCCTTTCCTGTCACTCTCTGGCCGGCCTCTCTTGGCCCTCTTCCTGCTCCCACCTGCGAGGCAAAAAACCTCAGGGTCATCTTCGACTCCACACTCTCCTTCTCTCCTCACATCTCTGACGTCTCTAAGAAGTCACACTACCAGCTGCACCTCCTCAGAGGTATTCTTCCTTTCCTCTCCTTCCCCAGAAGCTCACTGTCTCCACAACTCTGGTTCTTTCAAGGCTGGAATATTGCAACAGCATCTTTCTAAATCTTCCTGCTTCTACTCTCCGCCCTCTGCAACTCATCCAGAACAGGACTGCAAGACTTGTCCTTGGCCTTAAGCCCAGAGACTGTATCTCTCCAGGACTGAAATCTCTGCACTGGCTCCCAGTAGCTGCAAGGATTAATTTAAAAACCCTCTGCATTGTCCACAAGGCCTTCGGGAGCCTGGGGCCTCAATACCTTCAACTCTCTCTTCCTAAATATCTTCCTTCTCGAGCTCTTCGCTCTTCCGCCTCCAACGCCCTCAGGGTCAGTCGCTTCTCCAAACTACGAGTTGGTGGTAGATCTCTTTCTTTGGCTGGGACCTCCCTCTGGAACAGCCTCCCTGCCTCCCTGAAACTTGAGGAGAGCCATCTCTGGTTCCAGAAGCACCTCAAAACCTTCCTCTATGCTTCTGCTTTCTCTCCTCCTCTCCCCTGCTAAACTCCTGGCTGAAACTGCACTAGCTACCTGGCCACTCTCTGATCTCAGGCCCAGGACCCTTCCCCCGCCAGTTGCACACCTGCACTCCCTCCCTGGCAACCGCCGCACTTGTGGACTGTTTTCGGAATCCCTACAGTTCCCCCACGAGCACTTGACACCTGATTTCTGCACTTACCCTTGCACTTGCCAACAGCTGGCCGTATTTCTCTATTGTTTTATTATTCTATTATCCCATGTACTGCACTGTCTCCACCCTCTTCCCACCCCACACTAATCTTTTCCACCTTCCCCTGCACTTGCGCGATCTGAATTACACTTGACCTAGTAGGATCGCTGTCTCTGACATCCCTCTGTTTCCCCCACTTTGCTGCGTCGTGCCATGAAACACTTGTGTATAGACGTGTTATAAATACCATATCATATCATATCATATCAATGAGCTGTAAGTGTTGTATAAAATGTGCTTATGTGTAAGGGTTGGAGGAGGTCAAATGATTTGAGTTCCCATCCGACAAACTAATGAAACCTATTAATAAATACCATTGTAGCAGTGTATAAATTGGAATCAGACGTGAAGAAATGTCTTCTGGAATCTGAAACCAACAACCATTTGCTACTGTGTCACGAGAAAATGTGCAAGGCCTTTGCTGTCAGCTGAGCTGCAGGCGGGGGGCCTCCTCCCCTTTAACGGCCAGCACTCTTAGTCTAGCCCGGTAGTTCCAAGGAACTTGCGACACTGCAGACAATTGTAATTGGTACATCCCAATGATGGGGTAGGGTGGGGTGGGGGGGGGGTACAAGCGCTTGTCAACTCGTTTTTGGTGAAACAGAGGAAATCACCAGAGAGATCAGAGAATAAGGAAGAGTACAATAGTGTGCTTGGTGGGGGAGAGCTTGTTTAATTGGGACTACATGTGGGTTTGGTAGCCAATGGCTTGTGTGTTGTGGCGGATGTGGGGTGAGCGATGCAGGGGGTACAGAATGCCTAAGGAGCAGGAGTTGAGCCTATAACAGGGAAAGCTCAGAAGTGGAAGGGTGTATTGAGAACAGGTATTGACAGGATTAGCGCTGGAAGTGTGGGCAGAATAAGAAGGAATGATGACTCATTTGAGTGGTAAGGGGAAAGGACCAGAGGGTCAAAAGTAAGAGCCCACCTTTATGATAATAAGGGCATGACAAAGGCATTGAGTGTGAAGAGCATGCCCACTGGCCATGTGGGACTGTCGGATCAATGAAGGAATTAGGTAACCATGAGGGAGAAAGAAGTCGTAGAGAAGAATAAACACACTCTACTATAGAATATACTACAGGGGAAATGGAGGCAGTGGAAATACCTTTCTCTTGAGCAAGTTCATAGTGGTCAGCAAGGTTGGTGATAGAGCCACATGCTCACAAATAAGATGAAAATGGCTGGGCCAAGCCAGACTCTATGAATGCCTCTCTGTGGAATTGGGACAGATCTTAAAGGTTAAAGGAACTTCACAGGAGTCCTTCACAATGCAACTGGGAAGGGCTTGAGGGTTTGACGCTATTTGCAGAGGTTTTGCAAGCATTGTGGATCGCCTAGTTACAGGAGCAACAGAGAAGGTCCAGAGCCTTCAGTTAATGCCCCTGTACAGCACATGCATGCACATAGCAGATGGACTACTTCTCAAAAACAGAAGGTTTCCCTCAAGAAGATTGTTACCTTTTGTTCTAGAAGTTAAGGATAAGCCCTGTGAGACACACCAGTTATTTGAGAATCCTTCTTAATTTTACTCAAAATGCCATTCTTTCTAGGGTATTCATTGAGGAAATGTTTTCCATCCATTCTTTCACCTCCATTTACCTTGCAAGTATCTTAGAATAATATTACTGACACTTAACACTTTGCAACCTCCATGATTTTGAAGTAACTCTTTGGGCCTCATTACGAGGTCAGCAGTGACCTGCCGGTGACACTGGTGGGTTGCTGCCAACCCGAAAACACAGAATCCTCCGACATTACAAGTCCCGGTGGTGCAGGAATCAGGCGTCAGATTTGGTAAGTCCCCATTCCTGTGGAGTCCCAAAGGACTCCAGGGGAATGGGCACTCGGAAGCACGAGCACTGTTGCTAATGGTGCCGGTGCTTCCATGACAACTCTGCCTGCAGGGGCCGTACGCCCACCAGGGTCAGACCTGCCAGGCACAATGGCCCCTGGAGGCAGACGTGTAGTGTGGCAGCCCTGAAAACAAGGGTGCTGGTAAGCTTACCGGCACCCTTCTTTCCGGACCACCAAACTCATAATGAGGCCCTTTGTCTTGGAAGGGTTTAAATCACTGAACAAAACTGAAGTTAAATTAGACTATATTCCTGAATTGATGCCCACATGAATTCTTCTGAGAATGTACACAGACTAAGCTCTAACTGGATCTTATTGAGAAACAGGTTGAAAATATGATTTTTCACGGGGTCAGTTTTTCCAAAATGTATTGGAGTCTAGCAATTTCAGTTGGTGCATATTCTGGGGCATCCATTAAAAGCATGGTCAACATGTCTGCTGCCGTAGTCTACTTTCATATTGATGTGAATGCTCTCTAGTCTTGCAGACATACTAATATGTAACTGCTCTTTCTAGGTATTACATGGCTTCTCCAATATGGCCTATAATACAACTGAAATAAATTGTATACAAGAAAGACTGTACTTGACACAAAAAGCCGGAGAATTGATAGTTTAAAATTAGGGCAATGGCCAAAGACAATTTGCATAGGCCTTCCAGCGGTCACACTGGGCATTTATAAGAATCCCAAAAATCCAGCCCTAGAGCATCAGCAAATGATATTATCTCTCAAGGATTTTAAGAAGAAATATCAAAATCATTAGGGAACATTAAGTCTGTGTTAATAATTACTTTATGGATCCAAGACTGAAAAAATATGTATATTGTGCTTTGAGCAACCTTTTCACCCATTTGCCCAGAGTACCAGCCTCCGTGAGGGTGGGGGCAGGAGGGGGCAGTTGTGTATAATTGCAGGAGCCACAAGGCTTACAGCCCTCGAGCCCACAACTGAGCACATACACATTCGCCTTATGGCAAAACAAGACCACATTTTGAGATAATATGCACATCTTAAAGACCTTCTAAGGAGTAAGTAGGTATCCGGTTTGAACACCTGGTGGAATTAGCTGAAGAAAACATTGCCGTTTATCCTTTGACGCACGTGTTTTCATCAATACATTTGTATACAATGTATTTGGCTCTGGATACATAACGTTTGCATTAACTGAAGTACTGATTTCACTCTGTATGAGCTACTTAATGAGGGTTCATTCTTTGTCAAGTATGGAGCCTCTTCAGAAAGGGATGGCCTGCACCAAAATCAGCTTGACACAATTTACCATAGATGTCAATGCCAAATTCACTTTATTAGATGGCATACGCAGCATCAAAAGGCGTCACTTTTTACAATGCAGCAAAAATCTTGAGGATTTGGTCTAATTAAAATCAAAAGATCACTTTATTGTAACTCCCAAGCCATAATAATAATAATAATAATAATAATAATAATAATAATAATAATGTAGGACTTTATGTATCACTCCATACCAGGTTCTTCCACTTTCTAAATGCTGCAATAATCGCAGACACCATTATTACCCACTCGTGATACTCAGCGGACAAAGTGCGGAGTGGGCCTGGCACGGGTATTGAGCCCATGTGGCAGGGCATTGTCCGGCTCCCCAGTCATGTGTTTAGCATGAGCTATGTAGAGCCCCTCGATATTGCAGTGTGCTGTTTTAAGGGGGTTCTGACTGTGCTCATTGTCTGCAATCCTTCCTCTCTTAGTCTACCAGTGCAGTGCTATCCCACAATGGGCACACTCCACAGTGGCAGGCGGACGTCTGTGCCACCATTGCCCCCAACTGAAGTATGTGCTCACTCAGGTGGGTCAGCTTACATAAGGAAGAAAAGTAGGCAGTGCCTAGAAATAGGAACAGGTCCACCAACACTGCAAGCAAGCTAAAAAAAAACAGGGTTCAAAGTCAATCATAGCTATGTCAGAACAGAAAGTGAGGGTGCACAGCAACAATGTGTCTGATCATGTACAAGGGCACACTACAGGAGGAAACAAGGATGCTACAAAAGT
This sequence comes from Ambystoma mexicanum, assembly GCF_040938575.1. NCBI lineage: Eukaryota > Metazoa > Chordata > Amphibia > Caudata > Ambystomatidae > Ambystoma > Ambystoma mexicanum. The sequence goes on along the minus strand of NC_090935.1, from coordinate 1,268,616,615 downwards.
AAACAAGCTCGCACAGGAAACACGGAGATTGCTTAACAGTGTAAACCGAAGAAAACTCTGAAACACAGAAAACTCAAAATTCTGGAACATCAGGAATAGAATTGCCAGATGAAGGCATGTCAGCGGGGACAGCATGTCCCAGTACTGGGTTTTCACTTGTCCATCAAGTGCTTGCTGGGAGTTGTAGTGTTGGGTCACTTCAATTGAATAAAATGGACTGGAGTAAAACTAAGGTAAAGGCAAATTGCAGGAGTGGGATGGGGTGTCCCTCACGATATGGAGTCATCTGGGAACCCTACTCAGGAACTCAGAACAAGAGGGTCAGTCATAACAGAAACACTCCATCAATGACGAACAAGGATTGAAGCAAACTCCGGCTGTGACCAGAGCAAGCACCTGCCAGACACATGCATTCTGCTTGCTTCCCCCATCCATCATTGGCCTGCCAGGGAGGAGACAGAGATGTGAGCAAAGTATTCTGAGAAATGTAGTGTTTATAATAAAAACGCTTCCTGGCTACCACAACCCCAAAATGAATCCAGGGCAGAAGTGCATTTTTAAATACAATTCTACAGCTACCAGATGGCTGTGGCATACTGCAAAGGTCCTACAGTATGCCCCTCTCTTAGAACAAGAGAGGACGGAGAGGACCATGACAGTCACACAATCGACCTCCCCAAAATCTGGCACCGCAAGCCATGACCCAACACGTGTCCCACCTGCGCACCCGTCCACCCCGGACCTCTTCTTGTCATTCTCGTCTATGGGGTCTTTGATCTTAAATCTGCCACTGATTCTCCTGTAATGCAATATTGAAAATGCACAAATTTAACCTTAAAATAAAAAAAATCGTGGGGTTCCAGGAATTAAGTTAAAAGATTTTGCATATTTTTGGATAGTTCAATATGTTGTGGCGAGGAATGGACAGGAGCCCCTTTAAGAAGGAGGCACCAGAGAAACTGGGAGGGCGGAGGGACGAGGGAGGAAGGAAGTACAGATGAAGTTGAGAGAATAAAGAGATTAGGCACACTACCCCCAGGCTCCCGTGTCGTATATAAAAGAAAGGAGAGGGGGCCTAACACAATACATCAATTGTTTTGACGGTAGGACACTTTCTTGCAAGGTATAATGACGTAATAAACATTTTAAATACGAGTTACACGAAGGAACGATTGAACTAATTATGTGCTATTTTTCGATGGCTGTAGCCCACTCTAAAACAACGCTGCATGCTTGCTTTACGTGCAGTCAGTGTGCTTAGGGAGTAGTGGATTCTCTACACTATTTGTGCTCCTGTCCCTGTGGAAACTCCCAGAAGGCAGAGCAGCCCTCCCTGCCATTTCCTATTGCCCAGCTCTGACAGGACTCAAGGTGACACACACACACACTGTGGGTGTAGCGTCCTGGGACTCTGCGCTCATCAAACATTGACGAGATCGCATGGTCCTCAGCCACGCAGAATAATGTGCTCTTTGTAAGTGAGCGAGAGCCACTCTATTGTTCCAAGCATTTCTCTGGACTACCCTGAGACTCAGAGGGCCTGATTCGGAGCATGTGCTAAATATACAGAGGAAAGTCGACATTCTCCCTCCAGTTTCCAGCACCATCATTCTGGGATGGGTGGAAATATTGCAGGGTAAATGTTGTGCTTTCGAGCAGCAAAAGCTGCATACATCTCTCTCTGTGTGGGAAACGTGTGCTCCAGTGGCATTGCGAGCATTTCTCAAAAGACTGCCACTTTTCTAATTTAAGAAGATTTTTTAAAACGTTTATTAAACTAGAAAAGTGTTGCTGCAGTAATCAAAATAAATAATAATAATTTAGCATTTATATAGCGCTACGAACCCTCAGGTATCTGAGCGCTGCTTATTACCCACGGTATGTGGTGCTCATTTATCGACCTTGGAAGGATGAAAGGCTGAGTTTGGCCCCGCCGGGAACCTGGTCAGCAGGCTCTGCATGGATGTCAAAGCGAGCGCTCTGCTCGCAGTGCCACTTGACCGGCAGTCTAAGAAACGCTATGTTCATGATTGGTAAAAGTGTGCTGTGGAGTTTAATGGCACCCCCCAGGGTACCATTAGTGAACACCTCTTTTGGCAGGTGCAGGAAGGGTGTTCTGGCCTCTGAATACAGTCCTTGCCAGCCCCTTACATGTGAGGCGGTTGGCAAGGCTGTAGCCATGCTGTAAATCACGGCTTTGCAGGAGAGGCGGACTTTGTTTATTGCCGTCACTCCCGTATTACCTCGGAATACACGTCTTAATGGAAAAGTGTCTTTCAACTCAGACACAGCACTTTTCCATTATGACAGGCACCTCAGAATCAGGCCCAGAAGGTACAATTATTTCCACCGCAAAGGAAGACTGCGCAATCAGTGGGTGATATCCTCCTGTTTTTAGAGACGAAGGTAGCATTTAAGCTGAATTATGTTTCATGTAAATGATAATATTTGTTAAGAAGTATAGATTTATAATATTTATTTATTTACTTATTTTTACATTTGTAAAACGCTCAAAAACCCACAGGCATCAAGGCGCTAGTTACAGACGGGGGAGGGGAGAGGAAAGGAGAGAAGGGGAGCGAGGTGGGGAGGGAGCAAAAGGTTACATCGCATCATGGTAAAAAGGGGAAGCGTAAATATAAGTAAGATCATTATTGAAAATGAATGGTCTTCACTAGTTTTTTGAACGGCCAGTAGGAGGGTTCAGAGTAAATGTGGGGGATGGTGTTTGTTCCAGAGGCGGGAGGCCGTCACTGGGAAGCTAGAACCTCTAGCTATTCTGCGTTTGTAGTGAGGTGTAGTCAATCTATGGCTTTAGTGAGATCTTGTCGGTTTGGTAGATGAGTGTTAGTTAAGCCTTTGTGAGAGGTAAGGAGGTGCCGTGTTGGAGAGGCATCGATGCGTGATTGAAGAACGCTGGTGGTGAAGGAGGAGTACATAAACGAGGTAATGATAGGGACAAGGGCTTCTGCACAATCTTTAATGAGGGGTGCTGGGCATTTGTCTCCTTGGCAGTGTGATGATTTCAAGCCAGCAATCATATTGGTGGTTTCCAGTTCGGAAATAGGGCGGAAGGTAAAGGGTGGTTATGTGAAAGGGCGAGGGCTAGGGACTGGAGAGGGTCAGTCGTAGTGGGTTTGGTGATCAGGATTTGTGATGTCCTCACTCTCTCCTTTTGGACGGAAGTCCTCTGTTTATGTTTGTGTTTTTTTCGCGGGCTGCGACCCGCGTGTGTGAAGGGGCGGGGTTACCGCCCGCAAGGCAGTTGGAGTTTGGGCACACAAGAATAAAGACATGTTGCACCCCAGCTCTGTGTCGGCCCCCTTCTTTGGCATGTATGAGCGTGAGTCCGACAGCAGAGCGTGAGGAGGTCCATGTGCGGGCACATTACACTGGCGACGAGGCGGACACGAAGTCATGCCGTGCCCGCGCTCGCCGGTCCACCGCTCGTGGTGTGCTACCTGACACCACTGGGAGCCTTGGACTTCGGGTGCCTGGAGGCCTATCAAGGTGGGTGGAGCACGAAGGCTCCCCATCAGCCGCCCTCCGGCACGAGCGCCGCAGCAGATCCGCGGGTGGAGCAGCTTTGACAGCTCCCCGCAAGAGCGTATCATCCGGGCGGTGGAGAACGTTTCTCCCGCCGACGGCAACGTCTGGGAGGCCCAGACCACACACGCTTCAATCATCAGCGGGTAGAGCGGAGACTCCCCGTTTGCACATCCCGGGCGGTAGAGGAGCACTGGCCTCCCGCCAACGGCACGACGAGCGGTGGAGGCGCGAACCTCCCGCTCCAACAACATACTTCAAAGGGGTAAGAACAAGCCCCTCTCCCCTCCATCACAAGTTTTCATAAGCCACACCACAGGGCCCTTCCCCCTCCCACCACCTGACGCTCAAACTGCAGAGCGTCGAGCAGGAGAAGCACACCAGAGACTTGCAAACCACCACAGCGCCCCCTGCCGGCACGGAGGCGCCACCGCGCTAGGCAAAGGAACCACCAGCCAGCTCAGCCACAATAAAACACATCGAACACCTTCCTATGAACAACTCAGACAAAGACTCACTGACCGTTCCAGTGACTCCAATAGTTACAGGCATTAGGAAAATGACGGACAGCCTGTTAACCCAGCTGCCAGCAAATTTCGACCTCACTGACACCGGCACTCTTGGATCAAGGTGGAAGAGGTGGCTGAGGGACTTCGAAGTGTGTTTGAAAGCAGCAGGTACGTTAGAAGACGAACAAAAGCTCAATCTCCTAAATCACGCTGTAGGACCAAATGTGCGAGACATTCTTGAGGAAATACCCGAGAACAGCATAGATACATACATCAAGCTAAAAACAACGCTCACGGAATACTTCACACCTCACACAAATGTGGATTATGAACGGCACGTCTTCCACACCACCAAACAGCACAAAGGCGAAACCATAGATGCATTCGTCATGAGACTCCGAGCAATAATGAAACACTGTGATTTCAACAATTACTCCAACGAGGAGGCCCTCAGATCACAAATCATAGTGGGGTGTGAAAGCGCTGATTTCCGCAAACGACTGTTGCAGCAGCCACACACCCTAGAGGAAATCCTGCCCCTGGCTCGATCTGGCGCGGCCCTTGCCGCACAAGTTGAAGGTCTGGACGACATAAAGATCACCCACGGAAAACACGAAAGCCTCAACAAACTGGAGGGGACAGCAAGAAACAATGACCCTTTCTGCTACCGGTGCGGACATGAATACCCCCACGAAGGAACGTGCCCCGCAATGGGTCAGAACTGCTCCGCGTGTGATGGAGAAAACCATTACAAAGCTGTATGTCTAATTTTCCGTAGCAAAATGAAAGGAGCAGGAAGAAACTACAAGTCCATGCCAGAACTGGAACAAAATCAAGCAACACCCCACCACCATCGGGGATCACACCAACCCCAGGAGCAAGGGCGCCACAAACGCCACGATGAACAAACGGAAAGAAGGCACGTCAGGAGAGAATGGAGAGAGAACAAGACCCCACTCCCTAAGGCAAGAAGAAGACCACGAAGGTACATACAGTGCCTCATCGAACAGTCACAGTCAGACAGCGTGTCAAGTGCATCCTCCGACGAAAAAACACGCCAACCGGAAAGACACCAGGAAACACGAAGGAAGAAAGGATATCAATACGCCCTAGGAAACAGCACAGCAAAGGAACATAGCCCAATACTCAGAATACAGGTGAATCAGACGGCAGCAGAGCTCCTAATCGACACAGGGGCAACGGTGAACGTAATCAGCAAAAAGGTCTATAAAAGCATACCAAACGCCCCCTGCCTGCAACTAGCTCGAACACTCATTTTTCCATATGGATCAAAGACCCCGCTGGCATGCAAAGGGTTCTTCATGGCATCATGTTGATATAAGGAACATGAAAAGAAGATCCCCATCCACGTCCTGGAGGCAGCTACTGAGAGTGGATGCATACTGAGCTATTGAGCAGCGATAGAAATGGGACTAATCCACATACTGTACCGTCTCATGGTACACAAATATCTAGATCCCACCGCAAGCATAGACCAAGTCTTCCCATCACTGTTCAAAGGCCTCGGAAAACTGACGGACAGGCAGATAGAACTCCACATCGACACCACGATCACACCCATAGCACAACACTACCGAGGAATACCCATCAATATTCAAAAACAGGTTGAAAATGAGCTGCCAAAGCTGCTGGAGGCAGACATCATTGAGCCCGCGGAAGGACCTACCCCATGGGTCTCTCCAATTGTACCCGTGCCCAAAAGAGACTCCAAAGACATCCGAATATGTGTAGGCATGAGAAGGCCAAACAAGGCCATATTAATGGAAGGCCACCAAGCCCCAAGAATAACCGACATGGTACATCTGCTAAACGGGGCCACCGTGTTTTCAAAGCTGGACCTCAACAAAGGTTATCACCAGTTGGAACACAGCAAAAGCTCCCGATATATAACCACGTTCGCCACCCACCTAGGACTCTTCCGCTACAAGCGGCTAAGTTTTGGTGTGTCGTCAGCGACTGAAATCTTTCAAGCAGAAATTCATAACGTCATCAAACATGTACCAAACTGCCTGAACTACAGTGACGACATACTGGTATTCGGACAAAATCAAGAGCAACACGATGACACGCTAATGAGAGTGTGCATGGCTTTGGGAGAGGCACGGCTCACACTAAACAAGGACAAGTGTGAATTTCGCAAGAAAACACTCTGTTTCTTTGGTCACATATTCTCAGAGAAAGGAATGACACCCGACCCGGAGAAAGTCAGCGCACTCCGAGAAGCCAAGCCGCCCGCCTCCACATCAGACCTCAGGTCATTCCTTGGCCTCGCAAGTTACTGCACCAGATATATAAGAGACTTCGCCTCCATTAGCGAACCCCTCCGAGCGCTTACCAAGCTCAACACAGTCTTCAAATGGACACCACAGTGCCAAGAAGCGTTCCAAGCAATTAAGGACCGCATCTCTGACGCCCCAAACATGGCATATTTTGACCCAAAAAGAAGGACAGAACTCATTGTCGACGCTAGTCCAGTCGGCCTAGGCGCCATCTTAACACAACTGGACGACAGAGAAGAAGGCAAAAAACACATTGTGGCATACGCCAGCCGAAGCCTTTCCAAAACAGAACAAGCCTACTCCCAGGCGGAGAAGGAAGGCCTGGCTGTAGTCTGGGCCTGCGAACACTTTCATTTGTTCCTATACGGGAAACCTTTTGTAGTCGTAACGGACCATCAAGCTCTCATCTTCATTTATGGCAACCCTCAGGCGAAAATGCCGCCACGAATAGCTCGATGCGTTCTCCGCCTACAGGACTATCAATTCTCCATCACGCACAGACCCGCAAAGGAGCAAAACCCCGCAGATTTCCTCTCGAGACATCCAAAGGACGTGTGTGGATCAGAACCATCCATAGCTGACCAGTATATAAGATATGTCATTCACAACAACACGCCGCAAGGATTAGACATGGATCACATAGCTCGTGAGTCAAATACGGACCAAGGAATACAAACTATCCTCCGATGCCTATAACAGGGCGATGGAAGCAAGCCAAACAAATGCGAGAGACAATGAACGAAGACACCAAGCAGGACATCAAGTGCTTTCTAGCTGTGAAAGAAGAACTTGCAAAATCAGATGAAGGAATGCTGCTAAAAGGCACAAAACTCGTCATATCGCGCAGCCTGCGCCAGAAAGTACTAGAACTCGCCCATGAAGGACACCAAGGGATCGTATCCACAAAAAGGATGCTAAGGCAGAAGCTATGGTTCCCACAATTGGACACTGCAGTAGAGGAACTATTACAAGACTGCCCCACCTGTGCACTTGTAAAGCCACACACCTCCCCAGAACCCCTAAACATGACCGCACTGCCCGAGGGAACCTGTGAAGAAATAGCGGTGGATCATTTTGGGCCCATGGAAGGAGGAGAATACATCCTGGTGGCCGTTGACGAATGCTCAAGGTACCCCTATCTACAGATAGTCCCGTCAACATCGGCCCATCATACCATACCAGCCCTAGATCGAATGTTCGCAACGTACGGAGTACCTAAGGTAGTAAAGTCCGACAATGGACCTCCTTTCACCGGACAGGATTTCCAGAGATTCGCCGAATACATGGGTTTCAGGCACAGAAAAGTGACACCCTTATGGCCACAAGCCAATGGAACAGTTGAGCGGTTCATGAGCAACATCAAACGCACTACCCAAATTGCTCGCATCACGGGGGAACCTGTCTAGAAGCTATTAAACCAACTCATGCGAGACTACAGGAACACGCCACACAGCACCACTGGGAAAGCACCTTCAGAAATAATGTTCGGGCAAACGATAAGAACACAAATACCTCACGTGGCAGTCGAGGGAGATCAATATGAGAGGGATGCAGAAATGAGAGAGAAGGACACACGCATGAAGGAAAACATGAAAAGAATTGCGGATACCACACGACGAGCCAAAACAAGTGATTTGGCACCCGGAGACATGGTGGTAGTCCGTCAGCCCCAGTATCGGAAAAACATAGCACCATTTCATGAGGAACCTCTCCTCCTCATCCACAAGAAGGGGTCTCTTATCACTGCGGTGGGAGACCGCAAGTCCATAACGAGAAACGCATCTCACTTCAGACGAGTGTCGAGGGCCCCAGCTCTAGGTGACCCAAACTTGAGTGATGAACTCACTCCATGGGACGTCCCATATGAAAGAGACCGGGAAGACTCGGACGGAGACGTAGTTTCCGAGACCCGGACAAACCCGTCGACCAGGACTGAGAGTCGACCAACGAGAATGAAAAGGAAACCCCATCGCCTCATCGAAGAAATGAACTGAGCCGGACCTAAGGTTTAGTGTCGGGAGGGTGTGATGTCCTCACTCTCTCCTTTTGGACAGAAGTCCTCTGTTTATGTTTGTGTTTGTTTCGCGGGCTGCGACCTGCGTGTGTGAAGGAGCGGGGTTACCGCCCACAAGGCAGTTGGAGTTTGGGCACACAAGAATAAAGACATGTTGCACCCCAGCTCTGTGTCGGCCCCCTTCTTTGGCATGTATGAGCGTGAGTCCGACAGCAGAGCGTGAGGAGGTCCATGTGCGGGCACATTACAGGATTGTAGAGCTGGCAAAACGGTAGTGGCGGTTTAGCAGGAAGGAGATAGGTGCAATGGAGCTTAGTGCGGTGGAGGCGCAGTGGCGGCGCAGAGCAGGTTACTGAGCGTGTGGTCACAGTTGGCTGTGCCGGCGAAAAGGATGCAGGGGGCAGTGCTAATTTCAGACTAAGGAGGGGCAAAGGAATGAAAGGGGGATGTGTGTGTCAGAATGCTTACAGGACATAAATAGTGCAGGAATGAAGGGCAAAGACCCCCTACCTTTCCAATGTGTGTACAGGCAGCATGGCGAGTCAGCGTAAGTTTTCGGCGGCAGAAGCAGGGGTAAAGGGCTGATGGCAGAGTTAGACGCAGCTGATGCATTGGTCCGGCTGCACGCCGGCATGCCAGCAAAGGCCGGACAGGAACAAAAGGCATTGAGATGTGCCGGCTTCCTATGATAGGGCCATACACACAGGGAAGCAGCCAATCATGATCTTCATAGTGCTGTGGTCGGGTCAGGCACGGCTTAAGCAAGTAGTTAGGTGAGGCCGCAAGGGCCATTTTAGCAGGGAGCCGAATCTCATGCCATGAAATGGGTAACTTTGTGGAAAGCCCATTTGGGCTGGATATGACTGCCTCATATTTCGCTATTCTAGTATCAGACATCGTCAGGGGTAAAGTAAAGGCTCATGCAGAGCAGATAAGCGCCCAACAGGGCTTACCTTGTGCTAGTCGAACAATGTAATTCCCGCATCGGGCTGCATCCGTAGGTGGAACGGGGATGCAGGAGTGCACAATTTGGTCTGCACTCAGACTTGGCTGTGATCTTTGTGAGGCCAGACAGGAACAAAAGGCCTTGAGATGGGGCATTTGGAGGGGGCCTGCTTCCTATGATAGTATAATATGTTACTACATATATAGATTTAACCTCAGTAAAGATCTGAGCATATTTTAAAGATTTCTCTCCCATTAACAAGCTGCATTGTACATAGATCGAATATTGCAGTTTCCTGTTTCCAAAGACCTGCTCACGTTCTTGTGGGGACGTTCTTGTGGGGATACTGATATGAGTGCAGTCTGTAGCTCCTATCACATTCGGAAAACCAGCTATCTCATAGAAAATGCTCTTCACATGGAGCAGGTGGTCAGGGGTTTGGGGAGATGTAATACATGTATTAACAAGCATTATCACATGTGCCATGACTTGCTTCAGAACTTTAGAGGATGTTCACTGCCAGAAAGCAGCAGCCATTGCTGCTGGCCCTGGAAAGATCCAGACGCACAGAAATGTAAGACCACTAATAATTTAACAAGGAAGGGCATGGCTGTTTGAATGGCGCTTTGGGATCGGAGATCAATTTTCGCCATGTCCAGTACGAACAGGATTGTGACAGCGGACATTCTGTATGCTTTCACCACCTACTCAGAGTTCAACCCAAGCAAATTCGCACTCCTCTGCACATCTGCTCTTTATAGGTCAAACTTGCCAAGTGACCTTTCACGACTTGGCAAGTAGCCTGCATAGGGTAGATGAGAGCAGGTGAACTGTCACACTGCACAGGAGTCACTTTGCTGGCATCTTTGAAATATGCTGCCCAGAACAAGGCACCAGCAATAGCCATGGCCCAAGTGGCATAAAAACGCTATCATGGCACACGCCTTGAAGAACGCCCAACACCTTTCTGGAGCCAGAAAATAACCTCAGAAATAACCCCCGAATTGTGTTGATAAAAGGCATCACAATACACGTGAAAATACCACATTGACAACAGATACCGACTATGGTAGTAACCAGGGACACTCCCTTTAGAAATGTGGAGGAACCTGCACTACTCTAAACAAAATCCTCAGCAATACCAAATGTGTCTGTGGCACCTCGTCTACACAGTTGCGCAGACCACCCAAGCAGTGACACTGTGTGAATTAGTGACACTGTGTGAATTGGCAACTATTTGTCTTTAGAGACATGTATCATCTTTAAAAGTTGAAAGAATTGTGCTCAGTCGATTCAGGCAAATAATTGATACATTATTCCACTGAAAACGACTCCTGAAGCTCAGGCGTGACAATCAGTGAAGTCACAGGACAAGTACATCAAAAAGAATGCAGCCCCTACATAGAAGGCTCTATATGGGCAATGTTGCAGCACCATGACAAAAACACTCTCCAAAGGTCTCAGAAAACCAAAGTCCAAGTCTGACGAAACCTGCTCATCCGACCCTAGTGACGTGGCGCCATGTCCACAGCGCCATCTGCAAGATCATGGAAGCAAAATGCAGGCAGCAGGTGGAAGATTTGCTACCGACATGGAGTTTATGTTTGGAAACATGCATTGGTGTACATTGGTGTGTAATGGTTCAGTGAGAATGCCCCCAATGGCAAGTAACTATTAAAAACTAACTTTGAAACTAAAGTGACTGTGCAAACTTGTAAATGTGTATGTAAGAGAACACAGAGACCAATTCAATGAGAGAAATGCTCCGATCTTTGGAAAACTACATTCCCCATGCAAAATGACCAAGGAATTGGAGGGCATGTGCACATCAAAGACATGTTTGCACATGAAGACGCCCCTCAGCGGCTCCTGTTTCAGGGGCAGTCAAAGGTGTTGTAGTTCAGAGACATGTCCCGAGTCATCGTGTATGTTCTTGTTTTCAAGTAGACAGCCAGTCTTTCATTCCAAACTTCTGGCTGCATATCTAGAATGTTTAGGGACACATGAAGTAGATCCATGACGCAGGGCAACTTCTGGTAGAAATGATTCCCAAGCGACCAGCATGCCGGCAGTAATGTCAAGTGGAAGGTACATCACCGCGCAGGCTTTCCCAGTGTGGTGAGGCGCGTCAGTGCACTGGACTTCATCAATACGAACCCCATTGTGTGCCAATATGTCTAGTTCCCATGTTCAATCCACAACTCCATTGTCAGTCAGAACAGCTATTTTGTAGGTTGCGGACCAAGCGATGGGTGTCCAGGTCACCTCCGCAGACAGGTCAATGTTATGTGGCCATTCACTGCCCTCCTCGACATTCCCTTCTACTGCACCCTTGCTCCATGTGGCTCTGTAAGAGGGTGGCAAGGAGGCTGTTAGTGGGGTAGCAAGAGAGGCAGAGGCAACACCTCTGATGATGACGGGTGCAGGTCGGAAGTACCCGGGACCTGAGTGCTATTCATTGCTTATACGGGTTTAGCAGCGACCCTTGAGAGTATGATATCTGAAAGGGAGAGCCTAAGGTCCGATAGGCCGCAGCTCTTTGGGTCTGGTCAGCTGCTATGAGGGAGAGAGAGATAGGACTAATGAGGATGTTGGCCTATCTTGGCCCTGCTGAATAGCTCCACAAGGATTACTCAGGAGCCAAGTTTCACATATACTTCCTTTATTCCTCTCATTACAGAACTGCCGTCCGTTTCCCCCGCTCCTCCCCTCCCCTCCCCTTGTCCTGTGTCCTCTTTCTCTTAAAGGGGCTCTGCCCTTATTCTCTGGCAACAGAGGATTGCTGATTTGTCGCCCAATTAGTGTGGATTGCCTACACACTAGGCCTGAGGCACCCGTCTCTAGGGTATTTGTGTGTACAGTAAGCTGGTAGTAGATCTTAGAAATGAGTCATTTAGTGGAGGAAAAAGGTAAGTTGGCCATACAAAGCAGAATAATTTGGTGCCTCTGTACCCACCTTCACTCCTATCTCTGCCCTCTTGCCAGGGGTGGAGTGAGAACCAATAGAGGCCCAGGAAATAATATTCAAAGTGGCTCCATATTGCCCATTTTCAGCAAGTCCAACCCTTTCCCTATGGGGACATTTGAAAATACCACACAAAAGAGGTTCGGGATCCAAAGGCCTACTGGGAAATCTCCTATCTCTTGCAGGCAGGTCGCATTTCACTTTATCACTTTGCCACTGTTACAATCTATCTCTCCCTCTGCCTCTGTCTCTTTCTCACACACACTGTCTCTCTCTCTCAATCTATCTGTCCTTCTACCTCTCCCTCAAATAGAGACATTGTACCTCATGTGCAACAAGCAACCAGGAATTGTCAGATGGGGAAAGGTGCAATCTGGAGTCCGCTCTCTTTATCATAAACTGCATGTTAAGAGATTTGGTAGGCATGGACTCTTGGCTCAGAGAAAGGGTCATTTAAAATAAGAGGACTCCCAGCACTGATAACACATTTCTTAGTATGTTGGTTGGCAGACTGAGAGCTGCGTGAAACTTCACTCTAACTTGCTCAGGTACTGTGCTCAGTGGCAAGCTGGGACATTTACCATCCTGCTCAACCGTCTCCGTGACAACCTGGGTATCACCGATCAGGCTCTGGCCTGGCTGACCTCTTTCCTCTCTGATTGACCGTCCCAGGTAACACTTGGGTCCTTCCTATCCGCTATCTCCCTCTCTACCTGTGGTGACGCCCAGGCGTCTAACCTCTCACCCTGGCATTTCAACCAATATATGGCAACTCTCGCCTACTGCATTTCCATTTTCTGCTCAAACTTCAAGTGCTATGCTGACCACACCCAACTCATTTTCAGTCTTCCTTCGGCCACCTCCTCGCCTTCCCTCAACACTGATTGCCTTTCTGCCATTCAAAATTGGTGTGCTGCCAACAATTTTTGTCTAAATGCCAACAAAACTGTACTTCACCTCCTTAGAGGTACTCTGCCTTTCCTCTCCTTCCCCCAGAAGCTCACAGTCTCCCAAGCTCTGGTTCTCTCCAGGTTGTACTATTGTAACAGCCTCTTTCTAAATCCACCTGCCTCCACTCTCCGCCCTTTACAATTAATCCAGAACAGGACTGCGAGACTTGTCCTTGGCCTCAAGCCCTGGGATTGTATCTCTCCAGCTCTGAAATCCCTTCATTGGCTACCAGTGGATGCAAGGATTACATTTAAAACCCTCTGCATTGTCCACAAGGCTTTCTGGGGCCTGGGACCGAAATACCTTCAACTATCCCTCCGTAAATACCTCCCTTCTCGAGCCCTTCGCTCCTCTATGTCTAATTCCCTCAGGGTCGGGCGTTTTTCAAAGAAACGAGCTGGGGGCAGATCTCTGTCCTTGTCTGGGGCCTCCCTTTGGAACAGCCTCCCGGCCACCCTGAAACTTGAGGAGAACCATCTCTGGTTCCGGAAGCACCTCAAGACCTTCCTCTTCGCTTCTGCCTTTGCCCCTCCTCTCCCCTGCTGATCTGTTTTCTCTCTCTCGGCACTGTGCACCTGGCCATCCTCTGTCCTTTGGGCCCAGGTACCTGTGAACCCTGCCTCCCTCCTGCACTGCCTCCGGGCCACCCTTGGCACTGGGATCTGTATCTGTACCCATACAGTCCCCCACTCTTCCTCTGCATTTATCAGATATACCCTATCTGACTAATCATGCACTTGCCACGTGTCTGCCTGCACTACCTTTTTGTCTGCACTTATTTATTTATTCATCCCACTTATTATTTATTCTGTTCTCTCCTCTGTCCGCACTTTCCACTTTTCCCCCTCCACGCACTTTCCCCCTTTTCCCTTTTCCATGCACTTGTGCGTTCTTAATGTCACTGGGCCTAGTAAGATCGTTTGACCTCCCCTTTTCCCCTTCCTTTGCTTGGTCGCGCTCTGAAACACTTGTGTATGAGTGCGATATAAATAAAATATCAAATCATATCAAGGCAATGCCTGTTTGTTGGGGCAGTGAACCGCATTTATCAGGAATACGTTAGGCGATTAGAGTATGGCCTAGAATCCTATGTTGTTTCTTTCAGATATCTACCTTAGTATTTCCCACGAGCCTCAAGCGCCTTGCACACAGTGCACACAACTACAAGTCAAAATTAAATTACCATCTACCCCATGTTATAGACTCGTCCCGCTCCCTACAATACCAGTACCCCCTCCACCCCTCAAGGACAGCAGGCACTTGGCACTTGAACACAAATAATACACAGGAGACCTGAAGTAGAAGGAAATGGGCTGCACTCTGCTCTGCCCCTCCCAGGGCTGGCTCATCCTTATATACAAACGTAGTGGCTAAATCCATTCTCCACCCATGAAACAGTATGTGTATAACAAAAAGGTCAATTTCAGAGAACAGCTTGCAGTTGTGAAAGGCACGGTCATAACTGTTCAGCAGCCTTTGGCAGCCTTGTGATTTGAGCCAGCAGTGTCGTAGCTGTGTACATTCTCAGCAGGGGCCTGAACTGGGCTTGTCAGCCTGAGGCATCATGCATTCCACAGCTCTGTTCTGCAACCTCGCTTGGCATGGGTGTTCAGCTGTTAGGCCAGTCTCTTAGGCAAGTCTGTAGACCAGTCTCATTGCATCAGATGTACCTCAAAAAACCAAGAGAAAATGCAGTATCATTGATGGTAACACTCCCCACTCATAGTGTGTCATGCATGTTTTGTGCATCTGTGCATTGGCCCACACCTTGCCATCCTTGTTGTATTTACCCTCACAATGGAAATAGGACGCAATATTTCATAACGCAGTATTTCTTGGCACTCTTGAGTTATAGCAAGTGCCTAAGCTTTCTAAGTGATGTTGTCATGGTGGCGTAGTTTTTCTTAAAGCAGGCACAGTATCCCGCCATGCCTAACAGCAATCCGACTTTAATGCCTGATTTGGAAGGTTTTAGCTTCTGAATGGGCATCCATTTTTGATCATGCTTTTTCTCTGAAAAATATTACAATTTCTTCTTAGGGATGTTGCATTTTAATGCATACACATTTAGATGACTTCCACAAGCTCTTTTCATTCTTAAATTAGGATTTTATTTCAACTCTCCTGACTTTTTCTGAAGATTAGGATGTTGCTACTGTAGTCCATGGCTTCTGGAAAAGGGAGTAGGATTGGCCTGATGGTTCCCTGAAAAATCTCTGCCACTACGGCTATCCCAAAGTTTAGTCTCTTGTATCTAAATACCCCTCGGTGTGTTGAAAATGTTGTAATTTACTGTTAGCAGGGATATAATTGAAGCTGGCAGCAGCCCATACTGGGATCTAATTTGGAAAGCCCAGATGCTCAGTTCAGTTTTACTATTATATCTCTGATACGTGGATTTCGATGGCTTCTCTTTCAATATCTGTATTCAGCAGTTTCATGTCAATGCAAAGTAGTGCCTGATTTCCAGGTTTGGAGACTATGACCAACGGGGATACGCATTGCAATGGAGCAGTGGCCTCCTCAATGATATAATGTTTGAGTCGCAGCTCTAGTTCTTCGGCCACTCTGAATTGCAGGTTGAGGCCTAGTCTTTGCGGGTGCTGAGTAACATGCTTAACGGCAGAATTAATGTGCAGCTTCACCACCTGTTCTTTTTTTTCTCAAACCTTTAAATGACAGTGAAATATCCTCTTACATCCTCTTACGCTTCTAGCAATTTCTCACTTTGTCTCACTGGTGTGGTGCTGTCATTGCAGTTGATGTCAAGCAGGCCCCTTTTCAAGGGTTTGCAAAATCTTAAGAGGCGTTATCTCCATGTGACATTCTCTAGTAGATTTATTTTGGCAATACTTCAGGAGACTCCCAAACTTTCCGAGGCACTTTTGTGGAGCAGTGGCTCTCCATGGGTAGACCTGTACCCTCATATTTTGCCAGTTTCTGAACTGCGAGGACAACATTAACCCTTTGTGGTTCTTGCATCAGCTTAGAATTTCACTATGTGTCCACCCACTCAGGGCTCCACTTCTGTGCTTGGGTTGTCTTATGCGTCTTCATCATGACATTTACATATTCACTTCATTCTGAGTCCATGGACAGGTTGCTCATCAGTAACAATGCTCTGTTTTCTTGTCGGACATGGAATGACTTTGGTGGAGTCGACTATCCAGATATCCCTGTCTTTTCGGGTTTGAGTGTGGTTTGACATCCTGGCAGACTGCCTCAACGTGGTGTTCTTGCCCACACCTGCTGAACCATTGACCTGTGCCCCGGTATGAACCTTTATGTGGCAACGAAAACCTGCACACATTGCATAATTGATCTTGCCTGGTTCCTTTCTCCATGGTGTTACAAGGCCCTGGTTTTCCTGCAATTTCACCACCACACAATCCAGTAGGATGGTTTTGGGTGCCTCTGTTGTGAGGGCTCGAGCCTCTACTCTCTCTCTAGGCCAGGTACATCACCTTTTGTAGTGGAATTGGATTTCTCTATAGTTGCTTCTGAAAAGATGATGATGTGCAACCTTCAATGATCCCCAGGCAAATTGCTTCCGCGTTGGAGTATTTTTGAAATTCACAGTAAGTGACAAAGTTGTCAATTGTTTCCCTCTTCATCTGTGAGTATTGGAGGGGTGTATACCTTTTGTAGTCAACGTTTGTTTTAATGACTAGTGTCTTCTTATATGCTTCCATCAGGGACATACAGGATTCATTATCTTTGTGTTGCAGTGTTCTGATAATCGTTTTCACTTTTTTTGATTCTACGTTTGTCAGTATCTCTATCTGCTGAGCAGCTTTGCTGTAGTGTTTGGAGCTCTCAAACTCCTCTAATCATTCAACCCAGCTCTGCCTTCTGTCTTGTGATGGAGCTGATGTAAGGTGTTCGGGGAGCCTCAGGGACATGTCCCTCTGATGTGTGGATAGGGTGTCTCTCACTTCTTCATCTGTCACGGTAGACCTTCCTCTGGCTGGGTGGTCATGTCATTCTTGGTTTCTGTGTGTCCTGCATTGCTCTGTGGCATCTTCGCTCATATTTCTCAAAAGCACTCGTCAGTGTTTTTACACAGGGTCTACCTTCCTATGAATGACACCAACTTGTGGCACTTTTGCACACCTATTTCTCTTTCTGGGCGTTGGCCGGCTGGGGCAAACTCTTGATCTGGCACCCGGGGGGAGCCTGCAGGCTCAACCATGTCCACCTTGCAATCTGCAGCACTAACATGCCAGCTGTCTGTCATACTGACAGAAGTGCTGTAGTGCTCTCCCTTCCTACTGCTTCTCCTTGGGAAAACGTGTGCATTTTGTGGTCTCTGCTGGCTCAGGATCTGAAGAGGTACGTAGTTTATCATGTGCGAACTCCGCTGGGCTTCAGACTGGTTGTGGATACTCTCTCAACTCCTGCTGCACCTCTGCAGGCAAGCGTGTGTTGTGCACAGTGTCCCCTGGCTCCGGACTTGAGAAGGTAAACAGACCTCTGCGTGTGACTTCCGCTGGGCATCGAACTGGGCAGGGCAGGCTGGCTATCCTCTCTGATCACAATTTGTTGTGTTTACCCTCATAATGAAAACAGGACACAATCTTTCATTATAAGGTATTAATGGGCCCTTTTGAGATCCATGAAGAATCTGTGGCTTCTCTGTGCAGCCCATATGCTCTGCATCATTCTTCTGCCCATAAATAAAGTCCTTTCCTACTCCCCCTCTGCACTTACATAGTGCTTTTTCCAGTTGCCTTCTACCATGACCACACAAGTGCAAACTTCTTTCTGTCTCAGGTGCTAACAAGGGACATCTGTATCTCCTCCATTAGGGGGACCAAGATAGGATACAGCACCCCTATCTTCAGGCCTCAGTCTCCCACAAGCATTGGCAAGTCACTAAATGACATGGCCTTCTCCTTCTACGTCTTCAGCACCATATGAGGTGGTAGGCTACCCCCTGCTGTGAGGGAATGCCAATGGCCTGCAGTTTGTAGGCTTCCTCGGGGTATTCCACTGCTTCTTAAAGTCTTCCAGGCTTCAAAGGATCACAGCCAATGCTTTAACATGCATGCTGATGGCCAGTAATGGAGGCACTCACTAAAGTCAGGGCTAGGCGTGGTCTGGGGAAGACTGTGGTTGGCTGGTGGCGTGGGATGGGGGCTCTCCACCTCAGGATCCCCTGTCCATGTGAGACAGGAACCAGAAAGCTCTCCTCCCTGCTTGCTGGTTCCTGGCCGTGTGGAGCATGGGAGCCAGAGGCCGGTGGTGACACCGCATTGTGTTTGGTGGTTTTAAGCTGCAGCAGGGAACGGGTAGGAAAGCCTTTTATTTGTATATGTAGAGTATGTGTGGATTATACGGTCGTGTGTTGGAATGCGTATATATGCACATATGAACACGTGTATGTGAACGTTGGGTATGTGTGCATGGGTGTGAGGGCACATGGTGTGTAAATGAAGTGTGTGTGTGAATGTTCTGGGTGGGTGTCCATGTGGAAAATGTAGTCTTAAGGCTCTGGGTGTGCATGTGAGTGAAAGTGAGAGAAGGTGCATGGGTGGGTGACTGGTGGGTGAATAAGTATGAATGTAAATGTGTGTGAATGTTTTTGGAGGGTACCCATGTGGAGAATGCAGTGTGAATGCTCTGCGCATGCATGTGAATGTATGTGAGAGGTGTATGGATGGGTGACTTGTGGGTGAATGGGCATGAGTGTGATTGCTTGGGGTGGGTGCCTTTGTGGAGTATCTCTGTGAATTTCTGGGTGGCAGTGAATGTGACAGAACATGTATGGGTGGGTAGTTGGTGGTGGCATGGGTATGAATATGGTGATGTGTGCATGTGAGGCACTGGGAGCCAAGGTGGCACTGGAGCATTGTTGACATTTTCTTAAAGTGACATGCATTAAAATACATTGGGAAATACTCCTGCACACTCTCTTGGACTGTTTCATGACTTGCTCTCAAACACAAATGCAAACTGTCTGGATTTTTACACAATCTTTCACAGAATGTGTGCTGTATAATGCACCATTTTCACCTATGTCCCTGCCCCTCTCAGACTTGAGCCGGGTCTCCTTAAATTCTGGAAACTCCTCAAGACCCTTCTTTTCTCTTCTTCATTCCCTCTCCCCCTCCCCTGCTAATCACCCCTTCTGCCGCTGTAACTGGTTGCCTGGTTCCCTCTGAGTTCAACAGGGCACCTGGCGCCCTCGCCCAGCCCAACCCCCTCTTTGCACTTAGCATCTGGACCCTCACCCCTTGCACTCCATGCAATCCCTTGGAACTTGCCCTCCTGCTCTCCCCTACCACTGACCTAGCCCCTGTTGCCCTGTCCTCCCCTCCACCCACCTTTTCACTTACACTCTCCCCTCTTTACCCTGCACTTCCCTTACCACCCTAGCACTTTGCAATTCGGGCATACCAGCACTCCCCCCTCTCCCACACACTTCCGGTTACTGCACCTGCACGATCCGAATGTCACAAGGCCTAGTAGGACCGTTATTGTTTTCTTTCTCCCTTGTCCTGCCTCCCCTTGCGTTGTCTTGTGGCACCTTGAAACACCATTTGTTGTATATCCCATAAATAAATAAAATAAAAATTATTCAAAACATTTTCTAGGGGGCAAAGGTGGAGACCCGCCTCCCCAGACTCCATTTCATTGGTTAGGACTTCATTGCTACGCTCAGTTGCTCTCAAATACTTGTGGCAAATATGTATGCCCCTCCAATTAGAAAATTCTACAGCTGCCACTGGTGGCTGGTACATTTGGGTGCCAGGGGCCAGGCTCCACCTTATTGTTTCTACGCTAGGTGAAAGATTTAAGCTTTAATTGATTAAAAAGCACATTTACATCTTTCCCCCAGTGCAGTGCGCGCATTCCCCTGCTGCAGCATGATCATAATGGGCATTGAGCATGCATGGCGGCCCAGGTCAGCCCGCAGTGTGGCATGGGCTGTGCTTGATTGAGGAGCTTAGTGCAGGCGCGCTCAAAATGGCTTGCAGGGGTCCCCTAAGCATTGTGCCACGCCACTGCTGATGGCCTCCATCAGCCGGGTACTGATGCATGTTGGGGTGTAGGTCATCAAAGATCCAAAGGGACATGCCTCTACTTGTGAAAAACTCATCAAGGACTGTCAGTTCGTCACCTAAGAATTGTTTCACAGGATTTAGCAGACATTGAGCTGGTTAGTTTCAAATAGTAGGAAGAGATGGCACAGAGTCCAGAAACGGGGGCAGGAACAAGGTGGTCTAGTAGTGACTCACAGGCAGGTGAGGGAGACATCCATTTTATAGCGTTCAGTCAAGAGTGGCAGCAGTTCACATGGCATGACAGAAGTGGGAGCGTCTAGGAGCATCCCAATGGAGGTGGCAAGATTTGATGGCACTGCAATGTTCTTACAGAGCTTAATATCGCAAGCATTATCGAAGAAGTGAAAAAACCTAATTCCAGCATCCCAGGATTCAACATTGTGGCCTGTAAGCCTTTGCAGCAAGCACCAAGCTCACTGAGCTACTTCATCTGCATATGGAAACCCCGCACACATAATGCTGGTGGGGTGGGCAGGCATCCACAATACAGAAAACATTCTCTACCTAAGCAGAGCTGTACGTTA
Organism: Ambystoma mexicanum; assembly: GCF_040938575.1. Taxonomy (NCBI): domain Eukaryota; kingdom Metazoa; phylum Chordata; class Amphibia; order Caudata; family Ambystomatidae; genus Ambystoma; species Ambystoma mexicanum. The sequence continues at coordinate 1,268,595,793 of NC_090935.1, read as the reverse complement.
TTCTGAGAAGATGGTAATTCTCTACAGAGAGGGATTTCATTAAGGAATATAAACTCCACTGGTTTTGCCTCTGTGGTGTCAGAGTATGGTTGGTGCTAAATTGGACTAATGGCTTGAACACCGCAATGTAGACTGGGCCTAATGTGTAGCACCGTGAAATCTGCACCAGCCACCAACTCCTATGGCATCCAACTCCATAAAACCTGAGTCTAGGCTCCCACCGAGATGCACCCAAAGTAAATCCCATCAAAAGCTTGTCTTATTATGGGGGGTGTTTATGCAGAATCTACTGGATCACACTACTAGGGAAGACTGGGCTGGCAGTCTGTATGCATGTAGTGTCACCCTATGCAAATTAACTTGTCAACCAGGGGACTACTACAGGGTAGTTTCTAGGCAATCCAAAGCCCAGGACGAAACACTAGAAAGCATCCCCACAAACCACAACCCCCACACAGCACGCTCATATCACGGCCTTGGCTCAAAAGACAAGATCAAATCTGGTGTATGATTTTATTTTTCGCTATCTTTGGACAGAAAGTCAAATATTTCACTGACTTGGGGTAGAACCCCAGCCTAAACTTGCTTCTCCTAAGGTTGTGTTGAGCTGCATGTTCAGACCACTGCCACTCCTAGACGATTTAGATGGCAAAAATATATGAAAATATGGAAATGAGCACGGGACGGTATGGGGGAAGGAGCGGTGTAATGGGTGGGGACAATTGGCGGGAATGGGAAATCATATAGAGGAAGTTAACCAGTAGGGTTGCAATTGAACTATGTAGGATGCATTATATTCCATAGCCTGCAGTAGAGGCTGTGTAGTAATGGTTAAGTTGCTCAACCCATTAGAAGAGCACTTTTTGGATGGCTTACAACTTTGCCCCCCACTCCCCGGACAAATCTTCCCGAAACCTTGCAAAGAAAGTATATGGTCCCGTCAGAATGATTGTGTGAAGTTTGGTGAGGTTTTGTGCAGGCGGCACAAAGTTATAGGGTGATCCCAACATTTTTGTTTTTCCCATAGACACAACGGAAGCAAATAATTGCTCATGTCTACAGCCCAAACAGCCGAATGGATGTTCGCCAAATTTGCAGCAGGAGTGGCGGCTTGGTCCTGCAAGACTGCTTTTGAAAATTTTGTGTAAATCCATCCAGTCGTTTTTTTTAAAACAGCCAAAAAGTAGGTAAAAGAAACGTGTGATATCTGGGTTCGGTCCGTGGACTCATTTCCCTGTTCGGTCTGCGGACAGGTCTCTGATTGCCCCAGAGGACTGCATGAGGTCCGCGAACATGTCTGTTGATTTGATGGTGAAAAGCATGAGGTGCGTCTTATTTTTGGGAAACTCCCATCATGTTGGATTCGCGGACAGCGCCCGTTGTCCACGAACATTGTGGTAAAAACATATTAAAATGCACAAAATTGCACTTGTCAAACTAATGAAACAATCTCTGGAGAGGTGAGGAAGGAGGAGGATGGGATGGGACATGGCCATAAGAAGCCAAAAAACCGGCGTTTTTTCATCCCCGAAGTCCACAAACAGACTGGATGTTCGGCTACAGTCCTGTGATGTTCGCGAACATCTCAGATGTTCGGGGACATCCATGCCTATTTCTGAATTACATGGTTGGTGAAAAGCAGTTTTTGGATGGCTTATAAATTTGGCACCACTCAATGAAACTGCATCAAATTGTCAATATCATTCTAGACCTGACCCTGAATGGTTCTGCAAAAGTAGAGGGGGGTCCCAAAATATTTGAAAGGCTTATAAATGTTGTGCCAGAAAAGTTTGCAAAAATATTTTAGATCCAGATGTTAATGTTTTTGCAAAGTTTAGTGGGACTGTGTCAAGAGGGGCCAAAATCAGAGGGGGGGTTGAACATTTTTAGATGCCTTATGAATTTGTTGCCATTTGACAAATCTGCACAAAGGTTTTTAGAAACATTATAGACCCAACCTTGAATGTTTGTGGTAAGTATAAATGGATTTTGTTAAGTGGGGGCTAACTGATATGTTATGTTAATGTTAATGTTAAAGGACATTTGTACCGCGCACTATCACCACCGGAGTGGTCCCCTGGCGCTCTGGCGGCTCTGAAAGAGGAGGGGAGGTTGAGTTAGTGGGAAGAAGCAGGAAAAGTGCAAGAGAGCAGTGATGTGCTGTTGGCGGCCTCAGCCCGATGGGTCCGTTGGCTGGGCCTGGGGTGTTTGCGGCTGGTAGTTGTCGTGTACTGTTGTGCGAGTCTATGTGTGTTTTTGTTTTGTTGTTGCAATGTAGTGAAGTTTTTGCAGTTTGTTGTGCTGTAGGTTTTGGTTGCGTTTGGTTTGGAGTTCTAGGGGTGTATGCAGAAGGGGAAATTGTTAGTAGGGTTGGTTAGTTTGCATCTCTATCATGAATTGATGCGCTCGGCTTGCGTAGTCTCCCCGGATCTGGGTCCGACTGGCATACAAGGTTCCTTACTCCTATGGTCCCCACCTCTAACATGATCTCTCATATCTCTCCTTATCCTCCCTTCATACTCCTGTGGCCAGAGCACCTGTCAATGTCAACATCTCAGGTGGTAAGGTGATTGCCAATATCTTGACAATTCCACAACACTGTGGTACCTGGCGGTAACTAAGGTGCGGGGGGAAGTGTTGGTGGAATTGTCTGGGGTGGTTGACTCTGTCTCCGTGCGTGTCGCCTGTGTTCTAGTCTATCCGGTGTCACCCATCCAGGTGCCGTGGGAGCTTCCCTGTCTGTTCGGGGTTGTCCGTGTCCTTACCAGTTTAGTCATCCTTTTTCATGTTTTGGTTTTCAGATTTAGTCTGTGGTGTTGAAGAGCCAAGTTTTTAGTGATTTCCTGAATTTTAGGTGATCTTCAGGGTTTCTTATTTATTTTTGGATGTTGTTCCAGGTTTTTGCAGCTAAGTGGTAGAAGGAGGTGCCTCCAAGTTTTTTCTTAAGGTATGGTTTGAGTTCTAGGCGTATTTCATTGCTTGATCGGAGGGGTCTCGTTGGTTTGTAGAGTGTTATTTTCTTTTGTAGGAATTCTGTTCCTTGTCCGCTGATTGCCCTATGCGTTATGCACACTATTTTGAAGGTGATGCAATGTTTTACTGGGAGCCAGTGTAGTGCTTTTAGGGCTGGAGTGATGTGGTCTCTTCTGGATAGTTTGAGGAGTAGTCTTGCTGCTGCATTTTGGATTCGTTGCAGTTTCTTCAGGAGGTATTCTGGTTTCCCGAGGTAGAGGCTGTTTGCATAGTCGATTTTTGACATGATTAGGGCGACGATAGTGAGTGTTTTGTGCATGAAGGAGAGGAAAGGTAGAATTCTTCTTGCCGTGTGGAGTAGGAAAAATCAATTTGTCACTGTTGCGTTTATTTGTGGTTCTAGGCTTAGCATGTTGAAGTGGGAGAATGGAACAAAAGGCTCCCACCAATCCCCTCACACCCCTGGCCTAGAGGATCGCGGCCCAGACACCCGCCACGAGAGGAGTTTGCCCATCTACCAGACGACCAAATACCCTGGTACAGGAACATACGGATGTGCCCACCAGCCTGCCCACCAGCCTGCCCTGCCCATGCCGACACCTGCGGCATGGATGAACTCGACTGAACCATTTTTCAGTAAATGAACACATCGTTAGAGATGCCATGACGACCTAGCCAACGGTCAGCACACCCGTGCAAACATGCAAACTGGACACTCCCACACCAATCCACACGAAGAACATATTCAGTGCTATGACGTAGGTGACGGACACACCCACTGACGCGCATCTTTATTATTTTTCACATAGGTTTTTCAAAAATGCAGAAACGCAAGACACACAACGAACTCATCTAAAATGCTTGCTGACGCTTCTCCTACCCCATGCATTGCAATGAGAAATATAACGAAGACATGATACTGGGGATAAAGCAATATGATACCATAACGCAAAGCGCCGTGCATCAAACGTCCCCACCTATGCACCAGGCCCAAGTAGGCCGCAAGCAAGAGCCTCCATGAACATTGAATGAGCAAGAGTACAATTGCTGACCCTGCAGAATGCGCCCGGCAAGAGCAGACAGTCAAGGGCACAATGTTGCAAACTCGCATGCCACAAGCCGAAGCCAAGGTCACACCTGCAAACTAAGCCAGGCACACAGTGGAAGATGCAATATTAAATGTGCAGAATTCTGCCTCAACCACAGTCTCTCCTCACGTGACCAAGCCGAACCTGACAGGGTGCCAGGCCCAGGAGGAGGGAGGCGCCTGGATCCCACGTTTTGAGACACAGGCAGCAACAATTAAGCGACTCAATGGACATCTGCGGCGGTGGGATTAGTCTGCCCTCCAGCATATGAACAAATCCTCGCATTGTCTGCACATACCCATAGTTATACATTGTTGCAAATGACAGGTGCACCGCGAGCCGGGAACAGCGATGGTCCCAGACTGGGGGGCTCGCGAGTGGACCAATCAGAACATGGGGCTCTTATCACTGACGCCATTAACATTAGCCAATCCTCAGGGGTCTTCATGTAACAATTTTCATGTATCTAATTGAAGGGACAACCCAAGTATACCACCTGACTGACCCTCAACCACTAACAACGTTCTCTATACGTATGCTATACTAACTCTACCACTTGAGGAACCAATCCAGAGTGGCGATAGGTTTTTTGCTAACTTTCCCAGGTGACGCAAGTAGCGCGTCATACTGAGGTAAAAAGGGCCTGCGAGCCCCACGAATGGAGAGAGAGTGTCAGGATGGACGCGTACGATCCTTGACCCATCCCTGCCATTTTGTTTAATAAACAGCAGAATCACCTTGCTTCTTGCGTGTGCCTCATACTCATTTTTGGGATACACGGGAGGAGTTGGGGCCTCCCTGCCCGGAGGTCCGCGGACGGCCCAGCCGACCCCGGGAGAATTTCCCCCCGACAAGTTGGAGGCACTGCTGAGATCTGTTTAAGATCTGCTTTTATTTTATTTTTTCCGAGTGCTCCCGTTGCGAGGAGGCCCGGCGGCGCGGCCCCCTCTGCCGCTGCCCCCTTTTGAGGACTACAGGACCATCGCGGAACTGCGAGACGACTGGACAGCGCAATCCGGATATTGGCCTTCGGGAGCCGGTTGAGAAGTATCCCGCCCGCGGTTGGCGAGTGTCCAGACGTGGTCCAGACGATGGGAGGTGGCGAGCCGCTTGGAGGGGTGCACACAGTCGAGCGGCCCCGCATCAAGAGAACTTGGTGAGTATGCCACGCCCAACAAGCAATGTGAAATTGTGAGGGAGGGGGGAGGAATAGAATATGGGAGGCGGGAGGTGTTACACAGGTGTGCGGCGAAAGTTTGATAAATTAGTGTTGACGGTGAAGTGAATGGTAGCTGGACAAGTGCGAGAGAAGTCCGCTACGTTACAGAAGAGGAGGGGGCGGAGCACGAAAACATCACGTGCGGCCGCTCGTAGACACTAATTGGCCTAGGTCGCGACCACGTGTAAGGGTGTGTGTGTGTGCAGTTTCCTACGATTTGGTGATTATTGATCAATGAGTAGATGAGGATCCCTATTGATCGAGCAGGAAACTCGATAGATAGATGACGTTTCCCTGTAGGCGGTAGCTAGCTGGTTGCCTAATACGGAAGATAATTGGCTGGTTAAGCTCTCCTGTCGAGGGGCGTATCACACGCGAGGCGACGCAGCGTGCGCAGTCCGATTATATTGTTGATTACCTTGTTCCAGGCGTGACAGGAAGACAGCTGTGGGGTTAACGGGGGTAGATTACAAGCGTATTTTTGAACTTTTAAAAGCATGTGAAGAACTTACCAGTAGTTTTGGAGGAGATCGGTGACGTCACCAGTAGGGCTTTCATAGGATATCTCGAACACAAGGCATTTTTCTTTCGGAGAGTGGTGGGGAAGAGAATTATGGTAAGGGAGTGGAGACGGAGATAAACGGTAACGAGTTGATCGGGGGAGGGTGAAAAGGGGGACGTGGCTGCGCACGGAGAACGCCGGCCACGGCAAGTGAAGAAAGAGGAGGAGGGGTAAAAGAAAGTGGGACGGCTGTATAAGAACGTCACACGGGGCACGCAGCCGCAGGGGGCTAAGTGCGCCTCGGCCGCAGGGGGCCGTAAAGGTGTTCGGTAAAGGAAGAAAAGAAAGAAAAGAGTATACAAATGCAAATGCTATATTTTACTATTTTTCCTTAGCGGACAATCGCAAGTCCCCAAAATTACGGGGCCAGGTAAAGATCTAAGATTGTATAGCGTACACTGTTAGCAAGATAACCGCTACCAGATAGGGGTAGGATAACAAGTGAAGTGCTACTATGTCATACGGGACAGGATCGGGAGGGTGGGGGAACACCCTCACTACCCCGCTACAGCACATATGTAAAACCCTGTCTCCATAGGGAGAAACTGATCAAATACAGCATAGAATGGACACAGGGGACGGACAACAAAATGACGACACCATGGCCGCCTAATGGCAGTTTCGATCCATATACCCAACATTCACTATTAACCCATCTGCATAACACATACAAGGGGAAGAAGTTGACACACCACGTGGAGGTGTTTAACTTATGGAGGATGTTCCAAGGGTCCCGACCAGGACCAAACGGAATGTTCATTATGTGGGAAACAACGGAAGAGATGAAGATTAAAGAGGAAGGAGAGAATGGGGAAAAAGAGAGTGAAGGCACACAGAACACGGAGAACGGACAAGAGGGAGGAGAAAAGAGTAACAACCTAAACGAAAAGGAAATAAAAAAGGAACAGAGCGACGATATGCCCCTAGCGAAGGGAGTGAAAAAGGATTAAGGGGGGTTATATCCTTTAACAGAACTACGAGAAATAGTACAATTAAGGGCGGCTGAGGGGTACTCGAACCCGGCATACAGCCCGCCACCATATGCAGCTACAGGTGACCACACGGGAGGGGAGCAGACTATTACGACGGGATCAGCTCTTACGAAGATGCCCGCAGGGGAGGGGAGGACTGCCGAAGAGCAGGTCGCGGAAATAGGACATGATGAGTGGGTAGCTGCGCAGGTACTATTAAAATTACGAGGTTCATTAACAGGAGAAGAGAAGGAGGCAGTAGAAAATGGACGAGGATAATACCAGGAAGAGTGAAATGAAAGGGGAAGAGGGAAAAAGAAAGGAGGAAGAGCTGTTACGACAAAAGGAAGAGATTTTGGAGGAACGATTAGCAGAATTAAGGGATGAGCAGAATACACTGATCAAGCAGCTCGAGAGAGAGGAAAGAGAGAGAGCACGGGAAAGGAAAGAAAGCAAGAATGAGTTGGAAAAAATGAGGGAACGAACTGAGGAGCAAAAGAGAGAAGCCGAAAGGGTGAAGGCAGTAGCAGAAAGGGTATCCAGAGCAGCACTGCATGACAAGAAAAGAGAGGAAGAAGAGAAAGAAAAAGAAATGGAAATATGGAAGAGGAGATTACTATCAGAAACGACAAGGAAATACAAAGAAGGGAGGATGATAGAGGGTATATTAGAGCGGGAAAGAGCGAGATGGGAAAGGAAGAAAGAAGAAGAAAGGATAATGGAAAAGATGAGTTGTGAAGTAATGGAGGAATTGAAAAAGAAAAGAGGAAATTGGTGGAGAAATAGCAGAGAAAAATGAAGGGGAAAGAGAAGATAGGAGAGGGGAGAGTGAAGTAAGGAGGTATGTATACAGAGACACAGAAGTAGCAACAACATCAGCACAAAGGGGAGCAATTGGTAAAGAAGAAAAGGGAGGAACGGATCTAATAGACTTAAAAACAGTAACAATTAGAGGGAAAAAGACAGATTGGGGGTTGCCAGGAATGGAGAAGGAAGGAAGAAACAGTGAAAGGGAAAGCTTAGATAAATTATACATCACCCGGACAAATAGAGAATCACCATGGATCTGCAGGAGAAAGGAAGAACTGGAGGGAAGTGAGGAGGAAGAGCAAGGAATGGCGGAAAGGCAGACACGTGCAGCTACACCCTCACCATCCCGTCCAACATGCTCCACTACCTCACGCTCATTACGTGCAACATGCCCACCTAAACTCGCACCCTTCCCCCACGAACTGACACCCTATGCAGGCAGGCTTAGAGACCTCCCTGGACGCAGGCAGGGAGAACGAATACACATGCCCACATTAAATAAAGGAAATGATAAAAGAAGGGGAAGAGATGGAGGAGAAACAGTTACGAGCAGGGGAAATATGGACCCAATTGACAATGTAGAAGAAACGGAAGAAGAGGAGGGGTGCACAGACTCGATTTTGTGGAACCCAGGGGGTCAAACAGGACACAACTTAATGCCACTTCTGGAGAGGGGAGGGGTTAGACCACAATACGTCCCTTGGAAGCATGCAGACAAGGACAATATAAAGTGCAGGCTCCCATCATTAAGTGGAGGTGCGGGAAAATGGATATATGAAATGGAAAAACACACCGCAGGACAGAAACTGGCAGTGGGGGATGTAAAGGGCCTTCTAATATCAATATTGGGGGATGCAGCAGATGACATCTGGAAGAGAGCAGGCTTCCCCGGGGTCACAATAACAAACACATCACACGATGGGGCACCATTCGCAAACTGCAAACATGCATTATGGCAAGCGCTGAGGGTACAGTACCCAGACACATCAGACATAGGAGCAATTACCTCACGCAAGATGCGTGAGAACGAAGTCCTGTTGATTATATCCAGGAAATTCAAGAGAAGTGGCGTATGGAAACTAGAGAACAATGGGACAAAACACCAGCAATATTCTATCATATACTAATACATGGGCTCCCAGAAGAAGTTCAGAAACAACTGAAGAAGGTGGTGGGGATGGAAGCAAAAGCATGGCCAGAAATACAACTGACGATAGTACATCATTGTAGGACATGGCAAGAAAAGATCAAAGAAAAGGAAGAGGATAGAAAAGCGGAAGAGGCTAAATTGGTACAGAAAAAACTTACTAAATACACGATGGAAGGTGCACTAATAACTACACCTGCAACAATGACTCAAAACCCCACACAAGTAGTGGCCGCACAAGATCCCTCCCAAATACAATCACCACAGATTGTAGCACAACAGCTGCCACCACCCCAACCATACACAACTAACATGGGAGGAGGATACTCAACGCCAGGAGCTGGATATTATAATTACAACAGGGGAAGGGGAGGAATGATGAGGGGGAGGGGATATGGCTATAACACACAACAGCAAGGGGGAGGATTTAGAAATTTCTACCCCACCGGGCAACCAGCATACCAGGACAATTCAGGGAGCTTTCCATGGCAGAACAGGGAACCACCGGTATGTTGGATTTATGGGTTACTAGGGCACATGTCACGCACATGTAGAATGAGACCAGGCACACCATCATGGGGAGAACAGGGACAACAAGGACCTACACAGGAACAGCAGGGCATCCAGCAACAGCGGGCATTGCAACCGGGAAATGGGCAGCAACAACTAGTAACACAACAACAGCCACAGACATATTCACTGCCACAACAACAGGTAGCGATAACACAACAACCCCAAGTGCAGGCAGTACAGCAACCTGCCCAAATTCAAGACCATAACATAACCTCTACCAATACACAACTACAGCAAACACAACTGTGAAGGGTGACGGTCCTGGGACACAACCCTTACACAGGAAGTGGTCAATCATTACACCCACAATAGGACAGCCCACAGACGGCCTTGGTGTGTCCCATCCTGTCGGTAACACCTAATAGTGCGGAGGAACCACGCATAGAGGTAACAATAGGTGACAAAAAATTGTCATTCCTTGTTGACACCGGGGCAACCCGGTCTTGCATAAGGGAAGGTAAATTTAAGATGTCAGGTGAAGCCATGAACACCCAAGGATTCTCTGGGGGTAGGGGGTTGGTTCGCTTTACTGATAACATTCCCTTATCAATAGGGGATTATGACATGTCCGTCCCGCTTTTATATTCTAGGGCCTCACCAGTAAACATACTGGGGAGAGACATAATGAGCAGGTTGAATATGACGATCTCCTTTACGGAGGACGGCATAATTTGCTCCACTCCAGGAATAAACATGCTCACTGCATGACAAATTATGCAAGCATACTGTGGACAGATAGTGATTAGGGCTGAGCCAGTAGATGGTGAACTGTTCCAGTACGGAACAGACATGGCATTTGCATGGATGCCAGGAATAGAAGGAAAGATCTGGAGGAGGCCAACAGCCTATTTGTTTAGACCAGAAACACCAGCCAATGAACCAGAAGGAAAGGTGATTTCAGTGAGCATAGAGAGCATTATAGCAACTGCTGATTATATCGCAGTACAAGCCCAAGACAGAGAAGGAAGAGCATGGAGGGCAGTGATAGCCCTAGCAGAGGGATGCAGGCTCACCCAGGTGTCAGACGAGGAGCTCTTCTCAGAAGAAAAGGAAGAAGGTGAAATGGTATTTATGATGAGTGTAGAAATATGGCTAAGAGTGACATACAAACAAGTGGCACAGAAAATTGCAATGGCACTTGAAGCACCCACATCCACCCCAGTTCCCTTCTTTGAGGAGGATATGGCAAAAGTACCAAGATCATTATGGACTACTAGTCCCTATGACGTGGGGTGCATAAAGAGTATAGGGGGAGTAAGAATAAAATTGAAAAAAGGTGCAATACTCCCTAGAGTGAAGCAATACCCACTATCAAAAGAGGCAGATGAGGGCATATATGAAACAATAACGGCCCTTATAAATAATGGCATATTGGTACCATCAGAATCACCATGTAACACAGCTGTATACCCAGTGCGCAAAGCTAAAGGAGGGTCTTGGCGTTTCATCCAGGACCTCAGGCCCTTGAACAACATAGTGGAAGCAGAATACCCCATAGTAGCAAACCCGGCCACAATATTGTGTGGCATTCCAGCAGAAGCATCACGATTTACAGTGATTGACCTCAAAAATGCCTTTTTCTCAATACCCCTGCATCCAGACTCACAAGATCTAACAAGCTTCACATACAGAAACACAATATGGAAACACACCAGATTGCCACAAGGGTACTGCGAGTCACCCTCAATTTTCAACAGAGGAATACAGATGGACCTGGGTAACATTGAAGTGGAAAGCACAGTGTTGCAGTATGTTGATGACATAATAATTTGCAGCACAAGCGAAAAAAGATGCAGAGAGGACTCATTGAAGATGCTGACAATATTGGCTGAAAAGGGTTACAAGGTAGACAAAGAAAAGTTACAGTACTGTCAGGAACAGGTACTATACATTTGTCACCTCATATCCCAATACGGAAGAAAGATTGCACCACAAAGAGCACAGGCCATATCAAAAACGCTGTTGCCCCAAACAGTGAGGGAACTGCAGCAGTTCCTGGGACTGTGCAACTACTGTAGAGCATGGGTATTTGTTTACAGCTCATACATAGGACCCCTACTTGAGGCCTTAAAAGAAGCTAACAAAGGGGAGAAAAAATTGGGGTGGACAATGGAAATGAAAGAGGCCTTTGATGAACTGAAAGATGCAATATCAACTGCTCCGGTACTGGCCACCCCAGATTATGAACGACAATTCTTTATATTTTCACATTGCGACTCAGCAGTAATGAAAGCAGTGTTGGCTCAAAAAACAAGCATGGGTTACAAACCAGTAGCATTTTACAGTGGTCACTTGGATCCTGTGATGTTAGGACATTTCCCTTGCGAACAAGGTCTCGCCGCAGCTGCCTTTGCGGTAGAGAAAGCATCATCAATCACAATGGGGTGCCCAACCACACTATTTGTGGAACATGCACTATTTGCAATATTGAACAAGCCTAAGTCCACACTAACCACGCAGAGGGCGTCAGGTTATGAGATCATCTTATCTAGACCAGAATTATCAATTGTTAGATGCAGCACAGTTAATCCTGCAAGGTTTATAGCGGAAGTAATTGAGGAAGGAGACTATGCACATGATTGTACACAGACTACTGAAATGTACTCATGTACTAGAAAAGTTGAAGAGGACGCACTAGATGGAGGAGAGCTCTTGTTCATTGATGGGCATTTACAATAGACCAAAGTGATGGGATAAGGAGAACTGGGGCAGCAGTGGTAAAAATGACAGAGGAATGGGTGTGTGTGGCGATGAAATACGTACAATTACCACAACATTACTCTGCTCAAGCAGCAGAATTGGTTGCACTGATCTTGGCGTTGAAGGAAAGCTTTGACAAAAGAGTTACTATATATTCTGACAGCGCATATGTCACGTCTACTGTCCACTCAGGATTGTCCAAATGGAGGAGAAGAGGGTTTAGGAGAGCTGACGGCACCCCAGTGCAACATTCTCTCTTATTAGCTGAACTAATTGAAGTAATAAATGACCCCCAAGAATTAGCTTTGGTCAAATGTACCGCACACACTAATGGAGAAGATCATATCTCAAAAGGAAATGCAGCAGCAGACGCACATGCGAAGTATGCTGCATATTTTGGTGAGATATGGAACCCCCCAGAGTCAGAGAGAGGAAGAGGGAGGGGGATAGCTAAAGAGATGTTGATAAGAGAAGGGTACACCCATCTCCCAGCCACACAAATAATGGAGTTACAAGCGGCTGCACCAATGGCAGAAAAAGAAATATGGGTAAAAAGAGGATGTACAATGTCACCAACTGACGCACTATGGCGCCAGGGTAACACTGGAAAGATGGTAATGCCATTGGCACTATTGAACACCGCCCTGAGCCAACTCCACCACCCAGCCCACACAGGCAAGGAAGTTATTGCAGCACGAATTAGGGAAGATTGGTTCTGTCCCGAGTTAAATTCCCATGTGACAAATTTTATCAGCAATTGTCTCACATGTCAACAGTTTACGGGCGGTCACACGCTGAAAGTGATAAAAAGGAACTATACCCCGGCCAGAGGGACCCTTCCTGCACATCCATATTGACTATGTTGATATGATCAACGTATGTCAAGGAAATAGGTATATGATTGTAGTAGTATGCCCTTTCTCCCGGTGGATTGAGGCAGGACCCTGCTCACATTCAGATGCATTTAGAGCAGCTAAATTTCTAGTGAGGGAGGTTTTCCCCAGGTGGGCAGTGTGCGAGGTACTGAGGTCGGATAATGGCCCGCATTTCGCTAATGAAATGTTCCAGCACATCACATCCTTACTGAACATCAAGCATAAATTTGCATGTGCATATCACCCACAGGCCAACGGTATATGCGAACGCCTGAATGGCCTACTGAAGGAGGCAATTGCAAAGATACAGCAAACAACAAAGAAGAGTTGGTTGTATTGCCTTCCACTAGCTCTGTTTGAGCTGAGGAATAGATCAGGCTCCGACCACCACCTCACTCCTCATGAGGTAGTGACCGGACGACAAATGTGCCTTCCTCTAACGCCAACATCAAGGGCATTCAGAGACTATGAAAACACTGCAACTGTTCTTGGTGATGAAATGTACCAATATGTGTCTTCTTTGATTACTAGTGTAGTGTTTGTGTCTCAACAGCTCGAGCGCACGCGGGGCGGGTCTAAGAGTGATCAACAAGAAGACGCGGATAAAGAATTGGAAAAGGAAAAACTGTGCAAAATTGCTAAAGGTGACCACGTGCTACTCCGCAATTTCAATAGAAAGTGGAACAGCCCACGCTTCACTGGCCCCCACCTGGTAGAGGAGGTATCTACTAGAGCAGTAAAGTTGCAGGACAAACGTGCTTGGAATCACCTACACGACGTAAAGATCTGCAAACTCCAGACCCGCCCTAGCGTCACCGACAGGGCCATTGGAAGAACAGCAACAGCGTCACCCACGGAGGAAGAGACTTATACCACAGCTGACGACCTAAGTGTCTCCATACCCTGCCACCCCCCAGATTCCCCAGAGATAACTACTGAAATAGAAACTGGTAATTCCCATACCGCCCACCCCATGGTCACACGATCAAAGAGTATAGAGACTTCCGCCAGTTGAGCCCCAAACCCTCTGCCCATCGCCCCCTACCCACTACAGTAACCACCCAATTGAAGGACATTGTCTTGCACATAAACACATGTAAACACTTGAATGTTCTCTTTTTTCTTTCTCACACATGCAGCTACCGCGTATTATTGTATTGCTAAGAAAACAGATAACTAACAAAGTTCATTGCCCAGGAGTAGATGCTACCCTCAGACGATAACTACCCTGAAGAGCTATCACACCAATTTGTCTATCACATAAAAAGGCCAAAGTACCTGAAAAGAAGGAGGGTACGTGTCTACTACACAGCATTTATCTTGGCCATAGAAGCCATAGAACAATCGATGCCCCATCTTCACCAACACTCGCCTGCCCTAAGAGACAGATCGCTTAGATTGGCGTGGGAACAGCTCTTCGCCTGGGCACTGAACAACTACTTGATAGGGAGAGCTTGAAAACAACAACTAACACTAATAACAAGCATATTGAGAATGTTCAGGCGGGCAACTTTAACGTCGCAAGAATAAGCTGCCGGACTGCAGCAAGGTAAGAGCAAAATGCCGGTGAGACTAGCCTCTGTAATAAAGATGATAGGGATTTTGATGATCACCGGGTTTTTGCCTGCCTCTGTATGGCAGAAAAGTTATGCTATCAATATTTTGGCTGTACCCAAACCTAATATACCCCCACCCACGGCTGCAACAGGTGTTACGTCAGGTGGTACTAGCAAGATTCCACATAAGGGAAATAGAGTTAAATGCAGCACATACTCAGATAATAAAGGTATTGACAACAACATAACAGATTCAGCACACGTCTCGGACAACATGTGGTACCAACACATGACCAAATAGGTAAGCAAACAACAGAAGACAGCTGCTACGTCTGCTCATTGATCCCATACGCCATGAGCGCTTCTCGAACATTCGTTGCCACGGAAATAGATGAAAAGACAGCACGATGTATAGTGTACTTGGCACTGTTCCAAACGAAAGGGAGATTTCAAGGGACGGTGGTGAACCTGGTATGGAAAACGCAAGACACATATCCATACGAAAACAACTTCCTCAAGACTTATTTGAGTTACCACAAGACCAGTTTGCATGCTGAAGCATTCAGATACATGACAAGTGGCCCTGAAAAGGGAGAAACAAAGAAAGTAACACTACAATACCTACCATGTGACTGGTATGCCACTGAAGTTCCTGGTAAACAAGGATGTTGGGAAAGACCACTGGTAACAATAACAGGGAAGGTGTACATGGACAACAAATGGGACATAGGAGTGGTTGGCAGCAACATGGTAACAAGAGAAAATATTACAACTATTAATGAACACAATGACAGATGTTGGACGATTTAGGTCAAGTACGTACCCATGCTAACGTGGATAGAGAAGGATGAAGACCCAATAACCATACTGCCGCTGTCTGCACCTAAGGTATGCTACCAACATAGAGGAGAAGTGGACGTGGGATACAACACCAACTGTGCAAGCGTGATGGAGTTACCTGAGGGGGGAGCAGGAACAGCAGTATTAATGGACCATTACTGGGCCTGCGGAGACAAGGCATACCACCCACTGCCCCCTCTGTGGAATGGTATATGCACAATGGTACACGTTAATGTACCATCACTAGTGGTGCCCCAGAAACATGTGAACGTGGCGAACTTCCCTAAAATGGATGAAGGAAACAAGAGGAAGAAGAGATCTGTAAAACCTCAGAAGGGGCCAGAGAACGAAGACAACAACAACAACAATGTCCTGAATAGAAAGAAAAGACAAGGAGAGCCTCTGACAGGAAATTACCTATGGGGAAGGTCGGAAACAGCACTCACTTCAATCCCACCAGAACACAGACTATTCAGCAGAGCAGCAATGTTCTTCTCGTCAATAATACATCCGGGACTACAAGCTTACGCAAACGCAAAATGGCTCCAGATAACTCGATGGGAGCTAATGATGACCATTAATTCTACAGTAAATGGATTCAACGCAATAAAAGAGGAACTGCGAGCAGTGAGGATGGTAGCACTACAGAACCATATGTATTGGATCTCCTTACAGCAATGGAAGGAGGTGTTTGCGCAAAGATAGGACAATCATGCTGCACATTCATTCCTGCTAACGATGCTGACAATGGTACACTGACAGAAGCAGTATCACAACTGGCCCAGATGCACTCCAAAATGATGGAAGAAAGTAAAGGAGTGAAGAAGGATGACAGCTGGTTTTCACTGTTATGGACATGGTTGCCATCTTGGCTGTCGGACGGACTGAAGATTATAGTTGGATGCATAATACTGGCTGGAGCTGCACTGATCATAATAAGATTTTGGAAGGCCCGGAAGGCACGCACCACAGACGAAATGATCGAAATGGTTGGTATGCACCCCTTGATGCCGGCAGATGATGGCCAGCACACAGGCACAATAATAAAAGAGAGAGAAAAACTGCGCAAACAGATCATCACCAACCACCTGGACCCACCATCTGTGAAGCTCGAAAACCCAAGAAACCCAAGGAGCTACATAGGGAAATGGGTATACTGCACACCTGGAGGAACCTGTGTATATATGTATTGGTCATTTGAAGACCATGTCAACCACTATGGACATTTGGGAGGAGTATCCAAAATATGGAGAGTAAGAGGAGATAAGGAAAAAGATATGTTTGTGGTCGACAAGTCGACCAGAGGGGGGGACTGAAGTGGGAGAATGGAACAAAAGGCTCCCACCAATCCCCTCACACCCCTGGCCTAGAGGATCGCGGCCCAGACACCCGCCACGAGAGGAGTTTGCCCATCTACCAGACGACCAAATACCCTTGTACAGGAACATACGGATGTGCCCACCAGCCTGCCCACCAGCCTGCCCTGCCCATGCCGACACCTGCGGCATGGATGAACTCAACTGAACCATTCAACAGTAAATGAACACATCGTTAGAGATGCCATGACGACCTAGCCAACGGTCAGCACACCCGTGCAAACATGCACACTGGACACTCCCACACCAATCCACACGAAGAACATATTCAGTGCTATGACGTAGGTGACGGACACACCAACTGACGCGTATCTTTATTATTTTTCACATAGGTTTTTCAAAAATGCAGAAACGCAAGACGCACAACAAACTCATCTAAAATACTTGCTGACGCTTCTCCTACCCCATGCATTGCACTGAGAAATATAACGAAGACATGATACTGGGGATAAAGCAATATGATACCATAACCCAAAGCGCTGTGCATCAAACGTCCCCATCTATGCACCAGGCCCAAGTAGGCCGCAAGCAAGAGCCTCCATGAACATTGAACGAGCAAGAGTACAATTGCTGACCCTGCAGAATGCGCCCAGCAAGAGCAGACAGTCAAAGGCACAATGTTGCAAACTCGCATGCCACAAGCCGAAGCCAAGGTCACACCTGCAAACTAAGCCAGGCACACAGTGGAAGATGCAATATTAAATGTGCAGAATTCTGCCTCAACCACGGTCTCTCCTCACGTGACCAAGCCTGACAGGGTGCCAGGCCCAGGAGGAGGGAGGCGCCTGGATCCCACGTTTTGACACACAGGCAGCAACACTTAAGCGACTCAATGGACATCTGCGGCGGTGGGAGTAGTCTGCCCTCCAGCATATGAACAAATCCTTGCATTGTCTGCACATACCCATAGTTATACATTGTTGTAAATGACAGGTGCACCGCGAGCCGGGAACAGCGATGGTCCCAGACTGGGGGGCTCGCGAGTGGACCAATCAGAACATGGGGCTCTTATCACTGACGCCATTAACATTAGCCAATCCTCAGGGGTCTTCATGTAACAATTTTCATGTATCTAATTGAAGGGACAACCCAAGTATACCACCTGACTGACCCTCAACCACTAACAACGTTCTCTATACTTATGCTATACTAACACTACCACTCGAGGAACCAATCCAGAGTGGCGATAGGTTTTTTGCTAACTTTCCCAGGTGACGGAAGTAGCGCGTCATACTGAGGTAAAAAGGGCCTGCGAGCCCCATGAATGGAGAGATAGTGTCAGGACGGACGCGTACGATCCTTGACCCATCCCTGCCGTTTTGTTTAATAAACAGCAGAATCACCTTGCTTCTTGCGTGTGCCTCATTCTCATTTTTGGGATACACGGGAGGAGTTGGGGCCTCCTTGCCCGGAGGTCCGCGGACGGCCCAGCCGACCCCGGGAGAATTTCCCCCCGACAATGTTGTCCATTAGGACTCCCAGATTTTTTACTACCTTTGATGGTGTTGGTGCGTTTCCCATTTCCGTAGGCCACGGGATGGTGGTTTCTTTCTCTTGGCCTTTGGATACGATCATGATTTCTGTCTTTCCTGGGTTGATTTTCAGGTTTTTGGCATCCATCCAGTTGAAGACTTCTTTTAGACAGTCGATTAGGGTTGAATGGTCGGCATCGGTGTCTTTGATTTTGTAGATGATCTGAGTGTCATCTGCATAGTTGTAACATGTAATGTTATATTTTTTGAAGATTTTGATGACCGAGTCTAATAGATGTTGAAATATAGTGAGGATAGTGAGGATCCTTGTGGCACCCCACAGTCGTTGACTCATGGAGTGGATTTGAAAGGTTTGATCCATACGGTTTCTGTTCTGTCTGCTAGGAATGATTTGGTCCAGCGTAGTGCTGTGTCTGTTATGCCTATGTCTTCTAGTCTTTTGGTCAGGGTGTCGTGGCTAACTGTGTCAAAGGCTGCAGAGAGGTCGAGCAGAATAAGGGCTGAGGCAGTGTTTGAGTCTGCGTTAGTTTTGAGGTCGTCCCAGATGGATAGTAGTGCTGATTCAGTTCCTCTCGCTGGTCTGAAACCGATTTGAGCTTGGTCCAGCAGGTGGTGTTTTTCTACGTGTTCTTGGGTTAGTTTATATACATAGGTTTCTAGAAGTTTTGCTGGGTAGGGAATGTGAGAGATCGGCCTGTAGTTGGAAAGGTCATCTACGTCACCACTTGTGTTTTTCAGGAGTGGCTTGATGTATGCTGATTTGAAGATCCTCGGTACAGTCCCTGTTGCTAGTGATAGATTTAGAAGGTTTCTGTAGTGTTCTGCTGGTGATCCTTTCGCGGGGATTGATTTGTAGATGTCTGGGTCACAGGGGTCCATGGGTGATCCCGCCTACTTGCTTCGTTTTACCAGCATTGCGAATGCCTCTGCTGATATTTCAGGAAAGCTTTGGAGTTTGTGCTGTGGTCCGTGTTAGGTTCGTTTGGTTGTATGTTGTGGTTGGTTGGTCCCTTTTGTATGGTTTGTCGGATGTCATTGATTTTTTTTTTAAGTGGTCTGCCAGGTCGTTGCAAAGTTTTCCTGAGGGGGTTGGGGTGTTATCGCAGCCTGATTGGTTTCTCATTTCTTCAATGATGCTAAACATTTCTTTTTGTGTGTTGGTGGCATTGTTGATTCTGTAATCGTAATGTCTTCTCTTTGCCTTTTGAATTTCCTTCTTGTATGCGTGGATTTGTTTCTGGTACAGTGTTTTTACCCTGGGATGTATTCTTTCCTCCATTCCAATTCCATCTTTTTGTTCTCCTTTTTCATGGCGTTTAATACTGGGGTGAACCATTTTGCCATTGCTCTTTTCTTTGAAGGGGTGAACCGTTTTTCTGGGGTGTTCTTGTCTATTGTATCTGCAATCCATTTGTGTAGTATCTCTGCTTTCCTGTCTAGGTCAGCTAGCTCTAGTTCTGTAGTTGAGGGTTTCGTTAATTCCAGTTGTTCGAATAGGTTGCTTTCTTTGACGTGTTTCCAGTTTCTTTTGGTGGTGGCTGTGAGTTTCTGATGTTGGATGTAGGCTTGGGTAGGCAGAGTGATCACGAATGGGATAATGAGATGGTCGTTCCACAGTATTTGTATTGGAGGTGCCGTGGTGATGAGTTTTTCTTTGGCGAAAATTGCGTCTAGGGTGTGTCCTGCCGAGTGAGTTGCTCCTTTGACTAGTTGTCGTAGTTTCATGGTGCTGAGTTGTTCAATCAGTGAAATTTGGGAGTTGGCGTGGTTGTCTTCAAACCAGATGTTGAAGTCCCCCCAGATGATTAGGTGTTTGTGGTTGATGGCTAAGTTGGTGATGGCTTCTATGAAGTTATCGATGAATGTTGCATCATATGTCGGTGGCCTGTATTCCAGGATGAATGTGATGTTGGTTTTTGGGCTCACTGTTCGGTGTATTACCATGGTTTCGCAGTTGAGGATGTTGAGCGGTTCGGCAGTTTCTATTTTCAGGTGATCTTTGAATGCTATAGCGATGCCGCCTCCTTTTTTGTTTTTTCTGTTTGTTTGTAGGCATTTGAAGTCGGTCAGAAGGCACCGATTTTGTAGTTGTCATCCAGCCATGTTTCTGTGATGGACAGGATGTCAATGCCATTGTCGTCGAGTAGGTTGAAGATCTCTGTTGAGTGTTTGACATGGATCTTGCGTTTATTAGATTGCAGTGAAGTTTGGAGGTGTTGTTTGGTTTGGGCTTTGTCAAGGTCATCTTCTGCTTGGTGTTTAGGTTTCCTTCCTGATCGATCACTTGTTGGGCTGTGGGATTCGGGGTGTCAGCATCTTCGAAGAGTTCTTCTAGGTTCTGTCTTGGGTTTTTTGTGTTTTGATCGGGTTCGTCTTCCGGGAGTTGTGGTTGTTGATTGGAAGTTCCTCTTGCTTTGGTGATGTAGGGGGTTATTGAGTCGGTCGTCTGTTTGTTGTTTGTGTTGTTCATCCTTCTTCTACTTGCCTGTGTTAGCTTGTTTGATGTTGCTGCTTCTAACGTTCAGTTGGATTGTTGTGGTGGCCAGTTGTCAGCGAGGTATGGAGTTAGGTAGAGGGATTTGTCTCTTCTCTCAGTGTTGGTTCGGTTTGCGCTCCTGTCTGTCGGGGTCCATTCTATGGTTGTTGTTATCATTTGTTGTTCTGGAAAGTTTGTTCTTTCTTCTCTTCGTCTTTTCCTTGAAATGGGTAATTTGCGCGGCATTGTAAGATTGAGAGTTGTTTAGTCTTTGTTTGGTGATGTCTAGTTGGTCCTGCTTTGGTCTGGTTGTCTTGTTGTATACTGGTGGGTGAGGGGGTGTCCGCTACTAGTTTGGGCTCCGTCTGTAGGTGGTATTCCGGCTGAAGTTGGTGACTCATTCAGTCGCTGTCTTCGGTGGGGAAGGGGGGGTGGTAAGGGATTTTTTGTTGGGTGTTATCGGTGGCTCTCTTTACTGTCCGTCTCCCTGAGCGCGGTTCACTGTGGTGAGCACGCTATGCGGGTTTGGGAGGGTATCTGCTAGTTGAAGAGTGGCTTGGACGGGCGCAGCTTGGACGTTCGCCTTGTATGATGCGAGAGGTCCTAGTCAGAATGACCCTCCACCGTAATTCACTGGTGGCTTCTGTCTCACTTGAGAGTTAGCTAAATTTGTGAGTGAGCTAGATTTGAGAGTGAGCTAAATCTGAGACACCTGTATAGTGTGAGAGAGGCCTATCAAATTTGAGACACCTGTACAGTGGGAGAGAGGCCTATCAAAGTGATGTAAATAACAAATGCAGTTTGGGCCCAGAGACCCTGCTAAGTTTGATACACCTGTGTAGTGGGAGAGAGGCCCATCAATGCAGTTTGGAGATCACACACTGCACTTTGGGCACAGGGCCCCTATAACTCTGACTATTTTATGCATGTACATTTTGACCTTTTTGAAAAAATAAAACATGGACGAATTTGTAGCAAACTCGTGCAAGGAGTGTTGGCAAGGACCTGAAAGCAGGGTTTTTGTAAATGTGTCTGTGTTTTATTTTTTGAAAAGTGTCATAATGTAGTTACAAGAAATAGTGATATACCTTTGGTGACTGAGGACTTGGGCAGTGGCCAGATTGTCCGAGTTACATCCAAAGGCAATGAGTTGGACAATCTTGCTACTGGTCATAACCATAAGGGACTGGCAACGGGTTTAAAGTGGGCATGGGCACCATGGACTGCCTATGTGTTAAAGTTCTTTGAAATCGGCATAGGTTGCAATGTGAAAAAAAATTCTGCTTGCGGATACAGCCGGAAGTGCTGGATACAATTGCAGCAAACATCTGCGAGGAGCATCAGCAACAACCTCAAAGCATGGTTTTGCAAATCTGTCTTGTATTTTTTCTTTTTTTTAAATTTGTATTTGGTTATACAAAAACCTTTTACAATTTACTTCTATTTCCATTTATTTTTCTAAAGTGTTAAAATGTAAGTACAGAAAATTGTGATATAACTTGGTGCCTGGGCCTGAGCAAGGACAAATGTGTACTATGATTTGCTTACTGGGGCATGTGGCATGGCCGAAGCCCTAGGTTCCAATTGGAAAGAATATTCTGCTTGCGGCTACAGCTTGAAATGTTGGAGTGGAGTTGCGCAAGGAGTATCAGCAAGGACCTGAAAGCATGCTTTTGCACCTTTATCTTGTGCTTTATTTTTCCAAAGTGTCTAAATATAAGCATAAAAAATAGTGATATAACTTTAGTGCATGGACACTGGGCTCTCGGCAAAGACAAATGCGACTTTGATTATTGCTCAAGGCTGATGACTTGCTCAAGGCTGCGGAACGAGGGAAGATCAACAGTATTGCTGATGCTGGACCTGTCTGCGGCCTTTGATACCGTGAACCACCAGATAATGGCACAACTAATTGGGGAAGTGGGAAAAGCATCTAAGGAAGTGGTGAGATGGTTTGAATAATTTCTCAAAGATAGATTACAAAGGGTTATACTAGATGGATTTATTTCCCAGATGGTTGAGCTGGAATGTGGGGTCCCCCAGGGTTCATCCCTATCCCCTCTCATTTTTAATCTGTATTTCCTCCCAGTTTTCAGAATATTTAAAAAGTATGGCTTGTTGTTTCATTCATATGCAGATGATACACAGCTATATATAGAATTCCAGGATAGTCAGGATGCCTTTGAAAGAATAAATCATGCATTGAAGAACTTAAGGAGTGGATGACTGATAACCAGCTACAGTTAAATGCAGCAAAGAAAGAAATTATACCGTTTGATCCAAAGAGTAAAATGGCACAGGAAAGACAACACCCTCCACCATTGATTTTAGGTGAACAGTTGCAGTATGCCAAAAAAGTCAAAAACCTAGGCTGCTGGTGGCAGGAGATTCTGGGGAGTGAGAGTCAGTTGGGAGCGAAGGTAAAAAGAGTCCATTTTGCATTGCGCTCACTACCGACTATCTGGAAGACAGGGCGGCTGTGGTGGGGGCAATGACTAACCCCCACTTGGACTACTGCAACAGTTTGTTAGCGGGAATCCCAAAAAAACAAATAGACAGACTGCAGAGAGCACAGAATGCAGCAATTAGAATAATTGGGAACCTTAGGAAACGGGATCATGTTGCATCAATGCGGAGATCCATCCACTGTTTGAGGGTGGAGGATAGAATTAAGTTCAATACAGCATGCCTAGTTTTCAAATGTTTGAAGGAGCTGCCACCCGCGTATTTGGCTGATAAGATTACACCATATCATCCCAAAAGGAATTGACGTTCAGAGGACAAATTCCTGATTTGCACTCCACGAACTAAATTTGTATCAAGAGGAGACAGAACTTTTGGAGCTTTTGGCCCCAAAGTTTGGAATAAACTCTGTAGTAATCTGGCCTTCAGATTAGCTGTGATTGTGAGGTCATCTGCAGTGGAATGTTTGTGTGGAATGTTTGTGTGGAGGTGTTCTGCTGGTGACGGTTGGAGAGGAGAGTGAAGAAGTGAGCTGAGAAGATGGGTGTGGGGGTGAGCCCGGTGTTTCCCATGTCATCTTGTGTCCCCTACCATCCCTGTGTCTTGTGGAGGATTTCAGGACATGGACAATAAAGAACACGAGAACTTACCTGATGTACTGGCGGTCCATCATTGTTACACTGGCGACGAGGATGGGATGGTAGGTGGACAGCCTTTCCTTTGGCGCTGCTGGGGGCGGGTGCACCACTCTTGAAACACTGCCCCGTGAGTCCCCCCACACCCAGGCGGGCCTGTGCCCCGTTGGTCCGTGATATTGACTTTGCAGCCCTCATTGGGGCTGTGCCAGTGATGCCGCATGTTGTCCGGAGGCACACCTGTGGTTTCTGTGGCCTTTTTAATTACAGATGGCTGGAGCGGTTACTGATGAGCGTCGGGGGCCGGGCGTTGGATGCGCATGAGGAGTGTCGGACTGTGGGTTTCTGTGTTGGCGGCCCTCCACTCAGCTTCTTGCCATGTTCCATATCTGAGTGGGGAGCCTTGCTTCGGCGGTGCTGCGCAGGGTGTTTGGCCCTCGTGACTGCCCCAACCCCCTCTTTCGGGTTGCGGCTGGGGAGGGGCGGTCCTTCCAGCTGGACCCCTTTCATTTTGGCGGTTGAGCAGCAAGTCTTCCTTATTGGCATCGGGCGAGGAGTGTGCCCGTTAGTGCTGCTCGGAGGATTTTGACGCCGCGCTGGGGAGAATGCGACACACGTTCTGTGTGTTGAACAGAGTTTCAATAGCTCCGTTGATCATGCCTGGCCAGTGGCTCAGAGCACTATGATGATGTCACAGCCGTGAGAGGCGGTCCCAGTCGTCAAGTGAAGTGTGAGCACTGTTGTTTGCGTGTCTAGCCTCGCTCTTGGCTCATCCTTGGTTGGAAGGGACTCGCTGATAGGTAGCGTGTGATCCTATCACGTGCTGTATGGAGTCGGCTCTTCGTTTGCACAGCAGTGAAACATTCAAGGAAGATTCATTCTGATTGTGCACCGGATGGAACACACCATTTTTGCAGCGTTTGAGCATGGCCTGGACTGCTATCTTCGGCTCATCATGCGGTAGTGAACGTTTGTGGTGTGCTCCCTGTGACGGATACTCTTGCTGAACTGGGTGCAATGTATTTGCATTGCCTTTACGAGGAGACATTTCATGAGACTACAGAGTGGTTTTGTGCCAGCTAGGGTTCAATTTATCAGGTCAGTGTTCGGGCCGTATGCGTGGGCATGAGTGAATATATGTTGTGGCCCATATATTGAGGTTGGGTGACGGGGGTTCTGGCTTTAGGCCCCGGGGGTAGTATCAGGGGTATGTTATCAAAGGCCGTTGTCTCGTGTCTGTGTGGTCCTTGTTGTGGCCTTCCGTGGATAGTGAACCATGAATAGGGGTTTAGTGTTTTCCCTTTGGTAACTCCCAGGTGTGGGGAAGGGGGAGTTTGCAAGGTGATTCATTCTGCGGGGATGTAATGTGTTTCATTCTGCAAATGACTAGTGACATTGCTTTGTTTCATCTGGGGGATGGAGCGTTGGTCCGGGCAATGTGAACCCAAGGAGTGTGGATTGGGGGGGGAACTTATGCAGGAAATGCATTGCCAACTTATTTATGCAGGAATTGCATCGTGAACTTACCTATGTGGGAAAATGCAGAAATGTGACTCTTCACTGAACACTGACTTTCATGCAAGTTGTTATTGGTGGTGCCCAGGAGCCCAAGCTGGTGGCATTGAGGGATGGGCTGGGGGTCATCTTCATCCAATGTTTTCACATGTGATGTGTTTTCATGATGTTGCATTCAAATTCCATCCTTGTTATGCAATGTTACCAAAATGGCATTTATGCATGCTTTATGTCGTCAGTGTTGGGGTGTGAATGTGTGTACGGGTGCACGCTGTAGTTTGGCGCTCCTGTAGTCACGTGTGATTACAGCATTGGAGTGTTTGCGCCTTGTATGAGTGGCGTTGCGGTTGCTGTGTGCGGTCATGGGTTGAGTTGTTTTGCCCGTGTGTTTTGGTCTTGAGTGCATGGTCAGGAGTGAATGAGTCCTTGTGTAGTGCCTGGTTTAAGCCAGGGTTGGTCGCTATGTTTTGGCACCCAGGGGTGTTGATCCCGTTACCTTGAGCTTCCTTCTAACTGGTGTGTTCCAGGTTAGTTGGCAGTGGTGGTTGTGTTAAGATCTTTAGTGCCTGATGGGTCAGGGTAGGTCACTATCAGCCCTAGCGGTTGTTGTTCTGGTGCCTTAGGTTGCAGAGTTTGACACCTTTGGCATTCTTGTTCTGTCATTAGTGCCTGTTTTGTCAGGGTTGGTCGCTTTTGGCGTGTGTTGTGTCGAATTTTATAATGTATTTCATGATCATCCATAGAGTCCGGCCTATTGGCCGTGATGGGTTACTATGGTTTGGAGTTTAGCTTTACCAGTGTGTTTCCTGATTTCGCGTGTGGTAAATCAGGTTATCTCTTGGTGTGTTCAATAACGGTGTTTTGTAGGTGGATGGAATGACTAACGGTTTGTGCAGAGGAGCAGTATTGGGTTGTGGTTCTTCCTTATACTGCGGTTTTGTGGTTCTTTGTGTGGTTCCTCGGTCATTGTCAGGCTTTTGTTAATGCTTCCTTTGGGGGCGGTTGGTTAGTGCTCGGAGGGGCAGCTCTGAGACTTTGGGGTGGCAGACCGAAGTGGAAGGTGACTTGTGCTAAGGTGGCTAAGTTTGTTAGGGTAGTTGTGTTAGTGTTGGCTAACAATAGTTTGGCTAGGGATGTCAGCCCTAGGTCCTGAGGGGCAGCTCGGGACAGGCGTAAGTGCTCTGTTTCTTATTTTGTGGCCTCGAGGTGTGGACCGAGGGAGTGGTCAGTTGTTTTTAGGTTACATGCCGTTGGCACTTTCTACTTGGTCTGAGGGTGTCCTGCAAATGTTGTCCTTTCGTGTGGTTTCCATTATTGGTGCTACCAGGGTTTCTGCACGTAGGCGGCCGCTGTGTTGCGGAATTCTGGTAGTGTGTTGTGTGGGGGTGTTAAGGTCTTGTGCTGGTCACATTACCTTGTCATTCTTTTGTTTTCCCATGGAGAGATTGGTGTAGAAACTGGCTTTGTGTTTCTAAGGGGAGGAGAAGTGTAGTAATGTGGCCTTCAGATTAGCTGTGAGTGTGAGGTCATCTGCAGTGGAATGTTTGTGTGGAATGTTTGTGTGGAGGTGTTCTGCTGGTGACGGTTGGAGAGGAGAGTGAAGCAGTGTGCTGAGAAGATGGGTGTGGGGGTGAGCCCAGTGTTTCCTGTGTTATCTTGTGTCCCCTACCATACCTGTGTCTTGTGGAGGAGTTCAGGACATGGACAATAAAGAACCCGAGAACTTACCTGATGTACTGGCAGTCCATCATTGTTACAAACTCCCATTGGAAATCAGAACGTGTGAAACTGTGGACATCTTTAGGAAGAAATTGAAAACGTTCCTGCTTAAATAAAGGAGGAAAATGACTGATTCAGAACTTCATTCCTAGTTCGTTCTTCCTGTTGTTCAATCTTAATCTTAGTTGTCACCTGCACCCGAATACGGTTCACTCTGTCTGGTGCGCGTTATAAATTCATCAAAATCAAATCAAAATTTGATGAACTTATTAGGGCATGAGGAAAATATATTTAGAGTTATTTTGTGGATGAAAGAGGGCTTGGAAAGGGTGGGGGAGTGGAAAAATGTTGATATAGAGCTCTTTTTAAAGGCAAAAAAAAGCTGTGTAGGCAATGACGTGTGTGCTATGAATTTCGGTGTCCATGGACGTTGTTGGGTTTGGGGGCGGGTGGGAGATCTGGGTGAGTTTTGTTATTCGAAGGTCTATTGCACATACACATATGGTTTAATTGTATTGTGGTGGTTGAGGCCATAGGCCATGCCCCCAAGAATCTGCCCACTGGCCACATGCACTATAGTAATATGTGTATAGTCATTATAGGTAGTATAAGTGTAGTATACCACATTTGTAATATGGTGTAATTATGTAATTGAAGTGCATATGGTATTTTTGATTCTAGTACAATTGAGCATAGTGCTTATTGATCTGTCATCCGCCTTTGACACAGTGAGCCATTCTATGTTTATTGAACGCCCCCATGACACCTTTGGGATCACAGACCGGCTACTGGACAGGCTAACTTCTTTCCTGACTAACTGCTGCCCTTTCCAGCTACAACTGGGCCATTTGTCATGCACCACCACACTTTCTACCTGCATCGTCTCACAGGGTTCTATCCTATCGGTGTGGCTCTTTAATATGTATGTCGTCCCTCTGGCTCACCTCATCTGCTCCTTCTCTCTTAATTTGCAGTTTTATGGTGATGATACACAATTTTGCTTGAAACTTTCCTCTACTACTTTCTTATGTGCCTCTCTGATCCCGGATTGTCTATCCCTATCCAGGCATGGTGTGCGGCTAACAATCTCTGTGTGAATGCCAGTACGAGGGAGATGTTTGTTATTGGGACACTTGTGCCCTGTTTCCTTCCTACTTTCTGGCCGCTGTCTTGGACTCTATATCCTCACCAGTCTGTGTGGTCAATAAATGTGAGGTTATCTTTAACTGCTCTCTTTCCTTGACTCCTCACATGTTGAACCTTTTCAAGAAGGTCCATTTTGAGCTTAACCTCTTTGAAGGAATTCTATGTTTCTTTACATTCGCTTACAAAGTGAATGTTTCTAGAGCCTTGATCTTCTGTAGGCTGCACTACGGTAGCAGCCTCTTCGTCAACCTCTCCCTTTCTTCTGTACGGACCATTTAGCTAATCTAGAATACGGCTGCAAGATTTATGCTTGGCCTGAAGGCTAGGGATTGTATCTCAGCAGCCCTATAATTTCTACACTGGCTTCTGGTGGCTGTAAGGTTAAAATGGAAGACCCTCTGCATTATCCACAAGGCTTTCTGGGGTCTGGGACCACGCCATTTGCACCTTTCTGTCACTAAATACTCTCCTGCTAGAGCCTTCTGCTTGTTTAAGTCCAATTGTCGGTTTGTGAAACACTTCTCCAGACAGAGAGGGAGGTAGATCTTTATGTTTAGCTGGTGCCTTTCTTTGGAAATGTGTTCCTGCCCGCTTTAGACTTTGAGCCGGACTTTCTTTAGTTCTGGAAACTTTTCAAAACTCTGCTTCTGTCTTCTTCTTTCCTTTTCTCGTTTCTCTGCGAACTTATCCCACTGCCACTATCACTGGTGGCCTGGTGCCACACTAACTTTATAGGTTCAAAGCACGTTCTTGGGAGAATAACTCAGGGGCAACGTGCTCACCTTGGAAGCAAGACGACATGGAGCAATGCAGGTTCGGTCCCCGCGTCCGCGTTTAGAATCCTCTGGGTATTAAGCGTGTTATAAATAACCTATCATATCATATCACTATACCTAGTTGAGACCAGTACGTCCCCCCTTGAACCCACTTCAGTGCTGCCCTTGCTGCTGAACTGTCTGGAGGCTGTGTACCCCACGATTGGGACTCTTCTGGCCAAGCAGTTAGGTAGTGGCCTCCCAAATTAGCACCCATTGGCTCTTCCTTCCTGGCCTTCCACGAGTGCTTGCTCATCCTACTCCCCCTTTCATTAATAAACTTCTCTTACTGCACAATGCATATGCGGATTTATATTAGTACTGTGTAAAAATATTTTCTATAATTAAATGAAAATGCAGATGGAAAATATTTGTAGAACATTGTTAAGTGACAGTTGGTGTGTGGAAGTTTAATATGTTCATAGGGTTACATGCAGAGTTTTTGGAAGTTATTGGTGGAGGGATCTGTGACCGTTCAAAAGCAGGCAATGCAAACATAAAAGTGAAAAGGGTAGAAGGGCTGTCTTGTGCGATGGTGTCCACATGCTATCCGGGTGTTTCAATTATGCCTGGTCTGGAAAGGGGATGGCAGAAACCATGGATAGTTATGAAGGTCCAATGAGTATGGTCGTTGTTGTATGATAGAGAAAAGTATTGGGCAATTTTCAGCAACCATAACTTGCGCCACCACTGTGCACTACTAAGACTAACACCCACAACATCAAAGATGACATCACAAATACCACTGATGACATCACATGAAATTACCATGGATGAAAAGTCCCTTCAAGGGGTTGTATTTATAATGTTGGTAACATGATGTCAGGGGTGATCGGGAGACCTATCATGAACTACTTAATGTATTAAAGAATGTACTCATCTAAACAAAACATTATATTGGAGTGTTGTTGTTAATACAGGAACCTAATCATACATACACATAGACAATGGCTGCAGCACACACCATAGAAGTACAATATTTTTAATCTGGTCATTTTGGATAGTAAAATAATGAATGCTACCTTATCAGAGTTTTGAGTAATGTTAAACAATCAACACATAGCTAATAATTCAAGACTTACTACATACTTGTGTTAGTACACACATTACATATGAAGACCCACAATGCACATACAAGGAAACTAAAGTAAGGAAGAAAGAAACAGCACCACCAGAAAAAGTCAATAACATTAATGTTCATCATCATGTATACAAATGATTGTGCGTTTGAGGCCTGCTTGTTGCCCGATATATGTGCACCATGAGCTGAGACCGAACCCTAAGGTAAGAACTTTAAGAATATACAAGAAGGTTAATGTCTAGATATATAGCACCTTTTCAATTTTCATATTCTGATTGTCAGTGAGCGTAACCGCCTGGTTTATATATGTCAGTGAACAAAAACAAGTGGCCCAGATATGTGATGTCGTCAGTGATGTCATCAATGACATTTGTGATGTCATCTTTGATGTCCTGGGTGTTAGTCTTAGCAGAGCACAGTGGTGGCGTGAGTTATGGTGGCTTAGCTTACCATAACTGGCGAATTTCAAGGGTTTTTCGGTTTTACTTGTAACCATAACGTCCCTTTAACAATATTTTTTCATTGAATTTCATGGGTTTTTGATAGTGCAACTTAACCATAAAGTCCCTTTGACAACTTTTTTTCAGTGAATATATATATACACGAAAGCCATAACACAAACTAAAACTCTGTTTACGAGTAGGCCTGAATCCTTGCAGGCCGTGTCTCACAGAAACAAGACCTTATCCCTTGCCTCATCATTGCGTCCCGATTCCCAGGCATGGCAAATAACACGCATATGCCCCCACATCAGTTAGGCTTTTGAACTAATAAGGTAGGAATGTGTACAGCCGAAAGAAATTAAGGGCTGTTGCCTAGCACCAAGGTCATATTCCTGGGAACGAAAGCAGAGGTCTTGGGCTGCCAAAACATGAACCAGGATTTAGTACACTAGTGCCCCCCAGAATGACGGTCACTCTATTTGAACTACCAGATGTGTAGGGAAATGGGCTATAAATCCTTCGTTAACTGGATTGATTAGTGGGACGTTAGGCTCACTCTTGTGGAGGGTAACTGATAAAGGGGAAAGCAGATAACAACATGATCTATGTTTTGTGCCAGGGAGAGATAAGAATGATGCCCATACAGTGGGGAGGACATGATGGGGGCGCCAACGTGTCTGGGATGAGAAAAGGGCCGTTTTGTTCACAAGGACCAGGCTGACCTCGAATTTGCCCACTGAGTTCACTTTGATAACCAGGTGCATGTCACGTTGTTAGGATCTAATGTAGATTGCTGCCAGTTGATGTTGACCAATTGCTTTGCAGCATTCCATGATGGACAAGGACGTCACTCATATGTGTTGAAGACGAGCGAGAAGGCAGCGGAACCAATTGGAGAATGGGCTATCTGTAATCATTAGCTTGTATAAAGGCGGCAGCCAATGAGGGTGAAGGATTACACTGTATATCGAGTGCATCATGAATGATGATTTGTGCGTTTATAACCTGCATCTTGTACGAAAGACTTTAGAGAGTTCCTTGCAAGTGGATTTGCAATACCCTGTTGACTTATTCTTTTGTATACGAAATAAAGCTCTTGTCTTTCTCAAAAGAGGGTGCACCTAGTCTTTTTCCCTAGTGGCTTGTATTTTCTTTGTATGATTGCTGGGAGTTGCCCCACAGTTGCCTTAGGCTAGACTTCTCTGCTTTCCCCAAATGTCTTTCAAACAGTTTCTTCAGAAATGATTAACAGTTTCAACAAAATGTGCCCTCCTCCCATACTCCATTGGAATTTAAGCAAACACGTGCCTTGCTGTCTCACTTTCCAGGGCACCCCTTGGCAGTTCACATTCTAAAAAAAATAAAAGTTGACTCACTTGAAAATCTTTTAATAAGCTTCACAAGATTTCACAGCACCTACCCATCACTCTAAGTTTCCAAAGTTCTCTCTCCGAAAGTTCACCAATGTGGCTCCTGGTCATGTTTAAGTACAACCACATCTAATCTCTTTGCAGGTCCTGAAGACCTAGTGTGTCTTAACAACAAGCTACAGATACAAGTGGAATTTCTCTTCCAATTTACAAAAGAGCTAAATGGGGTTGTCTGCCTCAATTTTCTAAGGTCCTGATTCCTTCCCTCTGCATAACCTCTATACACCCTTCTGATCCCAGATCTCAACACCACAAGTTCATTCCTCCTCCCACCATGACTTTACCCCTTCTGATAGGGGTGTGACCCCTAATTCCTGCCTTGGAAAAAACATGGCCTTTCATTCCTTCTTGCTTCAGTTGGACACTGTTACGCTCACCTGACTCCCACGGAGGCGCTGGCTGGTTCGCGCTGCTGTGACCTCTTCTAAGGTGATGCGCAGGGTTCGGAAGACGGACTGGACTGGGCCCCCAAATCTGGCTTGTCTGGCTCGCAGAAGTATCCTTCTGTAGGCGAAAATAGGGGATTAACTGTCTGCGGGGTAATGCAATCGGCCTCCCACTTTCCCCTCTCACCCTCCTTGAAACCCTTCTGTGATTTCTCGTAGCGTCTCACCTTAGGGTCTGGAAGGACGAGCTCTCCATCCTGCTTCTGATGCAGGGGCGCGTTGGTATCCAGTTATTTCACTGGATTTTCGGATTGGTGAGAACCAAACTTGCTTGGCTTCCAGGTAAGTTTTTTTGATAAGAGGTTCCCCTTGTGTCCATGAATTAATGTACTAATGCTAGTGTCTTTTTCCCCATAGGGGCCGGGGTATGGAATGCCGGGGAACAGGCACCGACCCGAGACGAGAGGTGAAATCCTGGTAGAAATCAGGTAAGTCTTTAATGAGCGTTTTTTGGTAATGTCTTTTCATTCGCTCATTAACGCTGATGTCTTTTTTTCCCCTTAGGGGCCGGGGTCCGGAAATGCCAAGATGCGGCGCGGACCCGAAATGAAGAGGGAATGAATCAACAGGTAAGTCTTAACATGGAGATTTAGCTTTCCTTATTCCCTTCTCTCTCTCACCTTTTGTTCTGGTGTTTTTCTCCCTAGGCGCTGGGGCGTGACTGCGAATCCGGATGATCGCTGCTGAGCATGGAGGCGCCCTGTGAAGGTGAGTGGAATGCAGCGCTGCAGCGATCGACGCAATGAGCTTTTAAATTAAAGTCTTCCTTTTCAGGATTGTCGGCGAGATGTCTCTGGGATGCGGATTTAGCAGGTAAGGACTTTTCCTTCTTCTGTTCTCTTCTTCTCTTCCTTTGCAGGTGATCCAGGATGCTGGCAGGCGTGGCAGAAGTCAGGATGCAGGAGCAGACACGGTGAGCGTCCAGCTGCTAGATGCAGAACAATGCGAAGCACGTGTGGCTGTTCGGGTGGGGTTTAAATAGCCTTGGAAGAAGTTCCAGGTATGTATCCTTCCTCCAATCAGGTATGTATCCTTCCCCGACCATGCCCGGATGGTAAATTAGTCCCGCAGGTAAAGTAGTTCCTTTCAGGCCTCAAGGAGGCCGGGATCCTGCAGCATGGTCTGCATCAGGTAAGTGCACCCAAGCATTCCCATAATGAGCCTGGCGCCTATGGCGCCAGGACTGATGTCTTTTATGAGCCTGGCGCCATAGGCGCCAGAACACTGTCCAAAGGGCCCCTATTTGGGGTTGCTCGGTCCTTCCTTGGGGACTGGATGTCCGCTTTCGGGGACGCCGGGCTTGAACCGGCTCCCCGGGAGCGGGCATCATGACAGACACCACCTTGCTAGCCCTTGTTTTTCTTTTCCTGGTACCAGACTCTTTTTGATGTCTTCCTCTTATCACGTCCTGTTGAGTCCCTCCTTCCACTACCTGATGTTGCTTCTCCCCCTCTTGTCTCCACCCTCCTCCTCTCTTCCATGTCCCTCAGCCTCTTTCCTAATTTACCAACTCGGTCCACGCTCCTGCCACCTCCTTCTACAAACGCCCACAACTCCCCTGCCTATGACACCCTTTACTCTAGCAAATCTTCCCCGGGGTCGGCATGGGTTTAAAGACCTGCACATGTGCAACCTCCTTATGGAGGCCATGTGATTGGTTACTGTGAACTTGCTTCCCCCTCCCATAGGTGAAAAGTATGAGTAAGTGTGTGATATGCCTGGCAAAGTGGATTTTTGTCTGTGCTAGTCCACACATATGTACTGATGTCCACGGCCTGCAGCCCAGCCATGTCCACAGTGGGACCACCAATGAATGTGGTGATTGTTTCAGAATTGTTACTGTAACTCTGCAGAAGGTCAGCCCTAAATCCTGCTGAGCACGGGCTGCAAAGGGGGCGCACTGCCTGTGTACGTTTGAGGGTCCCTGAAAAGTTTAGTAGCATTTTTGTCTGACATGTGATTTAATCCTTCGCAGTTACATGGGCTAAGTTACTGTGACCAGGGGATACTCCATGTATATATCCCGCAGGGACATGAACTACTAGCTCGGGAAGATAGACTAAGGCAGAAGACTTTGTTTCAGTAATACAAAATAATAGGTAGTGTGAGAAACCTAGGGGTATTCGCAGATTCAGGCCCTGAGAGCCCTCTATTCAGATGGCCAGGGGAGGGCCATCGTTCTTGGATCCCAACCCTTGGGGTGGACAAGCAAGGGAGGATCTCCTGGATATGGGAATCCGGGGTTGCCTTTGTGGGATACCCCACACGAGACGCAGTATTCTGGACACCTTCATGGGATACGCTAATTCCCATCACCTTAATCCTTATTTCATTTTCCCTAAATCCAATCCCGTCATCAATGGCCCAAGGTAGGGAATAAATTAAAAACTAAAACAAAGCTAGGAGTCTGATGTTAATATCCATTCATCCTCTACAGTTTTAAATCAGAGGGAATACCATAAAAACTCATGTTTTCAGCCACCAGGAATATGGAAGGGGGCAACCATCCCCTTGAGGGAAAACAAGGCTACAGGATTTCCTCATGTTCATTATCAATTCCCTGATAGGAGAATGGGAAACTGATCTATCCTCCAAACCGTTTCCATCTTCCTCTCTCCATTTCCAACCAGTAATGAGACGATGAAGAGGCAGCTGGAAGCAGTAAAGATTACCCATAGAAACATGGGGAAAATAAGGCAAACCCGACTATAGAAAGAACTTAAACTGTCCTACTGATATACTCAGGCAGAGTCAGCTATTTGCTAATTATCACTCACACCCAACTCCACTTGGGAACTATAAAAGGCGTGATCTTTCCCAAGACAGAGAGCAAGCTGGGGAGGCCATCTGGACCAGAGGAGCAAAGGAGCAGAGACTGACAGGAGTGGAAGGATGGAGGACAGCGGTGTGCTGATATGCTGGACCGGTGTCTGTGAGGGGCCGCAGCATGGCGAGGGAGCCATGTCTCCAAGGAGCCGGAGTGAGGCTGCCTACATCCTGCTGGTACCGTTCAGGAAAGTGTTTGCTCCCTTGGGACCTCTGCTGGCCCCAATTGTGTCTGAGGGGTAGGTGGTGAGACCCTGACCTCAACCCTGTGTATCCTGAAGGGACCACCGGTCAACGCGACGCTGCCTGGTGAGTTTCGTGAAAGCAGTGAGAAAGAAACTCGGGAGCGTGTGTGTGACTGTAGCGGAGCGGGAGAAAGGCACAGAATATAAAGCGGCATGGAACGAACAGCAGGCGACGGAAGGTAAAAAGGATTTAAAGCTGAAAACGATTGGAAAAGAGTGCAGAAGACACGAAAGCGGAAGTGAAGAGCGGAAAGTGTAAAAAAAAGTGCGGAGAGAGCCAAAAGAAAAGGAAAAGTGAAAATGAGCAACGGGCCGACAGACGGGTGTGGGAAAAGGGTGCAAGCAACCCACAATGAAAAGGAGCATGCAAGTGAACACCAAGAGTACAAGAGAAGAATGCAAGAAAAACGGGAAGGAAAAGGAAAGTGCCTGGGGCACGGAAAAGGTGAAAGCAAGCGAGAAGTAGTGCAAGTGTGCATGAGAAATCCAGAAGGGTAGAAGTGTGTACAAGAAAGTAAGGAAGGTTGAAGTGTGCACAAGAAAAAAAGTAAAAGACACAAAGGAGAATAGGAGTGGGTGCAGGAATCACCTGAAGGTGAAAGGCTTGAGAAAGAAAAGCAAGGAATAAAGAGTGGGGTTACAGATCGGAGTGGTCTTGCCTAGGAGGAGTAAAGAACCGGGCGGTTTCGAAAGTCCCTGAATGTGTCCCACAAGTGAAGTGTGCACGAAAGAACTGTGTTTAAAAGGAAAAGTACATCATGACAAGTTGAACTTGTATTTGAAACTCAATTTTATTTGAAACTGAAAGGGGCCTGAGCTTGGGTAAGGGAACCTTCAGAGATGTCTAACGAAGAAAGCAAAGTGCCTCTTGACAAAACAGAATTTGTGTTGGAAACTGAAAAGGGCTTGAGCTTGGATAAGGGAAGCCTGAGAGGCCTAACCAGGTTGGAGGTGTTTGTTTTGTAGCATTGAAAGGATTCAAGCCTGGGGAAGGGAACTCTAAGGAGCTTCAAAAGGAACTGTTATATTTCTTTTGTGGTGTTTGGAACTTGAATACGTTGAAACTTGGGGAAGGGAACCTCAAGGAACCCAAAGACACTGAAGGTATCGGAGAGTATTGCAAGGGCTTTGTGGAGAAGGTTTTGTGAATAGCCCTGTTTTGATTGAACTCATTTTTGTGAAACTGACCCATCTACACTTGGTGAGAAGACCACCTATTTTTTGTTGAACCACTATCTTGTTCTTTTTAGAGACTTCCTAACAAATGTTTTCAAAGTGTGAGGGCAAGCATAGGTTTAGACACAGACAGATTTTTATTTGGACTTTAAGACTTCAATGGTCCTTAGAAACATCAGTTAAGGGAACCATTGCTTTAGTGCTAGGGCCAGTTAGGCATTACACCAACCCAGGAACTTTAGTAAATAAAGGTTTTGGAATTAACATCTTTGAGTCCGTGTCTCTCATTAGATACAGTAAATAATTTTTGTTGACGCACTTTCACTGCCTAAATTAAGTGCACTTGCCTAGATTTTGCTGCAGCACAAGCATTTATTGTAGTATATTCTTTTGATAATTTTGCTCTCAATTAAAAGCTGTTTACCCATTACACACCACAACTATGTCTTTTGCATTTGTATTTACTGAAGTTCTTTAATACAATTAGCAACAGCAACTGGAAATGTAAAAAAAACAATATCCACAGGGTGACCTACCTGTGCAATAGCAACAAATGTTTTGTTGAATGGTGAATATGTTGCAATAAAGTCAATCGGACTCATCACGAGCTGAGCGGTAGCCCTTAAATGCGGCAGTAACGCTATTACTGCTGCATTTAAGGGTCTGCCCAAACATGGGTCTGGTGTGTTTACCCCCATCTCAGAGGGGGGTAAACGCCTTGGAAAAATTTGCATTTTCGGGCGCAATTAGTGCTGCACTGATGTGCGCGCTAATTGAGCTGAAGAATTACAGTTACCGCCCAACTCTTGATCCGGCACTAATAGCGCTGGACCAGGTGGCGGTAAGGCTATTAGCACGGGCAGTAAACCGCCATTAATACCGCTGGGATACCACCCAACTCGTGATGAGGCCCAATATTTCCACACTCCGAAAGCCATCATTTTTGGCTCTGCCAACGCTACACCATAAAACATCAACCTAGGAGAATTTTCTTTTTTTAAAGTGTCAACTGCTGACTGAATTTCGCAAGCAGTCCAGCACAGGAGTCTTTCTACTGTGCCCTTTGTGTGAGGAGGAGCCTATATCTACTCACACCTACCACGGAGCAATGAGCGGAGTTGTGAAGCTGAGGTGTGAAGCAGTCTGCAGCAGTCCGCTGCAGACGCGGAGTTGGAGCCGCGTGGAGCCGGACGTGAGACCACAAAAATCATCTAAATCCACGTGGCTGATGGTATCCGGAAAGAAAGAGAGAAGCATGTCGGAGTCAGTGATGAGACCGGTAAGGTCGCCTCTCGAAGAATCCGGTCGACTGACTCAAATGAGCATGGCCCCGGTGACCGGAGAGCCTAATGTGCTAAGAACGAAGCCCCCACCCCCACCCCTTTTAAGGGTTGTTGAAGGAGACCCAAACACTATCAGTGGGAGAGAGGACAGTGCTCAAACGAAACCGAGCGAGTGGATCGCGGCGGCGGGAAGCGCCGCCGTGACACAGTTCCTGAAGACCTTGGCACAAGCACAAACAGACTCAGAAGCAGACTGTGTAGAAGTTGCACCCACCCGAACAGCGCCCTCAGAGAAGTCACCCGAGGGGGTCCAAGGGGAAGACCTTACCGCCACTTCCTCCTCCGCTAGCCCGGTCGATCCCACTGCTGGCAGCCCGCTGTCCGACGGTATGGCGACTGGCGCCTGCGCGGTCGGAGGATGGCGCCCGCCTGACGCCAGGCAGAAGTCCAGCGGAAGGGGAGGCGGAGGCAGAGGGGGGTCACTCGAAACAGCAGGAGAGCACCAGGGAAGTTGGAGGCACAGTCCCCCGTAGTCGAACGCCGCCACGTTCCATAGAGAGCCCCGAGAGGGGAGACTCGGAGGCAGAGTCTCACGCCAATAAATCTCCCAGAGCGGCTCTAAACCACCATAACTGGCACGAAGAGACCGCACAGGAGCCGCTGGGACACCAAACGGAGAAATCTGTATTCAGAAGGAGTGGGGAGTCGGAGCGTAGTATACAGGCAACACAAATAAAGGCAATGGTGCACAATAACCCCAGTGGGATCGCGATCACCCCACAAAGGCAGGAAAAGTATTGTAGAAGGTCTAAAAGAAGATCAAACGTCAATAAGCCTAGTATGGAGACCAGTGGCAGTGTATCAAATTCCTACATCGATATGGACTTGGAAGGTCGTAAAGAAATGGATGAGGCAGAGAGTGAAGTAGATACTGACACTGACCCGGACAGTAACGAGTCTGGTGATTCGGAAGAAGAAATAAAGTTAATAAAGGAAACAGACCGAAATCAACTAAAACCTGAAATGGTAGAAAAAGGGGGAAAAAAAGGACTAAATCATCAAACGCTCATGAAATTGGGAACTCAAGGTGCGAAGCAAGGGGCAAAAAAAACATCAAACAAAAGAGCCCCTAGCAGAAAGCCACTGAAGGAACAGAAGGTGAAGAAGGAAATGAGAAAAAGAGGAGCCCTAATTAAAGGGCTGCCCGCTCCTCTCCTGTCATGTCATGTCCACTAAAGGCTTTCTTTACTCAACATCACAAAAGAAAGCTATCCATAGAAGATGAAGTATCCGATGCTGAAATGCTCGAAGTAGCACGTGAAACGCTACCAGCACTAAAGCAGAGAAAAACAGAACTGGACGCCAGAGCATCTAGCAGGAAGGAGCACACAAAAGGGGTGGTATCAGAAAGGAGGGAAAAGGACAGTGATGAACCTGTTAAGGGCGGTGGGGGGGGTCCAGGAAGTCCTGGAGGAAACGGGAAAGCCCTGCGCCTTTCCACCAAAGCCCCAAATACAACACCCCAAGAAGGGGGACCAGGAGATCATATGTTTAATGGAAGAATCGGTGGAGGCCAATGAGGATGGGATATGTTTGGCAGTCCAGCCACCTATGACCATAAACCAACGATCCGAGTACTCGACTGAAAGAGAGCAGCGTTTGGCATGGACTAAGACACATCTGGCGATGGGCACGCCTAACAAATCTCTTATCGAAACAAGGGAGGTGTCCAAGGCCACTGGGAGCATTGCCTCATAAATAAGGGCCAGCGGGGCCCAAACTGACAAAAATCAGAGTCCCCGTTTAGACGCCACATACACAGAGCCTCACGCTGTAACACGAAGACAGGAACAAATTCAAGAATCTCCGAAAAAGAGAAGATTAAGCGATATCGCAGCCTCAATGCAGAAAGAGTCTCCAAATAAGAAACCTGACATGATTACAATCATGTCAGCGATGTCTATTGTGCTAGCACCATTTTGCAAGTTAAATGAAGCGAGCAAATAGGACGTTAAAGACAATACCACAATTTTATCAAATATGATAAGCAAACTTTCTCATGTGGAAAGCTACATCACCGCCGTAGACCAAGGATCCGTCCAGCCGCTGATTTGGGAAAGCAAAATTACAATGCTGGAAAAAAAGATTGAAAGCATGGAAGCCCTAAATAAGGAACAAATGAAACAAATCAGCAGTCTGAAACCAAAACCTCATGCAGAGCAGCCACAGCCACAGGTAAAGGGTAAACCGCTGCCAATACCTTCCATGGAGAAAATGGAAGCCAAATTGGGGCAAATCAAAAAAAAAACGTCGAAGGGCTTTTGCATCAGATAGAGGAAACAAGTAGCCCGAAAAAAGATTTGAGCCAGGCTGGCGACCCATCGGAGAAACTGTCGTCCAGGCAGGGCAGCAAGAAAAGGAGAAACATGCAAAACCAACTAAACGGTGGACGGAAGACGGCATTGCCAGATCTCCAAAAACTATAGAGGAATTCATGGATAACTCCGACCTAATGAATATGTCTATATGCACAGAAAAGGAGCAAACGGAAAATAATAAAGGCCCAAGAGACGCACCGACAATCGGCAAACAGCCAGTCAAACAAAGGAGCTGAACGGGGCAAACAAGGGGGCAGAAAAAACGCAAATGGAAAACACAAATGATTTTGAATCCAAAAACAGACACCGGTCAATGACGGAAAACATGAAGATCAAACCAAAAGAATACACCACAAGAGTAAGCCTGCACAAACATAGAGAGTTAAGATCCGAAAGAAACAAACAAAACAGTTCAAAAGAAGAGATAAGAGTGTTTAAGCTGGAACAATTGGACTCAGAAGGAGGATTTTTGATACTCAATAGACCGACAGTTCTGAACATAATGAAGAAAACGAAAATATTAAAAAAAATCAGAACTGAAGACGTTAAGCTAGTAGAGCCTTATAGCATGGAAAAGAGGGCAAAGGCCTATATACATCTGAAATCAGCGGGAATCGAACATATCGACCAACTGGCTTATGAAGAAATTAAATCTTTGGGCTTCCACCTGATGGAGCTAAACATGTCAAGGGAAAAAAGGGGCCCCCCAAAGGATAAGGTTGAAAGTCCCAAACTACTAAAACACTATAAATCAAAGACAGAAGAGCATTATCGCCAAAATCGATAGAAATCTGCTCAGGAGCGGGACGAAGCCCGAAAGGTCTATCGCGATACCCGTCGGGAAGGAGAACGAACGAGAGACAGAAGCAGGAGGGGCAAAGAAACCCCCGAATCAAGTCGGTCCCGATACATCAGGGAGATCCGAGACAGGGGTTATGGACAAATATCGGACAGTCTGGCTAGAGACAAGTATCGAGAGACGCGGAGGGTCCCAGTGGAAGAGGAAAGGAGAAATGAGGACAAGAAAAGAGCCCAGGCGAGCAGCGAGGCAGTAACATCGGCTGAACGCAAACCGGGCCCGTGGAAATGGCTAAACCAAAGTTGGAATAAAAACACAGGAAAATAGCAACGACTAGGGTCATCCAACGTCCTCGAGAAAACTCCCAGAATTGGCATGTAGAGGCCCGAAAAGGATAAATTCAGCTTGGGTTTGTGGAATACAAGAGACTATGCACATTTGACGACAGCCGGAGAGGTCGACCTGGACCTCTACGACATAATTTGTCTGCAAGAAACGTGGTTGGTAGACAAGCCGGCATTTGACGGCTATACCGTGGAAATTTCATCGGCGGTGAAAGGTTGGCTAGGTACACCATCCTCGGGTCTCCTAGTGGCAATTAAAACGGGACAGGGGCTATCGGAGCCAAGAAAGAGGCATATGAAGTGCTGGTGGTTCTGAGTTCATGGAGTTATTCCAATGATAGGAAGTCTAACACACACCCAAAGTCCCTAGCAATAATAAACTGCTATTGGAACCCGCAACGGATGTCCACAAAAATGTTCTGTGCAAACATGAGCACCACGATCGACAAGCTGTTTGAGGAATTCGAGAGGATCAAAATCATAATATGCGGCGAC
Source organism: Ambystoma mexicanum (assembly GCF_040938575.1). Taxonomy (NCBI): domain Eukaryota; kingdom Metazoa; phylum Chordata; class Amphibia; order Caudata; family Ambystomatidae; genus Ambystoma; species Ambystoma mexicanum. Next base: position 1,268,553,895 of record NC_090935.1, on the reverse strand, counting down.
TTCAACGCAAAATGCACCGACCCGGAGACCTTACAGTCAGGAACCGGGCAGGGGAGGGGGATAAAAGAAGCAACAGAAGAAAGAGGAAAGGCATGGAATGAAGTCATCAGTGCAAGAAATATACAAAACACAGCCTCTCTCTTCCCATCCCAATCAAACCTCCCAACGTGGGAACGAAATTACTCGAAAGCTACCCTCGATTATATTTTTATTTCGGATGGCCTTACATGCGGCATGAAGAGTTTCGAGGTCATAAAAACCCAACAAAGTGACCACAATTTACTGACTTGCACATGGCAAGGAAGTAGACCAAGAAAAGAGACTTATGAAACAGCTATCGAAGCGAACACTCAAAGAACCCGACTCAGGACAACTGAAGTAGACATCGTGAAAATTAAACGAGCATGGGTCCAAAAGGTAAACAACAACCATGCAAACAATATCGAGGACAGGCCAAACTACTTATCCCTTTTACTGGCTTTTCGAACGCAGGTGCTTAAAAACAAAGGTAAACCAGATGCTGTAAGACAAGCATATGATAAAGCATTGGTTGATAAAAGAAAAGTGGTACGAAGATGGAAAAGAATAGCTAAAAAAACCAATGCTCAGGAAGACTGGGAGAAATGGAAGCAAGAAACGAAAGGGCACAAAAATTGGCAGAAACAGCACAGGGCATGTATCAAAAGGACGCTGAGGAGATGATGGGTAAATTGCAATCAAATAAATCCAGTGAATTTTGGGGTCCAATAAAAGCAATGACCAACACGCCAATCACCGCGCAGATAAATGCTGTGGCGGTGAGTGGCAGTCTTGCAGTCTGCTACCCCCATTCCAGTGTTTCCAGTGTTTCTTCAGTGTCTACCTTTGCTGGGAGTAGTGTTTCCAGCCAACCCTTCAAAACCTCATTGACTCCGCGGAGCGGACGCGGAGTGGCGGTGAGTGGCAGTCTTGCAGTCTGCTACCCCCATTCCAGTGTTTCCAGTGTTTCTTTAGTGTCTACCTTTGCTGGGGGGAGTGTTTCCAGCCAACCCTTCAAAACCTCATTGACTCCGCAGAGCGGACGCGGAGTGGCGGTGAGTGGCTCTCTTGCAGTCTGCTACCCCCATTCCAGTGTTTCCAGTGTTTCTTCAGTGTCTACCTTTGCTGGGAGGAGTGTTTCCAGCCAACCCTTCAAAACCTCATTGACTCCGCGGAGCGGACGCGGAGTGGCGGTGAGTGGCAGTCTTGCAGTCATGCCAGGCAAACTGGCAATGACTGCAAAGATCGCCACTCTACCGGCCGGTCACACCGATCAGGAAGAAGAAACAGGCAGTTGTTTAAGTTCAAGAAAGAACTCTGCATCAGAAAGCACAAACACCTCTTCTGAACACAACCAACTCCCCGGTCTTCTCAATCCTGTGATCACGCCGCACCGACCAACAAAGGGTGCCTCATCTACCGTTCTATCCTTGCTCGGCTGCAAAAAGAGAAAACCCAGACCACCCAGCAACTCTCATCTGCATCACTTTCCTCAACCTCCCCATGGAGCTGAATCTCCTACCTTGGACGGCTGCAGCGACGTCCCTCGATTGGCCTCCGTGGCTCCTGTGGCTCCCGCCTGCTCGCAGGCTCCTCCAGCCAGAACCGAAGCTCCGCTGCCCCCCGGAGGGGGGACGGCGTTGAGACCTCCGGTCGGGCTGTTTGGCGCATGCGTAGGCGCGCTGCAACTCGGCGGACCTGCGCCCCCGAGGGGGGTGGAGGTCGCGCCTACCCTCTTAGCGGGGGCGGGACCCGACGAGGAAGAAGTGGGCTGCCAGATCGCCCCCAGGGCTTGGGGGACGCAAGAGGCAGCGTATACACCAGAGACAGCGGAGACTGAAACCACTCCAGCCGCGCCTATAGCCCCGCCCCCTACCGTAATAACGGCAGTTGCACAGGTCCATCAAAGTGCTAAACGCACCACCAGCGCAGTGGACGAACTACAGTCCCCAATCGACGTTGATTCCTCGACTCAACCACCTAATGTCCTAGAAGTGAACCTAAATTTGACAAATTTGAGAAAAAGATCACGGACTGCAGGAGACTTCCCTATCAAACAAAAAAAAACCCACGTTAAAAAAGATCAAAAGAAGACACCAACCCCACTCCCCAAAAAAGGAGAAAATGTAAACCAGGGCAAAGCGAACAAGAAAACCTGCGTGGGCAAAAAAAATTCAAAAAGGGCGATAAAGAAACCACAATCGCCTTTGAAGCTATTATCAGGCTTCTTCCGCAAACATTCCAAGGCAATTCAAGATAAATGTCAAGAATTAACAGATGCGGAAATGTTGGAAGCTGTAAACGAAAACACCCCCCCTCGAAAACAGCGCAGGCTGGCGCCTCCGCTAAGAAACCTCTCACCGCCCCCACTAAGCAGGGCGGGCTACCTCTCCCATAACATAAACAAAGACAACTGGAAATTCGCAGACAAGCCTGCACCATCAACCTCTTTGACAAAACCTGCCTTACAGCCTAGGGAACAAGCACCCGTCCAAGACGAAGCTGCCATCACTCTTTCAGCCTCTTTACCGACAAGGATTACAGCTGTCAGGACAGAAGCGTCGGCTTCAGCCCAGGAGAACCCAGAAATGTCGACTGTCATAGAGCACGAACTGGTGTTGCGGGCCTTGACCCAGTCAGACAACGATTTTCAAATGACGACGCTGAGCGCCGCTACGAAAAGCCTAAATTCAGCCTGTATAGGTAGAAGCCCGTTAATTAGACCAAACTCTCCTCAAGAGGCGATACCAATGCACGCTCAAGACATCTTAACAGATGCCTATGTCAGCAAAAAAGATCTAGTGGCAACGCCTCCTTTCGTGGGGTGGGACGAGTTAAAATCAGCAAGCATACAAGTCTCAGGAAGCAACCGGAGTAACAAGTCACCCTCAATGCCCAAACCTAACCCACAGTTTGAGAGAACCCTGGATTCCCTTTACTCAAATCTTAATAACTATAATAATCAAAGAAGACATTCTTTAGACCACCCCTCTAGAACGTCCACCACGGGGCATACCTCAACCCGCTTATCATCCCCCCCACGAAATAGACTCTCTTCTCAAAGCTCAGCAACCCCAAAAGACCCTTTACCAAAAAAACTAGACATGTGCACCCTGATGTCAGCTTTAACAATCGCCCTTGCTCCATTCACCAAACTTTACGAAACAATCGGGGACACCTTGAAAGACCAGATCTCAATCCAAGCGTCCATGTCAACCAAACTGACCTCCCTAGAAGGATACATAATGGCTCTTGATATGAACCAAAAACACACTGAATGTTGTCGGCTTCAGCAACCTGTTTTATCTGGCACAACTGTAAATCGTCCCGAGAGTGTGGATTCCTCGTGGCAAGCAGAGATACCACGCGAATCCAAGGAGACCCAAACAACATCATTTATTGACTTAACAACATCGGTTCCTGCACTAACAGCAACAGAAAGGAACGTAAAAGAGCCATTAGAGGCCATCCCAAAATCCAGAATAATCACAACCGTCGCATCAATATTCCAACATCAAGCTGCCCCAAAGGGCAAACTCCCGCCGCTTCTAAAAATTCCAGCAACCCATCCTACCCAATTGTCTGCAGCAAAAGAAAAGCAAAGAGTAATATCGGAAGAAAGTGACCCTATTAACCTTTCGCCAAGAGGGGTTGAGGCTTTCCTAAATAACGAGGACTTCTCACAACACTTAACGGATTCGACAACACCTCAGTCATTGAACGACAAACTCACGCCAAAAACAGCCAAATCATTAGCTCAACTACAAACAGGATCCAACGCCGAAGAATCAGGGCCTGAGTCTCCATTTCTCACCCTTGAAAATCGTAGAAGGAGAGCCACCAGGAACCATGAGGACTTGCGGAAACCTGAACCTCATTGATCGAATCATAATTCAAAGAAGAGACCAATTCACCAAACACATGAAGTAAGAACGCGAGATAATCGCTTTCACAACTTGAAAGGACGCAACGAAGAAACTCAACGCCCCAGATCTGACGCCCGACGATCAAGTGACTGCTTGCAAAGAACTACTAATAGATCCACTGCAAGCCGAAAAACCCTCCTAGACAACCTCCGCAAAAGACCTCAAATTAGATGGATCCTAAAACTAAAGCAAGTTTCAGGCAACCGGGATAATGTAACTTTAAACAGAGGATCAGTTCTTGACCTGTTTAGTTACATCTCGAAACTCCGTGCGGTGAATTCCGCTGATCTCCAGACAGTGGACCCAAGCCATATCAATCTTAAGGCGATTTCTCACCTTTACATCTCATCCTCAACTACAAACAAAATACTAAGATCAGCCGCAGAAGACTTGTTAACGATGGGCTACAACCTAACTGAATCTTCAAGAAAAATAAAAATACTCAAACCCTCAGACTCAGAAGAGTGCTCTAACCCTTCAAAGGGAAATACGGATAGGAAACAACCCCCTCAAAAACAACACTGCTCCACAAAGAGATCCCGAGTTATTCAAACGCGGAAAGAGCCCGAAAACCCGACTCACAAGAAAGACCTGACGTCATCTATAAAACTATCTGATCAACACTTATCTCATGATCAACCCCAAAATACTCCACCCTCTTCAGCACCTCAAAGAGATAAGCGGGAACAACGCCAAACGAAAGGCCCACAGAAAATACAAAGAATGGTTCAAAACGAGACTTACTCCAAAGTGGTAAAATCTCTTCCAGCGTCCACACTCGAGACAATGTGGTCATGGCTGCCAAAGGCTCTGAAGCCTAAATGCCAAAAATAGCCACTCAAGTACAAGACCTACTGCGACACGAACGAAGATCAACAAACTCCGAAGCACGACCAAATAAAGGTTTGCTCATGGAACACCAGAGGCTTCTACCACCTAACTTCCTCGGGCTCAATAAATTGGAACAAATACGATATTATTTGTCTCCAAGAGACCTGGCTTCTTCAACCCCCGATTATCGATGGCTACGAGACAAACATAGTCGCAGCCAAAAAAGGCCCAACAGGAAGGCCTACTGCCGGCCTACTCGTGGCAATCCGAAGTGGCCGTGGCCTAACAAACATCAAAAAATTAAAAGAGACCCACTACATGTTAATGGTGAAGCTAAACTGGTCACCTGCTACGGAGACAAACACACTCCAGACAAAGTCAATGATTATCATCACCATATACTGGAACCCGGCCACAATAAATACCTAAAAATTCATCAAGGAACTGGAACGAGAAATTGACTGGATTCACCTAAACCAGCAAGTAGACCACATACTCATATGCGGGGATCTCAACCTCAGCTGTCAAAACCTCGCTGACCCTCCTACATTAAAATCCAAAGCACCACCAACAGACGAAAGGGTATCCAAATGGTTGAACTTAATGGACTCCATAGCATTCTTCAACCTTGACCACGTCTTCTATGACCCAAAAAGATGTCCAACCTGGGAGAGAGCAAACTCTAAATCAACAATCGACTACATCTTCGTCTCCCGGCCATTATTAAACCTAGTAACATCATTCAACGTCATAAGAACAGAAGAGAGTGACCACAACCTCTTAGAAACCACCTGGTCTTCGGCCCCGCCTAAAAACATCTCGATGCCAACCAATATAGAACCAACAACTCAAGGCACAAGACTGAGAATGAACGAAAGAGCAATAAGCACCTTGATGGTAACCTACAAAGATCTAACTACAAGCAAACAGCCTTCGTTGGTCGACTATACTCCATTGTTGACTACATTTAGATTCCCAAGTGGAAAGAATAGCCGCACTAGACCCCAGCAGAAGCACACTTTCGATAAACTAATCTCAGAAAAGAAGAGGGAGCTAAGAAGAGTAAAAAGACAAGCATGGAAAATTAATCCCCAATCAGCACAAACTGTCATTACAACAGCAGTCAAAGCCTACAAAAATTGGCTGAAAGGCCATCGCCACAACCTCTATCAACAGGATGCAGAAAACATTCTCACGGCGATAAACGGCAACCATGCGAGAGACTTCTGGACTCTCATCTACTCAGCTACACCTGAAGCTCTCCCTTGCCAACTCAATGGAATCGCCCCTGCAGTTTGGGAATTCTATTTTGAAACCCTATTCCAACAACCAGCCACCACCCAGGATTTAACGAGCGGCACTGACTCCCCATGGATCAAGTTAGATGACCGTGAAGACATCCAAATTCAAATAAGAAAATTAAAACCATCTCGTGCCCCTGGACCGGACGGCATAACAAACTTTGATTTGAAATCACATCCGGAAGCGTGGTCCTCACTCCTGAGCATAATCTTTAGCCGCTGCTCGGCTTCTAAATCTATTCCACCATCATGGACCTGCGCGAACATTGTCCCGATTTATAAAAAAGGAAACAGGGCTGATCCAGCAAACTTGCGCCCCATAGCCCTTTTGGATCCAATAGGCAAACTTTTTGGTTCCCTTCTCTTGCAACACTTCACCAGGTGGGCAAACAACGCCCCTTGTCAAGACAACCTTCAAACCGGCTTCAAGAAGAACTTAGGCACGAACGCCAACATCTTGATATTGAATACACTGAAAAATAAGATCCTGGAAGGCAAACCCAACTTATACATCACGTTTCTGGACCTAACTCAGGCGTTCGACAAAGTGGATCGTGCAAGACTATGGCAGCAACTAACTCAATGGGAATGCCCTCCCGAGCTCTTGAATCCAATCAAGGCTCTATACTCCAATACGTCAATGAGAGTCCGGTTAAACCAACAAGGGACCCTATCTGGGGTGATAAAAACAGCCAGAGGGGTAAAACAAGGCTGCCCGCTGGCACCTGCCCTATTTTGGACCTACCTAGGTGATTTTCAAGACTCAGAAAAACTAATCCATTCATTTCCACCTAAGTTAGGAGGAGCTCAGATCAGTCGCCTGCTGTACGCAGACGATCTGATCCTATTGGATCACACCCCAATAGGTCTCCAACGATAACTAAACCTGCAAAGATACATGGCCGAAAACAACTTGGAAATCAACGAGTCAAAAACAAAAACGATGGTGCTCCAAAAACCATCTAAATCGAAGGAAAAGATTCGCCTCCACTTGGGTCTGACCCAAATCGAAATTGTGACTAACTTTAAATACCTGGGTGTCACGTTAGATAGCTCCTTGAAAGAAAAAGCTATGCAAGAAGTTCTCATCGCGAAAGCTAAGAAGCTACCCATACAGGGGAAGGCTATAGACATCAAATTCGGACCTTATTCGCTAATCCCAGTGAGAGACTTTTATAAAAAAAAAGGTAATACCATCGCTAACCTACGGGATGGACGCTATGCCAAACCTCCCACCAGAGCTTTGGCCTAAATTGGAAGCCTCTTTCTGGAGAAGAATTCTTGGCCTCCCAAAATCAACCCCGATCGCCTCGATCAGGAGAGAACTAGGCCTTCTATCCTTGGGAACCACAGTAGCGTTAACCAGTATCCTATTATATAGGAAATGTATCATGCCAGATTCCCCGTACGCCTACCGTGTGATAAATCAAGAACTGGAACTGAAATCATGCAAAACACTCCAGAACTGGGAATCCAAGATGCTCAACCTTTTATACTCAGTTGATAGCTGCAAGGATGAACTGATAACCAATCCAGTCAAAACCTCTAAAAAAATCAAAGAGTGGGATTGGATAAAAAACTCTAGAAACAGCAAAAAAATACAAATTGACTAGCCACCTTCCACCATTTTTTAATAAACTGGACACTTTGCAAACATATCTCAAACTTTTCCCAAGTAGATCAGCTCGACTCTACTTTTTGAAAATTTGACTGAACCTCCTGGGAACAAACGAAATTTTGGCTACTAGAGGCTTAACACCAACAAACACATGCCGCTGTTGCAAATCCACCACAGAAAGAGAAACAATCCGCCACCTCCTCCTGAACTGCCCAGAGACACGCGACATCCGCTTCACCTACTTGAAGAACAACATCTCTGACTTTTCTTCACTAGACGAGGAAAATTGCTGGAATAAGCTGATCGCTGGCGACAAACCAGGCTGGGCCCTGGCGACTGTAAACATCATGCAATATATCATCAACGTGAAGCTTCCACTCCACATTCCGAACATTCTCCCCATCACGACCAACTAACCTAAAAGGAACTCATGAGATACACATAACCTGATCCCTCACGTCCCCGATGGAAGAAAACTCGTTAATCTGCTATCCTCCTTGTTTGGCCTTCGGACTAGAAGAAAAAAATTCAATCCACTGCTTTGTTAAAAAATCCGAAGTGATTAAATAAACAAATTAAAAAAAAAATAAAAAAATGCTGTGGCTGAAGAAAGGTGGCTACGGTACCTAACCACAGAATTTAAGAGCCCAGACAGTGTTGTGTCTATGGAGAAACAATGGTCCAATATATGCTGGGTAGATGTATCAGACCCAGCTGAAATCGAAAGGACAATCAACAAACTGAAAATATCCAGAGCCCCGGGCCCAGACGGGCTAACAAACGTGAACCTTCAACTGTGCCCGAAGGAATAGTTGAAGTGATCAGTAAGATCTTTGAGGAGTGTGGCAAAAGAAAAATGATCCCGAAAACTTGGCTGAATGCGGTCATAGTTCCAATCTATAAAAAAGGACCCAGAAGTGAGCCTGAAAGTTACAGACCTATCGCCTTACTGGACATGATAGGGAAGATTTTCGCAACGCATTTGCTTTCCCACTTTCGAACCTGGGAACAAAACGGTCTTTCAAAAGACTTCTTGGAAACGGGCTTCCAAAAAAACGGTAGCACCGTGATTAACATCCTACTTTTAAACATCTTGAAAGCAAAAGTAAAGGAAGGGGCGCCTAAGATCTTTCTGGCCTTTGTGGATTTATCAAAGGCTTTCGACAGGATAGACCGGAACAAGCTATGTTCTAAATTACAAAGTTGGAACTGCCTGGCAGGGGTGATGGATCCAATAAAAGCTCTTAACGCCGAGACTAAAATGAGGGTGAAATTAAACCAACAGGGCACCTTATCCGAGGAGATCGACGTAAACAGAGGCGTCAAGCAGGGCTGCCCACTGGCCCCGGCCTTATTTACAGCGTTTCTGGGAGATTACCAGCAGTCAGAAAGCAAAATAAGAGCATTTCCGCCAAAAATTGGAAAAACAGAGATTCCCCGTCTCTTGTATGCGGATGACGTGATCTTGATCGATCAAACGAAAGTGGGACTTCAGAGGAAACTATCCAGCGAAAATAACCTTGAGATAAATAAATCGAAACTAAAATTTCGGTTACGGAAAAAGCCCCAAGCAAAACAAAAAAAAACAAACATGGTTTCCCGATAACATCAAAATCGAAACCATTAAAAGCATCAAATACCTGGGCATAATGATGGATAGTTTCGGAACAGACAACTCCTGGCAAATTCAACTGTGGGAGAAAGTCAAGCGTCTGACCACACAAATAAGAGCAGTGGACAGGAAATATGAAAAATTCTCGCTAACTCCGGTAAAAACCTTTTATAAAACAAAGGTAGAACCATCGATAGTCTACGGAACGGAGTCTTCACTGTATATACCGCGCCAGCTCTGGACCAAATTGGAGGGAGATGTATGGAAATCTCCGTTAGGTCTACCGAAATCGACAGCTATGCCTGCGATTAGGAGAGAATTGGGCCTGGTATCCTTAGCGTCTATGGTGGATCAAAGCACAATGAGGTTATTCAGGAAAATAATCATGTCAGACACCCAACACATTTATGATATCCTGAGGGAGGAAATCGAATCAGGAAAATGTACAGCTTTAAATAAATGGGCCAAGGCGAGAAAAGACGATCTAACACAAATAGCCTACTCAGAAAAAGATCTAAAGGAAAACCCAGACCGTATTAAACAAAAAATGGAAGAGTGGGATTGGATTAGTACAGTGGAAAAAGCTGTAGGAAACAAACTTCTAACCCACTTACCTCCAACATTCAATTAGCTGAAAAAAACGCAAAATTATTGTCTAAAATTCCCGGACAAAAAACTGAGAAACATCTTTCTGAAAGCCAGATTAAATTTGCTCCCAACGCAGGAGATTATAGCCATTCATGAACCTAACAGCGTCAAGTCATGTCGACTGTGTGAAAACCAAGCAGTGACAGAATCTTTGAAACATTTTGTGATGGACTGCCCGAAAACCATGGAAAATCGAAAAGCTTACCTCCAACCTTTGCTCACGAATGCTTGGATCTTGGAGCCTGATGACTGGTGGAATAGACTGATCTCAGGCGAAAAAACGAGCTGGAATGTGGCCATGGCGAAGCTAACAGATTTAGCATATGAAAAAAATGTATCGCCACACGGCCATAGAGTATACACAATAAAGTCTTGAACCAGCATAGGGAATGGGACAAAGTCGCAAATCCTGGTATGTGTCTACGTCCACGAGAAGACGGGACGAGAAGACGAGAATACGGGGGGGGTTGCGTGAAGACGTTCCCTAATGAAGGATAAGCTAGAGCGAGTAAGTTTTGATAAAACTCAGTTCTTTTTAATGAGTAAAATTAAAAAAACAAATTAAAAAAATAAGAAAACGTGTCTTTATAATAAAAAAAGGGAATGAAAGCCAACTCTATTCCTTGCATCTATGCCCCTGGGATTTTGGCACTTGTTCTTGTGTGTTTCTTCCCTCTTTCTCTCCCTCTCATTCACTCGATCATCACAGTGGAGGGAAGGGGTCAGACCCATCATGGTCTTGGCAATGACACATCAGGTTTGAATTAGCTGTTAAAGCCTGGAAATCCCAATTCAGGAACTACTTGTCATGCAGTGACAAAGGATCAAGCAGTTTCCAAGATGCAAAAGCTGGAAGAAAAAGAGACATTATTTTGGATTTTGTACAGGATGGGCCAAAGTAATCATAATGGGGAATTAAAACGAACTCTCGGGCACACTGCTTTCTGGGTGAATTCTCTTCCTGGTTTTGACCCTTGTACCCAGTCTCTCACTAGTAGGAGGCGAGGAGGCTGAGAGGGATGGGGGTGTCATTATCTCTGCTTCCAAAAGATCAGGACTTGCCCGACTCCCTTGGAAGCAGACCCATAACCCCAGTTCCGAGTGCCAGCCAGTCCCAATTGGGACCTTTTGGACCCTGTCCTGGCGCCAGTGGCACCAGGCTCATAAAGATGCCCAGTCCCAGCGCTGGAAGCGCCGGGCTCATAATGCTTGGGTGGACTTACCTGCAGCAGACCATGCTGCTTACTTACCTGCCAGTTGAACCCCTGATCCTCTTCTGTTTGGGACTACTTTTCCTGTTGGGTGGGGCAGGAGCCACTCCCTAGGTTCAGAACACTGGAACTCTTCTGGAAAGCAGGAACTCTTTTCTTACCTAGGCGTGGCTGTGGAAGGAGACACCTAAGCACTACAGGAGGCTATTTAAACCACACCCGATGGATGAATCTTGCTTTGCGTTATTCTGCATTCTCTGCAGCAGAACGCTCATCGTGTCTTCTGCTTCTGATCCTGGGCCTAAGGGAACAAAGGCTTACCATCCTGGAATCCAGTCTTCAGCAGCACCTGTAAAGACAAAGAAAGAACAGGTTAGCACTACGGTCTTCAGTGGCAGCGCATCTCTTACCTGGTCCATTGGCTGTCACCAACGCCTCGCGCTGCATTCCGGCATCTGAAAGACAAAGGCTTACCTACTCTTCGCATGCTCCGGAGGTCTTCGCACTGCATTCCGGCATCTGAAAGACAAAAGCTTACCAGCTCTTCGCACGCTCCGGAGGCCTTCGGCGCTGCATCCCGCATCTGAAAGACAAAAGAAGGTGCGTTTAAAGACATTGGGCAACTTGATTACTCACGTGCCATTACTCCTTCCCACGCCGAATCCAGTGGGTATTCCAGCACCCTTCAGCTTCTCTAAAGCTCCAAACTTGTACCTGCAAGATAAAAGGGACAGTTAGTGCGCATCGTGAAGCAGGCTACAAGCGCTTACTTACGTGCTTTCAGGCGCTTCTATTCCTCACGCGGGTTCGATCCTCAACTCTCATCAGCCCGCCATCCGCCATCGCCGGAACCCTGCAAAACAAGAGATATCATTACAAAAGACTTTTAAGACATTTGAAGTGCCCAGAACTTACCGTTCGTGCAGTTAACGACGGACAGCAGTCCTCTGAGGTCAAGAGGCCTGCACCCTTATCCAGTGAAGAAACTGGTTACGGCACCCTGCCCCGAGGCAGATGGAGAGCCCGGCGTTCACTTACCTAAGGTGAGGGTGTTAACCTTTGGGGTTCTACAGGAGAAGAGAAAGGGAAGAGGAGAGAGGCACCCAATAACCCCAGTTCATTAATCCCATATTTTCTATCTGCAGACATCTTACTCTTCGAGTCAGACATACAGTGCACAGAGGTCCAGCCCAAAGAGCCAACCATGTGTTACACATCACCTTTGAAGATACGGCATTCACCCAGTCAAGACCTGCGCCTCTGCGGGAATCAGGTGAGCGTTACAGAACGCAAAGCCTATCGCAAAACTCCCACCCAGGCGCTATGGAAACCTCGGATACCGACCAGCTAGCCCAGTTACTTGGGGAACTAAGAGCAGAAGTGCATGCAGCCCGTGAGGAAACGAATGCTCTAAGAAGGGAACTGATTATTTCCAAGGAGCGAACAGATGATCTCGCTAGACAATTGCTACAGTCACAAGCCGGACAAACTCCGTTACCCGCATCAGGGGCAAATCTTCCTTCAACATCCTCTACAAACCCAGTGCAGATCAACCTACCTGGGAATGTACCTCTGGCTCCGCCCGAACGATTTTCTGGTGACCCAAAGAGGTTTGCAGTATTTATTAATCAGTGCCGGTTGCACTTCTTATGCCGGCCAGCAGCCTTTCCAACTGATCAAGCTAAGGTAGCTTTCGTGCTTTCGTACCTTAGTGGCAATGCGGCAGACTGGTCGATCCCTTAGTTAATCAAGATGATCCGGTTCTCCATGATTTTCAAGCTTTTCAGCTCAGTATGGAAAAACTGTTTGCAAGACATTCACAGGGGCAGGCCTTGGACAATGAGCTCCTTTCATTGCGACAGGGTAATCAAGACCTTTTGGCTTATATTGCGTCTTTCAACAGACTGATAGTGGAAACTCGATGGCCTGAGGACAAAAGGATTACGCTGTTTTATAGAGGTCTACGTGGAGAGCTCAAAGATGTGTTAGCCCAAGTAGTGAATCCCCCGCAAGACTGTTCGGACTATATTGACTTAGTCGTTCAAATTGACCACAGACTGCAGAACAGGAAGGCCGATCGTTCCAAGTTTGATGCTCGAGTATTTTCCAAACCACCAACTCCTACCAAAGGAGTAGACTCCGGGGAACCCATGCAAATAGGGGGCCTGAAAGGACAACTAACACAAAAGGAGCGGGAAAGGAGAAAACAGCTGCAATTATGCCTCAATTGCGGAAACTCGGGGCACTTTCTTCGAGACTGTCCGGTGAAACCAGCCAAGAAGGCAGTAGGAGCTGCAGTTACCAGGGTCACAAACTCTGAGCAGGGAAACAACCTCGCCCGACAAGAATAGAGGTCCTCTTGCCGAGCGTTAAAACCAGTTCCGTGACCTCACATTTCGTGATACCTATGGTCCTCATTAGCCCTGGACATCCGGATCGATTACATGCGATTGAAGCTTACGTCGACAGCGGTGCCATCGGCAATTATGTGGATCATGAAATGGTTTTGAGGATGAATCTGACTCTTTGTCCAAAGGCTGTAAAGGACGTCATTACTACGCTGGATGGTACGGAGATAGCCTCCGGACCAGTAACGCATACCACCCAAGAAGTGACGCTAGTAAGTCAAGATGGACACCATGAGAAGATCGTGTTCGATGTGATCAAGGCCCCCCAGTTCCAGATTATTCTAGGAATTCCTTGGTTAGAGAAGCACAATCCTCAGATCGATTGGCGAGCAAGAACGGTTCAGTTTCCAGAATGTGTCTCTACTTGTCACCCTCGACCTGGTGTTGCACTGGCAGCAATCTCCTCGGAGGCTCCTCAATTACCTCCTGAATACCTAGAATTCCAATATGTTTTCCGGAAGGATCAGGCTAACTCTCTACCTCCTCATAGGTCTTATGACTGCCAGATAGACCTGATACCTGGATCTACTCCTCCTTGTAGTAGAATTTATGCCCTCACCGAGCCTGAGAATCTTCACCTCCGACAATACCTGGATCAATACCTAGCGAATGGGTTTATTCGTCCTTCCAAGTCCCCTACTTCCTCAGCTTTGTTCTTCGTTCCAAAAAAAGAAGGGGACCTTAGAACTTGTATAGATTATCGCGCCCTGAACCAGATCACCGTTAAGAATAGATATCCTTTACCTTTGATCCCTGAACTCCTGGACCAAGTCAGAAAAGCATGCATATATACAAAGCTGGATCTTAGAGGAGCCTACCACTTGGTACGAATAAAAGAGGGCGATGAATGGAAGACGGCCTTCCGCACCAAGTATGGGCTATTTGAATATCAGGTCATGCCCTTCGGACTTTGCAATGCCCCGGCCGCCTTTCAATATTTTATGAACGATGTCCTCAGAGAGCTCATAGATGTGTGTGTTGTTGTTTACATTGACGACATCCTCGTTTATTCTTCATCGGAAACTGAACATCGGAAACACGTGAAAATGGTCCTCGAGAGATTGCGTCAACACAAACTTTTCGCTAAGTTGGAAAAATGTGTTTTCAACGTGACTGAAGTTGAATTCTTGGGATTCATATTATCACCTAGCGGAGTGCGTATGGATTCAAAGAAGGTCGATGCAATTCTCAAATGGCCATCACCATCCTCCGTAAAAGGTGGTCAAAGCATGTTAGGCTTCGCTAACTTTTACCGCAGGTCTATCCCCAAATTCTCTCGAATAGTCCAGCCCATCACCGCCTTGTTAAAGAAAAACAAACGTTTTGAATGGTCTACCGAGGCGGAACAAGCTTTCCAGAATTTGAAGACTAGATTTATCTCTGCACCGATCTTAAAACATCCTCGCCCAGAACTCCCCTACATCGTTGAAACTGATGCTTCGAGCCTTGCCACGGGGGCAGTTCTATCACAAAAGGACCCAGTAACCAATCAGTTGCATCCCGTGGCATTTTGGTCCCGCAAATTCTCGCCTCCTGAAATCAATTACACTATTACTGATAAGGAACTTCTAGCTATCAAGTCCGCCTTTAAGGCTTGGCGGCATTATCTTCTGGGGGCCCGACACACCGTTACTGTGATTACAGATCACCGAAACCTGCAATATTTGAAAACCGCAAAAGCTCAATCCTCTAGGCAACTCCGTTGGGCACTATTCTTTGCTGAGTTTGACTTCATAATTACCTATCGACCTGGTACAAAAAACGGTAAAGCTGATGCCCTTTCTCGGATGGGAGTGGAAGAACATTTGATCAATCCTAAACCTTTACCTATCATTCCCGAACAAAGAATTCTAGGTGTAATCGCCACACAATCCATAGAGGAAGTTAAGGATAAAGCCAGGCTACTGGTAACTCCAGCAGACATACAGAATTGGCATCTGCAGGGAAAGGACTTTACGGTGAAGGACAACCTATTATATTTCCAAGAACGGTTATACCTGCCCAGCACAGATTTACAGAAAAAGGTAATCTCTTGTTATCACGATTCTTTAATGGAAGGACATCCCGGTATGACCAAGACCTCGGAAAAGATGAAGCGCTACTTCTGGTGGCCGTCTTGGAAAAAAGATATCAGAGACTTTATAATGTCCTGTGGAGTATGCGCCCAAAACAAGAGTCAAAAGGAAAAACCAGCCGGCCTCTTACGCCCTATTGACATCCCGCCTCGCCCTTGGCATACGCTTTCTATGGACTTCATCACCGATCTACCTCCATGCTCCGGATACAATACGATCCTAGTAATCGTGGACCTATTCTCCAAGATGGCGCATTTCATTCCACTCAAAGGCTTACCAACAGCAGCAACTCTGGCCCGAGAATTTCTCGAAAACATCGTCCGACTGCACGGTTTTCCTTCAGTTCTAATTTCGGATCGAGGTAGTCAATTTATTTCTCATTTTTGGCGAAGTTGCTGTCGGTCGGCTCAAATTGATGTGAGACTTTCGACCAGCCACCACCCTCAAACCGACGGACAAACCGAGAGGACCAATCAAACTCTGGAACAGTATTTGCGCTGCATGCTACAACAAACTGAAAAAACTTGGAAAGATATCCTTTGGATAGCCGAATATGCCTACAATAACTCTGTCCACTCGGGAACTGGGAAGACCCCGTTTTTTCTTTTATACGGTAGTCACCCTCTTACCTCGGAGTTGGATCCACTCCAAGATCTAGGAACACCAGCAGTAGACCACCTGCATTCTACAATCACCCAAGCCTTTAAGGAAGCCGTTCCTCACCTTCAAAGGGCTAAAGAACAATACAAGAAAGGAGCAGACCAACATCGGAAGGAAGCCCCCCAATATCAAGTAGGAGATCAAGTCTGGTTATCCACCAAATATCTACCTCTAAAAGGACCACGCACATTCAACCCAAGATACCTTGGTCCCTATTACATCACTACCATAGTAAATCCAGTAGCGGTCAAGTTGGACTTGCCCCCTCACATGAAGATACATCCGGTCTTCAACGTCTCTCTATTAAAACCCGTGCAACCTCAAACCCGACTAACTACATCTCCAAAACCTATTCTAGTTGATGGAGAACTCGAGTTTGAAGTCAAAAGCATCCTGGATTCCAAGATCTCCAAATCTAAACTATTTTACCTGATTGACTGGAAAGGCTACGGTCCCCAAGAAAGATCCTGGGAACCTGCAGAAAATGTCCACGCGCCTCGTCTAATCAAAAGATTTCATCGAACATTTCCTAACAAGCCCAAACCCCCGGAGAAGCCCGGTTTGGGAGGGGCCTTGAGGGGGGGTGCTGTCATGATCTCTGCTTCCAAAAGATCAGGACTTGCCCGACTCCCTTGGAAGCAGACCGATAACCCCGGTTCCGAGTGCCAGCCAGTCCCAATTGGGACCTTTTGGACCCTGTCCTGGTGCCAGTGGCACCAGGCTCATAAAGATGCCCAGTCCCAGCGCTGGAAGCGCCGGGCTCATAATGCTTGGGTGGACTTACCTGCAGCAGACCATGATGCTTACTTACCTGCCAGTTGAACCCCTGATCCTCTTCTGTTTGGGACTACTTTTCCTGTTGGGTGGGGCAGGAGCCACTCCCTAGGTTCAGAACACTGGAACTCTTCTGGAAAGCAGGAACTCTTTTCTTACCTAGGCGTGGCTGTGGAAGGAGACACCTAAGCACTACAGGAGGCTATTTAAACCACACCCGATGGATGAATCTTGCTTTGCGTTATTCTGCATTCTCTGCAGCAGAACGCTCATCTTGTCTTCTGCTTCTGATCCTGGGCCTAAGGGAACAAAGGCTTACCATCCTGGAATCCAGTCTTCAGCAGCACCTGCAAAGACAAAGAAAGAACAGGTTAGCACTACGGTCTTCAGTGGCAGCGCATCTCTTACCTGGTCCATCGGCTGTCACCAACGCCTCGCGCTGCATTCCGGCATCTGAAAGACAAAGGCTTACCTACTCTTCGCATGCTCCGGAGGTCTTCGCACTGCATTCCGGCATCTGAAAGACAAAAGCTTACCAGCTCTTCGCACGCTCCGGAGGCCTTCGGCGCTGCATCCCGCATCTGAAAGACAAAAGAAGGTGCGTTTAAAGACATTGGGCAACTTGATTACTCACGTGCCATTACTCCTTCCCACGCCGAATCCAGTGGGTATTCCAGCACCCTTCAGCTTCTCTAAAGCTCTGAACTTGTACCTGCAAGATAAAAGGGACAGTTAGTGCGCATCGTGAAGCAGGCTACAAGCGCTTACTTACGTGCTTCCAGGCGCTTCTATTCCTCACGCGGGTTCGATCCTCAACTCTCATCAGCCCGCCATCCGCCATCGCCGGAACCCTGCAAAACAAGAGATATCATTACAAAAGACTTTTAAGACATTTGAAGTGCCCAGAACTTACCGTTCGTGCAGTTAACGACGGACAGCAGTCCTCTGAGGTCAAGAGGCCTGCACCCTTATCCAGTGAAGAAACTGGTTACGGCACCCTGCCCCGAGGCAGATGGAGAGCCCGGCGTTCACTTACCTAAGGTGAGGGTGTTAACCTTTGGGGTTCTACAGGAGAAGAGAAAGGGAAGAGGAGAGAGGCACCCAATAACCCCAGTTCATTAATCCCATATTTTCTATCTGCAGACATCTTACTCTTCGAGTCAGACATACAGTGCACAGAGGTCCAGCCCAAAGAGCCAACCGTGTGTTACACATCACCTTTGAAGATACGGCATTCACCCAGTCAAGACCGGCGCCTCTGCGGGAATCAGGTGAGCGTTACAGGGGAGAGCAAGAGAGAGAGAGAGAGAGAGATAGTAAATGAGAAAGTAAGAGACAGTGAAAAGGAGAGAGAGCTTGATTCTCACTCTCTACTAGTGGCGGGTTTGTGGGGTTCTCAAACTCCTCTTGTTCCCAGTGTCTATTGTAGGTTTGCAGAGATCCCAAAGTCATCCAAATTGGTCCTTTTTCTCTCTCTCCTCGTCGCCTCCTCTGCTCTTGGTAGGTTTTGGAGGAGGTGAGTGTCTGGGGACATGCAAAGTCATGGAGGAAGATCCTTTGCATTCCTGGATCTTGGTTGGGGCCCCTCCCTAGCCTTTCCTATGCTGCATAGGTTCTTTGCTGGGTACCTTACCTTCCTTCCACCTCCAGTGCATGCTTTGGGTGGCCAACCAGGCCTATTTAGTCCTTCTTGGTCTGACTCTTCATTCAAAAGGTTTGTTCTCTCATGGTGGTCTCCGACCCACCTACTGTCCTCTCTGGCAACCTCTTATTCTTTTCCACCAATGTCCTAACCCTCAGAGCCAACCTCTTGATCTTCTCCAACACCCTCCTGTTGTTCGCCAGCTTCCTGATCTTCTCTGACAACTTCCTATTCTTCTCCACCAACCTCCTTACGTACTATGTGATATTACTGTACCGATTCAATTTGGCATTTTGCCATCAGCGTTTTTATATAGCTTTAGTTTTAGACATTTGGAACAGAACATTCATTGCCTTTGGTTCCTCATAAAAGAAAATGCAGCAGGGGTTTCAAGCTGTATTGTTGACCCCACCATCTTGAATACAGTGCTGGAAAACATCTTCCTTAAAATGAAGTATGATTCAGTGCTATTAGAAAGGGATTAGTCCATGTGTGGAAAAAATGTAAGTTCCTCACTGCAGTGACTAGAGTACTCATAGTCCATAATCCCCTTTCCTCCATCCTAATGGGCGTCCCTCAACATGGGTCCCCTTTGAACACATCGGACGCTTAGATACATGGCTATTCATATTACCTATAAGCCATTGGAATACTAGCGGGGGAAGGTGGGAGGGACGTATGGAGGAAAGGGGACTAAGAACTATGAGTACTCTAGTCACTATAGTGAGGAACTTTACTTTCTCATGCGTCCCGTCCCCTTTCCTCCATCCTTGTGGGTGATTCCACCGAACAAGAATATAGGGTGGAGCTGTGACAACCTGCCTCGTATCTAGGACGAAGCGAAAAGGTTTTCAGAACCGCCTGACCAAACTCTGCAGTGCGCCTGGAGCTTGTGTCCAGTGAATAGTGTTTACAGAAGGCCAACGGAGTTGCCCAAGTTGCCACCTTGCTGATGACATCCCAGAAGCATGTCTCTGAAACGCGACAGCGGTGGCATTAGCTCTGATCGGATGGGCATGAATCCCCTCAGGAACAGGTTTTCCCATGGCCATGTAGGCCTCTGAAATGGCCTTGATCATCCAATGGGTGCTGGAAGCCTTGGACGCCTGAGGACCGGGGGAGGAGCCCCAAAGGTCACAAACAGTGCCTCAGACTTTGTGAAGGATTTCGTCTGAGAGATATAGAACTTGAGAACCTTCTTGAGGTCCAATGAATGTAGGGCCCTCTCTGCCTCCAACTGTGGGTTCGGGAAGAACACCGGCAGGCAGATCTCTTGATTCAGGTGGAACGGAGAGACCCCCTTGGTCAAGAAGTTATGGTGAGAGCGCAAGATGACTTTGTCAACGTGAAACGCGGTGAAGGGCTTGCACGAAGACAAAGCCTGCAGCTCACCAACCCTGCATGCAGAGCTGACAGCCAACAATAAAACAGTCTTCAGTGTCACCAAGCGAATGTCCACAGAGGCCATTGTCTCAAAAGGCTTGCGTTGCAAAGCTGCAAGAACCAACCACATTGAGGCCCAAAACCGGGTGCAGCCTATGCACTGGAGAAACAAGTCTAGACAAGCCCTTAAGGTGTTCCTTCACCACTGGGTTGTCCCCCGAAAACAATACATGCAGCAAATATCCACCTAAACTCCAGAACAAGCCAGGTGCGGTGAAAAAGCCAAAACGCCATCCAGAGGACAAGTGAGAGTGTCAAGACCTTTGTTGCGAACCCAATGGCAGAACCTACTCCATTTGCTTTTATACTGGCACCGAGTCGAGGGCCTCCAGGCCTGCTGAATGATGTCCCAGTTGTCATCTGAAATTTGTGCATGCTGAAGCCTCAGCTGATCAGGAGCAAGGCAGCCAGGGCCTGTTTGGCTGGGTCCAGATGCTCCATTGTTCTGCCCTGCTGTGTCAGGAAGCCCCTGCTGGAGATTGGAAGATGGATGGGACAGTGGGAGCACAACTGCAGCAGATTTGAAAACCAGGGTCTGGAGGGCCAGTGGGGGGCAACCAGGATGAGGCAGCAGCCCACGGAAGCCTGGAATTTGTGGAGTGTCCACTGGAGAAAAGGGGTGGATGGGAACGTGTAACACATGCAGCTGTGCCAGCAGATCTGGAAGGTGTCTCCTAGTGACCCCCAACCCTGATCTGCCCATGAGGCAAATTGGGGGCACTTGGCATTCAGAGGAGAGGCGAACAAGTCCAGTACCACGACTCCCCAATGCTGGAACAGGGGCAGCAAAGAGTCGTTGTGCAACTCCCACTCATAGGTGGTGAACCCCAAGTGACTCAGCTGATCCACTTCTGTATTGCTGTCGCCCAGCAGGTGGACTGCAGAAATCCAAATCCTGTCTGGGAGGGCCCATTTCCAGATCGAAACCACCGCCATGCAGAGGAGGGGGGGGGAATGGGTGACACCCTGCTTGTTCAGGTAAAACATTGTAGTAGAACTGTCTGTCCTGACCAGAACTGACTCGTCCCTGATTAGGGGCAAAAATGATATGATATGATATGATATGGCATTTATAACGCACCTATACACAAGTGTTTCAAGGTGCGACGAGGGAAGGGAGGGCAAACAGAGGGAAGACAGAGACATCAATCCTACTAGGCCAGGTGACATTGAGATCGTGCAAGTGCAAGGGAGGGGGTATTGGGGAAAGTGCAGGGGAAAGGGGAGGGGGCAGTGCAGTACATAGGATAAAAGTAAAATAAATAAAGACAATAAATTATGATAAAAGTGCAGCCAACTGGTGGCAAGTGCAAGGGTAAGTGCAGACATTGGGTGTCATGTGGTAGTAGGGGCTGTAGGGATACAGAAACAGTCCAGAGTGCAAGGGTTGCCAGGGGGCAGTGCAGGTGTGCTACTGGCGGGGGGAGGGCCTGGGCCTGAGACCAAAGGGTAGCCAGGTAACCAGTGCAGTTTCAGATTCAGCAGGGACGAGGAGGAAAGAAAGCAGAAGCAACGAGGAAGGTCTTGAGGCGCTTCCGGAACAGGAGATGGTTCTCCTCAAGTTTCAGAGAGGCAGGGAGGCTGTTCCAGAGGGAGGCCCCAGCAGAGGAAAGAGATCTACGACCAACTCGCTCCTTGGAGAAGGGAATAACCCTAAGGGAGCTGGAGGCGGATGAGCGAAAAGCTTGAGAAAGAAGATCGTTAGGAAGAGTTGAAGGTATGATAGGATAGGTTATTTATAACACGCTTAATACCCAGAGGTTTCTAAGCACGGACCCAGGGACCGAATCTGTGTTGCTCCGTGACGTCTTGATTCCAAGGCGAGCACGTTGCTGCCGAGCTATCCTCCCGGGACAAAGGTATTGAGGTCCCAGGCCCCAGAAGGCTTTGTGGACAATGCAGAGGGTCTTGAACTTAATTCATGCCGCCACTGGGAGCCAACGCAGAGATTTCAGTCCTGGAGAGATAGAATCCTTTGGTTTGAGGCCAAGGACAAGACTTGCAGTCCTGTTTTGGATGAGTTGCAGAGGGTGGAGAGTAGAGGCAGGCAGATTTAGAAAGATACTATTGCAGTAGTCCAGCCTAGAGAGAACCAGAGCTCTGGAGACAGTGAGCTTCTGGGGGAAGGAGAGGAAAGAAAGAATACCTCTGAGGAGGTGCAGCTGGTAGTGTGACTTCTTAGAGAAGTCAGAGACGTGAGGAGAGAAGGAAAGTGTGGAGTCGAAGATGACCCCGAGGTTTTTAGCCTCACAGGTGGGAACAGGAAGAGGGCCAAGAGAGACTCCTGGATGGCGGACAGACAGTCAGAGATGAGAGAAGGAGAAGAGGTGGCAGAAGGGAGCCTGATATCATCCGCATAGCACTGAAAGTTGGGGCAGAGAGCGGCGATGCAGTGGGCAAGAAGTGCCAGGTATCGATTGAATAGCCAGGGAGAGAGGTTAGACCCCTGGGGAACACCACAGGTAGAAATAGAGATAGAGGAGATGAAGGACCCAAGTTGGACCTGGGAGGGTCGATCGGAGAGGAAGGAGGTCAGCCAAGCCAGGGCCTGATCGGTGATACTCAGGTTATCACGGAGACGGTTGACAGGATAGCATGATTGACCGTGTCAAAGGCAGAAGAGAGATCAAGTTAGATGAGGGCACATGGGGTGCTGGGATCGAGGTTGGAGAGCAGTCCTTCACGGATGTTCAGGAGAGCAGTTTCCATGCTTCTGCAGCTCTGAAGCCAGACTTATGGAGACAACCACCAGATTCAGAGTGAAGATTAAGCTGGGAGATGGGTAGCTTTTCCACAAGTTTGCCTAGGAAAGGAGTGATGGAGATTGGACGATAGTTAGCCAGGCAGGAAGGGTTGGCAGAGGGTTTCTTAAGAAGAGGGGGCACAAGGGAGTGCTTCAGGGGGAGGGGAAGACTGCAGTGGCAAGGAAGTGGTTGCGGAAACCAGCCTGAACAGGAGCCACGGTGTCAATGTGGTGCTTGATGGTTTTGGAGGAACAGGGGTGAACCTGTTTGGACGAGACTTTCATAGATCGGACTTGTCTAGAAACCTCATCCGAGGAGAACAGAGGAAAGGCAGAGAAGGAGGGAAGAGAAGTGGCCAAAGAAGGGCCAGAGGAAGAGCAGGGAGTAGAGGGAGGAGGGGGAGGGGAAGAGAGAGAGAGGACAAGATGTCCTGAGCCTTAGAAATTAAATGAGAAGCCAGGGCCTTGCAGAGGGCCTGGGGGGGAACAGGAGAGATAGAGACTGCAGCAGGATTGGCTAGCTCCTTGCAGATTTTAAAGAGTTTGGACGAGTTGTTGGATGCTGCAGGGACGCGGCTTGGATGTGGGCTCTCTTCTTGGTGCAGACAGAGAGCCGTTATTGCCTTTGGAGCAGGTGGTAGGCCTTGAGGGCCAGGCCCACTGCCCTGAGCGCGAGCATATTTATGTGTAGGAGGGCTTCTGTCCTGGACCATGCTCCATAAATTGTATAGCCCTCCAGAGTAGCCACCCAACCCAAAAGAGAGCAGTCTGTCGTCACCACCAGGGTAGGTTGCAGTCTGGTAAAGTGTGCTCCCACTGAAACATTGCTGTCAATCAGCCACCAGCAAAGGTCGGGCAAAAGGAGTGACAGTATTGGGATACTCTCTGACTGAAACCCTGTATCCTGATCCCAGTTGGCCGCCAGGTGGAGCTGGAGGCGCCTCATCTTGAGACAGGCGTGCTGCACAGTCAGCACGCAGGAGGCCATCAGGCCCAGAATGTGCTGGAACCACTATGCCAAGGTGGTCGAGTTGGCCAGAAAGCGACCTATCGCCTTGCAGAGGAACATAAGCCTCTTGAGCGTGGCAACACCCGCTGAACAGTAGTGTTCAAACGCACCCCTAGGAAGACCAGTTACTGAGACGGGAATAACTGTGACTTCTCCGGTTGAGGAAAAAACCCCACTGGTGAAGGGTATCTGCCAATCTCTGGCAGGTGCGCATCACCCTTTCAGGTGACTCCACCCTCACCAACCAGTCATCCAGGTAAGGGTATAGATAACGGCCCTCCAAGCATAGAAGGCCTGCCACTGCGTTCATCAACTTCGTGAAGACACGAGGGGCCGAGTTCAGGCCGAAGGGCAGCACTTTGTACTAGAAGTGGTACGATATAATCGTGAACTGCAGATACATGCGATGCGGTTCATATATGGGTACATGCAGGTATGCATCCTTGAGGTCCAGGGAACACATCCAGTCCCCTGCATACAGAGACTTGGCTATGTGCGCGGGAGAAAACATCTTGAAGCGTTCCAGCGGTAAAGACAGATTTAGAAATGACAGGTCCCCGTCTACCCTCACACCAGCCTGGTTGTTCTTGGGTATCGCAAAATTCCTAAAATAGTAACCTAAACACCTGTCTACAAGAGAAACCAGTTCTTTTTTTTGTATTTGGTTAAACAAAAACCTTTCACAAAATGTTCTTTTTCCATTCACAATATTTAAAAAAACTATCAAAACACAATCTTCTAGTCCACTCAATATAACTAATCAAACTGATGAGGAACAAAAGAGAACAAGAATCTAGATTTTCAAATTTGAATTACCTAAAAAAGACATGATCAAGGGCAATATATTCCATAAAACAATAGCCAAACGAAGAGAAAAGCAAACAGAGCAAAAGAGATTGCAAAAAGAAAAGAAAAGTGAAAAAAGAAAAGAAGAAAAGGAGAAAGAGGACCAATGCAAATCATGTTAACTTACAAACTCATGGAAGTATGGTTCCATCTCATTTACAGCTTCACTGAGGAAATAATTTACGTGGAGAAGGAATTTTCAGGGGGAGACCTTCCACCTCTTCTTGATCATCACAATATAATATTTCTCAAGGACTTTTACCATTGCCGTTGTCAAAAACTTGAGTGTCCACAGATTAGTCTATCCCAGAACAATTCAGCAATGTGGTCTCCTCTGCCGACTCCAAATCTTGCAAAGAAGGAAAGTCTTGCAGGCCTGGTCCCCTCAAACTTCATCAGTAGATGTTTCAAGGATTGGTTGGAAGGTATTTTGCAGATGTTACATAGGACAATGGCATTCTCCCCTTTACCCCTTACTGACAGAATC
Source organism: Ambystoma mexicanum (assembly GCF_040938575.1). Lineage (NCBI taxonomy): Eukaryota > Metazoa > Chordata > Amphibia > Caudata > Ambystomatidae > Ambystoma > Ambystoma mexicanum. The sequence goes on along the minus strand of NC_090935.1, from coordinate 1,268,528,643 downwards.
CCCCTCTGTATATGCTATGTTGAGTCTTATTCTTAGAAAGTTTATCCCGATCCTTCAGTCCGGAAATTTCAGCAGGTATTGTGCAATTAACCCTTGTTTTTTTCTGCGTTTAAGAAGAGGTTTTCAGGAGTTTGGGAGTGCATTTTGTCGATTGTAGTTATCCAATCTTTTCATCTAAGTTCTTTTTTGCCTTCAGAGGGTTATGTATCAATGTCTCCAGATCTTGTCCTGCCCTTTCCAGACCCTCCATTGATCTTTCTTCAAGAGTGGATAGTATTTTAGATTTTTTTGCTTCCAGATGAGCCTTAATGTCAAAATATAAGGTATCCTCCTGTGCAGTGATGATTAAGCGAAAGGGGGAGATTCGTTTCCAATCTGCCTGGGATTTAAGTGAATTTAAACCCAGTTCGAATCTCAGCATGGACATGGAAAGGCTCAGCGGGAGACAAAATACTTTCTTCCAAACTAGCCCCTCCAGCCTTTGCCAGTCTACATTCAACAGACATGTTTTCGTTTCTAGTCCATAGAGAATCACTGGGACCACTTTAGATGCACAACATTTAATTAATTGAAGGATTGAGAATTTGCTGGATTTTGCTAGGATCTTTTTCATCTGGGGGACTAGCTGCGAGATCTTCATCTGCACGTCTTGTTCAACCTTCCCATGCGATGGTGCGGCATACACCTTATAACCCAGGTAGGTTAGATCTTCCACTCTTAAAATGCTCTGCCCCCCTAGCTTCCAGTCTGAGTAGATTATCTTCTTGAGTGGGTGCTTGAAGACGACTATCCTCGATTTCTTTCGATTGATGGCAAGATCATTCTCCTTTGCATAGACATCGAGTTTGTCCAGAAGACTCTGCAGCCCTACTGGTGTTTTGTCCAGCAGGACTAAGTCATCGGCGTAGGCGAGCCAATGGATCTTACAACCGTCGATAATGGGGCTAGCCAATGCCGATTCTTCTAGAGACTCTCCCATATCAGCGAGGTAGAAGTTGAAGAATAGAAGGACTCCCAGGCAGCCCTGGCTTACTCCTCTTTCTACCTTGATTGGTTCTGAGAGGCAACCTTCATCATCAAGGCGGACTCTAATGGTGGTATCTCTATGGAGTTCGATCAACATAGCTAGGAGCCCCTCTGGGATACCCGATTTCCTTAGTTTTGACCAAAGTCGATTTCTGTTCACATGGTCAAAGGCCTTTGAGAAGTCGACCCAGGCCCCATATAACTGTTGTTCTCCTTTGACCTTTGTTTTCTCTCTCAGTATGTTTAATATCAACCCATTTAGTGCTGTGGAGTACCCTCCTCTAAAGCCTTTTTGATGTTTTGAGAGGATTTTCTTTCCCTTCACCCAGCCCTCTAACTCCCCCAATAGGATCTTCATGAAAAGTTTGCTCTCAATATCCAGGAAGGCGATCGGCCGATAATTTGTAGGTTGTAGCCGGTCACCCCTCTTGAATAGCGGGATGATGACCGCAGATTTCCAAGATGAAGGGAATTGTTGTCTTTCTAGGATCTCTCCAAATAGCCAGGATAATAGTATGGCCCATAATTGGGGCTGTTTCTTCAGCACTTGATAAGTTAGGCCATTAGGCCCTGCTACTTTGGAGGATGAGCAATCAGTTCTAACAAAGACTGTTCCCCCAGAGGAAGATACCAGCAAGTGGTTTTATCCAGCCTGCACTCCATCGTCACAGGATTTTTAAAGCAGGCTGACAGATAATCTATCAAGCTCCTCTCTGACACCAAATTGCACAATGATGTGTCTGGATTCCCCTCCAGGCGATGAATTACTGACCAGAATTCTCTGGAATCATTGCTTCCTGTTAGCTTCAGCATTTTCTCACCATCTTGCTGGAGTCGCCACATTCTTCCTACCCATTGACCACTTTTTGTACCTCAGTGAAGCTCTCTTCGACTCCCTTCCATATTCTTCTCTACTGAGACCCACGCTCTTCAGATGTCTCAGTTTCTGTTTGAGAAGCTTTGTCTCCTGTCTAGTCGCCTCATCAAATGAATTTCGATGGACTTGTTTGCTTCTGCCCCCAACACTTGGTGGGCAGATCTGGGTGGCATAGAGCCTGCTGGGTGGTCTCTGGAATATCCAGGAGCCTTTTATTCAGGGCTTCTCCTTCTTTTTTGTATTTGTACAAACATACCCTGCCATTCGTTAGCAAATAGGTTTGAACCTGTTTGGCTCGTAAATCCTATGTAATGTCTGAAAAGGATCATTCCAATCTGGAGTGATCACTTCCACCCCTTTGCTCGATCTTCAATGAAGCATTGAATGCTAATAGATCCGCTGTCATGAAGATATAATCTATTGTGGAAGCGGAGGTCCCCCAATGCCAAGTTGGGGCTGCTGCAGTATCCCCTGGCAGATTCCCATTTGCCATCTTCAATCCCCATCCTTCTAGAAATCCCACCCAGACCTTTCCCGTCCCTGAGATTATTCGAGATCTGAAATTTCCAGGATTTATTTCCAGTACTACACATTGGGCATTAATGTAATTATTACTCAAGCACTCCTATTGCCAGTTTTGATCTTTTCTAGCAATATCGAAAGGGTATCTAGGAAAACCTGAAGTCTGCAACAGGCGGGGCTCCAATGGATATTTATAAGAAACACCTCAACGGAAGGTTTTGGATTATTCATAATGACCTTGGTCGCCTGAATGCCGATTTTATTTTCAAAGAGTTCTATGCGGGAGGACCTCCCGTAAAAGAGCCGGGTACCGGATCTGATGAAGAGGAGGAGAGGATGTTAGAGGCAGAGGAAAGCTGAAGCCTGCAGAGACTACAGATAGAATCCACGTATTGCTGAAAAGACGCTTTTAGGTGTCCTGGAACAGAGCCAAATGGCCCCTCACAGGTGAGCTGTATTTCCAGACCATGTCATCACTGCTTCTTGGCGTTAGAGGTGGGGGCAAAGGAAGGGGAGCGGAAAAACCTGTGCAACGTCCTATGCTGCTTCATTCTGTTGTCGCTGGGTGACCTTTCAGGCCTCCGCATAGCGCGGTCTCTGAAACCCTTAAAGCCACAGAAGTTTGAACTCTGTCCTACCCTGGGATTGAGGGAAGGATTTCTGACCCGACTTTGTTATGATGGCCAAGGACTTGGCGGTTTGAGTGGCGGTTTTCTTCTTTGTCAATTCGTCATTGGTGGACAGAGGAATGGGGCTGCTGATGGGAGGCGGGTGACAGGCAAGGAGGATTGGCTCCCCGTCCGTCATCCTATATCTGCTGTCCAACTTCTTGTTCATCTGGGCATTGGCCCTGGGCTTCTTCCAGACCTTGTGTGCCAACTGCAGGACATCCTTCTGGAGTAGAAAGCCAGACCGGGTTGTGATGCATTTCCCCAAGATCTTAGCAAGCACACCCGACTCCTGTGGGGCTACCTCAGGTAGAGGTACTCCCCAAGAACTCCACCATGCCCTGGAGGCAGTCATGAAAGGCCTTAACGGATGCCGAGGGTTCATTGTCCTGGGCGTCATCGTCATCCTCATCGTCCAAACCCCTCCCCCCATTTTTCACAGGCCGAGTGGAATCCGGGCCCTGGGAAACAAGTGCCGGCGGGGTCCCCCCAGGTCCAGAGACGCAGACAAGTCCAACGGCTGTTGAGGGGGAGGCACTGGTGGTACAGGAAGAGGTGGAGGTGTTAGCACAACCGGTAGGGCTTGAACCAGAGGAGGGATGGGCACTGGGAGAGGCAGAGGAATGGGAGGAGTCCCCAGGGAAGGGGTCTGAGGCAGCACCACCTGGGGGTTAACCTCCTTCACAATGTCCTTCAGGAGCCCCTTCATCTGAGGGGAATGCATTAGGAAGAGGAAGTGTTCGAAGAAGCGGTTCTCACTAGCTGCCGGGTCCCTAGGAGCCCTGACCTCCGAGATGCTGGGCCTAAGCACCTGGGGAAAGCGCTGAGGCGCCTGGTGCATGCAAATGTAGGGTTGTGGTGGGTAAATGTATCCCTGTGGGGACCAAAACTCTGCACTGTAGGATACGCTACACCTTCCAGAAGGAAGGGGGCTGGAATCATCCTGCAAAGCCCACTCAATGGGGGAAAGCACTGGTGGGCCCTGAGCCAGATCCAAGATGGCTGCTTGCCTGGCAGGGTGGCCTTCTGCCGCTCTGCAATTTTGAAGCCGTGCACCATGCCCTGGGCGGGAGGACGCATAGGCCCTGAACAAAGAGAGGCCTTAGACACAAGAGGATACAGCTTGGGTTTTGTGCCCAAAGCAGAGACGTCGACCTCAGAGAGCCCTCTGGTAGGCGCTGAGCCGTCAGCCGGATAGCAGGTAGTCAAAATGCCTTGGATGATGGCCTTGGAGCAAGCTCCAGTAGGCTGGGAGTCCTCGGCAACTTTGCCAGTAGCAGTGCTGGATCTAGCCGAGTAACGACTCTTGGCAGTGGCACTCCATGATCCTTTACCCGCTGGGGTACCAGAAGAGGACGAGCCTGATTGTCTGTCCCTGGACAACCAGGTAGGGACCGTGGACCTCTCAGCTTGGGAGACTGTAGCCTGGAAGGCTTCAGGTCTGTCCCCAGACTGCCCGGAAGTGCCTCGGGACCCTTCGGCTTGGCAGCCGGTAGCCTTAGAGGCCTCGGGCCAGCCAGAAGCTGAATGCAAGGAACCCCGATCCATGGGCACCCCGGGGAGGGAATCGCCGGGCTGTGGAGCCGTGCTGAACTGAGGTCCTACCTTGTCTTGACGAGAGGTCCTGGAGACAAATCCTTAAGGTGGAGTGGGGGAGGAGAAGTGTGGAAGGTCTCCCTCTACTGTGACAACCGATTCTTCAATGCCTTGTGACCGAGAGCACTGCAGGCTGCGGTGGTCGGGCCCCAAACACTCAAGACATAGTCCAAGTGGGTCTGAGGCCGGGAATGAGCGGTCGCAAGAGGCACACCTCGTCAATCTCCTGCGGCTGACATGTACCGGGGAGGTTAGGCACCGAAGGAAAGTGAAATAAGAACTGAAAAAACAAATGAGGAGCAAGCGGAAAATTAAAAAAGGTCTCCTCGCTGGCTGCCAGGTCTGACACCTTCCGTGCTGAAAAAGGACTGAGGTGAGGCGCTTTCAAATGTAGAGTGGGTCTGTTTGGTTATGTCCCTTTCCCAACTTTATCATACAATGGGAACTAAGGGACAGAGTCCATTTGATCTCCTGTATACCACACACAAGCCGATTATCTGCTAGTTTGGGGAGGCACCTGCCCCCCTTGGACAGCCCCCTTGGACTCCCTACAACAAGGTGGGGGCACTGTACCAAACTGTGCTTTTGAGACTTTCACCTTGCCTTTTGTAGGCATCCCTCTCCTTTCTAATCACTCAGCATTCAAACGTCTTACGAGATGGCACAGACTAAAGTCACTGCCAATGACCCATTCAACTTTGTGTTTGGAACCATGTACCACAAATCACTTTACGTTTTAAATGCTATGCTGATAACATAGATATGCAAAACCAATAACTGCCAGACCCCATGCCACCATGTTTCTTTTTCCATGGAGTGCAAAATGAACAAAACCAGGAGTGGAGATGTTTGCTCTTCCAGTCTATTCTATGAACGTTGGGAGGGTAATGGACAGCTGATCCTGTGATCACAAAGCACCCGCCTCCCTGGCAGCATCCCCTTGGCCTGCTCAAAGAAACGGCCCTGACACCCACGGCTACACCACATCGCCGCACAATGTGTATGGCGGGCAGTTCTCCTCCAAACATTTTATTTACACTATCGCTGGCAAAGCAGTACGGCCTATTACACAATGAAGCCCAAGAACTTGAGGAGAAAAGTGGGCCCATTGGGGCAAATTATTGGGGGTTGAGGAAAAATTACCAGCTCTTGATTTTTTCATACAGTAAACAAAGGCATTTGGTCAAAACTGCATCACTGTAAATAGGACAATAGAAACATCCCTGAGCAGACATGAAACATATATGAAATGACTCCCCAAAAATCTAATGATGGGAAAGGGCACATTCTAGGGACCAGAGCCAAGTGACGTGTTTGAATGCACTTCACGTGTCTCACGCCGATAGATTCAAACTGAATAATGACATTGAAGGAACCCCTCTCAAGTGAACTATGAGTAGCCAATGTCTCACCCACCCCCTTCCCCCACACCCTTTGGCCTACAGCGCTCCCTGCCCCAGCCAGCATAGTAATCTCTGCGGAATCATGGGGGTTGTACACCAAAACATCTGGAGTGTGACAGGTTGGCAACACCATTCAGTAACTCGCAGTCACAGTCGTCTCCTTTGGGACTCGCCTGGCTTGACAGCTGTGTTTTCGTCTCCATAGTTGTGGGGTAATCATTTTATTTATTTATTTACTACATTTATGAAGCGCACAAAGCAGCCTTTGGGCATCGTGGCGAGAGTAGGTTCACCTTGCAATCTCCACAGAACCCGGGGAATATACCAAAAAGCGTATGCAAAGGCCCTTATGATGGGCGGTACCATATAACCATAGATTTCACATTGAGCATCGCAGTACATAGCTGCAAACCGGCCCATTGACAGTATTCATTGAAACATGATCCACATACAGCCTGAACCTGGCGGGCTTCATACAAAGAACCGCTTTCGCTGTGAAAGCCATGATGCCTCCAGAGAGCAGTTTCTCAATTAGTAGAACATTAGAAGTGCCACAGCTAAGCGATTTTTGTCTGAGGCGAGGGGGACTTGCAGAGATTTCATGGTACAAACAAAAGCAGTCAGTGTAACACAAAGAAATTAAAATTACAATTGAGGTGGCAGAAGTGGAAAGCTACAGTGGTTCGGGCGCATTGCTAATAACCCCACAAGGGACCCAGGCGGGGAAGATGCACAGTCCACAATAACACAGGAGAAATCTTTCCGCAAAAAGTTCTTTTTTTCTGCCCAGAAGACTATGGCCGGAGGCAGGCAATTTCAAGCAATTTCTGATTTGATGGTGACATTTGCCATTACTCAATCGGAGTGTTTGTCATTTTGTTTTAATTGGGTTGTATTTGTAGGAACAAACTGTCAAGAACTAATCACCAGCAGCAGCCATTTTAGGAGCAGGCGGGCTGCAGCCCACGACCGCCACACTTCTGCAAGCACACGCCAATCGCCCCGCTGCGTGGACAATGTTCTTCTTTGCTGAATGATTCAGCCACTAGACATTTCCAAAAATGTGGCCCACGGACATCAGCCACGAAGAGCGAAATACCATTGCATGCCCACAACTTATACCTAAATGTGTTATTCGATAACACAAGTAAGCGTAAGTGCACAGTGCTATCGCTATGACCAAGGTCAAAATCAAGATCACCTTTTCAATGGGACTGTACAAGAAGCAGCCACAGTCCAAGAGATTTACTTTGCTTTTGAAGTTATACTCTAGGAGAATCCGCCATTGAACATTGGCCATTTCTTATGCCTGCCATCGACAGACATCAATTCTGTGCGAATGCAGACACGTCTGCCCTAACAGACACCCAACAAAGAAGAGCCAGTGAGTAAATATGGCCTTTAAAGAATTTGGTCTGCTCTTTGCTGCTACTGTTACCCCTGCAGCCACCAACAGGAAGCATAAGAGGGCAGTTACTGGAGTTACACCATGGTTGCTGTTCCTGCCATCGCCAACACCTACTTCGGGCTCATATTTCCCAACAGAGCAAGAACTCCCTTTAGAAGGTTTATATTACACTGTAACTACTATTCGTTTGACTAGAAAAAGGGTACGACAGTGGAACAAGGATAGCACCACATTATGCCAGCCTATTCATAGAAAAAGTGGTAAACAGCTGTGCTTGACATCAGAGTTTTAATGTACCTCTGTTACACCAACAACATTCCATGCTACTCATGGGCACAACTAGTGAACAGGAGCTCATCACTGTTTGCAATAATTAAAATCATTTCTGTAAATCAACCACAAAAATGAAGAGTGTTGCGGGAAGGTTCGGAATCAATCAGAACCAGTGGCACTGCTCTCGGCCACCCCCAAACGCATTGTTTTTCAGCTAGAGTACCATTACAGAGGGGGAAAGATGCAAGAACATCCGGCTTGGTCCCACCCCAAAAGGGGCAGTGTGGGCTGAAGCACTGGGTCACATCCGTTCTGCATGAGACAAGAAGAAACCGGAGACAAGTGCGGGCCTCATTGGGCATCATTGGTTAGGTGTAGTTTAGGACTGTCCAGTTTGTCTGAGAGTGACTGAAGCAACTTTTTGGCTGATGGGGTATCTTAGAGGGTTCAATTTCATATACTCTTGAGGCTCAGGAGGATAGCTCACAGGCAACCATCTTGTCTTGGAAACAAGAGAGTGGCAAACAGAACTCATGCTGAGCCGCTCAGGTTCGATATCCAGTCCCGCGCTTAGTGGCTGGAGTGTGGCATTAAGCACATTATAATACGTTTTATTTTTAAGATTAGTTGCAGCTTTATTTGGTTTTATCTATAAAATGCATATTTGTTACTGCACGGTTTTTACTATAATGAAACAATAACATTTTGAATTGAAAAAGAAAAAAATAACTCGTGTGGCCACTTTAGATACACTTTCATATCCCTATTTATTTTGAAATTATGAGCACATGGTTTTCCTATTACTATGTTTCCTCTATTTGCCATTATCTATACCAAATGCAAAGTTGGCTATATTAAGGAACTTATTGAGGCTTAACTAAGCAATCATTCAACGTTAACTTCCTAATTGTGATTTTATAACCTACATCTCTCTTCAGCAAGTCCCCATTCAGTGCCTTAAGTATTGAGACGTGGAAGTGCTCCCGTTTTGTAACCCATTGTGGCATTAGGTTTAGGCTGATTAGGCCTTTCAAATAATTCCTACCCAATTCTTGATGGGTGCATTATGTTGCAGCAGAATGTTAAAGTCCCAGGATAGATCGAACTAAAGCATATTCTTTCCTTTGTGGGGGTGCAGAGCCTGCCTTATCGCACACCCCTGAACCAATCAAGGCAATGAAAAAGAATTAGCAGTACAGATCTTAAGCATAGGTTCAGTTGGGAAGTTTTCGAGTGACCTAGCACATCTGAGAATGGTTCCATTGGACTAGCTCATCCTAATGGTCTGCTTATCAATCAGTAACCTAGTGCAGCTTCCTCGAAATCATAACATCCGTGCAGATATCCATTCCAATATCCCCCCCGCCCCCAAAACTCAGAAAGGACAGAACATTCTACAGTCTGCTCCAATGTGCATTTTGGTTTGATAGGGATCAATTAACCTCAAGCCCCCACCCCCACGTATTCACGAGACTCCACAGGGCTTGGGGGGTAATGGTCATATCGCATCATGAGCAGACAGATTAACTGATAAGATGAAGTGGCTCAGAAGGTGGTCCTTGGTCCTTCGAGGTAACCTTTTCCAATTCCCTAGCAAGTTTATTGATATACTAATGAAGCAGACCACAATACATACGAGTTAAGACCCACAGGGAAAACCATGTTGCGGCCAGATCTTGGCTTGACCACTTCTCATCGTTATATCAGGGTCAGGCCTGCAGGTACGGGGACAGAGACCGTTGTTCATCACTACGGCTAACTTTGAAAGAGGTGGAGATGGCAGTCACCCAAGAGTCATGTAACTGAGCACCGGGACCGGATGTGGTTCCTGCAGATTTATATAAGGCAGAGATTATCTTGTGGGTTCCTCTGCTGGTAGCCTGGTTTAACAACTATTTGGCAGCAGGGAAAGGGCGATCCTGGACCAATTTCAGTACTGGACACCTCCTTCAAGGTTTTTGGCTTGGCCATTTTGCAACATCTTGAGGACTGGATTTCAACCAGCCAAGTCCTCTCAGAGGTCCCGTATGGTTTTAGACCTGGCCTGGGAACCCGGTACCAGGCCTTGAATTTGTATTTGGTAGGGGCCCCCTCTGTCTATGGCGGGGGAAGCAGATTTATTTAGCCTTCACGGACCTGAGCACTGCATTTGCTAAAGTGGACAGAGCTATTTTATGGCGTGTGCTCGGGTCCATGGGCTGTCCATCCGAATGGTTAAGGATCCTCCAAATGATTCATGAGGACACTATTGCCTGAATCCGATTTGGGGAACAGGGCGAATGCACCAGTTATTTTGAGGTGCACGCCGATGTGCACCAGGGTTGTGTGCTTGCGCCTGTTTTATTTACTCTATACATAAATAGCCTTTTTAAAGCACTTGTAAACACAAAAACAGACTATCCATGGTTGGTCGATAAAGCATTCCCCTCTGCATGCATACGCCGACGACACAGTGCTTATCGCCCGGACTCCATTAGCCCTATAAAAGTTGATTAATGCCAACACTGATTTTATGATGCATCTAAAACTCCTGATAAACACGAGCAAGTCTGCAGTGATGGCTTGCAGCGCTGGCAGAGGGAAAACAATCAAAATGCATACTATGCGGAGCAAAGTGTCTGCCATTCCTAGCGTCACCAAGTTTGACTACATAGGCATTTGCTTCTCAGCCAATTGGAGGGGACTGTCCATGTCCATAAACAGAGCATTAAAATGAAACAGGCGCTGGGGGTGCTTTGCAAGATTCATAAAAATGCATCAGGGTCAACCGCTGGGTCTCATCAAGGAGGTGTATAATAATAAATAATAATAATAATAATTTAGCATTTATATAGCGCTACGAACCCTCAGGTATCTGAGCGCTGCTTATTATTACCCATGGTGTGTGATGCTCATTTATCGACCTCGGAAGGATGAAAGGCTGAGTTTGGATTTGCTGGGATTCGAACCTGCGTCAGCAGGCTCTACACAGATGTCAAAGCTGCTATCAGACCGGCCTGTTTTGTACTCAAACAAAGGCTGTGACCAACTACGGGCGTCACTATGGGGGATGGAAAATACATTGATCATTGAAGCCACAGAGAATCATTTTTTGAACAAACTATTGGGACTTCCAAGTTCTGCTCCTAATTATGCCGTGCATGTAGAACTGGACATAACTCACATTGGAGATGATTGGTAAAGCACCTCTTCTGCACTGGATGGGATCTGGTCAAATTCGAGAGCTCCCCTGGCACACGATACCCTTAGATTTATGTTGCGGGGCTCCAATGGGCAAAAAACACCATGGCTGAAGCACATCTGTTTGTGTCTCTCAGATGAATGCAACATCGTTACAATGCCCAGCCCACATTTTTACAACATTGGAGAGGAACCCGTATAAGAATGCCTTTTGCTCACTTACCAATTAAATGCAAATCTATTGGCTAGTTCTTGAGCCCAATAGGCAACACTTGTCCATCACGAAATGGGACACTATTTAGCCATATCTGACACACAGTAACAAACAAGCAGATCGATGGGCAATCACTAGGACACGTTTTCATGTACTGATGCTGAGGGATATCACGAAGAAGTGGCACAGGCAGGAGCAGAATGTGGCCTGCTTAGGTTCTGGAGGTATGACAGAAGACCTCTTACCATTTGTCTTGGTGTTTGTCCATGCTATCATGATATTAGGAAACAGGCTATTACCCCACTTCTGAGAGAAGCAAACTTTACCCAGTGTCGCCCTGCACTCCTGTTGCTGCTATGTGCCGAACCACTTATTGTTGCCTGGGGCCTGTCAGACTATTTGAGGAAGGCATGGAATAGACGGACGCGCATTGTAGATACCCCATAACAAGTTGCTTTATCTTAAAAGCTAATGTGCTTCCTTCCACCCAGTTGCAGGACTTTACCACTGCTCGCTCCACTGTGATTTCGCAACCTTTATGTTATTAGCATGGACTGTGCATTTTTTACTTTGTCTACTTTAAAATGGATCATGCAAACTGTGTTTTATTATATGGACTGTGTTTTTTTTATGTCAAATCGAATTTTTATAATGGACTGTGCATATTTGTATATGATTACTGGTTTATGGACTTTTGGTTCCGAATAAACTACTAAGAAAAAAAATAAAAATACCAACAAACACTGAACATATTTCTTGTCAACTTATAACCTGCCAGAGTAATATTTATATAGCTCAAATTAAATAAAATACACTAATCTTCACATTGTAGGCACATTACTCCTGTTTGTACAACCTACAAACCAAAGTAAAACAAATATATATAGCCAATACATAAACACACAGGGGTGAATGGCTATATATATTTGTTTTGCTTTGGTCTGAAGGTTCTACAAACAGGAGTGATTTGCCTACAATGGAAAGGTTAGTGTACTTTGAGCTTTGTAAATATTCATCTGGCAGGTTAGCCATAGTTACCAGTTAGTAATTACATATATATATATATATATATATATATATATATATATATATATATATATTTTTTTTTTTTTTAAACTTAGTTTATTATTAAACTTTTTTGTTTTAACACATCATCTCACACAAAACAAATCCTTTCCAACCTCAAGAAGAAGCCTGCCCCTCCACCCACATAGGCCTTATAATTGAATGGCATCAATAAAGTTTATCACAGAGCATGTTAGGTGAATAGAACTCCCACTCAGTATTCAGTACCACCAGTCCTCCATATTCTCAATTCTCGGAGCGTATTTACTCAGATGTACAGATCTTAACAAACGGAGATTAGGGCAGGCAACTAACAGATGTCTCACTGTTTCAATGTCCCCTTGGCAAAATCTACACAGATTGTCTCTGGTCTCTGCGTCCTTTCTTATTAGTAAGATTTCCTTTGTTCTTATCGCATTCATTCTCACTTTCAGAAAGCGATCACGATGGTACCTCGAGGGAAACTGTAGAAGGTACCCTGGCATCTTGTTCATTTTATTGGCAGTGGGCCCAAGTTTGGGTGCAGATGTCTGACCTTCCAATCTCGCTATATTACCCGCCCATGTCCATTCTTTTAGTTTTCTTTTTGCGACTTGTGGCCACTTTATCAGCATTTCTTCAGATATATTAGCGGCTGTCATGATGTCATTCGCCTTCTTAGACCATTTTGTATATGCCTCTCCGGCAAGTTTCATATCTTTTACCGCCAAGATTTCATACGCAGGTTCTTTATTCGCTATTAACATCTTTCGCAATAGTGCAAGTGATTTCCATAGCACAGTTGTGTATAGGTCATCCAAAGCTAGTTCTTGCCTTATTACTGTTATTGAAAGGCATTTTGGTAACCTTAGTACTCGCTTCCAGAAGTAACCCTCCAATTTTGCCCAGATTTTATAATCGAGATTCCATCCAGATTCGGCTCTGTAAGTGATTGAAGGAATGACTTTTTGCAAGTAGAACAGACGAATCGGAATCAATGAGAATTTTCCAAAGAGATTATGAATTCGTGAGCCTTGCGCTGCCAGAATCTTTATCCGGAGCTCCACATCACGGACCCAACTCCTCTCAAATATCGAGGTGTTAACCATGATGCCCAGATATCTGATTTCTGTTACTTCTTCAATGTAGTTTGTTCCCACTCTCCAGCTAAATGGATGTTTCTTCGCTCCTTTGTAAGATCCGACGTTCATAATCTTTGTTTTTGACGTGTTTATTTTCAAATTATTGGTCGACATATACTGGTGTAGCTTCTGAAGGAGTCGTTGCAATCCGATCTGCGTAGTGTCAGCCAAAACAAGATCGTCTGCATATATCATGCAATTTATATGGGTCCCGTTTATCTTTGGAGGAAAGCAGCGAACGTCACCCAGAGCAGCGGGAATATCAGCAATAAAAAGCTTGAATAAACAAGCAGCAATCGGGCAACCCTGCTTGACTCCTCTTTGTGTTTTCATACTTTCTGATAAGTGACCTGCTTCATTCAGCCTTATTTGGATTGTTGTTGCCGTGTGTAATGCTATAATTGGTAGCAAGATGTCATGGGGACAATTCCAGTTGTATAATTTCTCCCACAATAAATCTCGGTCCATACAATCGAAGGCCTGATGAAGGTCTATGAATGCTAAGAACAACTTCGTGTTTCTTGCCAGTGCATTCAGTTTTAGAATGTTAAGCAGTGTCAAGTTGGTTTCGGTTCCGACACCATTCGTGAACCCTGTTTGTCGGCAGTCTGTGATTCCAGTTGCATTTGACCACTTGGTTAATTTTTTTTGGAGAAAATTTGCAAACACCTTGCCGATTGTGTCCAGAAGGGCGATGGGGCGATAATTAGCTGGATTTGCCCGATCGCCCTTCTTAAAGATTGGGACAATTATTGCTGTTGTCCAATTTGCAGGAATTATTCTCATCAATGCAATCTTGGCAAATAATGTCTCGATGAATTTAGACCATTCCAATTTATTTTGTTTAAGTATCGCATTTGTGATGCCATCGGGTCCTGCAGCTCGCGAATTTTTCAACTTCTCAATTGCGGTGAGTATGTCGTCGGCGGATTCACAGCAGTCCCACTTTACAGCTGATAGAGCAAGGTGTTTTGGTTCAATTTCAACGTCTCCTAGGAAGACTTTGTTGAAATGTTGGTTCCAATCGGCTTCCGTCACCACATTTGCCATCCTGGTCGCTTGGTTGATTGTACAGTTATTAAGTATTTGCCAGGTGTCTCTGCATTTATGCGATTTCAGCAGGCTCAACATTACTTCTCCGCGTTCCTGGTCACGCTGGTACTTAAAGGCTTTTACCCAGTTGCGGTATGCTTGCCGTCGTTTTTGTATCGATTTACTCATGTCCGGTCCGCCATGTAATTTCAACTGGCGTATTTCACTGTTTGCCTTCTTTTTTTCGTTGTTTAGCTTAGTGCTCCATTCATGAGTGTGCATTTTTACAGAGTTTATCTTCCATAACGCACTATCTTGACGGCAGGGTAAGAGTGACACATAGTCTATGTTACTGCCCGACCAGGTCTTTACTTCATCTAATTCAGTCATGATGGTAGATATCAGACGGGAAGATATTCGTAGCCTGTTTTTCCCATTATTTACTTCAAGGATAGGTGTTGATTGCTGCCTCGTACACCCAAAGATTATATTCATATTCATCACCATTATCTCGTGGTCGCTATTTTTGGTTGGTTTTTCGTGCATATCTCTTATTAAGTCCCATGAATGTTTGGACACCCAGATGTAATCTAGTGTTTTTGCAAAACCCATGTTGTGCCACGTGTTATTTTGTGGTATGTCGCCAATCACTTGTCCATTTACCATATCGCAATCATAGGTCTCCATGATGTTGTCCCATTGAGATCGTCTAGCTTGATTTTGATGACATTGCGTACTCTTGCGATTCAACCGGCCACCATTTGAATCAAACCATGACAAATTCATGTCTCCGCATATGATAACCATAAGGTTGCTCGTTTCATGCAGGTTTTTATCCAAGATTGCCGTTATGGCAGATACAAAGTTCTTAGTTGTAATCATCACCGGGTTCCAGTACACATTTAATATTAGGATGTGCTGCTGTAGCCGTGGACTGCGATCTTTGTATTGGAGTAGCTTACATTGGATAAATATATTAGGATTTTCACTTTTTAGCACCTCCCAATTGCGACCAATTTTGATCATGGTTATTAGACCTGAAAACGGTCGTCCATATGCATTTTTACCTGCCGGATTTAGCAGGCTCACAAAGCCATCTTTCACCGGGGGGGGGGTCCTCAGCCACGTTTCTTGTAGACAAATTATCAAATTATTTTCCAATTCAATTGGAAATTCTTCAAGCAGGTGTCGAAATCCTCTCGTGTTCCATGAGATTAAGGAGGTCGCTATTTGTTCCTTGACGGCCGATAGCTAATAATTTGACGCGGCAGGCCTATTTTGAGTTCCATGATGATTTGAATGAGATGCTGTTTTCAAGTGTTGTCTTAGCTCGAATTTTCTCTTTGCGAGGGTGAATGCTCGGTTTTCATGCCTACTGGCGGACTTTCTCTCATTTGGGCTAGCAATCCATTCAGGTTTAAGCTTTGGTTCGCTAACATCAAAGCCAAGCTGCAATAAATCGTCTTTTGCTGCCAGGACGACTTTTCGGACCGCATTGGACTTTATGTGCAAGTATACTCGGTCCTCGTGGTCTTCCGACATAAATTCGATGATCGCTATGTCATCAGTGGACACTATTCTTAGTGCGGGCACCGAATGTAAGAGGCGCATCACATTTCTTCTATTCAGATTTACCTCAGAGTCGTCTTTAAGGATGTTGATAATAGCAATTCTTGCATTTTTCTCCAATCGATGCTCTTTGGCATCTATACTAGCATTTGTGTTTTCCTTTGCTCGCTGTCCAGCTGTTAGTTTTGGATTCAGGCTCCTCATTTTATTTATGCGGCCCTGATGTACCAAGCCGGGCCGTTCGTCCTTTAAGGATTTGTGGAGGAGCCTGGCATTCCTGTTTGGTGTCCTATGATCAAGGATGGTAGATTGGTTTCTCTTGTTTGACCGGACCACTTCTTTTAGACCAGATTTTTTCTTTAAAACCCAGGGATTTGTCAGCGGCGAGACTTCATCAGTTATGATCACGTTTGAATCGGAGCTACCTATAGTGCTATTCAGGACACTTATCTGAGCTGTTTCTGTGTCGTCATCATTTGAATACGTGGATAGGTCACATAGATCAATTGATGAAGATCCTTCTGCACTTTCCAGGTCATCTGAGTCGAGTCTTTGTCGTTTTTTAGGATTCACCTTTGCTTCTGCAGCTTCAGGCACATCCTTGCCTATCCTTTTTGTACCTTTATAGGTCTGCAGTAAGGCTCCATTTGTGTTTCTCGAAAAAAAGTTCAATTTTGGTGGAGTCGTCAGGTTGCGTATAAATTTCTTTGAATTGCTGGTTTGTGGACGAGCGGCACAGTGCTTTCGCTTTTCAGTCTGTTTTTTCGGTTGGTTTGTTATCAAACGAGTATTTTGTCCATTTGACGGGATTCCTTTGTCCTTGTGTAGATTTAGGGCAGGCCCGTCAAAAATGCCAAGAGTTACTCTTTTGGTACCACATGCAGGTGGGTCAAGACATTTTGGTTCATTTCCCAAAGGAGGACGCTCAGCCGCGACGGAAGACGTTGACGGCTTCTCAGCTGCATTCACAGATAACCCTCCAAAGTGGTCAGCAGCTGTCTCAGCTATAGACAAGATCGGAGCGGCCGGCAAGGAACTTCCTACCCCCTCCTCATTTGCATGAATGTCATGTAAGGGGACTGAGGGCCCGATCTTAGCCGTCTCATTCGCAATCACCACCACTGGATCCTTCACCACCAGGGGATGGCCGCTAAGGCTGTCGCCATGCTGACACAGCTGTTGCAATGAGATTGTAGTTTGCTTTAAACATGCCGTGACTGCTACTGTCATCGCTTTTACATCTGACATGTCCTTGGACATAATTTCATGTAATTGCATTTGCATTGACTGCAGGGCATCTTTATCAATGTCGAGTTTATTTTGTAGCTGAGCAATTGTTTGTTCTTGCTTGGCTAGTTTTTCCATAATGTGGAGAAGCATACCTCCATTCGATTGGATGGATTCGTGTATATTTTCGTATAATTTGGTGAAGGGAATAAGGGCAACCGATGTTGCGGCTAGCACATTGTTGTGTATTTGTAGGGCCGCTGCTGCCGATAAATTTGACTTGAAGGCTGCCGCCGCGTCTTTCACTGCATCCATATAATTTTTTTGGTTTTGATATTCCATGCCCTTAATCGGATTTACGCCCATCCTCGTAGAGTCATCCTTCTTACTTGTCGTATCAGACGGTGATGCCTGGTGCATGGGAGTTGAGTGTGTTGACAATGTCCTCAAGTTGTCATTGAAAAGCTTCGCTGGCACGGGGGACCTGCCATCAGCCCCTGTCAGTGGAAGGCCACTGAGAGGGAGATTTGCTTCGACGAAGGGCCTTGGCACCACTTTGCTCGTCCCAAGGCCTGGTCTTTGATGTTCCTGTTCCGTACTCATCGTACTCAGGTTTATCGGGTCTGAGTTAGAGGAGGACTTGTCGGCCAGATCAATATCGGGTCTTGCAAAATTGGCCGACAGGCGTTGCTTCATGTGCTCAAAATCATCCCTCAAGCGTTCAGCTAATCTTGCTTCACGCCCAGCTAGATCCAGCAACTGACCCGATTCACTGGGCCTCAGTTGTTGGCAATTAGGGCTGCTGGGATCAGGAGCACTGCATCCGATATTAGTTAAACACGTCTTTAGTACACTCTAGTTCACATGTCGTGATGGAGACTTGTTGCTCCAGATCAACTTGTTAGCTTCGGCTTTCTGCACAGGGAGCGGCCAATGTAGCACCGCATCATTCGGCTGAGACCCTGACACCACGTTGTCACCATCATTTGCCGCACTGGACGGCTCTGCCAAGGTGTATGAGTCATCTGGTTTGTTGACTGGATACAGAAATCTAAGCCTTCTAGACTCATTTCGTTCCGACAGCACTTCAAGTTCCAACAATTCAGAGTCAGTAACGTCGAAAGGAGATTGAAACACCGCAGTATTTTTTTCAATCACCAGCTGTGAAGCATCGTTCGACGCAACTGTTTCTAAGCAGGCGGGCTTGACTGTCGAGCTGCCTATCTTGTGGCTGCTCGGTACCTCAAGGGAACCTTCCATGGCGCCCACCTCCTGTACATGGCTGGGATGCAAGCTCGATGTTTTTGTGTCCGATGTTATCAGTGGTCGGCGATTTCCATGGTCCATTATTGGATCTCGAAGGGGGGGGGTTGATCACTTTAGGGCAAGCGAAAGCAGGTAAGTCAGGCGAGCTACTACTGGGGGCACGTGGCGAGGTTTGAATGGAAGAATGAGTCACCGGTAGCACATTATCCATGCATAAAGCATCTGCGGGCATCGTTAGACTCTTTCCGCGCTGCCCACTCTGATTTCCCCAGTCATATCCGGCTAGTGAACCCACATGCGGCGGTGAAATGCTCTGGATGGTATTTACAGCAATTACCACGGGGTCCACTGGTTCGACAAGGCCGAGCTCGTCTTTGCCACTATGAATATAGCTCTCGGCGGCAGCCTCGGAAGCAGACGCAGAGGCAGCTAAGTGGTCAGACTTCGCTCTAGGAAGGAGCGTTTGCCTGACAATTGCACGCGTCAGGGGGCCTGTTTCGGCCATCCAAGAAGTAGTGAGGAATTAGTGAATTAGTTTCACTTACCTTCTCACGACCAACAACCGAGCAGCCCGCCTCAACCAGCCTCCGTTCAGCCACGGACTGCCGCAGACTGAACTCTGCCCGAACTCCGCGCGCGCACCGCGCTCCAGGCAGGTTTTTATAGGAAGTTGGGCTTTTCTTTTTCTTAAAGGGGTAAGTATAGAGGAACACAATCCAAGAATCCAGCAAAGTCACAGTCGCTGCAGCTCCTCTCACCACACTCCACCAGGTACTGCGGCAGACTGAACTCTGCCCGAACTCCGTTTAGGTTAATCAAAGAAATACCAATTTAGAAGAACACTGTACAGGCCCTGAAGATGGACACCTAATCCGAAACCCGTTGGCAATACTGTCGGGGTGTCTGAATAAACATCTCCAGAATGTTATTAGTTGACAAGAAATATGTTCAGTGTTTGTTGATATTGTGATGATCAAGAATTGTTTTTGTAAAATTGTCTTTTATAAAAATATTATCAATTACACCTCAGAGATAGGTGAAACTTGTTTGAAATGCATGCAATTATAAACGCTGTTCGGTGTTACAAAGGACTTTGAGTCTGCAATTTTGAATGGTCTACACAGTCTCTCCATTTTTATTTATTTACTTCAATACGTAGTTTATGAGTGAATGTATTAGCAAACAAAGCATTTGGGTCACCTACTGCAAACAGGACGTATTTGTTGTAAGCTTCTTTGCAAGGTCACAATTCATTGCAGGGACGATGCTAGCTTCTCCCAAGTCGCCAAAACAGGTGCAGCCACAGTCAGGTTAAAGGACAGAAGAGTCTCCAATGAGGGGCCCTCATTAAATATTTCCATCATATCAAATTGGATGCAAGGCTTAGTAGAAGCAGACAACCCTAAAGTGTACACAACATTGGCAAAGTCCTCTTAAAAGAACAGTTGGCCTTGCCAGAAAAGGTGCTGTAATGAAATTCAATGAAGGAGAGGTGTGCAAAACCACTCGCCTCGTGGAGGCCTCGGGCCAGGTCCAGAAGATTCTCTTCTTCTCCATAGAATCATGCAGGGAAAACGGCTGCTCCATTGATGTAAAGTGGTTCCAGACAACTAGGGAGGACAGCCCCATTCTTATCAAAGTTTTGGGTCATCTTTGAAGGAGTTGACCCCTAAAAAGAGGAATGGTGCAGAAAGGTAGGATGAAAATCCCACAAGCCACCAGACATATGGCTGCGGTCCAAGGAGATGCCTTTGCTGGCTTCACAAAGCGCAGTGCGCCCTGCAGTTGCCACCGGACCAGGGTCATCGATGCCAAGCATCTGTTGTCAGAATACCTCCAACTTCACAGGAGTCGAGGACTTAGTGGGCAAAGGTACGTGTGGTGCAGGTGGGGAGTCCTCTAAAGTATCCCGGGATTGAGAGTGACGACTCCACGTACTGGAGGACAAAGAAGAGAGATGCTGGAAGAATCATTTGGAGACCTGAATCTCGTCCCATGCTGCTGTTGCTTCTTTTGGTCCTCCTTGGCCAGAGATGGCTCCAGTTCCTCAACCAGCACCTTCCTCAGCTCCGCACCTGGGACTTAAAAAGGCATGCACTTTCCACCACTGTGGATATGAATGATGTATTTTGCAGCATGCTACCCGAGTCCACGGACTGACAGGGACCACAATGCTCGCTGAGGCATACCATGTGAGATTCTGACAAAGCATTGCACGTTTCAGAAGAGTGCCGTGTGCACCGAAAAAAGGAACTGCGCTAATGGGGTGCAGTGGCTCCATATATACTGCTCCCGACGTCATGTCCAGCGAGGGGTGTGCAACAGCACCAGGTGGAGGCAACATGGAGCTGGACAGAAAAATGTCCAGACAACAGCTGTAGGTAGAAAAATCAAAGATGAGAAATCTGGGGGGAAAGGCATCAAATAGAAACGATATAGAAAAGTAAGCAAGTCTGTGCATTATTATTTATACCATGGCAAGTTTCAGCTCCAATGTCAATCCACATAGTTAGCTATCACACTATTGAAGGTGTGTCTTCTCACCAAATAAATAAGAATATCTGCCTTTAAACAAAGAGTAAAAACAGATGGTTCAATTGAAGATGTATTGTACCTAATGTATGCAACAACATACAGTATCATTTGATATTTGCATTCTCTCGCTATTCCAGCACCTTAACCTATTCAACCCTTTGTCTTTGGTGTAGGATTGTAGAACCACTCGTGAAATATCAGATGATTTGCTAAATATACATCTCTCCTCATGCTCTCATTCTCTCACTGCAAATGTGTAACATCTTTAAAGAAAAACCAGACGTAGCCAGAAACGTTGGTTAATGCTTCAATTAAGTAATAGTAATGGCAGGGAGCGCTAGATAGCTCTGGAGAAAGTCCCATCTGAGAAATGTTCAAATTAATGCAAGCTTTTTTAATGTACTTTTTATTTACACTTATGGCAAATCACTTTGACAAAGGCACAACATTAGGAAACCCCCATCATATTCAGAAAACAAACTGGGGGTAATCAAATCATGAAACCTGCCATACAACCCCAATGATACAAAGTCAGATACAGCAGAACTAGGACATTGGGTTTCACACGGCTAAGTCAAGATGTCATGAGCAGTGCAACGGACGAGAGACATGGTATGAAATAACAAAATATGCTGGTACTTCTGGGGATTCAGCAACAAACAAAAAAGGATTCTATATGTATAATAACAAGGATCAGTGAAAGAAATAGTTAGGGAGAATTATCAGAAAGGTGCTTAATTCCCTTCTACCTTAGGGACCCCAGCTCTTTTGCTGGACTTTAGGACTTTACATTTTTATCCTGGAGAGAGTGAGAACTTTTTCCCACTCTCTCATGGATTTTTCTTTGATTTGAACGCTGTTTCTTTTGGTTTTGGAGTCTGACAAACTCCATAGGCATCATCTTTTTACATTGTTACACACAGCACCTTCAGTGCAGTGGCACAGGGAAGTCTTTCAGATTTCCCAAAGGTTTAAACACCTTCTCTTGGTTAAACTACCGTTTCCAAGATCAGTAAAGTGAAATTGACTTTACTTACTTTTGCAACCTTGTAGACCCAGCACACACTATCTTACATAGAGTGCTGGAGGGGTTACTTAGTATCCCCTTTCTCTACTTTCTCATGTGACAGTGGTTTACTTTTTCCTACCATAGTTTGTTTTTACCGCGGACTGCATTTGCAGCTGCAGTATAGCACCCATGGGTGCCCATTTTGTCAAAATGGCCCTGGTTGTCTTTTTTCGCCATTTCTTATTGGAAAGGTCTTTCTTGAGATTGTACTCTGAGCACCAAACCAGGTTTGGTCCCTTTGTTCGTTTTGTCTTTGTCGGGTTCACTGGTGAAGCCCGCCTCTTGCTCCAGTGTGTCTGGCATGGCAGGAAGCGAGGGAGGTTCCCGAACCTCTCTGTGCTTAGTCTCCTTGGTTACAGGAATGCACCCAAAGGTGATTGGCCGGTTGCCACCCTGCTGTGTGAGTGACAGCTAGGCTGCAATTGAATGGGAGTGACTTGCATAAAAGGTGAGGTCTTTTACAAGGAAGGCAGAGTCGACCACTGGATGAAGGAATCCGAAGAACTTGGAAGAGAAGCTTGCTGCAACTCGTGGACCGTTGGTTTGCCTAGTGAAGCCCTGCAGTGCTGAAGCTACGAATTTGCCTCGACTAGAGAAGCCCTGCAAAGGACGACTTCTCCACTTGGGTTGATGGCACCAATCAACCCCAAGACAAACTCATATGGAAATCCTCTCGAAGCTGGCTGTACTTCAATTGCTGCTGCAGGAACCGAGTGCCACGAAGAGGAACACCAGAATCAAGTGCATCGTTTTAAAGTCGGACCCGAACACCAGGAAGATCCTCCGGACTCCCTCGAAGCAGGACGGAGCCACTTCACCAGAGTGCTGGACCCCAGAAGCAAGGAAAGCCCACAAGGTGTCCAGGAACCACGGTGGTGCTATTCACAAGAAGCTGAAACTGCGAAGTGCCGCTGATCTGAACTTTGCCCTTTGCTGCCGCTGACCTTCAAACCATAGTGAAGGAGTCCCCAGACATCCTCCCTCTTGTCCCCACGACTGAGGTCCAGGAACAACAGGATCTGCCATACTACAACAGGAACAGAAGCCAGCTGGAACCAATTCTTCAGACCTAAGGTACTGTGAACTAAGGGGTACTTACCTCTTGCTGTGTAGTTTGTTTGCTCTCAGTAGAGACTTGCATTTACTGCCTTTTGTAGAGTTGCGTGCAGCTGTGCCTTTCCCAACCCTCCCAGCTTGGGGCCCAATAGTGATTTCTTTTTTTAAAAAACTCTATAACATTTTACAAGACTTTTACCTACAAGGAGAACTTCAGCTCCCTTAGACTTTGCTCAATTAACATTGGCTGTCCTGGCTCCCTGAAAACTCTAACCTCTGACTTTGTGTTGTGATCTGTCCCTCCAAAAAGTTATACATTCTTTACTTGTATAGCTAGGAAAGGGTTAATCTACATTGCATTGGGGGGTTCAAAAGTGCTTACTTGTTTGTGAAACTTGTTAATCATTGTTTCTTCCTCAAGCTTTTCCTTTTGACACCTAACTCAGTATTGCTCAAAATGTACCAGTGACATATCAATGTTCACAGTGTCCTAGTTATTGAAGTCATCTCAGGGTGTAGGAAGTGTCTGTGTGCCATTCCAAAAGGGTATCTACTGATTTATTGAAACTGAGAGTGTGTATTTTTGAAGTATATTTAAGGGTTACATATTTGCTCCCTTCTAAAGAAGGCTTATTCAAACTGACTGTTAAATTAATAAATACTTGTTTTTGGGATACTTGTCACTGTGAAACTCTATGTTGCAACCCTACAGCTCACATGACCCCTCTTGAGATAAGCCTGGCTGCTCAGTCACTCTACCAACTTGTGTAGTACATACTTATACCAAAGGTTGGGTTGCTATTGGCAAGAGGACAAGGCTGGTGCAGTCTCCCACAGGGTACTGCATAGAATCTTGCCTAACAGAAGCATATGCTGGTGTGCCATAAATGGCAGATCCCCTAATACAGGAACTAACCCAACTGGTCAAACTAAAAACGGAAAGATCGGGATGTTCTGGTTCCTCCACCAATGCCCTTACATGAAACCTACTCCCAAAATATCTTTGTGACTTCCTCCCCCACGGAAGAGAAAGATCCACTCAAAATTAACCACTCCGCAACTCGCAATTGCAAGGAGAAATGAAAACGGGTATCTCAGGATGGTAAGCTTAAATAGTATGCTATTCCTTCACCACAATTCATTGTTTAATCTGTTAAATCAAATATAATAACCCACTGATTGGCATATTACATAAAGCAGGAGTACTCATTTAAAAAGTCGTAATTTGTAGTTAAGAAAACTCAATCCAATAAAAAATGACAGACCATCGTAGGTAGGAACAAAAGCATTTCGTCAAAGATGGGGGAGGGGCTTTGTCATGGGACATTATGCATTTTTGGCACTAACATAGTGCTGGATTCGTTTTTTCTTCCAGAGGGGTTCTGCTCTTTCGAGCGCTTGGATTTGTGTTCAGCGATTGCTACATGGATGCAGTTTTATAGATTTATTAGCCGATATACCCGCCGTTGCCTGGGATTTTATTTTCTTATAGGTACTATTTGTTAGAAATACCATAAGGTCCTGAGTCGCTTATTGGTTGATGTGCTTTGCACTCTGTAGTGAACTGCACGGAGAATGGGCACGTGTGGCTGGCGGACACACCCCAAAGGAGAAGTGGTGGCGAGAGTTGGTGTGCTGCTGTATAATGGGACCTTCTGTGCGCTCTCCCCATCTGCCTCCTCACCCTGGCATGGTGCAGTGCATTGCGTTGCAAATGTGTCAGAAACTGTGAATCCTAGGGCTTTGAAATGTGGTTTTCGAGGTCCAATAAGGACCATGAGTGTTGTTTCTCGCATCCAGATGCTTGTAATGAGCTCTATGCAGTCCTTTTACTACCACCTTGATGTTCCGCCATGTCCAGCCAACCGTCTCATGTGTGCAGGGGCTGAAATGCGGGGAACGGGGTGGAGTGTCCACATGTAATAGCCAGTGTTGTCTGGAGGGTCCCAACAGGTAACTGTGCACAATTTGGTGCAGATTGGTTGAACGGTGTGGAATTGTATGAGGAACATACAAACCCACAAACAAATGAATTCACCCAGGCCCGGTGCAGTGCGCTACTAGTCTGTGTGCAGGGGCTGAAATCCCGGGAATGGGATGTCCACATGTAATGTAACCAGTGATGTCTAGAGGGTCCCAAAAGGTAACTGTGAAAAATGTGGTGCAGATTTGTGGAACATTGTGGAATTGGATGAGGAAGATACAAACCCACAAACTCACCCTGGCACAGTGCAGTGCCTTGCAAATATCTCAGAACAGTGAATCCTAGGATTTTTAAATGTGGTTTTCGAGATCCATTAAGGACCTTGAGTTTTCTTTCTCGCATCCAGATGCTTGCAATGAGCTCTGTCCAGTCCTTCTGCGACCGCCTTGATGTTCTGCCACTTAAAGGCAATCGTCTCATGTGTGCAGGGGCCGAAATACAGAGAACGGGGTGGGGGTATCCACAAGCAATGTAGCCAGTGTTGTGTGAAGGGTCGTAACAGGTAACTGCAGAATTTGGAGCAGATTGGTGAAACTGTGTGGAATTGTATAAGGAACAACGTTTTGCCAAACTACAAACCCATTTTGACTTTTGCTGAAAACCGGGGAAAGGGATGGGGTGTTCAAGTGTCATGTAGCCAGTAATGTCCAGAGGGTACTAACAGGTGACTGTGCAAAATGTGGTGCAGATTGGTGAAACGGTGTGGAATTGTATAGGGAAGATACGCGAAGTCATACACCCACACCTCCATTTTCACTTTTGCTGAAATCCACGGGAAAGAGGTGAGGTGTTTAAATGCCATGTAGCCTGTAATGTCTGGAGGGTCTTAATAGGTGACTGTACAAAATGTGGTGCAGATTGGTGAAACGGTGTAGAATTGTATAGGGAACATAAGCGAAGCCACAAACCCACACACACATTTTCACTTTTATATACAGGGATTTTAGCCACTTCAGATGATCATGTTGAGGTTTTCTTTGGCTATGCCTTATCAAAAACAGAAGTGAATTCTTTCAGCCATTTTGGCCAACAAGTTCCCTTCTTTTCAAAGTGTAAACCAGTGCCTAAAATCTACTACCTTTGCAAAAATGGGCTGAAGCTCCAATAGCTCTTCACATAGCCTCTTCACATTTGTTCAGTACAATTAATAAGCAATAACGGATGCAGAGAAGGCTTTGGATCTGAACGATCCGAGGGAACTGGCGAAGATTTCGGCAGCCCCGTAGGTGCTTTCGCCTTTTTCGACGAAGGCGTCGAAATTGGCGTAGGGGTTGTGTGCTTAGTGCGATGCGCTTGTACGCCCCTGTCGCCGGTTGTAGTCCCTGTAGCAAGACCAGAGTCAAGCCTGGAAGGGTCGTGGACTGGCGTGGCGGACCTAGAAGTGTCCGCCTCCAGGTCTATAACATCCGCGTTGGACGTTTGGTCATCCGAAGTATCCCCGTCACTTTCGGGTGGCGTGGCGGTGGGGGAGGGAGGCTTCCCGCATGACATGCCGTACGTGGCCCACTGCTTTACACAGCACTCCTTAAGGGTCTTGGGCTGAAGGAGTTTGCACACCGCACACCACTTCTTGTCGTGCTCTAGGGGGAGACAGGTGTTACACGTCCTGTGTTCGTCCTTCCAAGGATATCTGACCCTACACTTAGGGCAGAATCTAAAAGGAGTCCTTTCCATAGCAAAAGGGAAGGATGAAAAGAGGGAAAAGGAGGAAAGACATACTAAACAATATGGCCACCCCGACCCCACTCTCCCTACTGTATAGGTCGGCCAGAGGGCCCGACCACGTGGAAAAATCCGGCCGCTGGATCTTAGGTGCCGAAATCCACAGCTGTAGATGATTCCCCTGTATTCTTCGTCGAATATGTTCTTATTGGCAAAGTGATTTAACGGGGAATAAACCGACAATTCGGTAAGATAAACAATGTCTCTAGGAAGAGCTCCGCTATAGGGCGACCAGTCATCTGGGTGAAAAAAAACAATCTGAGGGACCTCGGTGCTTGAGGGATTTTGGGTACTACACACGTCACGATAGGGATAGTGTTACAGACACGCCTATGCCGACGTCCCCTTTCGGTCCCCTAAAGACAAGATGCAATACTCGGCGGTTACCACTGGATGTCGGACCATATGCACAGCATTTGATTCTAAGCAGATTAAAGAGCATCAGAACGGTCTTTATGGCCTGTAGAAGATCGTTGAACGGCATGTCGACATCCTTGCTCTTCACATACGTGCGGAAGCCAACCCTGGTGGCGGAGTGCTACAACATTGCCCATCTTTCGAAAGCCAGATGTTGAGGGCGACTGTGATTGTATGGCACTACCCCTTCCTGGAACAGGGCTAGTGCTTCAACATTCTCATCTTCACGGAGGAAGTCGAGGATGGGTCCCAATTTATACCACAACTCTTTGTCATACCTTGACAGGATGGCAAGGGTGTTAGCAGCCTTGATTGTTAATGATGTCTCTGGCTGGGCCCTGAGGCATTACGGTCATGTGCGGAACCCGGTACTTCTTCTCCAACCCGTCTCATTTTGCAGGAGTAGTATTAGGGGACTTCATGACAGCTAGGCCATCCTCCCGTAGGTCATCCAGCAGGGGAAGCAAGACAATTGTCTTCTTGGAGGACTCCCGTCGTTCCAATAGGAAATCTTCACTTTTCTTTCTGGTACGAGGTTAAACAGCTTGGCCGCCCTAGAATCTCGTCCGGCGGAGAGGCCCTGGCGGGTACATCGACATCAGAGGGTTCCCCATCCGCGGGAACGCAATTATCAATCATCCGTTGTGTACCAGTTGTGACGGTATCAGTGTCAGTGTCAGTCTGAGCGGTTTCCTCCACCATAGGGGGCAGCGCCACCGGCAATGGCCGAGAGGCAAAAGGGGCCTTATGAGGCTGCATCGGCTGAGCCTGATTAGTTCTCGGAGGGCTCCTTGCTGGAACAGGGGTGGGAGCAGTGGATAGTCGCTGCTGGATTTCAGCCACCAGTGCGTGCAAGGTGGTCAAGATGTCCAAAGATATCTCCCTCGATGCAGGAGCAGGTGCCGGCTCTGGGCCCCGTGGAGGGCTAAAGAGCTGGGATGGCTAGCGGGCCGACGACCCTTGATGAGGCATTGGCAGAATGGGGTCAGGTTCCCCAAGGCCCCCTGCCTGAACCCATCTGGCAGGTCATCCTCAGAACTGGTGTAGTTTGCTGTTCACGTACTGGAGGATCCAAGAGGTGCACAAGTGATAAGCGGTGTAGATTTTGTGGGTCTAGGCAGGACATTTCAAGCTGGAGGAAAATCCTTTACCAAAACAGAGTCCTTAGGGAAAGCAGCGGAGCTGGAAAAGGCACCGTCATAGATGGGACCGTCGTCGGGACCGCTGAAGGAGGTCTAGGTGGCAAGGAAACTCTGGGCATGGAAACCGTTGCAGAAGTAAAGGTGACCGTCGTGGACGAGCCCCGTGGTGATTCGGCCATCGAAGGAAGAGCAATCTTCGTAGATGTGGTCGTCAACAAGGTCCTCACTGATGGGCGGTGATCAACGGTCTTGGTGGATGAAGTCGACGATGAGGCTCGTGTTAACGACAGGGTCGATGAAAGTGGAGCCGGTGACGGGTCCTTGGACGATGTGCCCTTCGAGCACTTGTGTTTGGCCACTGACACCAGAGTTTTTCTAGTGGATAGAATGTGCCCTGTCTGCCGGTAGGCTAACTGACGACAGAGTCGGTGACCGGCATATCTCCGCACTGGATCCCGCAGCTGCAGTGACCGCTGACGAAGGGGTTGGAGCATGCGACTTTGCCTTTTTTTTGGATCTTCTCCAAGGACGCATCCTCAAAGGACCTCGACCTCTTTATCTGAGGAAGCATCATCTTTGGACCAACCGTCAGAGGCCTTACCTTCTTCGATCCACACCACCAGCCTCCGATGGCAATCATTCCGTGTCTTCGAGGAAAAATTGAACATTTGTCCTCATTGCGGTCGGGATGTAGTCAGTAATTGCACTAGAGGTGCCAATCCCAAGATATTCTTGAGGCCGCAGTTTTCACAGGACCCGAAAAGACTTTTCTTCATGCATTCCACAATGGTTTCGAAGTGAAGGCCCAACCCTGCGTCTGTGGCACCACAAGTTGGAGATCCAATGATGAATTGAGGCCGCCGCTAGCCAATACGTGAAAAAAGAAGACTAAGAATGGATGCATTTGCACAAAAATGGGAAAAGAAAAAACACTAAAAGTTGTGGATTTCAAGTCGTGAAACGTGCTGTCAAAATCAGAAGATGGCCACCAGGGGTGGAGCTTAGGAGGATGAGTGTCATTGGCTGGAGATTATGACCCAAAGTGACACTGATCGGCTATAGAAGTGACAAGCAGTTTCTTAGCTTAAAGTTAAACTGTTTTAATTTTACAGAGGATTCCCAGACTGGAGGCAGGGAATATTCATGGGCATGTGAATCCATGCAAGACCCCACGCTGGAGAACACAAAGGAACAGCACCTTAGTTCAGGTCCCTGCCCATACTAAGATAATGTAGAGTTTCGGGGTTCTACCTTACGTACTAGAAATTCAGCACTCTAGGTTTGGCAACCAAGAGGTGTAGTTTGGGTATGCCACATGTCAACATTATGAAGCACGTCAACATTATGAAGTGGCAGTCAGACAAATACAAGTTGTACATCTGCCTCCGAATTCTGTAAAGAAGTATTTTTGAGAGCTTCTGTGTAAATATTTAGATTACTACAATGGTTAAAAAATACTATCTGTATTATGATAATGCAGGTATGATTCTGGTATTAGCAGAACAAAAACTGAATGCCCTTGTCTTTTCAAGTACGGAATATGCCAATAATTGGGTGATGAGCTATTAACTTGCAGTGCACAAAACTTCAGGAACAGTAGCCTGTGAATGTAGAGGACCACAATGTCCTGGAAGGTAACGGCAGAAAAGCAATGAGAAGCTATTAGCAAAATGATCAGCAGGGACAGTCTAGGAATCTGAATATAGCACATATGGCAGGCACCGAACTCACAACCATAGGTCAGGTTTCCCCTCCAAACCTAATAAAAAGCTCACTCTTGCAATTAAGGGGCTTGAAAAACACAAACAGAACTTGTCGAGAGGAATTCCCACAGCACTATGGAAAGGTGCCCGATTGGCAGTGGCAACTGAGCTCTCCAGCAAACAGAACATTTCAAGTGAAATATTTACTAAAAGTAAGAGATTTGGTTTCATACGCCAAGTTCTGCTTACCAGAGAAATCGGACCAGGACGGGGTACATCTGCCTGATGTAGTCACTGACATCATTCCCCCTGGACATTAAAGAGACTATGCACAGAGTAGGTTGAGTTTAGTTAAAGTAATCTATTTAGTCAGGGACACGCAGGTGACATTGACACCAACCGGCCATGACAGATTAAGAAGGTGATCTGAATAAGGTGAGATGCCCCGAATTCAACCACTACTCAAGGTACAGAATGGTTTATCGTAGAATAATGGGGCCACAAAGAAATCATTTATGGGACCCTGGAAGAATGGTAAATTTTTCTATGCTACCAGAAGAGTTTTAAAGCATTTTTTTTATTGTGTTACGGAATTCTAACAATTCACATGAATATTACGAGCCTATCAAAAATGTTAAAAGAAGACACAAAAAGGTAGTACAAAAGATATACAACTCAATTATCATTACATCATCCATAAATAAAACCATTCATACTTTAAGAACATCTTTGAAGTTTAGCTAAGATTTCTTAAAAAAAATGGTGAGGTGCCGAAACAAGAGATACATTGTCCCCACATATACGTTTTGTCCAAGACAGATCCGCCCAAGTTCTTCACCCCCATACTTCTCAAAAGGGATTGATCTTCGTTCCCTCAAACCTGGACAAAAGAGGATAAGATGTTTCAATGTTTCTAAAGAGGAAGGCCGTTTACACAAAGGACAGTTTAGAATCCCCCCACCCCTACATTATCCTATCATTTGCTGCTGCGGTCCAATGTGTGAAATATGTTTAACTTGAACCGCATGTACAGACCTCTAGTCCCCGCTCATGGAAATAATGACAGGTATCTTGGCAAGTTACCTCTTTTTCTGGGGAAGTTAGCATATTCCCTATAGGATGTATAGGAGCCCAGCTTGGCAATAGTTTGGCACCAATCATGGTCAAACAATGCATGCTTAGTCTTACAAGGCCTGTTCACCAATTCCTCCTCAGATGAGGACATTTCCCCTAGACTGACTAATCATAGTATTTTTGAAAGAGAACAACAAGGGCACTGATTCCTGCTGACGCATTTTTCCTAGATCTTCATACAGCAATTGTGTGGAAGATTGTTCCATTTTAGCATGTGAGCTCAATAGTCTCCACAGGTATCTTTAACTTAATGAAATAATACCCAGTTCATGTCTTATAATTAGATTTGGTAAGGCTGGGGGAAATCTTAAAACTTTTTTCCATAATGTACCCTCTAGGACATCAAGCGTTTGACTCATATTCAAAAGTGATAGATCCAAACCATAAAGAATTATTGGCTCTACCTTTACCAAATAAACTTGAATTAAGGGAATAAAAGAAAATATGCAAAGCATAGAGTAGATTCTTTAAATTGGGAAATCGGTGGCTTTACCTTCTGATTTAGTTGAGTACCCATCTGTATCATGGAAGTAGAATTAGTTAACCCATAGCCCAGGTAGCAGGTGGACAAGACGCTATCGAGCTGTTGCTCACCTACCACCCAGCACATGGGTTTGGCATTCAACTTATTTGAGAATACCACCAATTTCAATTTGGAACCATTCACCATCAGATTACTTTTGATTGCATAGGTACAAAACAAATCGAGCTTACGCTGTAAACCTACAGGTGTCTGGTCAAAAAAGACTGGCAAAGGCCAGCCAATCAAGCTTCATGTAGCCCATCTTGACCGGAAAGGTAGTTTCATTCAACCACAACCTATCAATGTCAGCAATATAGGTGTTGAAGAGAACCGTGGCCTGCACGCACCCCTGCTTAACTCCAACAAAAGACTGAACCGACCTTGAGTATATGAGCCTTACTCGGAGGGATGTATTTTTGTCGAGGCTCTCCAACAACCTTATCAAATGGGGGGGTGGGGAGGGATTACTTGCCAATTCTTCAGCTTCCACAATAAGCTGTGAACGACTCTGTTGAAGGCACAACACATATCCACAGAAGTCATATATGCACTACCCAGTTGATCCTTCTTTATCAATGCCCTCAAATGGGCCAGTACTGTCGCGTTCAAATAAGTACCCATCCCGACATCAAGAGTATCACAAAGATATTGCTTGAGGCATCAAGAAATCTATGGGGCGATAGTTGTTGGGGTCTCCAGCTTTGCCTTTCTTGAAGATAGGAATCATGAGCGATTCTCGGCCAGAAGCCGGTACGATACAGGAAACGCAGATAGCCTTTAATAAGGGGCTCAGAACAGTAGCCCATAGTTGAGGATCATCTTGAACACCACAGACGCAAGGCCATCCGGGTCCAGCGCACACAAGGCCTTTGTCCTGGTAATAACCCAAACTATATCCTCCTGCGTCCAGGGATATGGGATGGCAAAGTCGTCTTTCCCGATATCCGGGTCCGAACTTGAGGAATCAACTGTGGCCGAGTACTTCAATGAAAAGTGCTCAACCCAGGTTTCTTATGGCATTGACAATGCTATCTCAGGCACACACGTACCTATCTTTGCAATAATGGTATGCCAAAAGAATGTCGTATTAAGTGATTTTAATATTTCCAGCATGCCCAACTATGCCTATTTAGGCGGCTCAACTTAGTACTCCTAAGATAATGTTTGAAGCTATGTTCAATTCGTTTTTTCCTCGTTACGGAGGATTCATTCGTATTGCATCCATTTTGGAGGTCTCTCAACTGTTTTATTTTTTCCCGTTTGGCCATAACAATCCTGGCATCAGGAGCGTGGAGCCTTCTTCCAGGTTGAAAGATCCTAGTTCTACTGGAAACCACCCTGAGACACCGTTGGATCAGCTAATTGAATTGTAACATTGCACAGACCCCCCTCAAAAATTCCTTACGAACCATCACCCAGGCAGGGCTTTAACAAAAGTCAAACAGTTTAAAACATTCATTTTATAGTTAACCGTGTTCTATCTACTTCCAAAAAAGCTGACGGAATGTGAGATGTAAAAACTCCCAACACAAGGTTACAAGTAAGATGTATGGTCAAATGGTCGCTAATACACAGGTCAAACAATGAAAGGGCAAGCAGTCGGCTTCCAACTACCTGGAGACATAGATATAATTAATCCACAACTGTGCCACTCCTCTATGCCAACTATAGATAGACCCTTCCTCAAGGGGCCCACTGAAAGGCAGATATTCAATCCCCATTTAGTCAGGGACAAATGCCACTCTTGCCCTGGAGTACGCGTCCATGTGTCCCTTAATCTTACTTCTACCACTAACTTCTTCTGTGTAGATCCCTGATGACAATCAGAGTTAAAGTGTCCCCCTATAAAGATGTTATGGGGGAAGCCAGCCCCCAGCCAAACAGCTATAAAAACATCCACCACATCGGATATAGCTGCATTAAAGGTGGATGCGAGATTCCAATAGACGTTGATGAACAAAAATGACCTCCCTGTGGGAACCCCATCTAAACGGACTGCCAGCACATCATCACAGGGTGTTGCTATTTCAGAGCACTGCCCCTTCAAGGTGGTAACTATCGCTTTAAGTAGGCTCCCACTGAGTCTTCCTTTACTTCCCTTCTTTGCCGCCTTATGAAATGTCACAAAGCCCTCAATGTCCACACGATTAGTGGCCATAGTTTCTTGCAGCAAAAGAACTTTTTTGTCATGGAATACAGTGTCTCTTTGTACTGCGCTTAGTAAGTTCTTTAGTCCACAAACATTCCAAGACAAAATAGACCACTTTACTGTTGGTTCAAAGACAATTTGTAGGTTCTCTTGATTTTTTAAACATTTCGATTGCTGCCTCCAGCCATGACCAATCCTGATAGTTGGAAGTTGAGCTGTGGGTAAACTGGCCAGAATTGTCTCTCTCCCCTGGCCCACTGATTTGTGCGCTTGTAGAAATGTTGCGGTCTCCATCTAATTGTTCAATGCATAAAGATCGGATCATAGAGATCTTAAAGAATCTCGCTGCTCCCATACCAAGCGAGCTACTAGATTAGAATGTAGGTTGCTGACCAGTCTATCAGTCCCCGCCTCCGGATAGACCACTGGCTCAATATCATCTGAATGCAGCAATTGCAGAGCAGGAATGTTGGAGAATGTGTCAAGAGGTTTTCCCCAGTTTAAAGCAATATCACCACAAATAAGAGGGATGGAAACCCATGCCAAAGCGGTATTAAGAGGACCAAGGTATTGAGAAGCGTCTGCTAAAGATGTAGCTGGGGCAAGTGTAATCAAATTGTACGGCGGTTGGTGTGTCTCCATGGACTCTGTGAAGCTTCCTCCTATCTGCTCATGCGAAGTAGCCATGCAGTCGCTTTCTTTTCTCCAGATAGGGCCCATAGCTGCGCGAGGATTAGGTTCAGACTTCGGGGTTTGCTCGCCCTGAAGTTTTGTTCCCTTATTTTGCAACATAGATAAATTGGGAGTCGTAAAATATGTAATCTTTGTAGAGTTTTCTTAAATACCAGCCCCTGTTCTTCAACATCTCCTATTTTTAATGTCTCTGGAATAGCCTGCCTAAGTTCTTTTCGCTTCTTAGCTCTCCTTGTTTATCTGTCGCCAATGTCTTCCTTAGTTAGATCCACAGGATTCTCAGCTACTAGTAGTTTTATTGTGAGATTTTGTTTTGCTTTGTTGGTTTGGTTATTCTTCGGTGGTGGATCATTGTTGTGGTTCTTAAGTTTTCTAGCTTTTCACCCTTTCTTCTTTCTCCCTCTCTAGAGTTCCCACTGTTGCTCAAGGCTGTCAACTTCCCCAGTGCCAGTGGGCGTACCATTGGTTGGGCAAGCAGACCCTGGGTCCAAATCTGGTTCTTCCGATTGGTATTGAATCACTTCTAAAACATTTTGAGTGGATTCTGTAATTACACAAGCATTATGTCCCCTTGTATTGTTCTTACGAGTACACTTGTCTCTTTCATGGTTGTTTAGAGATCTATCAGGAGTCTTATTTACAGGTTGAATATGCAGAACTTCTAAATTACTTGTCGATGGAGCCAACTCCACTAGGGATTCGTCCCCATTGTGCATCCTGGCAGCCTCTTCATTTCCCCTGACATTCCATCAAAGCGGCGGAACAGTTTAGGCCAACACCAGTCGAGAAGTAGGCCTGGGAACAGTCTGTAAACACAGAATAACATGAGAGGAAACTGAAGCATTGCCATCTATACGTGATTCTTCATGTGGTAATGCCTTAATGGGGTATTTTCCAGCACTAAGGAGCTCAGTATTAAGAGGTGTATCTGCTGGAAATCTCCCTGTAAAGATGGTAAATAAAGGTGTAACCTCTTCCACTAACCACAAATTATTTATAATATATGATTGGCACACCTGACCACCAAATGGCAGCCAGGTGGAGTTATTGAAGCTAAGATAATTAGAAAGTATTACTCACTTCAGCAACCCTGTACTCTTAGTTCTAAGGCACTATTTCTTCAAGAATTCTCGGATATACAATTTCCACACTAAATGGGTTTCGTTAACTTGTCCAAAAGTGAGCCTTGAGGAAATGAGCATTACAGGATTCAGTGCAGCATGCAACAGATTCCCTAGACATGCCTTTTCACAGGATAAGGTGACCACCAGACGTGATGTAGTCAATTTAGAGAGTGTTAAGCAAACCATTGGGGAGCTTTACAACTTCAGGTTGGGCAAAGGGTGCATTAAGCATTCAAAGAAAGTCATAAGGAGACAAATACTCTGGTTCATGTGAAAGTTATGTCAAAAAAGAAAAGAAACAAAGAGGTGTGTCTTGGAGACGATTGTCAAGTGATTCCCAACCGACAGAAAATGAAGCTGACTAAATATGTAAAAAGCAATATTAGCCAACAAGAAGGATGTTCTCCAGTTTGCTTGTGTTAAGTTAACGGTGGTTATGGGTTTGGAAGTCTAATAAGTCAAAGCTGGCATACCTACATTTAAGTTTGAGATGGAGTGTGACTTCCTGGAAGAGAAAGCATATACAGCGGACAATCAAAATGCCCATGCACCAGTTTCTTTTTCTTCTTCAGCAAAACATGGCTCTATCACAAGTATTTATTCAAGCTTCTATATCAGAAGAAATTAAATTACAAACGTTAACTTGAGTACTGTACAAGAACTCACCAACAAAGAAAAGATTAAGACATATTATCAAGGTGGCAACTTAAATGGTTGATCTGACTTATGGATAATTCCATTTTGTCAGATAGGCCTAAATGTTTGTAAGCTAAATCCTTAGGAACTAGGACTTATGCTTGTTGCTTATTGGCAGGCATGGAGGATCGGGTCCTCCCTGAGAGAAAGCCGAAAAAGGATTTCCTTGGTAAAGGCCAATGCTTCCATCAACCAAATTCCGATAAGTAAAGTTGAAACCAATTGGATCATTGGACAAGGCACACATTGTCTGATTTGGAGTAAAACTGTGCAGTGTAACAGTCAGCCGAAAGGCCTATGAGCACAACACAAGAAAAGGGTACCTGTGCATCTCCCAGGAATAAGACACATACAGGGCAGACTTCTAAAGAAGAATGGCCGAGAGCAGCCTCAGAAGTCCACTACAGCTCGAGAACAGAGATTTATAATATCAAAAGTTCAAAAAGACAGGAAATAAAATGGACGTTCAGAATGGAACAGAGAGCAAGCAATAAGAAATAACTAATTCTGAACAGAAGATCAGTATTGGCAATTTTTTATAAAATTCCGAAATTGCGGGCTGTGAACTCAGAAGATCTGATCATTGTGGTGCCTTGGCACAATCATCATAGAGCTGAAACATGCCTATACATCGGATCATCCTCAGCATACAAACTAATCTTTAACAGCATACCTGAAATTCACAGCCTGGGTTACAACCTGTTTGAAACAACGCAGAAAGATGGCAATACAGACAGCACTAGGATAACCAGCCAAAATGTTGACAAAACCAAATACACCAAACAGGACAATGGCATTGTCAGAAAGGAGAGGAGTGAGGCAACAACAAGATATGAAGCAGTCCAGAAAAAACGTAACATCAACACCAACAACGAGATTCCCAGTATGACCAATGCACGGAAATACACAAGAGATTCAACCATAAGGTCGGAAAGCAAGAACATGAGCGAAAATTCTCAAACTAATCGAGTGTACAGAGATCATAGCCCAAAAAGATCAAAGATCTCAACAACAAGAACAATCATTCAAGCAGTACAGAGCAATCAAAATCAATGATTAGCAAACCATAAACCGGACAACAAACAGGGCATTTGGTCTTAGTTACCAAAAGCACTTACAATGCATCGAGTAAGTAGCAATTCACGAACAAAGAGCACAAGCAGACTACGAGCTGGCAAGAAGAAGCACCATCCCGGAAAGTGAAAGTGTGCTCATGCAATACAAGAGGCCACTCTCACCTAACTGTGCAGGGAGAGGTCAACCTTGGAGCATATGACATCATATGCCTGCAGGAGGCCTGGCTAGTACAATCACCAACTCTAGAAGGATACCAAATCACCACAGCTCCAGCAGTAAAATGTCATCTTGGTCGCCCTACATCAGACCTCCTGATTGCATGCCGCAATGGATGTGGGCTTTCCATGGGAAAAACATTGATCGCAAATCTGTCAATATTGACAGTTACTGCCATCTGGGAGCAAAGGAACAATGAAGGCGATGTATTAAACACAGTAGTAATTATCAACACCTACTGGAATCCAGCTGCCATCAATGTGGAAACATTTATTTCACTATGTGAGCAGGTGATTGACGAGGCCATGACAACGCTAAAAGCGACCTTTCTATTGATCTGCTGTGATCTGAACGCAATTTGCAAAACACACAAAGGAAATCAAGCAAAATCCAAGAACTCCCCGGTAGAAGAGCGAGGTAAAGCATGGCTTGATCTGATCCACTCGCGAGAGTTACACAATCTTGAAGTCGTCTTCACGTAAGTAAATAGAGCACCTACATGGGAACGTGCGGATTCGGCCGCTACAATCGACTATCTTTGTTTCTCAGCCGCTGCTGACTTTAACAACCTCTTTTGAAGTTCGGCGAACAATCGCCAGTCACCATAACTTACTGGAAACATGCTGGCAAATCCCGGGTAAAAAGGACAATAGGGTAAATACACAAGTTGAGACCAATGTGCAAGGTTCCCGAATTAAATTGAGTCCAAATGCAATCAAGGACCTGACGGCAAAATACAAGGCGAATAGTCGACAGGAACAAGTTAAATCAGTTGACTACCAACCCTTATTAGCGGCATACAAACAGCAATCGATGAGCCAGAAATGCTTACGCATATCAAAAAATCATCTCTACAACAAACAGCTGGTAGAAAAGAGACGCGAGTTCAGAAGAGCCATGAGGTTGGAAAAAAAGTTGTCAAAGCCAGAAGCCTGTACAAAAATCAAAGAAATGACAAGAGTGTACAAGGCATGGGTAAGATTTCACCGGGACAAACTATACCAGCAGGATGCAGAGGACATCGCCAAAGCATTAAGCACACACAATGCAAGAGTACTCTGCTGAGAGCCATTGATGCACCACTGGAAGATACAATGCCCAACAACATAAGTCAGCGGACCTGGGAAACACACTTCGACCCAGTATTTAAATCCATCAGGCCAGGGGGCACAGAAGATATTCAGCATAGTAATATGAACTGGATCAACCTCGAAAACAGAGAGGACATCATGGAGGTAATTAAGAAGCTTAAAAACTCTAGGGCTCCAGGACCTGATTGCTTAGTTTAATTTTTCGTCGATGTGCAGACACGAGGTCCTTGCCTACATCGTGGACTACTGCGACCATGATCCTGATTTATAACAAGGGGGACAGAAATGATCCTTACAACTTCCGACCCATAGCCTTGCTTGACGCTATGTGAAAGGTGTATGGGTCCTTGCTTCTAAGAACATTTAAAACTTGGGCAGCCTCTGCAAACTGCAATGACGATCTGCAAGCGGGTTTAAAAAAAATTCAGGGACAGCAGGAAACATCCTGGTGCTCAGTATTTTGAAAAGTAAGGCCTTGCAATACAGACAGTGTCTCTTTGTTGTCTTTATAGACTTTACTCAGGCGTTTGATCGCATTGAAAGACATCGCCCGTGGCAGAAACTACTAGACTGGAAGTGCCCCGAAGAAATCTTGGCACCAATTCATGCCCTACACTCTAAAACCTCCATGAGAGTTCATCTCAGCCGACAAGGCGATCTATCGGCAGAAATTCCAACTACACGTGGAGTCAAACAGGGATGTCCACTGGCCTCAGCTCTATTCTTGGCCTATATTGGAGACTTCCAAAAGAGTGAGACGTTGATACGAGCCTTCCCTCCACAAATCAGAAACACAGCGATCTCACGAATTCTTTACACCGATGATCTTACATTATTCGATCAAACACCCATTGGCCTCCAGCTGCAACTGAATGGCTTGCTTCTGTACACAAACAAAAACTTTCTCGAGATCAACAAAGAAAAAACGAAAGTCATGATACTGCAAAAATCTAGCACGAAAGTAAACAACAAAAAATGGTTTCTGGGAGAATCTCAAGTAGAGACAGTTGAAACATTTAAATACTTGGGAGTCCTGCTGCATAGCTCTAAACATGAAAATGCTATGCAAACTGCTCTGTATGAAAAGATAAAAAAACTAGCGGCCCAGGCAAAAGCAATTGATAGAAAATGTGGGAGGTTCTCCTTAATCCCGACAATAGATTTTTACAAAATGAAGGTTGTGTCTGCCATGACGTATGGAACCGAAGCCATGCCGACTACTCCAAGGGAACTGTGGTCCAAATTAGAAGCCGACTTTTGGAGATCGGTCCTAAAGTTCCCGAACTCTACATCTGGAGTTGCGATCAGGCGCGAACTGAGTTTACAATCACTTGAGTGCGCTGTGAGCTGTAACTCCATAATGCTGTATAGAAAGTGCAGAATGGCCGACAGTAACCCAATCTACAAAATGATCAACAGAGAAATGCACGCGGGCAGATGTGAACTATTAACAAACTGGCAAAAGGAAAATGAATTCCTATTAGACACCATTGCTTCAGAAGAAGAGCTCATTCAAAATCCATGCAGAGTTCTGCGCAAAATCAAATATCTAGACTGGGCAAAGACGACACAAACAGCGGACAAAAATAAATTGACGTCACATCTACCT
Organism: Ambystoma mexicanum; assembly: GCF_040938575.1. NCBI lineage: Eukaryota > Metazoa > Chordata > Amphibia > Caudata > Ambystomatidae > Ambystoma > Ambystoma mexicanum. The sequence goes on along the minus strand of NC_090935.1, from coordinate 1,268,488,256 downwards.
TACAACACAGAAAAGTTAAACGAATTGCAAAATTACATCAAGAAATTTCCCAACAGGCTGGCTCGAAACCTGATACTACGTGTGAGACTAAACTTGCTAGAAACCAATGAAATCCTATACATTAGAGGTCGCTCTGAAACATCAATCTCCCGCTTTTGCCAAGACACATCACCTCAGCCTCAAGAAACTATTCGACATCTACTGATGGTATGCTCAGGGACACGAGCGATAAGACTACGATATCTATCAAGTGTAGTCGGAGCTGACATACCACCACAGGAAGAGACTTAGTGGAACAGACTTTTTCTCGACGGCGACAGAACTAGTTGGCAAATCGCCACAGCAAAGATTCTGGAACACATTGTGAACAATCTGCTTTAATAGAAACCAACGGACTTGTTGAAAGTGACACTGCAACAAACAAGTAACAACATGACGCAAAAACGTTGACCCAATCATGGTGTAGTTGATCCCTGACTGTAATACTGTAAATATCTCATGTTGATTAAACAATAAAAAAATTAAAAATAAGACAAAAATGGGGAAATTAAAGTTAGTGGGTTAAAGGGTCATCAGGGCAAGTGAATTTCAGGTTGAATGAGTGACCCTGTTTATTCACAAACTATCAAGTGTTACCTTCACGGTGAATGCTAATATTGTACAAACAGGCGGTAAAGATTCAAGGCCAGGTAAACTCAAGTGCACAAGATGATTATCTTATGAGCAAAGGATATGTACTATCACAGGCTCACCTAATCCCTGTACTAAATTATGAGGACTTGGTGTTTGGAAGAACATCTGCTTTTGAAAGTCACTATGGAGCTCGTATTTGAACATTGCAATTTGTCAGACACAAATAAATGCTGACCTAGAACTGTGGTGAAATAGAGACTTGCGTGCACTGAATTTCACTCTTCAAACCAAAGAAGGTGTCCATCTTAAAGATATTCCCTGCAGGTCTGCTTTGAGAGGAAGCACTCTTTCTGCCCGGCGACCAAATTTCCTCTTCGATTTGTTACAAAGTTTGCCTTTACATTGCACTTACTGAGATGAAGCCAGCTAATAATTTCATTTACGGACCAGATGCGATAGTAAAGGAAGATGCATAACCTTCATGTTTCTTGAAGGGATATGAAGAATGTTAGGTTCAGATTTATACATGCAGGGAGAAATGGGAATCCCCAAATTCAGATTGTTACAGTTATGATCATTACTTTGAACACAGCTCCCAGTTTCTTCTCCTGTCAAAGGGAGAGCATGCCTAATGGTTGTGAATACAATCTATCACAAAGATTAAAAAATGGTGGGTGTTGGATCGACAATTACATGTAGAAATATGTACATGACATGACAAGATTTTGACGGATCATATTTGCACTGTTGTGGGGCTGGAGGGATCACTGTGCCTGCCTGTCACGGTTCCCGTTCCGGCTCTAATCGTCGCAATGTCCTGAAATGAATAACACCCGAAAAGCATATACAGTGCTCATTTGGTAGTTGCCATGGCGCCTGCAGGAACGTTGCGGCAGTAAATGGGTGCAACGTTCTCAAGCTATAGCACTCCTCTACTGTTACCATGGTTGCGCGACTTAGTCTATCGTTGTGCACGCACTAACGTCATTTTAGAACACGCTCAACCTGGAAGCATAAAGATGCATGTATTTCACTTGGCGAGTGCCTCTGATTGAAGTAAGTTCCCTGCTTCCTTGCTCATTCATTTCTAGCTCCCGAATTGCTGTCTCTGGTTTATCGACCCCTGCTCTTCTACGACTTGCTTTTGATTCCGGATTTCCTTCCATGTACTGTTCAACCTATGCTCTGGTAATACGACTTTGCTTTGGATTACGATTTGTACATGTTTGCTGGCCGATTACCTGGTTTTTGACACATTTTGCATTACGGATTTCCTACTGGACTTTCCTTTGAGAGTTTATTACCTTTCCATTTACAGAGATCTCTGAACTTTGGACGCCTTGCTGTAACTCACTGCTCCCCTGTCTCCCATTAGAGTGCTGTCATTCCGTTCGGGAATTCAGGTGCTTACTAGCCATATTAACTACCCCTTCCTTTTACCCTGCCACCTCCCGATCTCCAGTTTGTTGTTCTACCATTCCAATCCAGGAGCCCCATAGAAAAACATTATCTTGATAGGAGTTTTTTTGCCACCTCTACATCATCTTTCCATTAAAGTCGATTCCCAGCATACTCAGGTTAGTTCCTAGTGACTTCACTGTTTTACGGGTTCACTATCCAGCTCTTGTACTAAAACTGTTCCTCATTTCTTTTCAGCCTGGTGAATACCTGGTGGTGTTTTTTGCCCTTCCAGGTGAACCTCTATCCCGTCCGTATCTACTTTGATCGGACGGGGTGGTGTTTCATAGGGAAGGTCGCCCTCTCAGAGGAAGCCCACAGTGGGCTGATCCGCTATCATCCCATAACGGATCTTCTTCGTTCCTTGCGGGTTTGTGTTTTCGGCTTGTGCGAGTATTGACACTGCCCTCTGAGGAATTTAGAACTGCAGATTGTAATATTGCTCTTACAGCCAACAGAGTGCATAGGCTTGAACGGACAATAACAGGGGGCTGTTATTGGTTTAATATATAGTGCTCAATTATTGTTCCACAAAAACAAAAAAATGATGGAGAAAAAGGGCTTATTGGTGTTTTGCTGCTGTGTTATAAAGAAAATAATCATTGCATAAATGAATCCTGACGCAGTCCTCAGAGGTTGCGGTTACATTATGGAGAATTCTTGAAGACTACCTCAAGATTCCTTGATATCATGGTTATTTTCTCACTCATACAGATTACTAAAATAGCACACAACAGTAAACTAGAGTCCTGGCAACACAAGTTTGAATCCTTATCATGGTATTGTACCTGAACAGGTTCCGTACACAACCACCTTTTTATAAACATTTTTGCAGTTCAGCCTTCATAGAAAATACAGGTTCTGTTCAAACAAGCAGAGATCATGGGCCCGGAGTTGTCATGAGGCCTGCTAGGAAAACTGTAGCTACACTGCAAAGCATATTTCTTAGCTTTGCACCAGTTTTTAAAGGCACATTTGCAAGTGATTAATTTTGATCACTATCCCAAAACATTCTTTTAAAAAGTTCTCGCCAGGTCGAATGCACAAAGGCTCCAGCAAAATCAGACCCCGAGAATAAGTGGTGTTGAGCCCACATTGTGGAACTGTCAAAATCTAGCTCAACAAAGACCTGTTTTTTCCTCCAGGAGAAGTGGAAAACAGAATAAAAAAGTGGTAGAATTGTTCAACTATATTTGAAGAATAGGCCTGAACTAAGCTGTGCAGAGGGCAAGAGCTCAATGTCTGATAGCCTCAGAAGTTACTGCTTCCACTAACCGGTCAGGGGAAAGTGTTTTATTGGAGTACATAGAGAGTTAGGGAATCACAGGTCTGAATCCCTGGCCCCCTACCAAGAAGGCCCAGTAATCTGTCTACATGTTTATCTACTGACTTATAAAAAGTGAAAATGGATCATCGTCATAACAAATGTCCCACAATAGGTCACAGCAAAGAAAAATTCAACAGTGCTAATGTGAGATAATGTAAGGAAAAGTAAGACCTGTTAAAAAAAAGAATAAGTGTCCTTGTCCTTACGTGCATACCAAGCAATTTCTCAACATCGGTCTAAGAGAATCTTAGCAAAGCTGTGTTTTTTTTTTTTTATAGAAAACTGTAGCAGAAAACTGTAGCAAGGCAACTGGGATCTGCCCTTTTTGTACTCCTCTTTATTCTCAATTTATTGCTTGTTCCATGAGAAAAGCTTTGCACCAATATTTTTACAAGGATGCTAAAACATACATTGGTCTTAACAATGATGAAAAGACACCTCACAAGAAAAGCAGTTTTCGCTGGAGGGGTACCACTGTGCAACTATCAAGTCCAAGTCAAGAAAAATGAACTGAAGAGATGATTCAAGGCATGTGTATGCAGGAACAGAGGAAACAGAGCATGCTAAAGCCTTAGAGCCTTCATTTTGAACTGCAGCATGTGACATCGTCAGAGCCTGTCAATCATGAAGATAGTAAGTCCTATGCATTGGAAAGGCATTGCGACTGGACACAAGTGTGCTTTCATTTAAAGAAAACAGAAATCCAAAGCAGCTCTTTGTACTTTTCCTCTGGCCTTATCCTGAATATACACTGTCAACGCCTTTGGATAAACTAAACCTTACAGGTCTTGCTATTGTGAATACACAACAGATAGTCTCGAGCTCAACATCTTACACTTGAATATCTTACAAAACCGGGTTCTGCGCACTTAATTGTTGGGTGTAATACGATTCTATATGCAAAAAAGAGCACACAAAAAATCAGATCATCAAGCAAGTGGTCAAAAGACCTCTATGGGTTGCTGCTGCTGAGAAATGCTGCTGCCATGATATTTTTATGGTCATAACAAAACAAAAAAACAGGTGATCTCTACAAGCCTGCCAGATAATGAATTTTCAGAGAAACCTGTGGGCCACCAGATCGCCTTCATACTGATATTTCACAGCACTCTTTTTTTAAGTTGAAGTGAAAATCAGACAATCTAATGTGCATCTTTGACGACCACAGTATGGGATATAACTGCTGCATATTCAGTAGTTGCATACTGTTTAAGTAACCACAAAAAAATCTTAATAAACGTACAAGCCATTTATTGGTCTATATTTACACTTACAATTGCAGTCTATAAAATTCTGTTTAGAAAGAGTTTGTGTAGCCTCAAGGGAAACTAAAGTCATCATATGAAATAAAATATTATAGGTACACAATGGTACATCATCTTTGGGGATGTGCCCGATTTTCCCAGGTTTAATAAGGTTTTAGGAAGACGTTCAAAACCCTATGCAGCAGGGCAAATTGCATCATGGAAGAAACTTGCTCTAGGACATTGTGAATGGCTAAGAAGCTCTTTATGAGCTGACACTGACATAGAATTTAACGTGGGTAACAGATTGAGCCAAAACGTTGAAGCAACAAACAAGGTAGTGTAGCTTAGCCAACCCTCACATTTGATGTTACTTGATGGTTAAACAGAGTACATACAAACCAACCAGGCAAACAAGATGTTCCATTGAGTAAACACTGAAGAAATGCTCATAGGGATTTTCACAGTTCTTTTTAAACCTTCCCAGGGATGAAAACCCGAAATGAAAACATAGAAAGACAAGTACTTTCAATATTAGTTTCCCAAAATGTCAAACAGAATTTACAGCTGTCATCACACAGAAACATCTTGATCCAAGCTAACTCAATTATTCATGCATTTGCCATTGACACCCCTGATTTTTGTATGTCTGAAGAGGCAATGGACAAAATCATCTGGTTGGTTTTATCCAGACCTGCTCTCCAGTGCAGAAACCAAATTCCCATCATGGCGAACAAAAAGTTATTTTAATCGGGGCCTTAAGCAATTTCACCAATCCCTTCTGGCAGCTTTATTGTTGAATAGTGTTCTTAAAAAGGAAGACCGTAATATATTAATTCACACCTAATGTGTAACATTCATGCATATTCAAAGTTACATTTTACAAACACACTTTAACCACTAAGCTACAATCTTGTTGTACTATGAATAATTTTTTTTAAATGTGCTTAAAAAAAATTAAATTTCAATCTTTGAATGTCGGGTCTTGACTAATCCTTCCAGAAATTTCAAACAAGTTCTGCATTCATTGTGACAACCGAATCAGCATCAAACGCTATTTAAAGGTTCAGAAATATAAAAGTGTAAAACCACTGTATAGAGAACCAGGTGTGTGTATGCGAGTCGTGTTTAATATTTAAATCGTTTTTTTACATAGTATTATGTATATTTTTAAAAATGTTTTATAAAAACCGGTTTAAAAAAAACATTTCAATGTACTTCCCTGACTGCTTAAAATATAAAGCAACTGTAATGCAAGCATATCATTAAGGTTTCGAGTTTTCCAACACAATGTGACAAATTGAAAACTGGAGGCTTTTGTTCAGCATAGTGATTTAACAAGTTAGGACGGTATCCTTAGATGCTTTAGTACAAAAAGAGGGAGCATAAATAAACCTGCTATCTCTTCTATGGTGCTATTCATGTTCTAGCCAGTCAAATAGTATGTGATAATTCATGTTCCCTGCATAAATACGAGAAAACATAGATGATATGCTCATGTTACTTTGTGAATCTCCACGACAACTTCATCAACTAGGATCTCTGTGCATAAACACCAGACCAAAAGCCTTTCGTGGCCGTGCTTCAGAATCCTTGATACGTAGAACCAATCTTTAGCACCACAAAGTTACATAGGGAAGGGCCGCTCCAGAGCGCATAGCTGCATTAGTATTTTGAGCTGGGCTTGAATAAACTTGCAAGTATTAAGTTAACGTGAAAAACTAAGGTGAACAGTAAAATCTGGCAAAGCAATCACTGCTAGGCAGTGTGATGTTGGCAAGCGGAGCATGACAAACTGTCGGGCAGTGATAAAATAACCCAAATTTGTTTCATCTAATAGACCAAAAACATGGTTGCTTATTGCGCAAGTTGTAGTTCCACAGGCAGAAGGTGAGCATGCTTTGTTAAGTGAATTCAGTACACTATGTATTTTACGCAATGTTTTGTATTTTCAGACTTTCAAATACAGAATCTACTCAGTGAGCCTCAGTCACGGTTCAAGGTACGGAAGAATAACACATCTCGACCTATTTCCTGCAGGAATGCAGGATCACCGGATCACCAAGACGCGCTAAGCAACAGACCACTTATCGAATAGTTAGCTGTACCATTAAGTTCAAGCAGCTTTCAAAATAGTGGAATTCATTTATTCAAGATGTTTTTTGGGGCAGGGGAACTAAATCATAGTTGATCGTCACTGCTGCATCTACACCCAAATAGCGTGTATTTTCTATGCCTGCACGACACATAGCAACTGCCTCATCAGTAGTCACTTGATCACTGTGTATTAGAAGGTACCCAAGCTGAATACTCAAAAACATTCAGGCTAACGCCTGTGGAGAGCTTCCTTTCTCGTCTGTAGACTGGTGATGTTTTCTGCTGTTGGTTAAGCATCCAAGGATATTTCCAGCCTCCTCCTCCCCCTTACTTCACATTGTCACGGTTCTGGTCATTGCCAGTAAAAAATATAACAGGAGTCACAGGACTTCTTCTGTCCGTCCGTTGTCCATCCCAGAAAATGTGTTTGTTATTTTTTTATTTGCTGAAAACGAGAATCCTTATTTGTATGTATTAGGTGATACATCCTGCAAATGGTGCAACTGTTTATGCTGGCTCGTCAACCAACAGATTGGTTTGCCTGTAGTGCAAGTCATTTGGAATTTGTCGCATTCCTTTTTTCCATTAATGTCTCGGACGATGTCTTTCAAAGTTCTTCCTTTCATGTTTTCTGAAATGAACTCCTCAAAAAGGTACGGTACCCAGGATTGTCTACAAATTCGTCTTTAAACCTTCCATTCAGCACTCTCTGCCTCTTCCTTTGTCCCTGGATAATTTCTTCACCATAAAACGTGTCTACAAACTTCATGTCCGAGGCCCTAGACTGAAAGGGATTAACAAAGAAAAATGTTAGAATTGGTAAGAGATTAAGAAAATTCAGTTTCCCGTCTTTCATTCAGTCTTCCTCTATATACGAAAATAGAATAACATTGCACTCTTTAATCAGCAAGGGTAGGGCTAGTAGAACGAATATTTACTGACACTAAGTCAGTGGTAAAACCAAATCAAAAAATGAAATCCCTACTTTTTTCGATAACCTTGCAGCTGGATTTATGGTTCAGTGGACTAATGCATCCACTACAGGGACCTGTGTTGGACCTCATGGTCACAGGTTCGAATCCAGCACGTCCACTCAGCCCTTCATCCTTACGAGGTCGATAAAATGAGTAACATTAAGTGGGGTAGCAATAAACATCTGTTATTAGCACCAAGATGACCCTTCGGGCGTCAACGTGCGCTTTACAAATATGCATGTTATGTTACGTCTTGTCATAGAGGCCTGTTTGGTACTGTTGCTTTGAAATGGGAGGATAACAGCTTTAAATATTTAGGAATCCAAGTGTCATGTGATACTCATCAACTACTAATTAAAATAAGCATTGCCAGTGCCAACATTTTGGGCTTTCGTGTAGCCATGGGAAAGACACAGCTGTAGTGGTATTTATTTATTTGCATTTATAAAGCACACAAACAGGCCAGAGGCATTGTGGCGCTGTTACAAGGAATCGGCTTAGTTAAATTAACTGCCCATTGATGGTAGCAACTGCAAATTGGTATGTGTACCTGGGCATCTAATACCAGTGCCTGGCAAATGCCTAATACTTATACACAAGCCAAAACTGGCAGCTTTGCCAATGCTAGTTTTAACAGGACTTCAGTGAAAGACGCGTATTGCGCTTATAAATCGAGTGGCTGAAGGCACACCTGGTTAAGACATTTTTATTCCACCAGTTGCAGGTTTTCAACTCCAAATAAGTCATTGGGCCTCATTACAAGTCCGGTGGTAACCATGCCGGTAAAAACGGCAGGTTGTCGCCAGACTTGCAAATTTTACCGGCGCCTGGCTTGCCGGAAACACCGGGGCATTACAGCCCTGGCGGTCCAGGAATTCTGGAGCCGGTAATTGTAAATCCCCATTCCCATTTGAATTCCATAGGACTCAATGGGAATGAGGACCACGGAAGCACCGGCACAGTTAATAACTGTCAGATCTGCAGGGCACAGCAACTCCGGCAGGCAGACTTGGAGTGTGCCGGTCCGGTAACAACGGTGCCTGTAGGCTTACCGGCACTGTTGTTACTGGACCGGCACACTTGGCACACTTGTAATGAGGCCCATTATCTCTCCGAAGTCTGCTTTGATGGTAAGGCTTGATTAAAGGGGGTTAAAGATTTCCCATGAGGAGGTATTTTGGGTGCAGAGGGGCGGGAACTGAGTGAGACTGGCCATAGGGATTAGCATGGCCATGGGCAGTCAATGGGTGGGCAAATAACCAAACAACACCTAAAAGCTGTGTCCCTCCTCCTATGCCATTTCTTCCCATCTCATTTTAGGTATTCCTTGCGACACCTATAAACAAATAGCCCAAAATAAATATACATATTAAACTATCAGAAATGCGAATATTAAGTCAAAAATTGAAGATGTTGAACCTTATACCATGGGGCATATTTAATATGCTTCCATTACAACTGCCTGGTAAGACTAAATGAAGTACAAAAAGTGGGGAGAGGGTAAGAGGGCTGGGATCCCAACCAGAGTATTGAAATGCCCTGTTACCAACGGAGGATTTGGTTTCCCCAAGATAGTCTTATATCACAGAGTTTATTCCGTACGTGCGATTAGCCATTGGATTGACTAGACATCTGTTAACGCTCCAAACTGGATAAACATGCAAAGTGCTCCCGCTTTACCAACTCCCCTAGACTGCTTATTATACATGGGAAAATAATTGCCGGCACAGAATATTCCATTGACAGTTAAACACACAACCCAGGAATGGCCCAAATGTAATAGGGCTGTTAAGACTAAATATGTTCTGTCTGAAGCTTCATGCAACTCTAAGAACAAAGCAATACAAATGAATACCAAAATGATCTCATAGGCCTCATTGCACAAAAGCTGGGATATGGAGAGTGGAGCAAATACTTGCTGATAATACTCTGTTGAATTTTGATTTTCTCAAATTTAAGTACATTTGAAGTCAAAGGAAATGCAATGCTATGGCCATCTTCAACATTTGATGACATCAGCAGTACTTTTCTCGCCTTTACAGTGCATGATGTTCCTGCAATAATTTAGATCTCATCAATTTCGAATCCCCCAGAAGCTACACTGTACAAACTCCCAAAACAGTGCCCACAGTAGGAGGTGGGAATGGAAGCTTTCCAAAGGGTCTGACCCTTTCTCATTATACATTTTCAACCTCATCTGCATGCATACAGTACCCTAGTGGAAGATCTGCGTGCATCCAGGAACACCTAAAAAACATCATAATTCAGGTCCTTTTCCTCATACCTTAACCTCTCAAGAGCCACGCATGCAGGTTGAGAAGTTCTGTGTTCAGATGAAGCACCTTGCCTTCCGACTGCAACAATAGGACCGACCTCCAAGGGAGCCAGAGAGGTGGACAAACGGCCAATTGTAGAAGGTCCTGGGAACATGCCCTCCTTGCCCATTCTGGGGTTATTAGGATCAGGTGGGCCAGGGTCTTCCTCAACATCCTGAGAACCCAGGGGATGACAGCTATCAGTTAGAACGTATAGTGGAGAACAAAGACCAACTTCTCTAGGAACACGTTCCACAATCACACTGCTCGGCGGAAATTCCCTCGAGCAGAACTGTCTGCATTTCACATTGTCCTCTGTTGCAAATAGGTCCACCACCAGGGTTCCCCATTGGGAGAATATCTCCAAGATGACCACTGGACAAATCTCCCACTCATGAGAGACCTTGCTCAAAGCCTCTGCCCACCAGTTCCCCACCTAGAAACAATGATGTTCTCCAGCAACCAGAACTGTATGGCCTCCCCTGCCCAAGGGCAGTAACGCACACCCTGTTTGTTCACATAATGCATGGTCACTGTGTTGTCTGTTAACACCAGAACATGCTTCCCCCAGAGGGATGGCGTAAAAGCTGTCAGCGCTAGTCTGACTACTCTCAGCTCCAGCAGATTGATGTGGCAGTGACTCCATTTGGAACCAATGACCACTCACCAGTAGGTGACTGCAGTGGGCACCCCAGCCCCTCAAGGAGGCTTCCGTGACCACCTGGGTGTCTGGCCATGGTGCCCAGAAGGGCTCTCCCACCAATACGTTGGCCCTGCTATTTCAACAAGATAGGTCATCGGCAATCAAACCTGGGCACTTGCAGGGCATCCGCCATCTTGCCTGAGTACTGCGACTACTGTGTCCTGAGAAGCCACTTTGAAGATCTAAGAGGTGGAGGAAGGCAGATGCTTGGAGTTCTGGAGTAGGCTAGCATCTGTGCAACGCTAGTGACTCTCCTTGGAGAGCTTTCCCCGCCCGAGGGTCCAGGACTACTCAGAGGAACTGGAGCTTCTGCATTGGTGTAATGGGCGACTTCTACAAATTCACGAAGAGGCCCAGGATTTGCAACAGTGATCAAATATCCTCAAGGTCTCTCGAAAACCTGCTCTTGGGATCGACCTTGGGTGAGCCAGGCATTTAAGTATGGGAATACAAAGACTTCGGCTCTCCTGAGCTGCTACTACTGCCATCAGCTTGCTGAATACCCTGGGTGGGTAGTCCAGGCCAAAAGGGGGCACTGAACTAATGAGTGTCTCCAATGACGAACCTCAGGAACCACCTGTGCATTGGGTGGACCAGGAGGTGGAAAAAGGGGTCCAGAAGGTCTAATTACACCAGTCAGTTCTACGATTGCAGAGCCTGGAGAATTTCCTTCAACGTCACCACCCTGAACTTGTCCTTCCACAGGCACTTGTTCAAGGCCCTGAGATTCATGATGGGACCAACATCGAAGTTGTTGTCAACTGGCCCTTTGATGCACCTTTACCCCTGTGGGTGGGGGGGTTGATAATATTCTTTGCCCTTTTTTGGCCTGTGGCAGCTGTGCTGTCCTTGCAAAGGTGGTGTAGCATCTGATCGCTTTTTCATATGATATGGCATTTGTAACGCGCCTATACACAAGTGTTTCAAGGCGCGACGAGGCAGGGAGGGGGGAACAAGGGGAGACAGACAACGATCCTACTAGGCCAGGTGTCATTCAGATCGCGTAAGTGCATGGGTTGGGGGGACGGGAAAAGTGCAAGGGGGAAAGTGCAGTACAGGGTTAGTAATGAACAAGATAAATAATAAGGGCCAGCTGGTGGCAAGTGCAAGATAAGTGCAGACAAGTGCTGGGAAGGGGGGCTGTAGGGATACAGAGACAGTCCTGCAGTGCAGGGGTTGCCAGGAAGGCAGTGCAGGGGAGAGTGACTGGGCCAAGGACTGAGATTGGTGAGTGGCCCAGTTGCTGATTCAGTACAGTTTCAGTGATTTAGCAGGGGAGAGGGAGAGAGAAAGCAGAAGCAAAGAGGAAGGTTTTGAGGTGCATCCGGAACCAGAGATGGTTCTCCTCAAGTTTCAGGGAGGCAGGAAGGCTGTTCCAGAGGGAGGCCCCTGCCGCGGAGAGAGATCTCCCCCCAACTCGTTGCTTGGAGAAGCGGCTGACCCGGAGGGAGTTGGAGGCGGAAGAACGAAGTGCTCGAGAAGGAAGATATTTAGGAAGGGAGAGTTGAAGGTCATTTGGCCCCAGAAGGCCTTGTGGACAATGCAGAGGGTTTTGAACTTAATCCTCGCAGCCACAGGGAGCCAGTGTAGCGATTTCAGTCCTGGAGAGATACGGTCCCTGGGCTTGAGGCCAAGGACAAGTCTCGCAGTCCTGTTCTGGATGAGTTGCAGAGGGCGGAGAGTAGAGGCAGGCAGATTTAGATAGAGGCTGTTACATTAGTCCAGCTTCGAGAGAACTAGGGCTCTGGAGACAGTGAGCTTCTGGGGGAAGGAGAGGAAAGGAAGGATACCTCTGAGGAGGAGCAGCTGGTAGTGTGACTTCTTAGAAACGTCAGAAATGTGAGGAGAGAAGGAGAGTGTGGAGTCGAAGATGGCCCCGAGGTTTTTTGCCTTGCAGGTAGGAGCAGGAAGAGGGCCAAGAGAAGCCGGCCAGAGAGCTGCAGGGAAGGAGGGAGTGGGTGTACCGATGAGTAGAATCTCGGTCTTACTGGCATTAAGGTAGAGGTCGTTGGCGGCACACCATTCCTGCATAGCAGAAAGAAAGTCAGAGATGAGGGAAAGAGAAGAGGAGGCCGAAGGTAGCCTGAAAATGAGCTGGGTATCATCCGCATAGCACTGAAAGTTGGGGCAGAGAGTAGCGATGCGGTGGGCGAGAAGTGCCAGATACTGGTTGAACAGCCAGGGAGAGAGGTTAGAGCCCTGGGGGACACCACAGGTAGAGAAAAAGATGTCAGACAGGAAAGACCCCAGTTGGACCTGGGAGGGTCGATTTGAGAGGAAAGAGGTCAGCCAAGCCAGAGCCTGACCAGGTTATCACAGAGACGGTTGAGCAGGATGGTATGGTTGACAGTATCAAAGGCAGAAGAGAGATCAAGCAAAATGAGAACACATTGAATGTTAGAGTCAAGGTTCGAGAGCAGGTCCTCACGGATGTTCAGGAGAGCAGTTTCCGTGCTTCTGGCAGCTCTGAAGCCAGACTGATGGTCATGAAGGCTACCAACAGATTCAGCATGGAGATTAAGCTGGGAGATGGCAAGTTTCTCCAGGAGCTTGTCTGCTTGGCTAACTGTTGAACCGCCAAACCCAGCGATTTAGCTACCGGCTTGGAGTCTTACATTTCTGACTTGTCTGCTTGATGCCCAAACCGATGTCAAAAAGTGGGCCACTTTGACCAAAAAAAAACGGCCCACACCAGCATTTAGTGTTTTTGGTTCGGCCATGGGACTATTGCCCTATAGGCCAGTCTGAGCCTGAGGCGAACATTTTTTTCTTCAACTCCTTGTCGGTTGGGAGATTGGATGCTGAGGTTGAAAGGCCTCGAGTGCACTGTCACGGCCTGCACAATGAGTCCCTTGGGGTACAGGTGTGCCGTTACGAAGGAAAGATCATCCCTCGCCGGCTTGTACCTTTTAGCAAGCTTGGGGCCTAGCACAGGTCCACTTTGGCTGCGTTGAACGGCAAACCTCTTTTGGACTGTGGCCTCCTTGTCCAGTATATTGGTCAGCACACAATGCAGGAGCAGTTTCGATGGAGCACCGATTCTGAAAGCGACAACCACCTTTTGGACCAGTTTTCTGTATGGGGCGAACGAGTGCGCATACGGGATACATGTTGCATCTCAATGCCCGGGGACATGTCCAGCCCTGCATGTGTCATGTATACCCTCCACCAACTCCAGCAGCCCTGCTTGGTTGGCCATAAAATCAGGCAGCAGGTCCGCCCCTCCTGAAGGTTACAAACCGAAGGGAATATGGTCCCCTTCTTCATCAAAAATCCTCCACATGGATTTGAAGAAATCCGATCTGGGCTCCTGCACGTAGCATCAGCCCCACGGCTGATCCATCGAGAGAGGGATTTAGACATGGACCATTGACGCCTCCTATACATTGGCTGAGGTCAAGCTCGAGGGCATTGGACCTCTTTTGGCCATCTTGGTGCCGGACGAACCGGGAGTGGTTGGTATCAAGATGTGCATCATTTGCTTCCTGAATTCCTCCCATTCCTCTCTCAAAGCCCCCTTAGAAGGGTAGGACTTACCCCTTTCACCCAATGAGCTGCAGTCACTCCTATGTCTCTTTTTATTACCAGAGGAGGAGGAAGAGTGATGGAACTCACTATGTGAGTGCAACCACTTCTTCAATTTCTTTCGACGCCTACAGCCCCAAGAACTTCACAGCCGATCTAGTCTGCGATTTTCACAGAGGCCATCCTAGAACCAGTTTTGCTGAGCGTTCCCTTACTGCCTTTGGTTTCATGGACTGACAGGAAGCGCATTATTTGGTGTCAGGTTCCACTCCCAGACACCGGAGAGAGATGTTGTGAGGCTCTGTGCGAGACATGGGAGTTGTAGTCCCTGATGCGTTTGAATCCTGATGGCTTGGGCCACGCCATTCTGATGGAGGTTCAAATCGAAAATAAATTGAGACGTATTTCGAACAGTGTGTGGAAAGAAATTAATTGCGGTAAAGGGGCATAGTGCATTCCTTAAGTACGACGGCTGATGTCACATCTGCAGTTGAGGAATGGTGCAGTCGAGACATGAGGAAGTTGAGACCTCTAGCCGCACCACGCCCCCTGTCGAAATCCTCCAACCAGCGGGGACTGAGGGGGATAATCAATCAAGATGAGGAATATGTGGGAGAATGCAATCCATTGAAGTGATGTAGAGTAGGTTTGGTAATAGTCATGTCCAGCCAGGCACCAGCAAAGCTAAGAGGTAGTTGTCGTTCCTGAGATCCCATTTTGAATTACCTGGATTATTTGCTGCAGGGGGTGGGTGCTGATGGCCAACATAAAGGTCCTTGTACTTCTGTTTGCGGAAGATGCCCTCATCCTGTCTCAAACAGATAAATATGCTGAGTAGCAGCATTGAGCTCAGATAAACAGTTCCACGACCAAGGTGATGATCATGGGGAACAAATCTGCCGCTAGGTGAAAGAGTCGAAGGACAGTCACTGCTGAACGTAGTCCAGTATTTGGACTACCTGGTCATCCTCAGTCTCTTGGAAGTCTAAATTGGAGGAGTGAGTTAGACCTGAAACAGGTAGGAGGGGAATTCTGCCCTTCAGCCAGGGATTTGGGGGTTTGTACATTTTCTGCTCCTTTTTTGATTTATTGGTTTGGCTGAAACATCATCCTTTCAACATAAATAAAATACAATTTTACAACGTTTCATTTAATATATTCCATAATCATTATTTAAATTTCTCTTAGATAAAAACAACATAATATATAATCTCCAACGTATTCTTACATTTGCTATAATTCAATAATTCACACTTAAATCCCTCTAGATAACAGCCTTACCTAATTACAGCATTCCTAAATTTAATTTTTTTAAGTATTCCCCATCTCAAGTGCTTTGAAAAATCTAATTGTTGCTAAAACCAATGGGACTTATATTCCCCACAAAAAATCATTGCCCAGGCTTTATCCTCAGATAAATCTCTAAAATTCAAGAAATATTTTTTATATACAATTGACTCAGTGAATTCCATTTTGGGCACATTGTAATCAAGTGTCTTAATGTTTCAATGTGATTTGCACAAAATTGACAATTTTACGATGCCATCACACCTTTTGCTCTAATCCCCATTATCTCTCTTGTTATCCACAAATGTAAGCAGAGATTTCAGAAGCTTCTCTGGATTTTATCAGAAGCTTCTCTGGATTTTAGCATATGGGAAGTGACTTAAATACTTGGGCAATGAGTTCAGTGGGATACATTCATATATATAATTCTTAAACACCTTTCATTTATGGCACTCCTCTATGGTACAACACCAATCAAATCGCCAGAACCTAATTTTCGCCCTATCGAGCCTAGCAATTAGGATTTAAAGTGAAATATTAGCTGCTTTTAACAAAGTCAGACAGTCCACCTTCCACCCTGACATGATACCTATTCGGTGGTCCTTTATGAGTCTGATTTTTAAGACCATTAATAACGTATGATTTGAATCGGAACGCCCCATCCCAGTAATCCTACAACCCTCTTCCAAAATGTACTCTAACTTATTCCAATCAAGATTTCCCAGGAATAATTTACCTTCTAATCCATACTTAATGGTTGGCACCAACTTCTGTTTATAAAACGACAATAAAGGCTCATAGGATAACCATCTAAAATCAACCCCTCGGTGGCTGCTGTAGTTATCTTTAATGTTCATTTCTAAATGGGATTTCTGCCCCAATAATCACCTGCCTGAATCCCTAGATATCTATCCCCGTTGACGGTCACTAGAGGGGATTTATACATTCTCATGGACAACATTTTTATTTTCTTCACTGATTTGGGCTTTAAAATCGTCGCATTTAATTTTTTCGTGTTGACTATAAACCCATTTTTACGACAATATAAATCTAGCATTGTTAGTTGCCTCTGAAGGCCCACAGATGTTTGATCCATAAAGAGAAGATCATCCACATGGAGAAGCCATGAGATTGGGTATAACCCAAGTTTTGGTCGAAAGGTTCTCACTTTCCTCAAGTAAACAAGTAAATCCCAATGTCTGCTATATAAAGATTAAATAAAGCAGGGGCCAATATACACCCCTGCTTTAGTCCTTTGGCCATCGGGATCGATTTAGATAGGTGTCCTTTGCAATTTAAACTTACTTGTATTGACCTCTCGGAATGTAACTCTTTTGTGATAGCAAGCAAATTGGCAGGACAACCCTATTTTTCCAACTTAGTCCACAATTTAGCACGATCAACCAAGTCAAATGCTAGTTTAAAGTCGATGAATGCCAAAAAAACTGGTTGACCTCAGCGATTTAATTGTTCGTTAATTAGCGCTAAGGATACCAAGATTACTGAGGTTCCCAGACCCGCAAGGAATTCTGACTGAAACATGCCAGATATTCATGTTTCTTTTACACAGGCCTGCTTCAAAACCAGTCCTGGAAATATTGTTGCTGAGAAATCAGGCAAAGCTATTGGCCGATAATTTGCAGGGTCATTCCGGGCACCCTTCTTATAAATCGGGACTACCACTGCCTTTCTCCAAGAGTAAGAGACCATTCTATCATGCAAAAGGGTCTTGAACATTATTGCCAAAATGTTTGTTCATTCATCCGGATGAGCTTTCAACGTCATGTTATATATCCCATCCGGACCGGGAGCTCATGAATTACTTATCTTTACTATGATCATTTTAATATCTTCCTGATCATATGGAAGTTCCCAATGAGTTGTCTCACATTTTTCTTTTTCCCGGTCAGCTTGTTTATTGGCAGCAAAAAGAGCTTCAAAGTGGGCAATCCATACTGCCTCTAATATCGGATTTGACTGCAAAGCAGCCTGATTAGGAGTATTTGTATAGTTTAGCAAGGACCATTGTGCGACACTATTTTTAGATGCTAGATCTGACAGCATTTATTCTGCATCACTTTGCATCATTAAAATGTGTTCATTTGGTAGTTCCAAACGCCTAGTTCCTTGAATTAGGAGCTGATTTAATAAAGTTGGATACTCGTTTATCTGATTTGCATTTTCACTAAACTGATCAGATTTTCCTTGTATGTATCACTTATATGAAACAACCAAGTAGTAGTCACAAATCGTGATAACTTTTTGTGTGTGGAATCACCTCTAAGTCTGCTATCCATCCATATTAGATCCTTGTAACAAAGAAATAATCAAGTTTTTCCATATGCTGACCACTAGACCATGTGGGGCGCAGAGGCATGTCACCTTTTAAAGTGCCATTTACTATAAGGAAACCTTTGATTTCCATTAGGTCCATCCAGGTGTGTGTTACTGTTTTGCCCAAGTTGTACTGGACAGACAAGAGATACTGAATTCCCCAACTATCACAACCCCCTGTAAAAGGGGTTCCAGAGCGCATAAATCCAATAAAAGCACCACTCCCTCATTAAAGGCCCCCATGGTTCTCCCCCAAAGTGTTCCAGTATAATGATTCAGGCTGACTGAACCAGAACCCTGTCTTGTCGCCTTTGAGCAGGAAAGTCTCGATAATTGCAAGAACCCATTTGTGGACGACCATTGCTGCAGGCCCAAACCCAGGCCATTTCTACACACCGTTAATATGCCTGATGGACATCTGCAACTTTCACCTTTACATGCCTTTATTTGGTAGAGTGAGTACCCATCTAAAACGTTGTCCTCTCTCAACCATGTCTCTTGTAGACAAAAACCATCTAGGGGAACGAGAGGATTAGCCTATTTCCGTAGAAGATGTTTATATCCTCTCGTGTTCCTGCTCCCCATTTGAATATGAAGTAAATCTAACCCCTTTTCTTTTGCTGCTAGTTAATATCGGGTTTCCCTGCTAGGACCCCTGGGAGCCAAGACCGCTCATTTTACCGCTGGGTGAAGTCTTTGCTATGAACACATTCAATTTGTCAATCACCCCCTCACCCACTCGCCGAGTGGTTTCCCCGTGTACATGTAATCTTCAGCGGGAGAAATTGCGGCTGTGGAATGATTTTGGTTGAGGCTGGAGATTAATAGAGCCTCACTTGTTGCATTTACCAATCATTCACTTTAAAAATGACATAGGCAAGAGGATGGAACTATGGCCCCCTCCATGATTATGTCCCTTATCAACCTTGATGGAATACGTAAAAACACTCACTGCAAATCTTTCTCATTTACAAATTCGACCTGATCTATATCTCTTGATCGGATAGATCTTAATTGTGGCATCATAGCAAATAATGCAAGAACATTTGATCTATTCATTATCCAAGGAGCATTACATTCTGCCAAAAGATTCCAAAAGAAGTCAACACCCCTCGTTCACTTTGTAGCCTTCATCTAGTTCCAAAATTGGTCCCTCCCCTCGTTTTAGAAGATCTTGGAGAGGATCACAGGAATGTTCACATAACCATTCTATAACCACCCATGAAATCAGTTGAGGGTCTATTAGCTTTAATTCATGTCGCTCATCCGTTTGCTCTCTCTTTCCCACCCACTGCTCTGAGTTATAATAGAAGTAGAAAGGAAAGGCAATGTATTACTCTTGACCTCTTCTGCTATAAGGTCAAGAAAAATGTGGGCTGAGCCCCAAATACTGGGTTAGCAAGTTCAGGCGGTGATGTTGTTTCCATCGAACTATCATTAAAACACTCTGGTGGATTGTAGCAGGCCCCCACCAGGTGGGAGATAAGATGCAGGGCCATTGGTAAGAATGAGTTTGGAATTTCCTCTACAGAGTGAGTAGTTTGATTTAAAATATCTCTGGCCAGCAAGGTACTTGAGGTTTCTACCTCTTGAGATGGGCCTGTTGCATACTGGTTCTCATTGTCTGTTTTACTGCCAATTTTCTTTTTCTCCCTGTCGATTTGTTCCTCTTTGAAGGGAGCATCAACTGGCCTTTGGTCGGTAGTGTTAGGGCTCTAAGAACTTCCTGCAGCCCGTCACGTGTGATCTTGTCAAGACCTTCTGATTTTGAGATTTTTTATTTTCTTTTATCGACTTCACCAACTTCTTCTTTATAATTATATCAAAGACTGGTTCAGGAGGGCTCTTATCTTTTAGCTCACCTTCCATGATGAAAATAGTTGGGTGTATATTCCAATTCCATAATGTCCTATTCTTGGCTCTTGTATGTAGATATACCCAAACTGTCATCATAGGACCCTGACTGGGGGATAATATCCCCCTTCTTGTGTTGGCAACCCTTTCCCTGACAACCCTCTTAACGCTTGTGGGGCATGTGGGGAAGGGTAAGGTCTCGAGACGTGAGTAATAATTCTATTTCCTCTGCAGGGCCCTTAATATACCTTTTCTCCTCTAAGCCATTGACCTTTGCCATTATTGTTGAAAGCAAAAGCATCTGGTCTGTACTCTTTTAATTTAGTGTTTCATATATCTTAAACAAAATATTAAAAGTCATGCTCATTGTTGACAATGTTCCTTCTATTGTCAAGGCCGCCGGATTTGTCATGCCAAAGGATCTTCTCAGGGTCTGGTGAATAAAGGACACTGAGAAGTTTGTGGATTAGTCTGGGGAATCTGGATAGAGAAATGGAGACGCTAATCATTTCCTCTGT
Source organism: Ambystoma mexicanum (assembly GCF_040938575.1). Lineage (NCBI taxonomy): Eukaryota > Metazoa > Chordata > Amphibia > Caudata > Ambystomatidae > Ambystoma > Ambystoma mexicanum. The sequence goes on along the minus strand of NC_090935.1, from coordinate 1,268,467,987 downwards.
CGTGGAGAAGATCCCACCTCTCACCACTATCTCCACCATGGTCCATTACCAAATCCCTTCCCGCTCCTGTATGTAATTGTTGGACGTCCGATATATTTGATAAGGCTGTTTTGGGTATATAAGGGGTCGAATTTTCCATCCTCTGTAAAGCCGGTGTATCATCAGTTGTGCTAGCCTCCAATGCATTATTTGTGCATTCTGTATGTACTTGCGAGTGGAGTATATGATTATTCTTGTCAAAATGAACCTGTGCCTTTGACATTAATTGGGGAAATTGATACTGGTGCAGGCGCCTTAAATGGTTATTCTCCTTTAATTGTGGCAATCTTTCTAATTACTTCAAAGGAGAATCAAAAGAGAATCGAAAGGCAATGAGATCTAGCTTGTATCTCCCAAATCCAATGCTTCTATTTGCCTTGCCCCCACCAAAAGGCGGTGTCTGAAATCTCTGCGAAGGATACTAAATGGTCGATTGGACAGTCAGTATGATGTGGGAAAGAGTCTGCAATCTTAGCGTAGTGAAGTTTTAGATTTGCCATGCCATCTATTTCCCCGCCACCTCTTTTTTCTGAACAGAACACCTAATATCCTGTATGTAAAGTGATGGTTCCCTTACCTCCAACTCGTGTAGTCTGCAGCCTCTGTTCTGCAATTTAATTTGGAGCGGGCCTTTGTAGTCCTGGGGGTAGTTCTCCTTTTTCTTTAAACCCTGGCATGGCCATTTTCAACATGTATGCATAAGACATGCTGAATCTAAAAGATATAAAACTAGTCGCCACACTTACCCCTATACAGTTGTTCCGCCACTACTGTAGTGTCACCATACGGCTTAGGTTCCTGAGGCCCTGATCCTACCAAACAGTACATTTGCAGTGCACTATCCGAGTGTGTGTGCACAGCCAGGGCCTTAAGTATGTCTTGGGTTCTGGGCGGGGCTTATGGCAACAATTTCTTTCAAAATATCAGTTTTAAATAGCTCCTGGGCAACATCGCTAAAAACAGTAAAATCCTTTGCAGACAAAGTTAAATTGAGCAGCAATATCAGATGAGCTGTCACACCGTTCCACACAAGAAGAGAATAACTGTTCTCGCAGCCTCCAGCCGGGGGTTCAAACAAACAGCCAAACAGTGCACTCTTCGAGTACAATCACCCATTAGATCATACGAGGACGCCAACTTTCCAGCCACACGACATTACTGAAAACAAGGACTGCACTGTAAATGAAAATCCACGGCGCAGCGCGTCAGGGTTGTGATAAGTCTGTGCATGCTTATATAAGCTTGCGGTAAAACAAAATTTCCTCTTGAAACCGTGCAGAACATCAGTTTTGGTTTTTCTGACCTGCGGTCTTTTGTGGGCTGTGAACTACAACTCCCGTGAGTTTTTGTAATTCGCTTCCCTATTTATTCTTTGCCAGGCACGTTAGCGCGGTGCATCAGGGTGGTGATAAGTCTGCGCAAGTCCGCGCAGGACATGGCTGGACGGAGTTGCTAACAGCTGGGACTTACACCCTACTGCTCGTAGTTTGCCATATTGCATATAGGTAAACTATTATGCTATTCTCTTGTACTTGGGGGAGTATAAAGTTGCTGTTCTGTAACTAGATACGTATTCATTGTGCAAAGTAATCTAGCTTAGTATATGTAGCTTTTGCCTATCAGGACTTCAGAGTTAAGGGCACTACCACTCCGGTTTCCAAACTATTACCTAAGGACTCTAGCAATGGGGAAAACACCAATATATGATTTGAAAATAGTCATTCTGAATACACGCCCCCTGGATAAGTCTGCCATAGATATACATGACTATATCCAGGATAATCAAATGGATGTCATGTGTATCCCAGAGACCTGTTACAGGACTCTAGCGGCCCTAATATTGATATGGCCACTCCCAAAGGCTATAGATTCTTTGGGTAAAACAGGGAAGTGGGTAGGGGGGAGGAGTGGCTGCCAAAATTTGACACAAGCTTGCCTTTTTTCAGACTCCCACTGTCTGTGCAGGTTGTGAAGTTCTGTGTATTAAGACAACACCTACACCCAACACCTGTTTGAATATTTTACTACTATATCGTCCGCCTCACGATATGAATTTAAACAAACCTAATTGCTCCACCATTATATTGGGGAGATTTTAACAGGCATCAGGGGAAGGAGTCGGACCCAGATGCACGGGATCTGGAACAATTGCTGCAGAATAATTAGTAAAGATCCTACTCACAAACAGGGTAATATCCTGGATTGGGTTGCGATAAGAAATTTACTGGCCACCACTTTGACGGTTGAACCATGCAAATGGTCTAACCATTTCTTTGTTAGTTTTCATCTCCCCCCCCCCCTCTTTCTCACGCAAAGACAAAATGCCATAAAAAAGTAGTCAGTAGAAACCTTAATAATAACATGAAGGCGGCTGATCTAGAGATCTGCCTTAAAATACTCATGGACTCCACTATGGATGGAGACTCTACTGACATACTAGCAGCAGAATATGAACAGTGCATAATTAAGTTATTAGACAAGATTGCCCCTCTAAAACCGAAGGTTGTCAGAGAAAAATTGAACAGCAAAAAATGGTTTACAACAGAATTGGCAGAAGATAAACAGATTAAAAGAAAGGCAGAACGAGTCTGGTTAAAATTACAGACTCAGGAGAGTAAAGATAAATGGAAAGAGTTAGATCAATTCTACCGAAAGGACATTTTCAAAGCAAAACAAGATTACTTCAATTCCCAAATACAGAATGCTAAGAATGAGACAAATAAACTGTATGAAGTTTTGAAAACCTTAGAAAAACCGCAGGTTCAAATAAATAAGCTCGACCCCACTCAAGAAGATTGTGAGGGATCTCAAAATGCTTTCTCTGACAAAATTAAGATAGCGCAAGCTAGTATTGTACAAAATTAAGCCTGACTTGCGTCCAAAACAGTGCCTATATATCTGAAAACTACAAAGCAGATGACTTCTACCCCATTTGCCTTCAAAACCACCACGAGCAGTGAATTAGTGAAGGTACTCAGAACAATGCATCCCACTACCTGTTTGGAGGACATTATCCCTGCAAGAATTATCCTGGAGCATCTGAAAATGTTCACCCTGCTTCTACTACGCTTTGCTAATGCCACATTTACTAATAACTATGTGCCAGCATTAGTGAAGAAGGTGACGGTCATCCCCCTGTTAAAGAAAGCAGGACATGATCATTAGAATTGTAGGATGGTTGATAAACTTGAAACTATTCAGTTACAAGAACATGTCGAAAATCAAGAGGTTCTTCACCCCAAACAATCGGGATTTAGATTGTCCCGTGGTACAGAGACTGCCCTCCTTGAACCACAGTCGGTAATGCTTAACATCATCGATAGGAGTAAGACGGGCTGCTGATGTTGTTAGACTTATCAGCAGCCTTTGACCTTGTAGATCAGGAAAAATTACTGGCTAAACTGGCAGACTATGGAGGGTGCTTTAATGGAGCTATTGACTGGATTAGGTCACTTCTCTCAGAGAGAAAATCCGGAATTGGCTGGGGTGAGGCATGCTCTCAGCCAGAGTTCATCAAATGCGGTGTTCCACAGGAAGCATGTATCTCCCCGATTCTATTAAATATATTCTGCTGCACTTTATGTGACGTTTTGGATGCACTGGGTGTGCGATTTTCCAACTACGCAGATGACACCGAGTTAATCCTTGAATTGAGCGGTATTTACATGGATTCACATGCTCATGAATATTCCCCGTCAGGCACTGATCTCTGCGTCATACTGACCACAGCCAATGACTGCCCTCTACCTAAGCCCCGCCTCTGGCAGCCATCTTCAGATTTGGTAGCACGTGAAGTGGCAGTATGACGAAGTGAAGAGCCGCAGAGGGGTAGGCGGGAGGGATCACATGTGAATCCATGCCAGACCCATGCTGGAGAACAACAGTTACAGGTAAGTAACTTGTTCCTTCTCCAGCATGGGGTCTGGCATGGATTCACATGCTCATGAATATAAGAATAAATAGCAGTACACACATGCACAACCACGGGGGGTGGCAAAAGGCTCAACATTAAGCAATACAAATAACTCAACATTAAGCATCTCTTACCTCCTCACCAGGCTCACCTTAAGCGAACAGGTTGCGCAGCACTGCTTGGTGGACCCTGGACTCCTCCCTGGAATCCCGATCGACGCAGTAGAATCTCGTGAAGGTGTGCGTCGACCTCCACGTAGCCGCCCTGCAGATGTCCAGCAGGGGCACACCAGATAAGAACGCCGTAGTAGCAGCGATCGCTCTGGTCGAATGGGCTCTCGGACGGCCTGGCAGCGGTCGGTTAGCCAACCGGTGACAGTGCATGATGCAGCCGGAGAGCCACCTGGAAATAGAAGACTTCGAGAGAGCCTTCCCTTGATTCACAGGTCCAAAGTTCACGAACAGCTGTGATGTCCTCCGGAAACTCTTTGTGCGGTCCACGTAGAACTTCAGCGCTCTAGCCACATCCAGCGAGTGCAAAGTCCTCTCGGCCGGCGACGAAGGAGGAGACGGGAAGAAAACAGGTAACACCAAGGGCTTGTTAAGATGGAAGTCCGACGGCACCTTGGGCATAAAGGAGGGGTGCGTCCTAAGCACCACCCTCGAGGCATGGAAAGTCAAGTACGGTGCTTTGCAGGATAGGGCCTGGATCTCTCCCACTCGTCGTGCGGAGGTAATGGCCACCAGGAACGCAGTCTTCCACGACACAAACTTCATCGGTGCGGAGTGCATCGGCTCGAATGGGGGCCCCAGGAGCCTAGTCAGCACCACGTTAAGGTCCCACGCCGGGGCCGGGGCCTTCACCGGCGGGAACGACCGGAACAGTCCTTTCATAAACTCTTTTACCAGTCGATGGGACCACAGGGACGTCCGTCCTGTGGTTCTGGTATATCTGGAGATCGCCGCCAGATGAATCTTAATGGAGGCATGGGCTAGCCCAGCCTTTGCCAGCGATAGCAGGTACGGCAGCACTTGAGGGGCCGTAATCCATAGGGGGTTGATCTTCTGTGCTCGGCACCAGATAGAGAACCTCTTCCACTTATGACCGTAGCATTTGAGAGTCGAGGACGCCCTGGCCTTTGCAAGAACCTCTCTGCAATCGGCCGGTATATCGTAGCCTCCAAACTCTAGCGCTGCAGGAGCCAAGCCTGCAGGTTCAGCGACGCCGGGTCGTGGTGGAAGATGGCGCCTCCTTCTCTGGAGAGAAGGTCCGCGTCCGCCGACAGCTTGATGGGAGGGGACGTTGACAAGTCCAGAAGGTCAGGGAACCAGATCTGCCTCGGCCACGCCGGTGCGACGAGGATCATCCTGCACCGGGACCTCTTGAGCTGGCTGATGAGTCGAAGCAGCAACGGCAACGGAGGGAACGCATACAGGTATAGGCCGTCCCAGGGGAACGAGAACGCATCGCCCATGCTTCTCGGCTGGGGAAACCTGCTGGCGAACCTCTTGTACTTCGAGTTCGTTGCTGTTGCGAACAGGTCGATTTGGGGTTTGCCCCATCGTCGGAAGAGTTGATCCACCTGATCCTGGCGCAGTTCCCACTAGTGATACGCGCGCAGCTCTCTGCTGAGCGAATCGGCAATGGTGTTTCTTTTTCCTGCCAGGTGGAAGGGAACCAGGAACATCCCCTGGGCGACCGCCCAGTGCCACAGATCCTGTGCCTCCTTGGATAGGGCTGGGGATCTGGTGCCTCCCTGTTTCCGTATGTAAAACATTGTCGCGGTGTTGTCCGTGAAGATCCGCACCACCTAACCCTTGAGCGACAGGAGGAACGATTTGAGAGCCCAGAACACGGCTCGGAGTTCCAGGACGTTGATGTGCAGGAGCCTCTCCTCCGGGAGCCAGAGGCCTCTTGCGTGGAGATCTCCGGTGTGGGCACCCCAACCTTCCAGGGAGGCGTCCGTCGTCACCGTCTCCTGGTACGCCGGCGTCTGAAAGTCCTTGCCCGCCGTGAGGAGCGCTCAAACGCCCCACCACTGAACCGCCCGCCGGAACACCTCGTTGAGGGGGACCCTGTCTTCGAAGGTGCCCGTCGCCTGCATCCAACGGGCGTCGAGAAATTCTTGAAGAGGGCGCATCCGTAGTCTGCAGAGGCGCACCAGGTAGATGCAAGAGGACATCATCCCCAGGAGGGACTTGATGGACCTCACCCTGGCCACGTCCGTGGCTAGTAGGCGCTGCACTTTGCCTAGAATGGTCTTCGTCCGTTCTTCCGACGGGGCTGCCAGGTGCCTCACTGTGTCAAGCTTAGCTCTCAGAAACAGGGCCAGGTGGGACGGCACCAGGTGGGACTTTGGGTAGTTTATGGTGAATCCCAGGTCTGTGAGTAGCTGGACGGTCCTCGCAGTGTGTTCGACGGCGAGTTTCCTCGTCCTTGAGCGGATGAGCCAGTCGTCCAGGTAGGGGTAGACGTGAATCCCCTGCAGGCGCAGCTGCGCCACCACTGGTGCTAGGCACTTGGTAAAGACCCTGGGGGCCGACTTCAATCCGAACGGCAGTGCTCTGAATTGGTAGTGGCGTCCCTGGACGACGAACCTGAGGAACTTTCGGTGACCTTTGAGGATGGGAACGTGGAAGTAAGCATCCTCCAGGTCCAACGACGACAGGAAGTCGCCTTCCTCCAGCTGTCCCAGTACGTGCTGGAGGGTGACCATCCTGAACTTCTGTGATCTGATGTATTTGTTCAAACGAAGGTCCAGGATGGGGCGCCAGCCGCCCGTCTTCTTCCTGACGAGGAAGTACCTCGAGTACACCCCGGAGCCTCTTCGGAACAAGCTCGATGGCGCCTTTCCTGAGCATCGCCCGTACTTCCAACAGCAGTTGCGGGACGTGATTTTCCTTCCTGGCCACAGGTGGAACGTGAGGGCACCTCTTCAAGAATTCGACAGTGTCCTCTTGCCAGGGTATCCAGCACCCAACGGTCGGTGGAGATGGACTTCCACACGCCGACGAAATTCGTCAGCCGGCCTCCCACCGGGGTGCTTCGGTGGGGGCCCGAGACCACGGCCGGTTCAGTCCTGCTTGGAGGTGGTGGCCTTGCCGCCCTGGCCACCTTGCCGACGGCGGCGAGGCGCTCCCTGCTTGCCGCGACCCCTGTAGGCCTCCTGAGACGAGGAGCGTGCTGCCTGGCGGTAGGACGACGAGCCACCGCTGGATCCCTTGGAGGCACCCTGTCTGCCTCCGGAGCTCCGAAAGGGCCGTCGTTGCTGAAGGGCTCCTAGGGCGCTGGCCGTCTCCGTTTTTATGGCTTGGAGGGATTCGTCCACCGCCTTCCCGAACAAGTTGCTGCCGTCGAACGGCATGTCCAATACCCTGGTCTGGACGTCCTGACGGAAGTCGGTCGCCCAGAGCCAACCCCGTCGTCGTAGGCAAACACCGTTGCCCAGCTGGCGGAACCCGGTATCGGCAATATCGGTTGCCACCGTTATGGCGTGGTCCGACGCCACCTCGCCCTCTTGCAGTATTTCCAGGGCCTCGGACCTCTTGTCGTCCGGCAGGAAGTCCAATATGGGGCCCAGATTAAACCAGAGCTCCCTGTCGTAACGGGCCACGATCGCCAGGGCGTTGGCCGCTTTGATCGTCGTCGCCGCCGACGAAATGACCCGCCGCCCCATGGGGTCCAACTTCTTTCCCTCGCCGTCCGGCGGGGAATTCGACGTCGAGGCTCCTGACCCCGCCGCTTTCTTCTTCGCCACCGCCGAGACAACCGAGTCTGGCATTGGCTGGGCCCTGAGGCACAGGGGAGCGGTTTCGGGGACCCGGTACTTCTTCTCGTACCGGTCCCGTTTGGCTGGTGCCGTGGAGGGGTTTTTGAGAACCGACAGGCCCTCCTCCTAGATGTCATCGATTAGGGGCACCGCGATGACCGTCTTCCTCTTGGCCTCCTGGCGCTGATAGAGGAAACCTTCCTTTTTCTGCTCCTCCGGGCAGAGCTGGAACAATTCGGACGCCCTGGCGATCATGGCGTGGAATGAGCCAATCTCGTCGGGCGGCGAGGCCCGTGCGACGGGAGACCCGTTCCGTCATCATCGCTGTCGCCCTCAGAACCCGTCGTCGAGCCCAACGCACCGTCATCTCCCGACTCGTGGGAGGATGAGGAGGGAACTCTAGGCCTTACGGGGGCGAGCGGAGGAGAGGGTTGGGTCCTCCATCGTTTGTTCTGAGGACTTCCCGACGGGCCAGGGTGCGGGTCCTCCGGCCTGGGCCATGGGAATCTCGTCCTTATCTCAGAGCATAAGGACTGGATGGCAGACAAAATGGCCGCCGAGCCATCCTGAGGCCTAGGAACCGGCTGCGCCGGAAGGGAAGGCCGTTCTTCCTCACCATCGTCGTCTTCCTCGGTTATCTCCTGAGGATCTTCCTGACGGGATCGAACCTTCTCGAATTGGACTTTGAGGTTCCTCACGGCCTCGGTCAGTTCCTCCTCCGAGGCTGACTCCGAGCTCGAGGAGGGCACCGTGCCCCCCCTCGCTTCTTCCATCATGGCGGCCAAAACGATGGGCTGAAAAGAGGATTCCCTCCTTGGCGGCAGGGAAACTCTAGTCCCGGAGGCAGTCTCCGCTGGCGGTGTCTCTGCCGGCTTGGCCAGAGTCGCCGCGATAGCCTCGATAGAGGCCTTCGCCTGCTGGGTAGGGGCATTCACCACCTTAGGTGCGTCCCGGGCCTTCTCCTTCGGGGGAGGGGCGACGCCTCGCTCCCCCTCTTCCGAGATCGGACGGGGCTTCTCCCGAAGCTTACCCGGGGTCTCAGACTTTCCCTTCCCCGAACCGGAGCGTTGGCTCGTGGTTGACGGTGCCGGGGAAGGTGCGCCCTGCCTAGCGACTGAAGAGCCCGACCTTTCGGCGCTCCCGGAGCCAGCGGACTCGTGGCGCCTGGCCTGGTGTTGGGCCCCCGTCGCCGGGCGCCCGCATAGGACTTAGAAGCCCGCTCGGACCCTTTCTTCTTCTTCTTCTCACCCGTCGAGCCCTTCTCCAACCAGCTTGCGAGACGGGATCGACGGTCCCTCATGGTCCGCTCCGACAAGTTCTTGCAGAACTGGCAGTCCTTCTCTACATGAGTCTTGTCCCCATGAAGACAGTAGAGGCATCGCAAATGTTCGTCTTCCTTAAACACATTCTGCAGCCTGCATCCAGGGCAGCTGCGAAACAGCTTGGGTCCGGGCGACAAACTTGCATCCTGGGCCATCTTGAAGTAGGCCGCGAATCTTGTGGAATCCTCCAAGAAGTTGATTCGACGAAATCTTCACCCTTGAGGGGCGTAGGAAAATCCCGCAACGGGTAGCCGTTAACGGGAGTAGAAACGTTGGAGCTTGATGCTCGATTAACCGAAAAAAAGTGAAAATTCACCTGAAAAAGCGCGAAACACGCAGTAAAAGCTCGAGAGCTAAGCACGAGGACTCCCAACACTTGAACGTGCGGTAAAAATCTGAAGATGGCTGCCAGAGGCGGGGCTTAGGTAGAGGGCAGTCATTGGCTGTGGTCAGTATGACGCAGAGATCAGTGCCTGACGACGGGGAATATTCATGAGCATGTGAATCCATGCCAGACCCCATGCTGGAGAACAAAAGTGTACGAGGCTATATAAGACTGGATGATCACAAATGGTTTATGTCTAAACGCAAATAAGACTGAATTTCTTATATTTGGATCTACGCAGTCACGTGCCAGACTCTCCAAGATGTATGAAGGCTTTCCTATAGAAAATCACTATATTAAAGTAGTACCCAGAGTAAAGACCTTGGGAATCACATTGGAATCATTGTTGGGCGCGGAAGCCCATGTTAGTTGCATAGTCTAGAAAGCACAATATCATCTTAGACTGCTCCAGTTAGTAAAGCGAATAAATGTGGTGTCCAGATTAAGTCACTCGGCTGTCACTAATGACACACCCTAGATCGGTCCTGACAAAGGCATCTAAATAACCACTGCCAAAAAGTCTCAATATCATTCATTGGTTGCTACTTCGACCACTTGAGATCATTTGATGACTGGTGAATTATGATTGACAATCTCCAGAATGATCAATGATGTTTGATCAATTATTTTCATAAACCAATATAATTTAATTTGTGATCGCTTTTATTCATAAACCACTAATATAAAATAATCTGTTTGTTTAGACCGTATTGTTATTCTTTTCATAACTTTGAGGGCCCATTATCTCTCCTTATATTTAGAAATGTACGCAAATCTGCTTGTCAACACATATTACTATGGTTTTGTAAATACTCCCTACACATTACGCTTATTCAGTCCATTAAATTGACAAACTGATTCATACACGAGTTCTCATGCCCTTTCTGAATGCATAACTTGTATTCGTATGATCTACCCACACTTTCTCCCTCCTTTACATAATTCACATGTGAAACCTGGTTCTGCTACACACAAAAATGTCATTTACTTTCATTACAAAAATAAAATTTTGATTATCTTATACCATATTCAATGGGAATATTTTTTTTTCTCCGAGTTTAACCCCATTACAGCAGAGGCAAAGACAGATTAGGGCCTGAGCGGGCAAGGCCCAGCCGAGATCTGTAAATGCCCACTCAGCAGAGCTGTGTGGGGATTAACAGAGGTTAAGGTCACTGCGATGGCCCAACTACATTAGCTGCAGGCCCAACTTGCTAGACGATCCTGACAACGCCTCTGCATTACAGCCTATAAGGCAATGGCTGGAGCAAGCACCCTATGCAGTAGTGAGCTCTGGGGACACGTTAAAGCAGATATTTTACACAAAGTTGAAAATGCATGTGTAAAAACATATTTTAAAAAATCCCCAGTGTTTCCCTGCAATTTTGGTGCACGAGGAACCAGGCTTAAACACGGAAGGTAAGAATGCAGTACTTAGGCCCCTCTTTTATGGGCCAGAGTGGGGGCCACTGTGGGAGATAATGCTCATAAAATTCATTTACAGGAAAGATTAGGTCTGAGAAGTGCCAGTGCATCTGTTTCCTCATTAGCTGTAAAGCTCATCATGGAAATATAAAAGGAGGCAGTAAAAGTCTCTAAACTTGAGATAGCACTCTCCAACCTTAGGATATGTTTATATTGCAATTTGAAAAGTTCTGAGGGACAGGTGCCATCTTTACACAACATTGTCCCACTGAGGTGTGCATTCTTTATGTAAAATATCAGTTTGGCATTCTCCCCTCAGTCTGATGATAGGGAGATGAGCAATTGGTAAGCCTCACTAGTTCCTATGCTCATCCGGTAAGGGCAGAAATCTTCACCCCAATTATGTTTTCTCTGAAACCACTATGTTAACCCAGGCAAAGCATTCTCAGGTCTCCCTTGCTTGAGGCCAGAGCCATCCACCTTCAACAGGCCCTAGCATGGGCCGATTCCAACCCATGTTCTGGCATGGTCGTTGCCATAGCGGCATGGTCGTTGAGTTCTTTCCTCACACTTTTTCATTTATATGTATACTGTGAGAAACCTGAAGGTGTCTCGTTAGCTAGTCTCCAGCTATCTATTATTCAGGTGGCTAGGACACGCCCATCGCTACTGGATCCAGTTTCTGGGTGTGGACCAGTGAGGGAGGATCACCTGGATGGCGGGGTCCTTGGGGAGAGGGACACCGACGATGAGACGCGGTATCCCCCTTCTTTCAAAACCTTTTCCCCATCCTACCATGTAGGATATTTCAAAACACTGCCCCCGCCTTTTCAGTCACAAACACTTTTGCATAACACCAAAGACCACGGGATAACATCCGAGCCGTTTACTGGACATGTCCCAATACAAGGGTCTGGCAAAGTCGGGCAACTGACCAGACACACCTAACGGCCCTTTCCCTTCCCCACAGGGATAAAAGGTGGAGCACAAGAGCACAGGACGAACAAGGCAAACCGCACAACGTGAGAGCTAGCGCAGCATAGCAGTTCAAGAGGAGGAGAAAGATGGCGCAAACCGAGAGGGCGACAAGGACAGAAGTGACCTTGCCCTTTCTGACCAAGGCCTGTGAAACCTCCAGAGAAGGAATCATAAGACTGTGAACAATAGCCAGCTTGTGTTGCAGCAGATCTCAACGGTACACAAGACCCTCCTTCGGTGATTACCAAGCCGGGGAGAGACACTTGTCTCTGTGATACCAACCTTGACTCCAAAGAGAAAGATAGCCAAGCGGTTCATCACAGCCGGTGAGTCGAGGGAAGAGACGATAAGAAACTGAACTGTGTTGAACGAAAAGTAGCAAACGGCTAATTTGAACTGTGAAAGGCTTAAAGAGTTATTGATGAAAAAGGGGGAAAACCAGCAACAGAGGAGTTTGGCACCATGTGGGTGCTCACGCAGGAAACTCTGGCCGATTACCCAATGGCAAAAACTACCGTAACCAGAACGCCTTGAGAAAAGGCGAAAAAAGAGGTCAAAGTGGTCATACAGACGTCTTGTAAAATCCTCTGGACTGTCGAAAGTCTTTGACCGACAGATGATTATGAAGCAAAGGGAAATGAATCCCGCTTGGTGAAATTAGCGCATAAACAGTGTGTTGCAAAGGTTGGCAAGAGTGAACCCGGCGGAGGGATGCAACCAAGAAGGGGCAAAGCCTGAAGTACCATGAACAGTATGTTGACAGGAGTGAACCCGACCGAGGGATGTCCACAGTGAAATGTTTGAAAAGACATTAAGATTTGACAGTGCAAGAAGTATTATAAGACCAGAGCAAGTGGATTGTCCCCCTTGGCATTTGGATTCGAGCCCGGCAGAGGGAGATCCCAAAAGAAAAGCCTGAGCCCGACCAAGGGAAGCCTAGGGATCCGAGCATGACCGAAGGAGATGCAGCAGTGAAAAGTCATCACCGAAAGTCTTAACCATCGAAGAACCTGATCATTGGTACAGAACTGTTGGCTCATGCTGGGAAAGCTTGAGCGTGTGCTGTGCTCAAGAGATCCACTCTATCCCGTGCTCAAAATGTCGGGAAGGGAGACCCCTGGCAATCACATCCTTACTTATTTTTTGTGAACACTTAATTGAAAATTCTATCCCACAATTTCTGTAATTAGTTGTAAGGATTTGGCAATAAGGTTTTTTAGTATAGGCCTTTTACTTCGACAAGATGCCACAAGGACTGCCTTATTTTTCATTTGATGGTTGCTCCCATCTTAGATTTAAGTTGGGTGTTTTTCCACCCTGCATTTACAGTTTAATAAAAACACCCTTGAACTGTGATCCCTTGTGTCTATCTTTACTGTTGCCACCATGAGTTCCTTACAACATACATAACTGTATTATAATGTGTAATAACCTGTTTGTATATTGCAGCTATGTGTTTCATGGTACTGATTTTAACTGCTCAAGGCTTTGTTGTTGATGTGTTTTTATGAATTTAATTAGTTTTACACTGTTTTTCTTCTGCCTCTAGAGTCAAACAAAGGGTTCCATGTCCAAAACACACAGTAGCCGAGAGCCCTCTTGGTGTCCAGCTAATGACTCCTTACGGTAGAAGATACGAAGATGGATCTTCTGAGACCAGTGAAAGTAAAACTCAACCTTGGGAAGGAGAGGCCTTCTTACCGACAAAGTCAATTACTTCTTGAAGAAGACATAGGAAGAAGGCGTGACAGGAAGAGTGTGGAGTAACCTCACCCATCTTGAGGAATCGATGGCAAACAGGAAAATGTCTCCAAGTATGAGCAACCTTAAAGGAAACGAATGCAAAGGCTAAAATGAAGCTTGGAAGAAGAGGTGAGTCTGCCTTCACTTGATCATGAATCGAGATACCTCATCTGAAACCGTTTGTCCTGGCTGAGGAATTGATAGACAATTCAAAGTCAATGTATCAAGGTTTAAGGGGTTATGTTTAACTGAAAAAATGTTGTGAACATTAGTCTGTATCTCTCTTTCTAGAGGACTGCTCATCTGCAGACCTTCCATCACTACCTTAGTGCCCACCCCCTGGCGAGCAACAAGTCATGCTCAGTCTTCTGTGGTTTAAGAGTCACAGAACCCCTTTCTTGGCACTTGAAATTGGGATGCTTAGCTTTCATATGGAGACTGACACACAGGTGGTATAGTGACTGATATGAGTAAATATTTGGTAATAAAATCAAGAGGAAACCTATCTTCCCCTATAGCTGTGAAGTTTTTCCCTGCCTCAACTAAAGTGCTAATGGGTCTGCCAGGATGTCTTAGTAACGTGAAGAGTCCACTGTCCTGTGTCAAAATGTCCCTACCTCTGTCCCTTACAATTATAACTAAACTAATAAGTTGAGCCAAAGTTCTTGGTCCAAGAGAATGACTCCCTCCTCCCGGACTAGGTGGCACAGTTCTGGTTACAAGTTCCTTGCTAAGGGGAATTACTTCCTTCCCCTGATTCTAGTACTCTGCAAACAAAAAAGGATTGCAGAATCTCTAACACACTGCGTCAGAAAGTTCACTATTTTGTTATCCCAGGGGGAATGACTCCCTACGCTTGGATCACTTACTTGATCATCCTTGCGTTGTCAACTACCAGGACAATGACTCCCCTCTCTTTGCCTTCATTGGCTTTGCTCTCAGTTCAAAACACCAGGGGGAATGTCTCCCTTCCCCTTTATTTTACAGTTCATAACACCAGGGGAAATGTCTCCCTTTTCCTGGCCCTTTTGTACACTCAGTTTAACACTTCAATCCTCTACTGATTTGTTCTGGCAGACTTGGTTCACTCTCCAGTCAGGTACTGCTCCGAGGAAGATAGCTTATACTGGTCTTCCCTTGTGGGTGCGGGGCCACGACCCGTATCTCTTTACTAAGTGGTTTTGGCAGACCTGGGTTGCTTTCCTTTTAGGTACTGATACAAAGATGACTTGCGTTGTGTTTTGGTTCTTGGGAGCTCGACCCTTCCCTGGTGGTCAGTGGTTTCTCCAGCAGCTCCCTGAGCTGTTTCGGCATCCACAACATCTCGCCCTCTACCTCCCCACTTGGGAACAGCATTCCCAATGGTCAACTTCATAACAGGAGCGGGTCTGCCACTCCTTCAGCAATCCCGGTAGGAGTTGGTCTCCTGCTGGCTCTTCTGCTGCTTTGGTGACGTCTCACCTTTCCACTCCCTTCGCCCGGTTTGAATTTCCCGGGTAGCTGACGCAGACTCCTGACTTCTGCGGTAGACGACACTGAATCCTTCTTCAGTTTCCTTATTGTAGGGCTTGTCCCGCCCTTGTTTAACGTCAGTCCTTATTGTAAGTGGCTCTGTGGTATTCCTCATGCCTCTCTTGTGCCACCTTGTCTCAGTACTATTAGTTTCGTCAGTTTTCCAGGCACTGCAGTAATACCTGGGTCTACAATTAGTAGATGTTAACTCTTTGGCTTTGCAGAGGTACATGGAAGTATTGTGTAAGGCACTGGTGTGTACATAGTAGGGAGATGGGTACGGTGTGGGGTGAGAGGTGTTATACCGCATTCCACATAGATGGTTGTCCTTGCCCCTAGAGGGGCAGTATTTCCCCATGAGATCCTCCCGCTGAGTACCACCCTCAGGGGGACGATCGGGTAGCGGCCTCACCTCCTTGCCCTCATGGGAAGGCGCTCCCCCTCGAGGAGAAGTGACATCATCTAAGGATTAAGAAGTCCAAAAGACCAGGTAACAAACCCGGCAACGTAGCCGCTCTCCGTATATGTCCAAAAGTGGACAATGTTATTCACAAAGAAGATACGGTTTAAAGTAGTGCAAGTTCACTTTTTAAGCAGGATTCGTTGCATAAATAAATCACCGGTCAAGGTAGAAGTGAAATTTGTTTATAAAGAGAAAGTTTCAA
Organism: Ambystoma mexicanum; assembly: GCF_040938575.1. Taxonomy (NCBI): domain Eukaryota; kingdom Metazoa; phylum Chordata; class Amphibia; order Caudata; family Ambystomatidae; genus Ambystoma; species Ambystoma mexicanum. Next base: position 1,268,452,236 of record NC_090935.1, on the reverse strand, counting down.
GGTAATCACTAATTCAGTCTTAGTGAAGGTGCGGCTGCCTTCTCCCATAATTATAATTAACTTATAGTGCCAATGCATTTTGGAGCTAAATGCTCCTTCATCAGGGAAAGTCTAAATTACATAGAGTGAATGTTAATACAACCGAAATGTCAATGATTGAAATCACATCATTTGAAAAAATAACAAACAATAAGAAGTGTAACACATCATATTTAAACAAAATGTATGCAAAATGTAACCAAACATAATCATAAGAAAAACAAAATAACATACCAGCGCGTGATGGAATTCAGAACGTAGTGAAGAGATAGAGAAAGGGAAATAAAATGAGTAAACTGAATAAGGAGAAAACATGTAAGGTAAATATCTAAAATAAGAAAGGAAGCATAGAAAGTTACCTCCAGGGATCGAGGTAGCCAGTAGTGAAGAGATGGGCTGAGTGTGGACTATCAAGTACACGTGGAATCGGAGGTCTGGGTTACAGACCCGATAAGATGTGGAATCTGTAAATGTGACAGCATGTTAGTTAAGAAGTCGTAGCGTGATACTAATCTTGCACGGTGGTGTGGAGCTGTGAGCTTACCTTCGCTCGCAGACCTGCGAGTACACGGGAGCTGGAAGCGTGGAAGACTGTGAAACGCCGTTGCGCATCGCCAGTAAGCAGCGTTACCAAGGGAACTGTAGCTCAAATAGACACGTGACCGCAGTGCGTCTCCAGATAGGCGTGATGCGGATCACCGTGTACATACTATGCTGTGGGTCTGATGAGACCAAAATTGGTCAAACAAAATAATTATGTGTCCAAACGAAGATAATTAAGTAATTGTGGTGCGAAAAAAATAAATAAAAGAATGAAGATCAAAAAAGATCAATAGACATAGAAAACATACTCCAAAAAAAGACAAAATTATAAATAAAAGAAAAAAATGAAAAAAATAAAAATTTGTGGAGCAAGAGTATAAAAGATATGTAGTAAGAAGCCAACAGAACAATGTAGAGTACACCACATGTAGTGTTCAAAAGGAAATATTTGCACGTAAAGTCTGTAAATTGCAAAGTCAAACAATGTGCTGCACAGCCTTGTCGGGGCCATGCCATCAACCGGTCATACAAGTATGAGATACATTTGGACATTGGTCCCAATAGGTAGCAAAAGACAGTGCTACCTTGGATCCCAAACAAAAGTTCGGGAGAAACGACACCAGTGTTCAGTTATAAATGCATTAAGGTTTGAGGATACATAGTTGACATATGCGTTAATTAAATGGAACAACATAAATACTCTCCTGACCGTGAGTAAACAGCCAATGACAAAAAGGTTAAAGTTCAATTGTTCGCAATTAGGTAGAAAATAAAGAACGATCACATGTAAAAGACATGAATCAAATGTTTCACCTCATCACTCAAGAAATACACCAAAAAAGGATAATGCAATGGTAGTGGATCTCAGTGTTCATGCCATATGCATAAATACTACCAAGCTGGGCTGTCCACATTACTGAAATTACAACATCGGAGTACACCGGATCAGATGTAGCAATGGTAGTTGATCTCTTCATTCATGCCATTCGGATAAAGACTGCCAAGTTTGTCTATCCAAAAAGTTTCCCTTTGATTGAGCCGCACGCCCAAATCTTCATGTGGGTTGATTTTGTTCAGTACTTCCAGGATCAAGAACCTGATTTGAGTTAAGTTGTGGCCTTTATCACGCCAGTGACGTGCCACAGCCGAGTTAGGGTTAGAATTACGTATACAAGAACGGTGCTCGTTCCAGCGTGCTTTGGCCGATCTTGTGGATTGTCCAACATAATACTTCCCACAGGGGCACTCAATACCATATATGATGTTCACACTATCACAGGTCCCAAATGTTTTTAGAAAAAATGTATTGCCTGTTCTAGGATGGTATATCGTGTTGCCCTTGATTACTGAATTGCAATTGGTGCAGTGTAAGCAGGGGTATGTTCCTGTGCGTGGGGTACTGGGTTCCTTCGCAGGGGGCCGTGTATGGACCAGTTCGTCTCGTAAGTTCTTACTTATCTGAAAAGCGAATACTGGGAGTTGTTCAAAAAGATTCTGTACCCTAACATTGTTATTGAAGATACTTCAATGTTTTTTGATAGAATTTTTTATCTTATTGCTCTGGATCGAGAACTTGGAAACATACACTGGAGTTTTAAGTTCTCTCTTAGGTTTGGTCGTATCTCTCAATAAAGTGTCTCGGTCTAGGGAATCAACTCTTTGAACCGCCAAGTCGAGTTCTTCCTTCTTCTATCCACGTGCTGCGAATTTGTCTCGCATTTTGGATTGTTGTGCTAGGCAGTCATCAGGGTCACTTACGATTTTCTTAACTCTCAATAGTTGGCTGTAGGGTAAATTTTTGAGTAAACTGGGCTGATGAAAGCTCAAGCGGTGCAGTAAATTATTGCGATCTGTGGATTTACGGAACAGAGTGGTGTTGTAGTTACTCTCTTTTTTCTCTATTTGGACATCAAGAAATGTAATCTTGCCTCTAGAGATCTCCCTGGTGAACTGAATGCGCTGGTCAATGCTATTGAGATGTATGAAAAAATCATTGAATATATCTTCAGTGCTTGTCCACAATCCGAAAATGTCATCGATGTAGCGTAGCCACAGGTGTATATTCTTGTTCCATTTGAGATTATTAAGCACGTGATCCATTTCGAACTTATGCATAAAACAGTTCGCATAAGATGGTGCCATGGTGGCCCCCATTGATGTACCAGAGATTTGAAGAAAAAAACTGTATCCGAAATTGAAAATATGAGTTTTCTGAGATGAACTGTAGGAGAGTCAGAATGAATTCTTTCTGTGCCCTAATTTCAGGTGCTCTTAGTAATAGCCACTCAACAGATTCTATTCCAAGATTGTGAGGTATAGATATATATAAACTTTTCACATCGATAGTAAACATCAGGTGGTTTTGTTCAAAAGTTGCGGCATTCAATCGCTGTAAAAAATGTGTGGTATCTCTGATGTATGTCGAGGTTTTCTGTATGAGTGGTTGAAGGAAAAAATCTATATACACTACTAGTGATTGGTTGATGCAATTCATGCCCGCAACTATGGGTCTTCCTGGTGGTTTGGCAAAGTCTTTGTGGATTTTAGGTAATGTATAAAAATTCGGAATCCTGGGATGTGGATTGTTTAGGAATTTGCGGGTATGCTCATTTATCCATTCTAATTCCATGGCTTTATCGAGCAGTGTTTCAAGGTTCGATTTAATGGACACAGTAGGATCATGATCTAAGGGCGCATAGACAGTTTGATCTTGCAGCTGTCTAATATATTTCCTGTAAATCGAGATTGTCCGAGGTGTTCTCATGTGGTTCAAGCTCCTCAAAAAATACCTTCAATTTGAGTTTCCTTATGAACTTATACAGCTCGATCTTTGTGTTGAATAGTGTCGTGCTGTGAGTAGGTACAAAACTCAACAAAACTCAACCCTTTCTGTAATTCAGAATTCAGAGTGAAGAGTGGATTCATACCACCAATTTCGGTACCATTCATTGACATCTTCCAAAAGCTCGTCACCCGTGATATTGAGCGGATTAGCTACAAAACTCTGCCGCATAACAACATGAAACCTCACGAGATGAGCACCATTAGAGACTTGTATTGTGATAAGGACATTACCATAGGCCCAGCTGACAAGGGAGGAGCCTTAGTTATTATGAACACCACTGATTATAACAATGAATGTATTAGACAGCTGCAAGATCAAACTGTCTATGCGCCCTTAGATCATGATCCTACTGTGTCCATTAAATCGAACCTTGAAACACTGCTCGATAAAGCCATGGAATTAGAATGGATAAATGAGCATACCCGCAAATTCCTAAACAATCCACATCCCAGGATTCTGAATTTTTATACATTACCTAAAATCCACAAAGATCTTGCCTGTGGGAAGTATTATGTTGGACAATCCACAAGATCGGCCAAAGCACGCTGGAACGAGCACCGTTCTTGTATACGTAATTCTAACCCTAACTCGGCTGTGGCACGTCACTGGCGTGATAAAGGCCACAACTTAACTCAAATTAGGTTCTTGATCCTGGAAGTACTGAACAAAATCAACCCACATGAAGATTTGGGCCTGCGGCTCAATCAAAGGGAAACTTTTTGGATAGACAAACTTGGCAGTCTTTATCTGAATGGCATGAATGGAGATCAACTACCATTGCTACATCTGATCCGGTGTACTCCGATGTTGTAATTTCAGTAATGTGGACAGCCCAGCTTGGTAGTATTTATGCATATGGCATGAACACTGAGATCCACTAACATTGCATTATCCTTTTTTGGTGTATTTCTTGAGTGATGAGGTGAAACATTTGATTCATGTCTTTTACATGTGATCGTTCTTTATTTTCTACCTAATTGCGAACAATTGAACTTTAACCTTTTTGGCATTGGTTGTTTACTCACGCGGTCAGGGGAGTATTTATGTTGTTCCATTTAATTCACGCATATATCAACTATGTATCCTCAAACCTTAATGCATTTATAACTGAACACTGGTGTCGTTTCTCCCGAACTTTTGTTTGGGACCCAAGGTAGCACAGTCTGTTGCTACCTATTGGGACCAGTGTCCAAATGTATCCCATACTTGTATGACCGGTTGATGGCATGGCCCCGACAAGGCTGTGAAGCACATTGTTTGACTGCAATTTACAGACTTTACGTGCAATTATTTCCTTTTGAACACTACATGTGGTGTACTCTACATTGTTCTGTTGGCTTCTTACTACATATCTTTTATACTCTTGCTCCACGAAATTTTTTTTCTCATTTTTTTCTTTTGTTTATTATTTTGTCTTTTTTTGGAGTATGTTTTCTATGTCTATTGATTTTTTTTATCTTCATTTTTTTATTTATTTTTTTCACACCACAATTACTTAATTATCTTCGTTTGCACACACAATTATTTTGTTTGACCAATTTTGGTCTCATCAGACCCACAGCATAGTATGTACACGGTGATCCGCATCGCGCTTATCTGGAGACGCACTGCGGTCACGTGTCTATTTGAGCTACAGTTCCCTTGGTAACGCTGCTTACTGGCGATGCGAAACGGCGTTTCACAGTCTTCCACGCTTCCAGCTCCCGTGTACTCGCAGGTCTGCGAGCGCAGGTAAGCTCACAGCTCCACACCACCGTGCTAGCTTAGTATCACGCTACGACTTCTTAACTAACATGCTGTCACATTTACAGATTCCACATCTTATCGGGTCTGTAACCCAGACCTCCGATTCCACGTGTACTTGATAGTCCACACTCAGCCCATCTCTTCACTACTGGCTACCTCGATCCCTGGAGGTAACTTTCTATGCTTCCTTTCTTATTTTAGATATTTGCCTTACATGTTTTCTCCTTATTCATTTTACTCATTTTATTTCCCTTTCTCTATCTCTTCACTACGTTCTGAATTCCATCACACACTGGTATGTTATTTCGTTTTTCTTATGATTACGTTTGGTTACATTTTGCATACATTTTGTTTAAATATGATGTGTTACACTTCTTATTGTTTGTTATTTTTTCAAATGATGTCATTTCAATCGTTGACATTTCGGTTGTATTAACATTCACTCTATGTAATTTAGACTTGCCCTGATGAAGGAGCATTTAGCTCCGAAATGCATAGGCACTATAAAGTCAATTATAATTATGGGAGAAGGCAGCCGCACCTTCACTAAGACTGAATTAGTGAGTACCTTGAAACTTTCTCTTTATAAACAAATTTCACTTCTACCTTGACCAGTGATTTATTAATGCAATGAATCCTGCTTAAAAAGTGAACTTGCACTACTTTAAAAAGTATCTTCTTTGTGAATAACATTGTCCTCTTTTGGACATATACGGAGAGCGGCTACGTGGCCGGATTTGTTACCTGGTCTTTTGGACTTATTACTTTGTGAGTCAGGGTGTCTCCAGATTCATCGAAGCCAGCTCCCGTGAATTTCTTTGAATGATTATCCTGAACCTTAATGTTCATACAAAAAAACTTCAAGAAACACCAATTTAAAAAGTGGTGCCCACTTATTTTTCTTCCTCATCATCTAAGGATTAGTCACATGACTCACAATACCGTTCTTCTCTTGGTGTCGATCAAGGACCACCACATCTAATACTCTAATAATGTCATCTGAACATCAGCCAGGCATCAGACTCTAAGATTTTTGGAAAGATCTCAATGGGGCTCTGGTGTTCAGACTGAACTCTGATGGTTCTAGTCGCAGCCCCTACCAGAGTATATTCAAGCACTAGGGCCTCAACCACACTGCTAGCTTATTGCCCCGTGTCTTTGGCACTGTTATGCTTCGGCAGCGCTGCTCTCGCCAATCTCCCTCAGCATTTACACCGGCTCACACAGTCCGGGGAAAGACATCGGTGTGGCAGCGTTATCGGTTTCTATGGAGACTGTATGGACGCCGGCATCGGTATCGGCCGTGTCAGCTGACACGCTCATTACGCACAACGCGTACACAGGGTCTCCGCCCCTTGCCTTCTTAAGCCGGTTCCTCTCGGGGCTCGATGCTGCTAATTGTAGTCTACACGTACCCTTACGTGTTTAGCCCCCGAGCTAATTTCCTCCTTCAACCTTCCAAAGTGTTTTCCCTGGTTTTCGACTTTGCCTTCCACTCGGACTGCTTACGGATTGCCCTGTTGTCTTTGGTTCTACACGCTGTTACGACTCGGAACGCTTCCTGGATTGTTGGCGGCTTCCTGTCAGAAGTCGTTTTCCTACGCTCTCTAGCTTTTTGGTTCCTTCCGTAAGGGCTGTATCGGAGTGGTCACCTCTGGCAATAACTGCCTTCAGTAAGTGTTCCTTCATTTCAAACTGTGCTCATTGCTTCCTGTGATTGTTTGTTCTTGGATAAACACTGCCTACCCTCGCTGTGAAGAAAACTACACGTTACCTTGGACATTGTGCTGGATTTGTACTCTTATCTTACAAGTGCAGTTCAGGACGCTTTCCAGTTACTTGCACCAACCCGTACCTAGTGCGTCCCTCGTGCCGTTCGGGTGTATCCTCCCTCACTAACTTCCCCGTTTATTATTTTCTCCTGTCGTTGTGTCCTTTCCAGCAGGATTTCTCTTTTTGCTCCTTAACCATCTCCTTCCAGGTCAGTTGTGCATTCTCTAGTGTTCAAGGGGAGTCCTTAAATCAGTTAAGCTAGTTCCTTATTGTCTTTTGCATTGTCCTTCTAGGCTCTGTACATACTCTGCTACTCCAACCAACTTGTTATTCAGGTATTCATGAATTGTTGATTGTCCTACAATTGCTATTCTCATCTGTACCGCGTATAACCCTTTCTGTGGTTTCTTTTCAGCTGTTGGTCTAGCGGTGTGTGTTTACCCCGCTCTTTTATTTGATTGATACCTCTGTCTGTCTTATCAACACAGCAGAGGGATACATCATAGAAAAGACCCCCTATTCTTGAGGAAGCCTGATTCACTGAAATCAGGGTAGCTGAGGTTAAGACTGGTTGCTCCGAGAATTCCACCACTTCTGTTTTCGAGGCCGGTTCCAATCTTCCGATCCTTGGTGTGTGAGTAACAGGCACAGACCCTCCCCTAAGATACTTTTGCTTCCTTGTACTGGATATCCTCTTCCTCTACTCCCTCGTATGCCGATCTCCTCCAGAATGCCCCACACTCTGCTTAACTTCGACTCTCCACTTGGATTTCCTCAACTTCTTTTCTGCTATCCTGGTTATGAACACCTGTTCTCCTACACCCTTTGTTTTAAGTTCTTCCCACCACTTCCTTACAATTAGCTGTTCTTTTCACCTCCTTCTTAAAACGACTTTCATTCACTGTCCACCCCCTCTTTGTCCTAAGATGCTCTCCAAGACTCCTTACAGGTTCTTTAACCTCCTTCACCTCCTTCTCTGTAATGCCCTCCACATACATCTCACTATCTCACTAAACACCACCACCTCTTTGGTCCTCTTACTCATTTCCTTTCTGCCTCTAGACTCATCACTGCACATCACACACTATCCTGCTCTTCACATTTCCATCACCATACTGACACCCCGCTCTGAAATTTAGGGACATTTTTATACTCTAGTAGGTTTGCCCACTGCCATCTCTCATGCAATCCGCTGCATGACCTTTCTGATGGAGGGTGATATCACCAAAGGGGCTATGTGTCATTATAAGTCACATAATGTTGGGCCTGGGAGAGGTGTGTGGAGAATTTCCAAGCTAGACTCACCATGCCAAATGCAGTAAGCAGGAGCTCTTCACACTACCACCTTAAAAGCTCCTGCCCCTTTCAGTAAAACAATGAGGGGTGGTCCCATGGAGCCAGTTGCACCTATCTGTGTGGCTCTCCTTGTACTGGTGCAGGAATCACATCCAAAATGGTGAAACAAGCTTCCATCTGCTCGCACCACAGAACCAAAGGGGGATGAAGTGGTACCCGAACTAAGACAGAATGCTGAGGTATTTATTGGACATTTGTATGGCGCCTATACACAGGTGTTTCCAGGCGCCACAAGACAAGAGGGGGGTGGCATTGGGAAATCATAAGAATACAACAACAAAGAAACTGTTATATTGGTCTTGTGACAATACTATCGGGCGAGGGGGCATAGGGAGAAGTGCAGAAGTGGGTTGTCCCCGTGGGTAGGGGCAGGCAAGTGATGGTTGCGCCGACGTGGCAAGTTCCAGGGGAAAGAGGGGGGAGTGCAGTGGACAGGAGGACTTGTTAGGAAAGATTTCATCAATGCGTAATTTTCCCTCCATTTGAGGACTCCCCCAGCAAACTTTTTGCTTTTGTTTGGCTATGCAATCCTGACTTTTGGCAGCGGAGCACAGCCTTCAGCTGCGCTCCCCTGGGCTTTTGGTCACTTGTTATGGGTAAACTGGCACGTCCTTCACACTGTCAGTACTGGAAAACTATGTTTCCCTTAGTCTTTGACTATGTTGCCATTTCTTGGTAACTTTATAATGTACCTTCCAGTACCGTGCGCTGGGGTCCTTTTTGTTTTATGGCCCTAGTTCATTGGTGAATGTACAAGCGTACAAGGACCAACTGGTTGCAGCAGTTACTTTTTTTTGTAAGTGTTTTACTGATTTTTACTGAAACATGTCACGTTTACCGCATTTGGATCACGACTGTGGCCAGGTCTGAAAATGGCCGAGTCACAAAGTCTTTTGTTCTGTCCCAGAGCCATTCTGTCCCTTGCCTTCACCCAGGTCGATTAACCTGGGTTTTCCTTATTTGGGCATGCAGCCTCCATCGAAAACCAATCACTTTCGCTGGCTTCTGCCTGTCACGTGTGTGTGCACAGGAAGCAGGTTGTCTGGAGTGCCTGAATGACTGGAACCACCGTGGACGTGATTGATCCACGACTGGGATGCCTACATGAGAGCAGATCTTTGATTGGAAGTCCTCGATGTTGGCGCAAAGCTAATCTTGGATAAGAGATGGGGCTCTGCAACCATTACAAGTCGATCACCTGAGTTCTCCCCGAACTACAGAAGGAGTCAAGTATCCTGCACGTACAAACGGACTTGTGAAACTGCGAGAGATGCACTAGAAGGTTTTGGCACCCTTGGCCCCCTGCTGTCCCGTCTGTCCCGTCGGTCCCGTGTTTTCTTCATCAATCATCAATCAAAGAAGGCCTGCCTGGGCGCTTCTCCCCTTTGGAGTAGTGGGAACAACCTATAGAGTTCTTTAGGACAATTCTCTACAACCCTTTGCCCCCATGATTCAAGTCCAAAAGGCCAAAGTCACCATCCTCATTGAGAACAGCCCAAATTTGAACAGGAACTACAATCTGAAGACCGGAGCAAATATCAGACTGTTCAGAAGGACTGGCGTTGGAGCTGCAACATTGCAGTAGCGCGTAGAATAGGGTCGTCTGCCAGCCTGAGAAGGCGCAGTGGGCTTGTGTTCCGCCATTTGCGCTCAAGTCTTAGCAAAATTGTCCAACATTTTCTGCCAGAAATCCTGCCATTGCTCCAGGTTATACGAGCTGATGTAAAATATCATCTTGAGAAGTCCAAAGAAGTCACCTTGGACAGTAAGTGGTGATGGCTCTACTTTGAGGATAACAAACATTCACTGCTAGAAGAGGAGACACTCCGGGGACTGGCCCTTCTGTGGCATTTCTTATTTGTATCCTTCTCTCCTGCTTATGGGGATCAGATTCTTTGGGCTCCTTGGTCTTTTCAGATGAGTGACACTTCTCCTTCGAATGGAATGCTCAGATCAAGGCATGCTCTTGCATGGTATCCTCTCACTATTGTGAAGATTAGTAAAGACCTTTTCAACATTTTTCCTAAAAGCATTCTGTTACCAGGAGGCGCTCTCTGTGTCATGGTCTGCGCCCAAGCATCAGACACACGGTCAGACACCAACATGGGCTTTCTGCAGTGCTTGTAAGGCTCGAAAACCATGGCATTCAAAGGAAACATGCAAGTTAAAAAACAGCAAAAGAAGTGGCATGTTCCAAATGCAGCATTAAGAGCATGCAGAAAAATCCACTCCATATACACCACCCACGACATCATATTTGGGGTAATGAGCAAAAACAACGTTGAGTGGTTCCTCCTGGTAGCTGAAAAAGTTTAAGAAGCTAGACTAGTGCCTTGAGGATATTTCTAAGCTGAGGAATCTGTGGGTGGAAATATTCTTAACCAAAGGTAGGGGAAAAGGGAATCCTCCCATAGACACTTTTAAGAACAATGAGTTTGTTTGGAAGTATAGTTAATAAGTATGACTGATAAAAAGCGCGCTGCTACTGTTACTCCATTGGTGGGTTGAAATACAGTATTTTCACATTGCCCACCTAATAAACCTACCTTGGAATGAGAGGAGTATGCGGGTGGGAAAGGCAGGTAACCAATAAGAATAAACTGACTTAAGTGGGTCTCAAATATAAAATTTACTATTTGGGACTTACTTGAGGCAGGGGAGATGAGAGGACCACAGATGCCTACAAACTTTACTGTTGTTTCTCATCGTAAAAAGGTATTTTAATTTCAAGATGAATAGAAGGGATAGTTGTAAGCAGACTTTTCACTTTACCTCTTAAACCTGAATTCCATCACCCAAAGCTCTCGAAGCAGGAGAATAAGTACAAAGGCACACATAAGAAGACACAGGGTAGTACAATGAGTGAAAAATGTTACATGGACAAATACTTACATAACGTGCTCGAATACGTTTTGGCAGCTCTTCTTCCAGGGTGTAGATTTCTTCTCTGGCTGTGACAATCTGTGAACCATCTTCAAATTCAACCTAATACAGAGAAAATATAATGAAATTACGTAAAAATATGTTTTTAGTTTTGTTGCTTACAATATAGGTGGGACATTTTCCTATTACTACTAGTGATTGAATCTCAAAGGTATATGACAATATTTTGCTACCATAACTCTTGCTTTGCAGTCACAACAAACACAGTGCTCTGGTTGAAAAAGAGAAACAAAACATACCATGGAAAAAAATCAAGAGTGGAAGAAAAAAGCCTCTCATGAGTCAGAAAAACAATGAAAAAATTATACCATGAAGTCAGAGATCTACATCAGCTCATTGCTGTCATTCAGTAAGGTAAGGGCAACACACCTAGGAGTCTATACATCTGGTGTATTTGAAGTAGACAGATAATGGCAAGCAATTATGTAAACAGTTCAAGGTGCAGATGAATGTAAGCTACAAGAAAAGTAACAAAATGAGTGACAGCATGTGAAGTAAGGAACAAGTTACTTACTTGTAACTGTTGTTCTCCAGCATGGGTCTGGCATGGATTCACATGCTCATGAATATTCCCCGTCGTCAGGCTGGGAATCCTCGGTAAAGAAAAAATCAGTATCTGTTTCGTTTCTGATCTGTCTTTCTTAGTAGTAACCAATCACTGATCTCTGGGTCATACTGCCCCCGGCCAATGACTGCCCTCTCCCTAAGCCCCGCCTCTGGCAGCCATCCTCAGATTTGGTAGCACGCCAAGTGGCAGTATGACCAAGTGAAGAGCCGCAGAGGGGTGGGAGGGTTTGCATGTGAATCCATGCCAGACCCATGCTGGAGAACAACAGTTACAGGTAAGTAACTTGTTCCTTCTCCACCATGGGGTCTGGCATGGATTCACATGCTCATGAATAAAAGAATACATAGCAGTATACACATACACAACCAAGAGAGGTGGCAAAGGCTCAACATTAAGCATTACATACAACTCAACATTAAGCAATTCTTACCTCCTCACCAGGCTCACCTTAGGCGAACAGGTTGCACAGCACTGATTGGCCGACCCTGGACTCCTCCCTGGAGTCCCGATCGACGCAGTAGAATCTTGTGAAGGTGTGCGTCGACCTCCACGTAGCAGCCCTGCAGATGTCCAGCAGGGGCACACCAGACAGGAACGCTGTGGTAGCAGCGATCGCTCTGGTCGAATGGGCTCTCGGATGGCCGGGCAGCGGTCGGTTTGCCAACCGGTGACAGTGCATGATGCAGCCGGAGAGCCATCTGGAAATGGAAGTCTTGGAGAGAGCCTTCCCTTGATTCACAGACCCAAAGTTCACAAACAGTTGTGACGTCTTCCGAAAAGACGTGCTGAAGTTCTACGTGCGGTCCACGTAGAACTTCAGCGCTCTAGCTACATCCAACGAGTGCAAAGTCCTCTCGGCCGGCGTCGAAGGCGACGGGAAGAAAACTGGTAACACCAAGGGCTCGTTGAGGTGGAAGCCCGACAGCACCTTGGGCATGAAGGAGGGGTGCGTCCTCAGCACCACCCTCATGCCATGAAAACTCAAGTATGGAGGCTTGCAAGATAGGGCCGCGAGGAACGCTGTCTTCCATGACAGGAACTTCAAAGGCGCCGAATGCATAGACTCGAATGGGGCCCCCATGAGCCTGGTCAGCACCACATTAAGCTCCCACGCCGGTGCAGGAGCCTTCACCGGCGGGAATGATCGGAATAGTCCCTTCATAAATTCCTTCACCAGGCAATGAGACCACAAGGACGCCCGTCCCGTAGTCCTGGTATATCGGGAGATGGCAGCCAGATGTATTTTGAGGGAGGCGTGAGCTAGTCCAGCTTTGGCCAGCGACAGTAGGTACGGCAGTACTTGAGGGGCCGTAATCCGCAGAGGGTTAATCTTCTGTGCACGGCACCAGACAGAGAACCTCTTCCATTTATGACCGTAACACTTGAGAGTTGAGGACGCCCTGGCCTTTGCAAGAACCTCTCTGCAATCAGCCGGTATATCGTACCCTCCAAACTCTAGTGCTGCAGGAGCCAGGCTTGCAAGTTCAGCGACTGTGGGTCGCGATGGAGAATGGCGCCTCCTTCTCTGGAGAGAAGGTCCGCGTCTGCCAGCAGCTTGACTGGTGGGGACGTTGACAAGTCCAGAAGGTCCGGGAACCAGATCTGCCTCGGCCACGCCGGTGCGACGAGGATCATCCTGCACCTGGACTTCTTGAGCTGGTTGATGAGGCAGAACAGCAACGGCAATGGAGGGAACGCGTATAGAAACAGGCCGTCTGTTAGGGAGAATTCTCCGTTTAGGCTGAATTTCCTAACCTAGTGAGTCCCCCAGCAGCTTTGCTGGATTTCTGGAGTTTGTTTTTTTCTCCTGCCAAGAGTGAGACTCTTTTCCTCACACTCTTGGACATGATTTGAGGGGTTCCTTTGACTGTTAATGTGTTTTATGGGCTATGGGGTCTTTTACTCCATAGGGTCTCATGTGTTTTTACTATGTGTGTTACACAGCACCCTCAGTGCAGTGACACAGGGGTGTCATAGTGACACCCCACCATAGACTCCATACCCTGGGACTGACTACTGTCTCCCAGGGCATGTAAAGTCACCATTGGCTTTACTAGTCCCAAATTATGAACAGAAACCAGTACAAACCATCATATTGTGGACGTACTGGTCGGGGCAATTCGATTGCCCCGGGGTCTGTTATTCGAGGGGGCACGTCTCCGTCCCCCCGATCGAGTTTTGGCTGGTGGCAGTGGATACTACTTTTTATATTCGACCGCAAATATATCTCTATAGGATTTTCTCATTGTTCGAGGCTACCAACTTTAATTATTTAATTCCTATAGCCTCGAACATACCGCCGGGTTATTTATTTAATATTAATTCACCGGTTGGTATTTTTTGCCAGAACTCGATTCTAAAATGGCGTTTGTGTTCTCTTCTGTGACTCCAACCCAAGTCGAGCCCTTTGTTCCACTTTTTGGCAGGATTCTCCACAGAAGCCTCCAAAAGTGGTGCCACTCCGTCTGGGTACCACAGGGGGTGTTGGAGGGGGTTTAGGCACCCTGGACTGAGTTTCCGTGGCAACTCAAGTCGCACTCTTGTGTGATTGGCCCAAGTGGTGAGCTAGCCGGCTCACCACTTAGCATGTTTGATTGACAGCTAGGCTGAATGAATGGGGTTTTCTTGCATTAAAGCAGGGCTTTTGGGACTGGAACTTCAGAAGTCGCCACAGGACCTGAGAATCCGAAGAGGGAGAAGCTGAGCCGACCTGCAACAACGACACCACCGGTGGAGCCCTGCTGAACCATCTCACCACTTCCCGAGGACAGAGGAGATCTTCTTGCCGGAGAGTCTCTTCCGCTTGAGCTGGTGGGGACAACCAGTTCGCTTTCCTTTTCGCCTACCAGGACGTCTAGTGGTCGAATTGCCCATGCCAAGCACCCCGGCAACCGGATAGCCACTTACCACTGAACCGCGAAAGATAGGACCGCTCCTTTGAATCGAGAAACTCTGCGGCTGGTTTCTTCCCTGGCAGCCCAACGACCTCCTGCTTTCCTCCCCAACGAGACCTTCTCTTCTGCCGGACGAAGCACCGACTCGCAACCGCTGCCAGGAACAACTGCCCCCGCTGGAGTGTTCTTACCATTTCAAGGTGCTGTGTCCGCCAGGCCTCCCTTTCTATAGATTGCTACAAGGTGACAGTAAATCCTTAACCTTCTAAACTGGGCTGGCCTCTTGACCATCTAACTGGTCCCTTTCTGCTGGTCCAACTTCTTTCTGAACCTTTGAGACTTTTGTGCACTTTTCAACCGTGTGACCTTGGACACATTTCGTTCTGATCCTCTTAAAGTGGAACCGGCTTTCTGAACTCTAACTTCACGGTTTGATTCTGCCTTCCTCTCCTGCTGTGTTCGTTTGAAAGTGTTGGGATCTGTTTCAATTCATGCTCTGCCTTTCTCTCCCTTTTAAACCAAATTATTAGAGTGCCATCTGCGTTAAGCGCTCACCGATGTCTGAAAATAAGTGGTGCTTTACTTAAGACTTGTCTAATATTCTTTTAAGGGAGTGTATATACTTTAGTGACCGTGTTTTTGAACTTGCTTGATATTAGTGCCAGTGTGTTTTCATAGATGTGTTTTTAAATAAATAATTCTATATCTTTTACACCAAAGCTCTGGTCAGTGTTTGCTTGTTCTACTGTGTTTACCTGCCCTATTGTGTATGCTCTGTATACTGCCTAACTCTTCTTGAGAGAAGTCTGACTGCTCAGCCACAGCTACCAGGTAAATCTGGGTGGTGCAGACTGCTACCAATTGGGTTTACTGCTAACTCCTGTAGTCCTAAACTTTTTGCAGTGGTCCCTAAGGGAACTGCCCAGGTTTCTGCCTAACACCGACCCAGGGGAACAAGAAAGCATCGCCCATGCTCCTCGGCTGTGGGAACCTGCTGGCGAACCTCTGGCACTTGGAGTTCGTCGCCGTCGCGAACAGGTCGATCTGGGGTTTGCCCCATCGTTGGAAGAGTCGATCCACTTGATCCTGGCACAGTTCCCACTCGTGGTACGAGCGCAGCTCCCTGCTGAGTGAGTCGGCAATGGTGTTTTTTATTCCTGCCAAGTGGAAGGGAACCAGAAACATCCCCTGGGCGACGGCCCAGTGCCACAGATCCTGGGCCTCCTTGGATAGGGCTGGGGATCTGGTGCCCCCTTGCTTCCGTATGTAGAACATTGTGGTGGTGTTGTCGGTGAAGATCCTCACCACATTGTCCTTGAGGGACGGAAGGAACGACTTGAGAGCCCAGAACACTGCTCAGAGCTCCAGAATGTTGATGTGGAGAGACCTCTCCTCCGGGAGCCAAAGGCCTCTTGCGTGGAGATCTCCGGTGTGGGCCCCCCAACCCTCCAGAGAGGCGTCCGTCGTCACCATCTCCTGAAACGCCGGGGTTTGAAATTCCGTGCCCGTAGTGAGGTGAGCACGGGTGCCCCACCACAGGATCGCCTGACGGAACTCCTCGTCGAGATGGATCCTGTCCTCGAAACAGCCCGTCGCCTGAAACCAGAGGCCGTCGAGGAACTCCTGTAGCGGACGCCTCCGAAGTCTGCAAAGGGGTACAAGATAGATGCATGAGGACATCATCCCAAGAAGGGACTTGATGGACCTCACCCTGGCCACGTCCATGGCTAACAGGCGCCGCACCTTGCCCAGGATGGTCTTGGTCCTCTCCTCTGAAGGGGAGGCCAATTGCCCCACTGTATCGAGCTTCGCTCCCAGAAACAGTGCTACTTGCGATGGAACCAGGTGGGATTTGGGGTAGTTGATGGCGAATCCCAGCTCCGTGAGCAACCGGACGGTCCTCGCTGTGTGTTCGACGGTGAGTTCCCTTGTCCTTGCCCGGATTAGCCAGTCGTCCAGGTAGGGGTAGATGTTGATCCCCTGCAGGCGCAGCCGCGCTGCCACTGGTGCCAGGCACTTGGTGAAAACCCTGGGTGCCGACTTTAATCCGAACGGTAGGGCTCTGAATTGGTAGTGGCGTCCCTGAACCACGAACCTGAGGAACTTCCTGTGCCTTTTTAGAATGGGGATGTGGAAGTAAGCATCCTCCAGGTCCAACGACAATAGGAAGTCACCTTCCTCCAGCTGTCCCAGCACGTGCTGGAGGGTGAACATCCTGAATTTCTGCGCCTTGATGTATTTGTTTAACCGACGCAGGTCCAGGATGGGGCGCTAACCGCCTTTCTTCTTTCTGACGAGGAAGTACCTTGAGTATACTTCGGAGCCCCGGAGCCTCCTGGGGACGAGCTTGATGGCACCTTTCTTGAGCATCGCCCTTACCTCCAACAGCAGTGGTGGGACATGACTTTCCTTCCTGGCCACGGGAGGAATGCGAGGGCACTTATTTTGGTATTCCAGTGAGTGCCCGTTGACCAGGGTGTCCAACACCCAACTGTCGGTGGAGATGGACTCCCACACGCTGACGAACTTCGTCAGCCGGCCTCCCACTGGGGTGCTTCGGTGGGGGCACAACAACATGGCCGGGTCAGTCTTGCTTGGAGGCGGTCTTGCCGCCTTGGCCTCCTTGGCGACGACGGCGGGATTCCCCTTGCTTGCTGCGACCTCTGGAGGCCTCCTGGGAAGAGGAGCAGGGTCGCCTGGCGGTAAGTGGAGGAGCCACCGCTGGATCCTTTGGAGGCACCCTGTCAGCCTCCGGAGCTCCGAAAGGGCCGTCGCTGTTGAAGCACCCCTAGGGCCCGGGCCATCTCCGAGTCGGTCTTGATGGCCTGTAGAGACTCGTCCACCGCCTTACCAAAAAGGTTGTTGCCGTCGAACGGCATGTCCAACACTCTGGTCTGGACGTCCTGGCAAAAGTCTGTTGCCTTGAGCCATCCTCGTCGTCAGAGGCAAACTCTGTTGCCCAGTTGGCGAAATCCGGTATAGGCAATGTCCGTTGCCACCGTTATGGCGTGATCCGACGCCACCTCGCCTTCCTGCAGAATTTCTAGGGCCTCCGCCCTCTTGTCGTCAGGTAGGAAGTCTGGCAGGGGAGCTATCTTGAACCAGAGCTCCCTGTAGTAGCGGGCCACGATCGCTAAGGCATTGGCCGCCTTAATCGTCGTCGCCGCAGACGAGATGACTCGTCCCATGGAGTCCAACTTCTTGCCCTCGCTGTCTGGCGGGGAAGTGGAAGTTGAAGCCGCCGCGCCCGCCGCCTTCTTCTTAGCCGTTGCCAAGACGACAGAGTCCGGCGTGGGCTGGGCCCTGAGGCACAGGGGGGCGGCATCGGGGACTCGGTACTTCTTCTCGTACCTGTCCCTCTTGGCGGGCGTCATGGAAGGGTTCTTGAGGACAGCAAGCCCCTCGCTCCAGATGTCGTCGAGCAAAGGCACCGCGAGGACCGTCTTCCTCTTGGCCTCTCGTCGCTGGTACAGAAACCCTTCCTTTTTTGTTCTTCAGGGCAGAGCTGGAAGAGCTCGGATGCCCTGGTTATCATGGCGTGGAAAGAGCCGATTTCGTCGGCTGGAGAAGCCCGCGGGAGGGGTGATGACGGGATGTCCGCTGTGTCATCGCCGCCGTCATCGTCCGTCCCCATATCCGTCGCCGTATCCTCTCTAGGGTCTGGCGAGGGGTCCACAGGTCTCGCAGGCACGAAGGGCGGAGCGGGGTGGACTCTCCTCCACTTGTTCGGAGGACTTCCCGACGGGCCTAGTTCTGGATCCTCTGTCGGGGTCCGTGGTAATCTCGTCCTTATCTCGGTACATAAGGATTGGATTGTCAACAAAATGGCCGCCAAGCTATCCTGGGGCTCGGGTAATGGCTGCGACGGACGGGATGGCCGCTCCACTGGGCTCTCTTCTTTGCCATCGTCGCTATCTTCGATCACGTCAGCAGGGACCGCCCCCTGGGATCGAACCTTCTCGAACCTCTCGTTGAGGCCTATGGACCACTCGTTGAGGCCCTTCTCGGTTTCCACCAGCTCCTCCTCAGAGGCTGATTCCGAGTCTGTAATGACCAACACCCCCCCCTCTCTTTTTCCGCTGGGGACTTCACGGGGGTCTTAACGATGGGCTGGAAAGAGGATTCCCTCCGCGGAGGAAGGGATACTCTGGGCCCAGAGGCCTTTTCCACTGGCGTAGTCTCAGCCGGCTTCGCCAGGGTCGCAGCGAACACTTCGATAGAGGCCTTCGCCGGCTGGATCAAAGCCCTCACCACCTTAGGTGCGTCCCGGGCCTTCGCCTTGGGGGGAGGGTCAGTGCCTCACTCCCCCTTCGAGATCGACCGGGTCCACTCCAGCAGCTTACCCGGGTTCTCGGACTTCCTCTTCCCCGAACCAGAGCGATGGCTTGTGGTCGAACGTGCCGGGGAAGTAGCGCCTTGCCTGGCAGCCGAAGAGCCCGACCTTTCGGCGCTCCCGGTGCCCGTGGACTCGCGGTACTTGGCCTTCTGTTGGGCCCCCGTCGCCGGGGTGCCCTCACACGACTTAGAAGCCTGCTCAGACTTTTTCTTTGCCTTCTCACCTGCTGTGCCCTTCTCCAGCCAGGCGGCGAGGCGGGAACGACTATCTTGTTTGGTCCGTTCCGAAAGGTTCTTGCAGAACGCACAGTCCTTCTCCACGTGCGTCTTGTCCTCATGAAGGCAGTAGAGACATCGCGAGTGCTCGTCCTCCTTGAAAACGTTTTGCAATCCGCATCCAGGGCAGCACCTGAACAGCTTGGATCCGGGCGTCGAGCTTCCCTTGTCCTGGGCCATGTCCGTTGAGGTAGGCCGCAGATCTTCCGGAATCCTTCAAGAAGTGCAAACTCGACGAAAACTTCACCCTTGAGGGGCGTAGAAGAATTCCGAAACGGGTCCCCGTTGTCCGAAGTAGAAACGGTGGAGCTTGAGGCTCCATTAAACCGAAAAATTGAGAAAATCTCCTGAAAAAGCGTGAAAACGCAGCAAAAAACTCGAGAGCTAAAGCACGAGGACTCCCAACACTTGAGCGTGCGGTAAAAATCTGAGGATGGCTGCCAGAGGCGGGGCTTAGGGAGAGGGCAGTCATTGGATGGGGGCAGTATGTCCCAGAGATCAGTGATTGGTTACTAAGAAAGACAGATCAGAAACGAAACTAATACTGATTTTTTCTTTACCGAGGATTCCCAGCCTGACGACGGGGAATATTCATGAGCATGTGAATCCATGCCAGACCCCATGCTGGAGAAAATGGCAAGAAACAAGCTGGGAATAGGAAAAAAACGGCTGAAACAGGTGGCATGCACAAAACCTGAGCAGGAAAGGAAGGTGGACAATAGCAGAGCAGAGGACAAAAAGAGTAGAAGGGAAAAAGAAGAAAGGACAACTAGGTTGGGAAAACACATCGATAGAAAAGAGATTAGTGAATCATTAATAATCATTTTTAAATATAAATACATATCATAAATGATATAGTATGCTTGAAATGTCTTGGAACTTCACAACCACAAGCCTCCCAGAAAAAGATGTGAAAACAAACAATAATACATATTTCTGTTGAGCCAGGCAACAAAATGCCCAAGCCTACTTTTCCAGGTATTTAGGAACACTATTAAGAAAATCATCATCATCATGAATAACTTTATTCGGCCAAACGGCTATCAAAGTGCATCCTATCAGTACAAATCTAAAATAAGACATCCAACAACAAAGAAAAGTAAAAAAGAACAGGAGATGGAAGCAACACCCTCCGTGAGTACACCAGTACATATCTCAAGTCGAGTTTCAGTACTCCCACCGACCATAGTCCATTTAGGTCCCAAAATGTCAGTGCCCCGGAGCAGTGAGATTTGCCCCAGAGAGAGGGTCTTTGCTTCAAAAGTCATCATAATAGACAGCGGGACCAGGAGTATTGGATGTGCTCACTGTGATACCACTTCTTCTGGACCGCCCCTGCCCATTACAAGTTCTCAGAACCTCCCTTGCCATGTAATCATCCCCAAATACCATTTTGACAGAGTCTGACGACATTTCATTGGGCAATCTGGTGCATTCCAATACACAGCCCCCTATGTGATGTAGCCAGTGGAGGCATTTATTCCGCAGGGCATCCCTTGGTTCTCTTCTGTCAAAGGGCAGTTTTGGTACCCTGTGGAGAGACACAGTGGTTCTTCTAGGACCTTCATGGGCATTATGTCTGGATAGAGGCCCCTCAGAGCCCTGATTGTGTGCGTTAACTGCCCTCCCCAGGGGATGCTTGGTGCCCAGGAACGTTAGGGCATGGATCTGTGAGGGATGGGACACCTTGGGGAAGAGCACAGGCCCCGGAATATGGACCTTTGGGGGCTGTCTTAGAGCATTGGGGTGGGGGGGTTGAGCCGCCACTGGTTGGCTCTTTGAGGCACAAGGATTCAGAACACCGGCATAAGAGGGGAGGCGGAGACACCGGGGTTGTGGGCTTGTGACCGTAGTTGGAACCAAGCCTCCAGACCCATCCCCAAGTGGTTTGACTTCAGCCATACAAACCCCTCTCCCCTCATTCCCCTCTGGCCTCTGTCACGCCTTTAAACAGAGCCACTAGTAGTGTTTTGATATTGGCCAGTTCAGAGAGAACACAATAGCAGCAACAGCTCGGATCACAGTTCGATCCTCAGGTGATGAGTCTGGCGGGGACCGATTCCCTTGAATAGATGACTTGGGGGCCCTGAGTGGGGTTAGGCGTAGAAAGGATCTGCCCCCGGATGGTGCAGCTGAAGTGGCCTAGCTCCAAGTACTGCAAGGGGGGCTCAAGGACTGCTTTTCATGATCCAGGTCAGGCCGAGGATGAAAAGGCTCTGTAGCCAGGGCCAATCATAGATCTGGAGTCAAGCTTGTGATGCCAGACCTTATGGACAGCTCAGGAGAAGAAGTTTGAAGCGCCGGCGGAGTCAACGGTGGAGCCAATGGCTCAGAGCCCCCAATGAGCTTCGCAATCCTTTCACAACCATTGCCCAGGGTATCAAAGAAATTAGCAGTGGAAATGCAATCAAAACCACCTCCTGGGGTCAACAAGTTGGTATTGGGCACAGCTTCCACTGGTGTAAAGGCAATCAGGGGGTTCGGTGCATAAACTTGTGTAAGACCAGGGGGCTCCTCCTGGGAGAGATGGCTGTGGGTACTCATATGTTCAAGGTCTGGTCCTCCCTTCGCTCCCCCCATGACTTGATTCAGGGCAATAGTCACTGGGGCCCATGCCCTAGCTTTACAGGTTTGCAGTTTCACCCCCCCCCCCTCTTCGACCTCCTTTGAATTTGCGGTCCGCTTTGGGAACAGGTGTGTGTGGCTTTCAGGTTGGACATGAGGACCGACTTAGAGAGAAAGAGGGGGACGAAGGGGGAAAGTTCCTCCACGCCTACACATCCAGCCATTCCTGCCACACTGCACCGCACAACCTATTCAAGTCTCTAGTGAGGGGGCTGATGCTTTCCCTCACCTTTGGCACAATCCAGGTCCAATGGAACTCTATGGAGGATCCCCTCTGTAGCAGCGTGTTCGCTTAGTGGCTCCACTTGACGGTGTGCGAACACCCTGGTGGCAGCAAACACCCACGCCCTTACCTCCTGCGGGCTTACACCCTCGCGGGTGAAGCCTGCACCATTATGTCCTTGAGGGGGCGGGGCCAAAAAAAGAGGGAGAACAGACTTCCAGCAGGTCCCCTGTGCAGCAAGCCCCCGCGCCCTTACTTCCCGCAGGCTTATCCTAAATGATATAGTATGCTTGAAATATCTTGGAACTTCACAGTCATATGCCTCCCAGAAAAAGATGTGAAAACAAACAACAATAAATATTTCTGTTGAGCCAGGCAACAAACTGCCTAAGCCTACTGTTCCAGCTATTTAGGAACACTATCAAGAAAATCAGTGTTACCAAAGACATCCTCTAACCTGTGAAACAAAGACTACCACTCAACCAGAGATCTATGGAGACTGACCATGAAGGAAGGAGGCAAGGCAACAAAACTTTCTCCAAAAGGCAGCCCTAAACTGTAGGAGAGAAAACAAATACAACAGGGATTACTACAGCTAAATAACAGAAGAATACTCCTACCTTCCCTGTCCCAGCACCCTGACCTACCTTGTATTGCTGATGAAAGGAGAGAAACCTACTGTAACATTGGAGGGGAGTGAAGAGTATATGTCAGGGAAACATGTTCCCTTATCACAAAGGAAAACATAAATAAAGTCGTGATGGGTCTGACCCGGGCGGCACGAACACGCAGACTGCAGGGTACTCGGAGAATACATTAAAATTACTCACTGTAGTACTCATAGTCCCCTTTCTTCCATCCTTCTGGGCGTGCCCCAACATGGGGACGTTACGCGAACCTAAGGCAGTGAAAAATTGAGCTTCTCCTTTAAATTGAGTATGGCACGCAGGGGACGTGGCCTCGGGCGTGGGAACCCCCCGCCGAAGGCCTGCCCTCAGGTGCCTCACCTCAGTCCCCTTTGAATACATCAGACGATTAGATACCTGGCTACTCTTAGTACATATTAGCTCTAGTGGGGGAAGGTGGGTGGGATGTATAGAGGAAAAGGGACTATGAACTATTAGTACTCTAGTCACTACAGTGAATACATTTAAGTACTCATACGTCCCGTACCCTTTCCTCCATCCTTGTGGGTGATTCCACCGAACAAGAACCTAGGGTGGTGCTGTGATAACCTGCCTCATATCTAGGACGAAGCAAAAAGGTTCTTCAGAACCACATGATCAAACTCTGCATCATGCCTGGATCTGGTGTCCAGTAAGTAGTGCTTACAGAAGGCCGACTGAGTGGCCCAAGTAGCTGCCTTGCTGATGACATCCCAAGAAACATGCTTCTGAAATGCGACGGCCACGGCCTTGGCTCCTATCGCATGGCCATGAATACCCTCAGGAACAGATTTGCTCATGGCTGTGTATGCCTCCGAAATGGCCTGAACTATCAAACGGGCGATGGAAGCTTGAGGGAGGAGCTCACAAAAGTCACAAACAATGCCCCAGACTTTGAGAAGGATTTCGTCTGAGAGAGATCAAACTTGAGGACCCTCTTGAGATCCAAGAAAAGTAGGGCCCTCTCTGCCTCTGACTGCGGGTTCGGGAAGAACACCAGCAGGCAGATCTCTTGATTCAGATGAAATGGAGAAACCATCTTGGGTTGAGTGCGCAAGATGACCTTGTCGTCGTGAAACGTGGTGAAGGGCTTGCACAAAGACAATGCCTGCAGCTCACTGACCCTGCGTGCAGAGGTGAGAGCCACCAGTAAAAGTGTCTTTAGTGTCACCAAGGGGATGTCTACAGAGTCCATCGGCTCGAAAGGTCTGTGAGAAACCAGAAGGTGTCTTACCCACTAGTCGCCGGAGATATGCCATCCAGGTGGCCATCGCTTTTGGATCCAGTTCCCGGGGGTGGACCAGTGCAGGAGGATCCCCTGGATGTGAGATCTTCAGGGAGTGGGATAACGGATGGCGAGACACGGACTCCCCTTCCCTGTAACACCTTTACCCCATCCTACCAGGTAGGATATTTAGGAGCACTTTCTCACAGATATTCGGCTATGAGAGAAAACAGACTAACACCCGAGCAGTATACCCGACATGTCCCAATACAACTTCCATTAAGCTTACCCACAAGGATAAAAGATGGAGAAAAAGGGCACATTCTGAGCGAGGCAAAGCACATGAGGAACAGCAGTTTCGAGACTGCAGCTGAACGAGAGAGGAAAGATGGCAAAACAGAAGGGGATCGCAAAGGAGGGAAGTTCCCTTGACCTTTTCAACAAGGAACCATTACTTTCCTGAAACCTGGAGAATATACATCGTAAGACCAGGAAACCAGGCTGAAGAATCCTGCATTGTGTGACGTAGACACCCGGGGCCCTCCCGCGTCAATAATCAAGGCGGGGAGAATAACCAAACACCATGGTACTTTCCTTGAATCCAAGAACAAAGCACTATCAGTGAAATCAACACAGCCGGTGAATTGGGGAAACCGATACAAGAGTGGTCTGTGTTGAAGCCAAGGTTGCAAGCAGCAACATTGTATGGCAAGCGCTGGAAGGAACATTGGTAAAACACGTGTGATAAGAAGAGTAAAGTTGAATTGCTGATGAGTGACTGAACTTTAAAACCAAGATACAATACCTTGGACCGAGTGGTCTGGCACCTCGTGGGTGCCCAAACAAAGGTCTCTGTAAGGTATTAGCTGAGGGGTGGCAAAAGGGCAAGTGAGAAAAAGGTTATATCAAGAAGAGATCATGTAATTGTGAATCAAAGTGGTCGCACGACAGGTCAAGCAAAACCTTGCGCACATTCAAAAGTTTTCCATTTTGATAAAGTAGAGAAATTAGGTCAGAGCCCGACGAAGGGAGACCAATTGAAGTTTTTTGTGTTAAAGTGGGTCTACGCCCGGCAGAGGGGGACTCGGGGTGAACAGTTAATCACCCGAGAAGTTGTAGATGTGAAATCCTAAGAAGACAGGAACTTTCATGTTTGTCGTGTTGCATCAGGCCCTGTGAAATAAGAGACTTTGAAGGGCAAAGAGACTTTGGCACAGCCGGCCCTGATGTTTAAGTTTTGAACTGCATCCTTGTGCTAGAGAAGCCAGGGAGTGTGCTAAGCTCGAGTGTGCCGCTTTGTCCCGTGATGAAAACGTGGGGAAGGGAAGCCATCGGCTTGAATATCCTGACATATAATTCCTTGAACACTTTTCTTTTGCATAACATTGTCTCCCACACTATTTGTATTTAAAAGTAAAGATTGGCAATAGGGTTATTAGTAAAGGCCCTTTTATTTTGACAGACTTGCCTAGGACTGCGTTATTATTATTTGATGGTTGTAGCTTGCTCCCATCTTTGGATTTAGATCGGCGTTTTTCAAACCCTATTGAAGTTCATAAACACCCTTGAACTGTGATCACTCGTCTGTCTTACTGTTTGACAGCATGCCTTCCTTACAGGTCCCAGGCAGGGGGCAGCCTATGCACTGGAGGAAAAAGCCTAGACAACCCCTTAAGGTGGGCCTTAAGCACTAGGTTGGCCGCCGAAAAAACATGCTCAGGGGAGCACTTATAAGCCCCAAAAGCCGCCAAATAAGAGCGAGTGAGGCGTGCTGAGAAAGCTAGTACGTCATCCAGAGGATAGGTGACAGGGTCCAGACCCATGTCATGATGCCAATGGGACAACCTAGTCCATTTTCTCTTATACTAGGACTGAGTCGAGGGCCTCCTGGCCTGCAGAATGATGTCCCTAGTTGTCATCTGAAAGATTTAGCATGCTGAAGCCTCAGCTGGTCAGGAACCAGTCCGCCAGCGCCAGCTTGGCCGGGTCCGGATGTTCCACTGTCGCGCCCTGCCGTGTCAGGAAGCTCCTGCTGGAGATCGGAAGGTGGATGGGACCCAAGATTATTCTAACATTTATTCTAAACCTTCCAGCCATCACCTCTTTTGTTTTGCTATTGTCACCCTGAGTGAGACGGGTATACCCAGACGTGGGTCCCGTGACTGCTGGGCCTAGAGACCCAAGCTACTCCTCACGGATGATGCCCAACAAGGTTGAAACATGTCTGGGGATGCTTGTGGTCTTGTGCAGAAGGGATATGACCTAGCAGTTCGGGCTGGACAACCCCTTTGGGGGTGGGACCAAGCCTGATTTGCATATGATATTTCCCCTTTTGTAATGGCTTGGCAGGCAAAGAACGATGGTCTGGAGGGTTGCCCAGAGCAAAGCCAGAGGTTAAGATTTATTCTAAACCTTCCAGCCACCACCTCTTTTGTTTTGCCCAGGTGGGGTGCAGCCTATGCACCGGAGGAAAAAGCCTAGACAACCCCTTAAGGTGGGCCTTAAGCACCGGGTTGGCCGACGAAAACACATGCTCAGGGGAGCACTTATAAGCCCCAAATGCCTCCAAATAAGAGCGAGTCAGGCGTGCTGAAAAAGCTAGTACGTCATCCAGAGGATATGTGACAGGGTCCAGACCCATGTCATGATGCCAATGGGAGAACCTAGTCCATTTTCTCTTATACTAGGACTGAGTCGAGGGCCTCCCGACCTGCTGAATGATGTCCCTAGTTGTCATCTGAAAGATTTAGCACGCTGAAGCCTCAGCTGGTCAGGAACCAGTCTACCAGCGCCAGCTTGGCCGGGTCCGGATGTTCCACTGTCCCGCCCTGCCGAGTCAGGAAGCTCCTGCTGGAGATCGGAAGGTGGATGGGACCCTGGGAGCACAACTGCAGCAGATCTGAAAACCAGGGCCTCGAAGGCCAGCATGAGGCAACCAGGATAAGGCTGCAACCCATCGAAGCCTGGAACTTGCAGAGGGTCCGTTGCAGCAGAGGGGTGGCCGGGAACGTATAACACCTGCGGCCCGGCCAACACATCCGCAAGGCGTCACCCAGTGAACCCTGACCTGCCCATGAAGCAAATTGTGGGCACCTGCCATTCTGGGGAAATGCAAAAAAGTCCAGGTCTGCAAACCCCCAACGCTGGAACAGGGGCAAGAAAGAGTGCGTTCTGCAACCCCTTCCATCAGGGCCCATTCCCAGATCGATACCACCTCCTGACAGAGTATTAGAGTTGTTCATCCTGACCAGAACAGACCTGTCCCTGATGAGGGGCAGAAACGTCATGACGGCTAAATCCACTGCCCGGAGCTCGAGCAAATTAATATGCAGTAAGACTCCTGTCCTAGACCATGAGCCATGAATCACGTAGCCCTCCAGAATAGCCCCTGAGCCCGAAAGGGAGGCGTCCGTCATCACCACCAGGGTAGGCTCCAGCCGGGTGAAGGGGGCTACCACTGAAACATTGCCATCCATCATCCACCAGCAAAAATCGGGCAGTAGGAGTGGTGTTATTGGGATCCTGTTCCACTGACACCCCGTCTCCTGATCCCAATTGGCCTCCAAGTCTTGAGGCAAGCACAATGTACAGTGAGCATTGAGCATGCAGGAGGACATCAGTCCAAGAAGGTGTTGGAACCACCATGCCGAGGTAGTCGAGTTGGTCAGAAAGTGCCACACCGCTTTGCAGAGGGATAGGAGCCTCTAGGGTGTGGTGAACACCTGCTGAATGGTCGTGTTCCAACGCACCCCTAAGAAGACCAGGTCCTGGAATGGGCACTACTGTGACTTCTTCTGGTTGAGGGAGAACCCCAGCTGATGAAGGATATCCGCCAAACTCTGGCAGGAGTGTGCCACCCTCTCGGGTGACACCACCCTCACCAGCCAGTCATCAAAATAAGGGTATAGATTAAGGCCCTCCAAGCGGAGAAGGCCTGCCACTGCGTTCATCAACCTCATGAAGACACGAGGGGCTGAGTTCATGCCGAAGGGCAGCACCTTGTACTGAAAATGGTACGACATAATCGTGAACCGCAGAAACCTCTGATGGGGTTGTTAGATACATACATGCAAGCAAACATCCTTGAGGTCCAGGGAACACATCCAGTCCCCTGCACACAGCGACTCGGCTATGTGTGTGGGAGTAATCATCTTGAAGTGCTATAGCGGCAAAGACATATTCAGAAATAACCGGTCCAGGACAACCCTCATGCCAGCCTGGTTGTTCTTGGGTACTGCAAAAATCCTGGAATAGTACCATGAGCCCCTGTCTGCCAGAGGAACCGGTTCTATCGCCTGTATCTCCAAGAGCCAAAGACCTCACGTAAAAGAGCCGGGGACCCAATCTGACAGAGAGGAGGAGAGGACAGTAGAGGGAAAAGAAGAGGAAGACTGAAGCCTGTGGACACTACGCATAGGATTCACGGGTTGTTGAAAAAACGCTTCCAGGTGTCCTGGAAAAGAGCCAAATTGCCCCCACAGGAGAGCTGTGTTCCCTGAACTTGACGTCACTGCTTCTTGGCGTCAGAGGTGGGGGGAGTGGAGGGGGGTGGAAAAACCCACACAAAGTCCTCTGCTGCTTACTCCTGTTGTCGCTGGGCGACCTTTTCAGGCCTCGGTGTACTGCGGTCCCGCAACCCCTTGAAGTCGGAGACCTAGGACCTGTCCTGAGATTAAGAGAAGGATTTCTGTCCTGGTTTTGTCAGGATGGCCAATGACCTCGCGGTTTGAGTGGAGGTTTTCATCTTTGTCAACTCATCATCGGTTGACGAATGATAAAGGTCCACGCTCTCGAAGGGCAGATACAGGATCTGCTCCTGCACGTCAGATGAAAACCTAGTGGCGTGCATCCACACCGTCCTTCTCATCTCGACACCAACGCACAGCCCTCTGCTGGCTGTGTTGATGTGGGAGACCTAAAGACTCCACGCGGTCCTGCACAATGGCTCAGGCATCTGCTAGACCGGCCTTGAAGGAAGCTTGCTTGTCTGAAGGGAAGTCAGGCAGAAATTCCCAGAGCTCCCGCCACAGCTTCTGGTTAGCCACAGCCAAGAGGGCGACTGTGCTGGCTTGCCACAGATGCAGTCCTGAGATGGAATAACAGCGCTTTCCCATATACTCAAGGACCTTGTCCTCTTTGGACAGACAACTGGAAGTGGCTCCAGTGGAGGAAGATGACAAAGACGATGGTTTAGAATATAATGAGGCCGCAGTCACCACTGAAGAATGTGGCTGCGGGTGGGAGGTCTAGAAGATTTGCTGTCCATCCATCATCCTGAATCTGCTGTCCAGCTTCTTGTTCATCTGGGCGTTGGCCCTGGGCTTCTCTCAGACCTTTCTCGCCACCTGCAGATTATCGTTCTGGAGAGAGATGCCAGACCGGATTGTGGTGCGCTTACCCAAAACTTCTGCTAGCAGTCCCGACTCCTGGGGGGCTTCCTCAGGAAGCAGGACCCCCAAGAACTCTGCCAGGCGCGAACAGCATTCATGAAAGGCATTAACAGATAACAAGGGTTCATCGTCCTGGGCGTTATCGTCCCTGCCCCCCTTTTTCACAGACCGAGGGGACTCCGGGCCCTGGAACACAGGCACTGATGGGGTCCTCCCCTCCTCCCCCCAAGTACAGAGCCAGAGACAGGTCCAACGGCTGTTAAGGGGGAGGCGCTGGTGGTACAGGAGGGGCCACCTGCGGGATGACCTGCTTCACTATATCCTTCAGGAGCCCCTTCATCTGAGGGGAACGTATGAGGAAGAGAAAACGCTCGAAGAAGCAGCCCTTGCAAGTGGCCGGGTGCCTAGGGGCATGGCCCTCCAAGGCGCTGGGTCTCCGCTCGTGGTCAAATTGCTGAGGCCCTTGAGGCATGTAGCTGTAAGGCTGCGATGGGTAGATGTATCCCTGAGGAGACCAGATGCCTGTCCGGTACAATCCACTACCGCTTCCAAAGAGAAGGGGACTGGAAGTTTCCTGCAGAGCCCATGAAATGGGCGAGAACACGGGTGGGCCCTGAGTTGGATCCAAGATGGCTGCTGGTCTGGCAGGCTTCGCCACATGCTTCTCCGCCATTTTGAAGCCTTGCGCCACGCCCTGGGGGGGAGGTTGTGAAGGGCCTGAGCCACACAAGGTCTCACACATGGGAGGATACCCCTTGGATCTTGCACCCGAAGAGGAAGCATCAACCTCAGAAATAACTCTGGTAGGCACTGAGCCCTCAGACGGTAATTGTAAGGCCCTGACTCGTGACCTTGGAGCAAGCTCCGGCAGGCTGGATGCCCTTGGCACCTGTGCCGGAAGCCGTGCTGGGTCGTTCCGGGGACAGATTCTTGGAGGTGGCACTCGATGTTCCCTTACCCCTTGGGGTCGAAGAGGACAAACTTGATCGCCCCTTTGAGGACAGCCTGGTAGGGCCCCTGAGACACTCAGCTTGGGTGTCGTAGCCTGGATGGCCTCAGGTCTGCCA
Organism: Ambystoma mexicanum; assembly: GCF_040938575.1. Taxonomy (NCBI): domain Eukaryota; kingdom Metazoa; phylum Chordata; class Amphibia; order Caudata; family Ambystomatidae; genus Ambystoma; species Ambystoma mexicanum. The sequence continues at coordinate 1,268,421,723 of NC_090935.1, read as the reverse complement.
CCCGGAGCGCCCGAGTACCGGTAGCCTTAGAGTCCTCGGCCTGCTCGAACCTGAATCAGAGGAACCCCTATCAATGGGAACCCCGGGGAAGTAGTTGCTGTGCTGTGGAGCCGTGCTGAACAGAGGGCCTACCTTGTCTTCACAAGAGGTCCTCGAGACTAAGTCTTTAAGGTAGGTCTGAGGAGAAGTGTGGATGATCTCACTCCACTGCGACAACTGATTCTTCAATGCACTGTGACCGAGAGCGCTGCAAGACGAACATGCGTCCCAGCGGTGGTCGAGCCCCAAACACTCAAGACAGAGTGCAGGCATGTCAGAGGTCGGGAGCAAGAGGTCGCATGAGGCACAACTCGTGAATCCTCCTGCAGCCTATATGTGCCGGGGTAGGCGAGGCACTGAAGTGAAGTTAAAGAAGCTTGAAAAAACAAAATGGGGAGCAAGTTGAAAGCTAAAAAACTCTCAGTGCTGACTGCCAGGTCTGACACTGTCTGTGCGGAAAAAGCGACCGAGGTGAGGCACCGGAAAGCAGGGCCACAGCGGGGCATTCCCACGCCCGAGCCCCCGCGCGCTAATCTAAATTTAATGGGGAGGCTCAATTTTTCACTGCCGAAGGTTCCGGTACAGTCCCCATGTTGGGGGATGACCACAAAAATGAAGCAAAGGGGAAAGGGACGTACAAGTATGAAATTAGGACTGCAATACCAGTTCCAGATCAGGAATATCCAAAAGAAAGTTCAGGGTCCAAAATTCCAATAGAAGCAAAAACACAATCCAAGGGACCAATCCAAGGGGAATCCAAAAGAAGTCCAGGAAGAAGGCCAAAGTTCAAACACCAGGTAATCCAACTAGAGTGCCAAGAGCCAAAACCAGCACAGAACAAATCAGGAAGAAGCCAAAAAAAAATCCATGTCACAGCAACTATAAAACCATAGCTCAAAAAAGGTTGCTACTCAAAGGATGCAAGGCAACATTGAGAAGCATTTCTCCATTTTGCTGAGCGGTAGGAACTTAACCTGGAAATGACATAATGCGCATGCATCACGTCGGTAATGTAAGCAGCTGGGAAGTGCAGCCATGGAATGCTGGGGGTTATAGTATGTCCTGTGCTGTTGTTCCATCAAACGCAATGGAAGCCACCACCAAAGGTGGGTGCAAGGCCCATGTTGCTGTGTGACTATTTCCTGCCTGACAGATGAAAAATCTTTGTGAAGAAGAATCCATGAGAAGAGCAAATTACTTCTCTCTCGGTAACGTCCTTTCTCATGAATTGGTCCCACAGATTACTCACTGCCCTCCCAACATATACCCAACATGTAGGTAGCTCGTAGACCTCTTGCTTCTCTGTATTCCCTTAGTTACTTAGTGGGGGGGAAAAAGAAAAGACTGTACTGAAGTCATAATACAGACCCTGCTCCGTGTATATAACTCTTGTGATTCAATCCGGAGTCATGGGTACCAGCAACGCCATGCATAGGTGCAGTACACTCCTGTGGTGCCTGAACCAATTTTCAAAGACATTCTTCTTCTGGAGAATACTTATCTGAAATGAGCAATCTATGAGAGAAAGGACTTATCTATGAGAAATTACTTTAACAACAGTTAAGTCATTTGTTCTTTATTAGTATTGGTGAGAAACACACAGTGCTCGGACTGCTGTTTCCAATGCAGAGGAACGATTCCATCGGCTGGATCAGGCACAGGCCCTGAAGTTCTATGTCTCTCTTTCTAGAGAGGCTAGGAAAGATGACCAGCTTTTGGTTGGTTACGCTGGTGCTCATGCTGGCAGGGCTGTTACCATGCAGACTGTCCAGGTGGATCATTCTCTGGATCTCAGGATGCTACGATCTGGCTGGTAAGAATGTGTGTGAGGGTCTCAGAGCTCATCCTACCAGGCGAGTGGCTGCCACCTCTGCCCTGCAGTGGGGATCCCAGTCCTGGACATTTGCCAGGCAGCAATGTGGGCATCCTTGCACACTTTTGCTAAGTATTACTGCTTGGATTCCCCTTCCGGTCAGGATGCCTTTTGTGGTAGGGCAGTCCTTCAGAGCTTTCTGGTTGAGATGGCGTTCTTGCTTCCTCCCTCCTCTAGGTTTATGTACTGCTTTGGGAGTACATTGCAGAATAAGGAATCCATGGGAGGAAAGAATGCATTAGAAGAACAAATTACTTACCTCTCTGTAATGTTCTTTATGATGGATGTTCCTCCCACAGATTCCTCATCGCGCTCCCTACCTGCCCCTCATGCGGGAAGCTAATACACCATCGGTTCTACAGTCCCTCAGCTTTAGTGTGCGAGGGGAGAAGGGCAGAACTGAGGTAATGGGGGGTGCCGCTGCCTTGCGTACTGGCCTCAACGTCATATCCGTCATGGGGTGCCTGGCGGTGGAAAGGTTTCCGGAGAACAGCTGCACTGGGAGAGGGATTTCATAGATGAGGAATCCGTATGAGGAACATCCATCAGAAAGAACATTACCAAGAGGTAAGCAATTTGTTCTTCCTCATCATCTTTTTATTTAGGTGGTGTCCGCATCCAGTTCATGAAGCAGATTCTATGCCCCTTTGGTTGGTAGAACCTTTTAATCGCTCCAGTTCCCCAAGTTAAATGTGAATTACCTCTTTTACCTCTTTTACCTTGGATTTGTGACCTGGGGTGTCTGCAAAGTTCCAGAGTCCCTTCCCCATCTCATGATCAGAGACCTTATTTTCTCTCTCTGTCCTGATTATGCTCAAATCCGAAAGAAAATAGCCACCCAAGTTCTTTTTGCTTTAGTGGTCCAGGTGCTACGATAGTGAGATGGCCTCTGCTAATCCTCTGGCAGGATTTGCTTCTTTGAAGGAGGAGAGACCGCTCACACTCCTGGTCTGTTGTGTTTTACTGGGCTTTGCGCCCATTCGCCACAGGCAATCTCCACCTGCTCTTTCAGCAGCTCTCCCCTTCCCGAATGCTGCTCCTACTTTTGCCAGCGGCATTCAGTGCCTTGTTGGCGCAGCCAGTAATTAGCACTGCACAATTGCTGGGAAACCACTAAATCGGATGGATTTTCAGCTGACCACGTCAGCTTCTTCCCATCACTTGCCTACAGCTTAGAGGGAGCATCCTGGCGGTGTTCCCCATCCTTCACGTAAAGCTCATCCAACCACACATTTGTTACCCTGTGTGGTTGGTGTGGTCAGGAGGAACGGCTGTTACTTTCCTCAGAATCCTGGAGGATACGTATCATCTTATATTGACTCCCAAAGCAGTGCAGAACGTGAGGAGGGAGCGATAAGACACCAACCACCCACACCAGGAAACTCTGAAGTACTGCGCAACCAAAGGGGGCATCCTGACTGGATAAAGAATTCTTATTTGAATTGTTCGGTGACTATGCGCAGGGAAGACCATGTTGCCACATGACTGATGTTTAAAACTGGGACACCCCACTTCAAGGAAGAGGGTGTCCTGCAACACCTTTTGTAGAATTTCATCAAGATCATTATATTCCAAGTGCAGAGGACAATCCACCTAGATTGGGTCTGCTTTGTAACAGCCCTGCCAGCAGGAGATCCAACATGACCAACAAAGAGTTGAACATCTTTGCTGATGCGCCCATCGAAGCTACACAATGGATGAATGCATTTTTGGGGTCCAGATGGTCCAACCTCTCCACATTCTTAGATAAATGAGACAGAGGGCAGGAGACAGGAAGATGTATCTTCATTGATAAGTGGAGGAAGTATGATACAACTTTAGGAAGGAAGGGAAGCTTCACTCTTAGTCACTTATTCCTTGGAGAAGATCGGAGACAATGGGCCTCATTAAGAGTTTGCCAGTCTGGATTTAAAGTTCCAGTAATTCTGTTTACTGGACCAGCAAAAGACAAGTTTGCCGATAGGGTGGCCGGAATTACCTCCAGTATATAGCTGGAGGTAATTCCGGCACCCTACCAGCAAGAAATAGCCAATATTACCAGCACCAGTATTACTGGTAATACCCAAATTCCCCCCATGGAGTCTTATGGGACTCCATGGAATGGGGAATTCCAACTGTTTCCAGAACTTGGAATATGGCAGTAATTCTGGCATTCCAAGTGCTGGTAACAGTATTACTGTTTTGTGGTATCCCACCAGATATACCAGCAGGATACCACCAAAACCGTAATGAGGTCCAATGTCTGAAGCTCACTGACAGGTCTAGAGGATGATATGGAGACCAGGAAAATCAACATCAAGGAATTACCCTTAAAGAATACAAATGGAATGGCTCAAATTGGACCGTCAAGAATAAAGACAAAGTAATGTTCAAATCTCTGACAGAATGGCATGCTATTGAGCGGCAAGCAAAATTACTGCATATTAGCCAGGCTCCGTGAAGAGTGCAACCTATGCAGCATATAACGTTTAGACAGTTGATCTGACTATGCAGGTGCTGTCAGAGAGACGCAAACCTTGCCCAATCAGTAGCAAGGGAAGCCACCACTGGCGCAAGCAGTCCTTGTTTACAGTGGCTCCATATGTCCCACCAGCTATTCCAGGTCTCTCGCAGGTGCCTCTTAAAGAAATTCTGGAGAATGTCATTGACCGAGGACCCAATGGGTGTTTTTTCCAAGGAAGAATAAGAGGAAAGCTTCTCCTTACAATCATGCAGCTACCTCACACGCCTTGTGCGTCAGACCCTGTTCAACCTCTGTCTGCTCCCGCTCCACCAGATCACTCAATGGAAATATTGTCCACCTTACAAACCTTGGTGTTGAAACTGCAGTTCTGGGTGCATCTAATACCACCCTTGAGGTCCCATAAGACTTGCCTCCGGATTTGCCTGCACCTTCTAGGCACGATGCCCATGTCCCAGTACCGGCCACTCACTCTCTTCGAGATGTTCAGGACACTAAATCAGAAGATAACGCCTCATTAGGGGATGCATCCCCTCGTACTTTGTCAGGGAGTTCGATTACCTCATCCCAGCGGATGGTGAGCCTGACGATCATTTACAATACCATACCATAACGTTCCATGTGTTAAAATCGCGGCACAAATGGCCGTTTACACAAAGAAATTTGCAGCAAAAACACTGTGGTTTTGCCGCCGCAATACATGTAAAGGAAGGAGGGGACACCCCCGCAACACCCGGACCCATTATACCATTTAATCGGCAAGGGGGACACCCCTGCAGCCCTCGCTCCCCTTAAATGGTATAATGGGGTACACCTTTACCAGGTCAAACCACAGAATTTTTGCTGCAATTTTATTACTGCATACCCTCGGGAGGATAGCTCAGGGGCAACGCTCATCTTGGAAGCAAGACGATGCGGAGCAACACAGCTTCGATCCCCAGGTCCACGCTTAGAAACCTCTGGGTATTAAGCACGTTATAGATAACCCATTACAATTACAATTACATACCATTGAGGGATTCACCCCTGACGAAAATCGGTACTTTCCATAACATTATGTCTAAAGCCAGCAGAATGTTCAATTTGGTTCTATGTGATTTTTAACGAAAACATTTCAGAGAGGGATTTTTGACCGAAAACCAAAACACAGAAAAAATCACCAATTTGTTTTTCTCTATTTGGCCACCCCAAGCCCCCATGATTTTAAGCCCATCCCAGCTCCCTCCCCAACTGTTTTAAACCCTTAGCCCACCACATATATAACAAAGACATTCAGTGTTTGTTTTGTTATTGTTTCGTTTAAAAATACCTCTGTGAAAATGAATTTGTCAAAATCGCTGGATACCGTTCAATTTGATTCTCAGGGAGCAAAGAAAAGAAGGCTTCCTATACCAGCGCAGGGAACGACAGAGAAAGACTGTCATCTTAATTCCAGTCTTGGATGACGTCTGGGAGGAAGGTCTTGTCACCATGAAGAATTCCTTCACGGCCACTCCCAAAAAGGGCCAACTCGAAAAGAAATATAGGGTGTCAGACAACGCCCCCAAATGCCACTGTGCGCAGGCCTATCTGGACTCTGCCCTATCAGCGGCAGCTTGCAAGCACTCTGCTAACCCCTCTTCTCTGTGTGCGATGCCACCAGATAAGGACAGAAGACAGCTGGACGCCTTTGGAAAAGGCATTGGGGGTCATTATGACCCTGGCGGTAGCCGTGTCGCTGCCGCCGGTGTCATGAATTTACCGGCGCTTGGGAATGGGTAATTACCGGGGCATTACAGCCCCGGCGGACCCGGTAATTGCCCATTCCCGGCGTCAGTAAACATTACTCTCCATTCCCATTTGAGTCTCATTGCGCTCAATGGGAATGGGGAGGACAGATGCACCGGCACCATTTCTGAATGGTGCCGGTGCATCCGTCAAGGTCTGTGAGCGGGTGACGTTCTGCCTGCCAGGTCAGACCTGGCGGGCTGAAAGGCACCCGCTCGTAGGCCTCATAGTTGCCGGTCCAGTAACAACGGTACCGGCAAGCTTACTGGTACTGTTCTTACCGGACCGGCAACCTTGTAATAAGGCCCATTGTGTCCACAGCCGCCACTACAACTCTTTGGCGATCCTGTCCCGTTACAACCTATTCTTGAATTCTTACCAGATGATAAGAAGCAGGAGGTCTTCAAACTTCTGTAAGAAGTAGAGGCCGCTTCAGACCACATCATCTCTGTGGCAGTGGACATTGCTGAAACTGGATTTTGGCAGATGGGGAAACATGGTGGTCCTATGCAGGCAAGACTGGATGAAGACAACTAACTTCTACCTGGATGTTCAAGCCAAGGTCATGGACATGCTTTTCGAGGAAGAGGATCTCTTCGGAAAGAAAGCAGATAACACCTTACAAGCTATTAAGACCAACACTGACACTGCCCGATATTTGGGAACACTGCAGTTATGCAGTCAGTCTTTTTTGGCTTGGAAATCCTATTTCTTCAAGACGTCACAGGACATTCGGCCTTCCTATCGCTAGCAGTCCTATCGCTTCACTACCTACGTCTCTGGCGACAACAGCGGAAAGACTCAATCCTATTGAGGGAACAGCACCAACGAGGGTCCTCCCATCCAAGACACTTGGGAAAACAGGCCCGACCAGGCTGCAGAACCACCCCTCCACCTCCACACTCTGATGGGTGGGCGCCTCTCCAACTTCCATCAGAATTGTGACAACATCTCCATGGATAAGTGGGTTCTGTCCTTGCTCTGGTACGGTCAAACAGTAGAATTTCTTTTTCAACCACCAAATATATCTCTGTGGCCAAAAGAAGAACGTGATCTCCGGGCGCTACAATGCAAAGTATGCACTCTCCTGGTCAAGGGTGTGATAGAAAGAGTCCCTCATTTGCATTGGGGTCAAAGAGTGCACACAAGATACTTCCTAGTGAAGAAAAGGTCAGGTGGTTGGCTCCTCATTCTGGACCTTCCATAGAGTCAAGCTACAACATGTACTGAGTCAGTTGCAGCAGGGTGTATTTCTTTCTTCCCTGGATCTGAAAGACATTTACATGATATGATATGATATATGATATGATAAGGCATTTATAACGCGCCTATACACAAGTGTTTCAAGGCGCGACGAGGCAAGGGAGAGGGAACAGAGGGAAGACAGACAACGATCCTACTAGGCCAAGTGTCATTCAGATCGCGCAAGTGCATGGGAAGCGGGGAGGGGAAAGTGCAGGGGGGGAAGGGGAATGGGACAGTTCCACATACCCATTGATCCCCGCCACAGAAAAGTTTTGCAATTCACCGTAGCAGGTCTCCACAACAGGTTCAAGGCTCTGTTAACGAGAATTCCAGGCCTGACAGGGAATATTCATACAGCATGTAAATCTATGAATGATCTAATGCTGGAGAAGCGGAGGAATATGTACAGATTTAAGTAAGATATTATAGACTCCAATTGATGCAGAACTGAACCTGGATCTTAAGCATGCACTGTATTCAAGCTTCCAATAGAAGGGACATTTGGTGTCTGAAGTTCTGATAAGAGATCACTTTTACCAACAAAAAGAACACAGATGGCTAGAGACTCGCCACCCATTCATGTTAGAAAAAATTAAATCACCTTATATTAAGACCTGGCAAAATCTTCACTGGTGAAGCCAAGATCCCCACGGATGGTTACTGCATGGCTCAGAAAGAAAAAGGATAGATATAGCTGGGGATTCATGTACATTTAAATTTGAATATGGGGGCCAAGCATACGCAATTGCAAAAGAAGCAGCAATCACAGAGTTAATCGCCAAAGACCATTCAGGGACAAAGGACTTGGGTAATTCGTCAATGAAGGCCAAATTGCCTAATCAGAATAAACAAAGAACTGTGGTTTTAAAATATTTAGTGTAAAATGCAAAAAAGAAAGTGTTACACTTGACGTAGAAGGGTTATAATCTCTTTATTATTTTCTTCATAGTGATGGATCCATGAAGGAACGTTGCTCAATCCGACATTCTCAAAGGTTTATGTGCCTGGCTGTATGCCACCAACGGGGTATATAGGAGGTAATTGTTATATATATATATATATGGGCTAGGAAACATGTTGTGGTTTGCTAGAGCAGTTTGATAAACGGAGCCGGATATGTGTGGGCCCAGCGAAGGATCTGCATCAGTTTGATTAAAACTTCCTGTATTGTTATCCCACGAATCCTCAAACATGGAGAGAAAGAGGTGTAGAGATGGTTACATCTTTGTTATCGATAGAAGTTGAAACACACAAGCAGCACAAAAAGTGTTTTTTGTTCTGTTCTTCCCTGGGACTTCAAAATTCCCTCATATTTTGCTCTCAATTTACATTGCTTTGTATACATCCGAAATGGATGAGCGCGTAATGGCAAACCTGAATGTGGAAGGACTCAATAACCCAGCCGAACTCAAATAAAAATCTCATGGACTATTAGAGATGAATTCTTCAGTTGTTTTCTTACAAGAACCACATCACAGTTTTTTTCAATGAGTGGTACTAAAAAGAGAGGAGAAGCTATTCTTTTTCACAGATGGATCTACATTGTGAAGAAGGAAGTGCAGTATGAGCCAGAGGGCAGATTTTTACTATCGAAAGGGAATTGTCTGTGCCAAAGCCACATTTTCATACACGTATATACTCCTAACAAAGCTCAAGATGCCCTTCTTATTATTATTATTACATGTTTGTACAGTGCAACACGCCTATAGGCCTCAGTGAGCTTACAGACAAAAAACAATACACATAACATGCCCTAAGTGTCAGAGTAAGTCAAGTCAAAAATCTAGGTTGATAGCCGTAAGCAACTCAAATCTAATCCTTTGAGTTAAAGAAGAAGGTTTTTATAGCTTTCTTAAAGCCTGCCAAACAAGTGATACCCCTGATATCGCTGGGAAGGGAATTCCAAAGAGTCGGTGCTCCGACATCAAAGCAGGTAATTACCAAACTATTTCAGTTTAAACCAGGGCACAAAAAGCTTCCCTTTCATACACAACATTTGAAGATGGTGGAACCCTTTGATGAGGGAGAAGTTATTATTGGAGGAGACTAATTGTATTTTAGATCCATCTATCGATAAAACCCTCACGCCCATACAAGCAGATTGCAGAAACTTTCCAGCAATTGCCAAAATCCTTACAGATCTCTCAATAATAGAAGAGTGGTGGTTCTTTCACCAAGGGGAAAGAAACTACACATGTTTCCTTTGTGCACAGGAGTTATCCTAGACCAGATATGCTTCTAATATCCTCATCCTGGATCCCTAAAGAGCGATCTGTTAAAAGTAATCAAAGGTATCTGTCCAATCATGCTGCAGTCACCCTTAACTTTCGTGCTGTGTCCCAAATGCCAAAATGCGAGGATACTGTGGAGATTAAATGACAAAATCTGACGAAATGCTGTGGATAAATCTCATATTATGGTGCGTTTATCAAATCATTTCACAGAAAACTCCACTGAGGAGTTAGATATTAGAAAGACTTGGGACACAGAGAAATCAGTTATTAGAGTAGAGATTCTAAGTGCATCAGAAGATTTCCTAAAAACTAAAGAAATTAGGAGGCAGGAATTAGAAGTGACAGGAAGTAGATGTGAGGAAGAACACAAAAAGAAAGGTTCACAGACAGGAATTAGAGCCTTGAAGTTGGCTAGAACACAATTTAGAGAGCACTTTGCTTCTTGTACATTCCATTCTATATTACAAACAAAACAAATATATTACTCTAAAGGCAACAAAGCGAATGCACACATATATTACTCTAAAGTCAACAAAGGGAATGTGTTTCTGGTAGCAAAATTACTCACAATTAAAAATTTCATAACATGATTAAAAGGTAGTGGCGGCAAAAGGTTTACGATGAAATTCAAAAAACTAAATTCATGGAAGTGTTCTACAGAAACCTTCTAGGAAGCCCGCCGGAGGACCCTCCGGCTCAGCAGTCTTTTCTGAATTTAATGACCCTCCCAACACTTAGTGCAACAGATATAGAAGAGATAGAAGAACAGATTCCTCATCTCAGATATCTGTTAGGAGGAGGGTTGCGAAGTGGGAAGAGGCATAAAATCATAGGATTTAGGGGAAAGCTATGAGGAGTGAACTATTGTTGCAAAGAAGAGAGGTGGGAGGAATCTGTACCTCTCCAGCACCACATTGGTCTTATTGCCGAAATGTTTGGCAAGTTTGGCAAACGCACCATCAAATTTGCGGTTGCCATCCCCTCCTGCATCATCAGAATCAGGAAGTGCTCTGAATAACCTTAGGGCTTCTGCTCCTACACAATTTAATAGGGTCGCTTCCTTGAGGTCATCGCTTAATTTGTTTCCCCCAATAGCCCTCAAATAAACCTGGAAGCCATCGATCCATTGTTCCCACGGGTACACAGGGCTTCCGGGACATGGAAGAAATTTAGTTGGAGGCGGGACGTTTTGCATGGTGGTTATTTCGATGTGCTGTGGTAAGGTTTTGCAGCCTGTGGCAAAGGCTGTTCACACTGGCAATGCTGGATGATATACTTGTCAAATCAAATTAACTTGCTTTACACTCTCACTTCTGAAAAAAAGGGTCTTTCTGGATCTCCTGTGTTGGGTAATGTTTGGGCCTTAAAGTCACACAATATGTGGCATGGGTACAGTTTCAGTGAGATTTTTCACTATTGTCATTGAAAATGTTTGATTTTCAGCACCCAAACGTGTCTTGGCACTTTTAGTGTAACTTTCGCAGGTTTACAGGCTTTGCAATCGCTTCCTTGTTGCCGCTCAAATGTAACCAGAATGCTTCGTGTAGGACAGCACTCGTATTATGCTCCATACTCTCTTCGAAATGTTGTCATGGCAACATAAACACAGCCATCCAAAATGGCTGCATGCAGGCTCACGCTCGAAGTTCCTTTCCTCGAATCGCTAGCGTCTGCTGTTGGCTAACGATTCGTAAGATGCATTGATCTGCTTTCATATGCTCCCGTTCAGGACTCATAAAATGTGTTCACACACACCTTTCGTTCAGCGCCCATCGGGACTGGCATTACCTTTCCTCATAATGCTGGCTCTCCGTGTCGGAAAAGGTCACGGCAGGTGGTTTGCAGCCATAGTCAACCGCTCATTGCCCCGTGGGTAGTGGGGTGCTGCGTTCACCGGTGGTCGGTCAGATAAGCTCCGGGGGCCTTAGTGGCAACCGTGCCTCGTCGCCAATTATAATAAAAAGGCACTACGGTATATGATTAAGCACAAGCTTTATTGAAGGCCCCCGGAGTGTAAGCCAGCCGGGAGTGGAATGATATGTACGTCCCGTGGAATAGGAACGTGCATTACTCAAGTGTTCCACTGACATCACTGGCAGTGCATTCTATATAACATCTCCCTTTCTTATATAAAACAGAAAATGAGAAATAAGGGGAAGAACAGGAACCGGGAAGAAGGAAAGAGAAGGGAAAGGAGGGAAAAGGAAAAGGACATATGCAAACTCAACTTTGGTATGAATATAACATTACATTGCTTGGTTTCTAGGTTTCTTAAGGCAAAGGATACTGTGACGACTACTAACTGCTAGTAGTAAAGATAGTCACTGTTGAAGTTTCGGATGGCCTTCCGATTCCTTTTAGACAGTCCTCCAACAGGGGTTTTGTCACTGGTATCACGGGACCTGTCATTGTCCTCGTATCTACGGTGATATGCTTCTGTTATAAAATTGCCCTCCAATTGTGTGCCTTTGCCTTTGTCTTTTGATGTGCTTGGTCTGCTGAAATCTTTTTCTATTTTCACGAGGTCGTCACCGGACCATCTCTTTCCGTCATCCGACACCACAGATTTGCCATGACAGCTCACAACTTTTTGCGGGGACCTGAAGCTGGATTTGCCTTTGAGTGTTTTTTTGGGTTCTCTGACGCACACCCAGTCTCCTTCTTGGATCTGCATTTCTTTTACTCCATTTCTTGAATCATAATATGCTTTGTATTTCCCCCGATTTTCCTTCGCCGTTTTCAGGACTTGATCCATGTTCAATTTTGCTTCTCCAGTGTCCATGAAAATCCATGCAGGTCTAAGTCGATTGGATGCAGCTCTGCCCCGCATCATGGTGAATGGTTCAATGTTGGTGGTAGTATGTGGAGTTGTCCTATATGCGCATAGGGCTTCCTTAAGCGTCTCTCTCCACGGAAAGGTGTTGGCTATGGCCAATTGAACCACACTCTTCACTAGCCTATTCATTCTCTCTACAAGTCCATTTGAAATTGGGTGATACAAGGATGTTATGTGATCGATAGATCTATTTCTGAGAAACTCCTGAAATTCCAATGACTTGAATTGGGATCCATTATCAGAGACCAATTCTTTGGGGTCTCCCTCTCTGTTGAACACCTCTGTCAAAAAGTCTATGACCTTATTTGTAGTTACGTTAGTTTCTGATATTCCCCACTCTGTCCACTTAGAGGTGTAGTCCACGAGCACTATGATATATATCCTAACAGCTTCAAGGTTTTCAAATGGGCCCATGATGTCTATTGCCAGTTTAGACCACACATTTTTGGGGGATTCTATTGGCTGTAATGGTGTCTTCCTTAGAACCTTGGCTTTGTCACTCGTGGCACAGGCGGAGCAATTCTTGACTAGTTCTTCTGCTTCTCTCCACATGTTCGCCCACCAGTAATTGCTTCTCACTCTATTCTTCGTCAAACTCCTCCCTATGTGTCCCTCGTGTGCCAAATCGAGTGATCTTTTTTTAAGTTGCACAGGTGGAATTACCCTATCGCCTCTATAAATGTGTTCTTCATCCATGGATATCTCTTCCTTGATGGGTATGAAGTCTGCCAGAATTTGACCAGATCCTCTCCATTCATTGACTATGGCTCTCCTGATCTCTTGTTGTTCTGGATCGGCGCCGGTTATGCTTTTCCATTCATCTTTGGGAATGGCTGGATTTATGGCAGCTATGATATCTCCATCCGAACATTCCATCTCAGTGTCCTAGTTGGTCGATAATCTGGGCAAGCAGTCAGCCACTTGATTTTGTGCACCTGGAGCCTAACACACTTGAAGATTGTATTGCATAATGTCGAGGATCCATCGCCTGATTCTTGGTGATATGAGGTGAGGTGTTTTGGACTGGAGGACATTCACTAATGGTTTGTGGTCTGTTCTGAGCAGGATGGGTAATCCCCAGATTAGGTTCCTGAAATGTTGTAGGATCCACTTCACTCCTAGGGCTTCTCTCTCTATTGTGGAATAATTTAACTCTGCTCCTCTCAGCACCCTCGATGCAAAGGCGATTGTCACCATATTTCTATTCTGCAGCTGTTCTAGTACTCCACCTAGACCGATCTTGCCGGCATCCACCGATATGATTGTCTTGGCCTTGCAGTCAAACATCCCTAAGGCTGGGGCTCGATTGATTTGGACTTCATTTCTTCAAACTCGTCCTTACACTCTACAGACCATACAAACTTGTTCGCCTTCTTCATAAGGCTTCTCATATTTCTGGTTTTGTTGGTGTGGTCACCTATGAACTTGGAATAATACTCCGTCATACCGAGGAAACTCCTCAACTGATCTTTATTTTCAGGCTCGGCAATACTCAGTATGGTGTCCATTAGCTCCTTCTTGGGACTGATGCCTCTGGCATCTATGGAATGACCAAGGTAGGATACTTTGTTGCATTTAATGTTGCAATTGTCCAACTTTAGAGTGAGGCCTCTTTTTTGGATCACTTGTAAGACACCCATTAATTTTGCGTCGTGTTCTTCCTCTGTGCTAGCTGAAATGAGGATGTCGTCTTGGAAGCAGTGTACACCTTCTAGGCCCCCAGACAAGTGTGACATCAACCTTTGAAACACCGCTGCGGCTGATGCCAGTCCGAAAGGCATTCTCCTGAACATAAATTTCCCCAAAGGAGTGACGAAAGATGTAAGGCTTTTTGAGCTCTCTTCCAAGGCAATTTGATGATAGGCCGAGGATAGGTCCAGGGTGCTGAAGTATTTTGCCGGCTTCATGGTTGTCAACAGTTCAGATATGTTTGGAAGGGGATGCCTATCGATCCAGATGTTTTTGTTCAGATCTCTCTAGTCGTCGCACATCCTTATGGAATTGTCAGGCTTCTTCACCAGCACTATTGGAGCGAGCCACTCTGAACTTTCTATGGGCTGTATGATGTTCTGTTCGCACAGGCGCGCAAATTCATTTTTTAGTGCCTCCTTTGTCCCAAGAGGAACTCCACGAACCCTGTGGGCTATTGGGATGGTGCCCTTCTTCAAGACAATTCTGTGTTGGAAGCTCTCCAGGAGTCAAATTTTCCACTAAACACTTTAGGAAATAGTTGTGCCAATGTACAGTTGATATCGATGTTGTCCTTCAGTACGGTTAATATAGGGATCTCTTCTCCAGGGTGGATTCTCACTTGCACTCGGAGGGCGGCTTGTTCCTCCCAACCTACCCCAGATGAACCGTTTCTTGCTATGAAAAGTCTGCAGTATGTTCCTCTGTCGCGAAACTTGAGCTTTACCCATGTACACCCAATGATGTCTATGGGGTCTTCCCATAGCCTGTTGCTTTTACTACAGTGCTCTGTATGTCTTGCACCTTGCCAGACAACTCTCCAAGGAAGGTTTTAACATCCACCATGGTATATGGGGACCCAGTGTCTACCATTATGGGCAAGGATATGCCGTTTATCTGCATATTGACCCAGGGACCTTTAGATTGCTGTAAAGATGTGACAGTGAGTATTTGTATTGGAGGATATCTTTGATTGATAGTTAGCATATCGTCGCGTCCCTGGATCTCCTTCGACAATTCTCACGGTCCCCCCTGATGATCTGGTGAAAGGTCGTCTGGTGAACCTGCTATACCTACTGAACCTCCCTCGTGCATTCCTGCAGACCTTTGGAAAATGTCCAACCTGGCCAAATTTGTAACACTTGGCAGCTGCTGCCGGGCATTCTTTATCAGTGTCATTATGTTTGTACCAGCCACACTTTTGACAACGTCCTGGGTTTTGATTGCCATATCCTGAGATTCTTCCTCTTCTGGAATTAAATCTCGAACCATATGATGATGCTCTTCTCACCACTGCCACTAAAGGTTCACTTATGTCGTCTTCGGGATTGTTCTCAACGGATTTTACTTCTGTATTCCCCACTTGGTCAAACCTTTCCTTCATGCAGCGATCCCCCAATTCCATGCTTCTCGCTATTTCTGTGACCTGGTCTAGTGAAGGGTTTTTTGTCTGCCACAATCTTTGTTGTATGCGTGGATCAGCCACGTTCAATACAAGTTGGTCTCTTAAATATTAATCTCCGACACCTGTAAAATTACAGGTTGACATGAGCGCCCTGATGGATGCCACGATTGATTCGCCCTTCAGTTGTTTCCTGGAGAAGAATCTGTACCTCTCCAGCACCAGATTGGTCTTATTGCCGAAGTGTTTGGCAAGTTTGGCTAATGCACTATCAAATTTGCGGTTGCCTTCCCCTCCTGCATCATCAGAATCAGGAAGTGCTCTGAATAACCTTAGGGCTTCTGCTCCTACAAAATTTAATAGGGTCGCTTCCTTGAGGTCATCGCTGAATTTGTTTCCCCCAATAGCCCTCAAATAAACTTGGAAGCCATCGATCCATTGTTCCCACGGGCACACAAGGCTTCCGGGATATGGAAGAAATTTTGTTGGAGGCGGGACGTTTTGCATGGTGGTTATTTCGATGTGCTGTGGTAAGGTTTTGCAGCCTGTGGCGAAGGCTGTTCACACTGGCAATGTTGGATGATATACTTGTCAAATGAAATTAACTTGCTTTACTCTCTCACTTCTGAAAAAAAATGTCTTTCTGGATCTCCTGTGTTGGGCAATGTTTGGGCCTTAAAGTCACACAATATGTGGCATGGGTACAGTTTCACTGGGATTTTTCACTATTGTCATTGAAAATGTTTGATTTTCAGCACCCAAACGTGTATTGGCCCTTTTAGTCTAACGTTCGCAGGCTTGCAGGCTTTGCAATCGCTTCCTTGTTGCCGCTCAAATGTAACCAGAATGCTTCATGTAGGACGGCACTCGTATTATGCTCCGTACTCTCTTCGAAATGTTGTTGTCATGGCAACATAAACACAGCCATCCAAAATGGCCGCATGCAGGCTCACGCTCGAAGGTCCTTTCCCTGAATCGCTAGCATCTGCCGTTGGCTAACGATTCATAAGATGCATTCATCTGCTTTCATATGCTCCCGTTCAGGACTCATAAAATGTGTTCACGCACACCTTTCATTCAGCGCCCATCGGGACTGGCATTACCTTTCCTCACAATGCTGGCTATCCGTGTCGGGAAAGGTTGCGGCAGGTGGTTTGCAGCCGTTGTCAACCGCTCATTGCCCCGTGGGTAGTGGGGTGCTGCGTTCACCGGCGGTCGGTCAGATAAGCTCCGGGGGCCTTAGCGGGTACCGTGCCTCGTCGCCAATTGTAATAAAGAGGCACTACGGTATATGATTAAGCACAAGCTTTATTGAAGGCCCCCGGAGTGTAGGACCGCCGGGAGTGGAATGATCTGTAGGTTCCGTGGAATAGGAATGTGCATTACTCAAGTGTTCCACTGACATCACTGTCAGTGCATTCTATATAACACAGAAGAGAGGTGGGAGGAGCAAAGAGGGGGAGACAGCAAGAAAAAAAAGGGAAGACTATCCCAGCGCAGCAGTTTTTCTTTTTAAACTCTTTATTGAATCTTAACAACATTCAACAACAAATAAATAACAACATATAAATTGGCACTTCTTGGGGGAAGTCCCTACGTTATGGTTGTTCTGGCGCTTCCTCTCATCGGTGTGCACAGTTCTTTGGTCGCCTCTGACAGCTCTGTGTCTTTTCCTAGTTGTAATGAACTAGTGTCCAAAAAATACCCTTGGTAGGTTAGACGGCTCTGTTGGGGCTTTCTCCTTGGTCTGTTGAATTTCTTTCCACACTTTTCTGTCTCACTCGGGTTTGTTGCGTCTTGTTCGTCTCTGGGTCCCAACACATCCTGCAACAGAGCACAGCAGCTTTTTAGAAACATTTCTGCCGCCAGGAGGTGCAGTGTGGCTTCACCTGATGGCTCTATACGCCCCGCACTGGACATGACATTGGGCCCAGTATATATTGATGCACCACGCACTGCAACGTTGGTTTCACCCTTTTTCCCTAGCACTCTGACGCAGAGGGACAACAGACCTAAGGCATACTAGCTATCAGCCAAGCAGGTCAGGTTGGGAGGGGAATGAGAAATCCGTGGGAGGAACAGCCTTCAGAAAAATCTTTACCAAGAGGTAAGACTTTTTTCGTTTAAGGAATTCCTTCCTCCCATGGATTCGTCATCTTTGATAGAGTCCCATAGCAGTAGATTGATTGGGAGGAGAGCAAGAAAGCCACCACCCTCCGAAACCTCACCTCAGTCCCCTTTTAAGACATTGAATGCCTAGATACCTGGCTATATTGAATTTATTAGCACTTGACAACAAGCGGGGAAAAGCGGGTGGGACGCATGGAGGAAAGGGGACTACAGACTACGAGTACTCTAGTCACTACAGTGAATAACTTTAATTACTCATACGTCCCATTCCCATTCCTCCATCCTTGTTGGAGATTCCACCGAACAAGACCATAGGGTGGAGCCGTGACAAGCTGTCTCATATCTAGGACGAAGAACTGCTTGATCGAACTCTGCATCCCGTCTGGAGATGATATACAGGGAATAGTGCTTGTAGAAAGCCGACAGAGTGGCACAAGTAGCTGCCCTGCTGATGAAATCCCAGGAAGCATGTCTCTGAAACGCCACTGCTGTGGACCTTAGCCATTACCGCATGGGTATGAATCCCCTCCGGGACCTGCTTGCCCATGGCTGTATTTGCCTCTGAAATGGCCTGAACCATCCAACGGTCGATAGATGCCTGAGAGCCGGGGGAGGAGCCCCTAAATGTGACAAATAATGTCTCAGACTTCCTGAAGGATTTCATCTGAGAGAGGTAAAACCTATGGACCCTCTTGAGGTCCAAGGAATGTAGGGCCCTCCCTGCCTCTGACTGCGGGTTCGGAAAAAACACCGGCAGGCAAATCTCTTGATTCAGATGAAATCGAGAGACCACCTTGGGCAAGAAGCTTGGCTGACCTAGTCATGTAATTTTATGGTGAAGGGCTTGCACGAAGACACCGCTTGCAGCTCAATGACCCTGCGCACAGAGGTGATAGCTACCAGCAAATC
Source organism: Ambystoma mexicanum (assembly GCF_040938575.1). Classification (NCBI taxonomy): domain Eukaryota; kingdom Metazoa; phylum Chordata; class Amphibia; order Caudata; family Ambystomatidae; genus Ambystoma; species Ambystoma mexicanum. Next base: position 1,268,403,138 of record NC_090935.1, on the reverse strand, counting down.
AGTTTTGAGCGTTACGAGTCAGATGTCCACAGAGGCCATTGGCTCAAACGGTTTGCCTGCAAGAACCACGTTGCGGTCCCAGACCAGATGCGGTCTACGCACCGGAGGGAAAAGCCTAGACAACCCCTTGAGATGGGCCTTAACCATCAGGTTGGCAGCCGAAAACACATGCTCAGGGGAATTCTAGTAAGCTCCAATGGCCGCCAGATAAGTGCAGTAGGTATCCACCTGAACCTCAGAACGAGCCAGGTGGCGGACAAAGCTGGTACATCGTCCAGAGGATAGGATCCAGACCCTTGTTGCTAGTTCAATGGCAGTAGTGGTCCATTTGCTCTTTTACTGGGATCGAGTAGAAGGCCTCTTGGCCTGTTGAATGATGTCTGAGTTGTCATCCCATGCTGTAGCCTTAGCTGGTCAGGAACCAGGCCGCTAGCACCAGCCTGGCCGGGTCTGGATTTGCCACCGCTCCACCCTGCTGTGTCAGAAAGCCCCTGTTGGGGATTAGAAGATGAATGGGACCCTGGCAGCAGAACTGCAGCAGCCCGAAAATTACAGAGGTTCCACTGGAGCAGAGGAAGGGGGGGGGCTGTGGTAATGCATAGCACCTGTGGCTGTGCCAACAGATCTGGAAAGCGTCTGCCAGAGACCCCTGACCCCGTACGTGCCATAGAGCAAACTGGTGGCACTTGTAATTCTGAGACGATGCAAACAAGTCCAGGTCTGCAAACTCCCATCACTGGAACAGGGGCAACAAGGAGTTGGTGTGCATCTCCCACTCATAGGTGTTGGAACCCACGCGGATCAGCTGGTCCACTTCTGCATTGCTGTCTCCCGGGAGGCTGACTGCTAAAATCTAAATCCCCCTCCATCAGGGCACAATACCAGATCAATACCACCTCCATGCAAAGGAGGGGGGAACGGGTGCCACCCTGCTTGTTCAGGTAAAACATTGTAGAAGAATTGTCTGTCATGACCAGAACAGACTGTCCCTGATGAGCAAAATAAATGCCTTTAGGGCTAGGCCCACTGCACTGAGCTCAAGCAGATTGATCTGTAGGGAGGCTTCTGCCCTGGACTATGCGCCATGAATTGCATAGCCCTTCATAGGGGCTCCTTACCCCAAAAGAGTAGTCCAATGTCACCACCAGGGTAGGCTCCGGTCGGATGCAGGGGGCGGCTACTGCGACGTTGCTGTCCATCAACCACCAGCGAAGATCGGGCAGGAGCAGCGGGGGTCCTGTCCAACTAAGACCCCTTCTCCTGATCACAATTGGCCGCCAGGTGGGGCTATAGGCACCTCATCTTGAGGCTAGCGTGATCCAAAAGGTGCTGGAACCACCATGCAGAGGTGATCGAGTTGGCCAGAAAGTGCCCAATCGCCTTGTGAAGGGAGAGGAACTTCTCGGGCGTGGGGAACACCAGCTGAACAGACGTGTTATTCCAATCCCTTAGATCCTGGGAGGGGCACAGCTGTGTCTTCCTTTGGTTGATGGATAACCCCAGCTGAATGAGAATATCTGCCAATCTCTGACAGGAGCGTAACACTCCCTGGGGTGAGCTTGCCCTCACCAGCCAGTCATCCAGAGAAGGGTATAGGTGATGTCCCTCCAAGCGGAGGAGACCTGCCACTGCGTTCATCATCTTCATGAAGACACAAGGGACCGAGTTCAGACCGAAAGGCAGAACCTTGTCCTCAATGTGGTAAGACATAATCGTGAACCACAGAAACTTCTAATGCAGCTGGTAGATGGGGACATGCAGCTACGCATGCTTGAGGTCTAGGGAACACATCCAGTCCCCTGCACACAGAGACCCTGCTATGTGCGCGGGAGTAATCACCTTGAAGTGTTCTAGCAGTAAAGACAAATTGAGAAAGGACAGGTCCAGAACAACCCTCAGGCCAGCCTGGTTGTTCTTGGGTACAGCAAAAATCCTGGAGTAGAAACTGGAGCCCCGGTCTAATTGAGGAATCAGTTCTACCGCCTGCATCTCTAAGAGTGAATGGACCTGCTGTAACAGAGCCAGGGAACCGATCTGACAAAGAGGAGGAGAAGATGGTAGAGGAAAAGGAAGAGGAAGACTGAAGCCTGTGGAGGCTATGGACAGTATCCACAGGTTCTTGAAAAGACGCTTCCAGCTGTCCTGGAAAAGTGCCAGTTGGCCCCCACTGGAGAGCTGTTTTCCATGACCTTGATGTCATTGTTTCTTAGAGGCGGGGCAGGGGAAAAACCTGTGCTCTTTTGCTTCTTCTTGTTGTCACTGGGTGACCTGTCAGGCCTCCGTGCACCTCGGTCCCGGAACCCTTTGAAGCCAGTGAAAGCGCAGGGTTTGAATTCGCTCCTGCCCAGAGATCGAGGGAAGGAATTCTGCCCCTGGCTTTGTCCGGATGGCCATGGACTTGGCGGTTTGAGTGGAGTTCTTTTTTTGTCAACTCGTCATCGGTTGATAAATGAAAGCGGTTCACGCCCTCACAGGGCAGATCTAGGATCTGCTCTTGCACGTCAGATGAAAGCTTACTGGCATACATCCACGCCATCCTTCTCATCTCGACACCCAGACAAAGCCCTCTGCTGGCTGTGTCAATGTGGGAGACCGAAGACTCTATGAGGTCCTGCGCAACAGCCGTGGCATCTGCCAGACCGGTCTTGAAGGAAGCTTGCCCCTCCAAATGTTTGGCAGAAACTCCCCGAGTTCACGCCACAGCTTCTGGTTAGCCGCAGCCAAGAGGGCGTTGGCTTGCCTCAGATCCAGTCCTGAAATGGAATAACAGCATTTGCAAGACTCAAGGACCTTGTCCTCCTTGGAAAAGCAACTGGAGGTGGCTCCCTTAGAGGAAGACAACAAAGACAATGGTCTAGAATATAGTGAGGCTGCAGTCAACACTGAAGAATGCGGCTGCGGGTGGGAGGCCAGGAGGACTGGCTCCCCGTCTGTCAGCCAGAACCTATTATCCAACCTCTTGTTCATCTGGGTGTTGGCCCTGGGCTTCTCCCAGACCTTTCTCGCCACCTGCAGGACATCCTTCTGGAGAGGGATGCCAGACCGGATTGTGGTGCACTTGCCCAAAACCTCTGCCAGCACTCCCGACTCCTGAGGGGCTCCCTCAGGTAGAACTTCCTATCCTCCCCCTTTCATTGGCAACAAGGCTCACCTGACCCTGTAAGCCAATCTGTGGCTATTCCTTTCTCAGGGAATGGTGTGCAAAGCTTTACAAAACCATCTAGCCCTGTATCCTTTTCAGTCTCCATTTGTAGAATATCACACACAGGTACTTAGGTCAATCATTTTCCTTGTGGCTTTCCTTATGTGGTGGTGAGGTTTGCTTCCAATTTGGTTTGTGAGATTTTCTGTGAATGCACTGCTTCCCTGCAGTGTCTTCTCACTCTCAGTTCTTTTCCTGTTGCTCCGCACTTTACCTGGGGTCTGTCCGGGGTTGGTAGGTTGGGTGGTGGGTGCCTTCTGTGTTCAGCAGAAAAAGTACCAGTCTATTCTATTTCTGTTCCATTCTGGGTTTCTGTGGTTCCACCCAGGTATATTCTGTGAGTTGCTGTTCTGAAAAAGACAAAAGAAAAACGCTGTCCATAAACAGTACTGGGAGGCAGCTTGTGACAGAGGGTGGAACCCATATTAATATTCAAGGCACGAGCTGAGGTTTCTCGACCTGAAACCTTCTGCCCCCAGCTCCGAAACCAGCCTCTCTAGGTTGGGAGGGGTCCCTTTACAACCATGTTAGGGTAATGACCCTGACCCTGTTACAAAGTCCTTGAGTGGATTGCCTACTCCCAGATTTCTACTCATCTTGATTCTAATCCTCTTCTTCATCTCCATCAATTTGGCTTTTGCCCAGTTCGCTCAAGGGTGACTGCTCTCCTTTCTGTATTTGATTCTCTCCTCTTTGCTCACTATTCCAAAAAAGCCTCCATGTTGGTTCTTTTTGACTTGTCAGCAGCTCTTGACACCGTTGACCCCTCATTTCTTCTCCATTCTGTTTCTTCTCTTGGTTGCAGAGGTTCTGTTTTGCACTGGTTTCATTCATATCTCTCACACTGCATTTACTCTGTCTCTTGGGCTCAGAATACTTCCTCTGTATTCTCTCTTTATTATGGTGTACTTTGGGTTCGGTTCTGGGTCGCGTTCTTTACTTTTACACAATTCCCCTAACTTCTATTATCTCCTCTTTTGGTCGATCTCATCACTTCTATGCAGATGACTCAAAACGTGTTCTATCTTTTTCTTCTTTAAGTCCTTCTATTCACGCTACTGCTACTTCTTGTCTTTTAGCCATTCAGTCTTGGATGTCTGACCACTTTCTTCACCTTAATCTATCCAAAACTGAGGTTCTTTTCTTTCCAGCTATTATTATTCATCTGCCTCTTCCTCATCCCATTTAATTACCTGCTGACTCTCTACCCATCTATCTTCCCAGAACCTCAGTGTCTGCACTGATTTCTCTCTTACTTTGTCATTTCCATCTCTTTAACATTCAGAAAGCCAGGCCTTTCCTTTTTCATGCTACAAAAGATCCTTCTATTATCAATCATCTTTTCCCTTCTGTTCTATTGTTCGTCTCCTCCTTATTCTTCCTGTCACACCCTTGAGTCCTCTGTCTATAACTCGTCAATACGCCTTCCGTTCTCTCTATCCCCGTGTGATTCTGCTTCTCTGGCGTTAACATCACTTTGCTGGCTTTCCTTTGCATCTTGTCTTCTCTTTAATTTTCTCTGCCTTGTCATTAAATCTTTCCGCAATCTGTCCCCCCCATCTCTCATCACTTATTTCCTTCTACTCCCCACCATATTCTGTCAGTTCCCAGTCTCTTTTTCTTATAGTTCCCCATCCCCTTTGCGTCCAATCACACTTTTGTTCCTTTTCATTACTTGCACCGAGATACTGGCACGCACAGCCTCTTCCTCTTTGCTCTCTGTCCTCTTTTCCTCAGTTCCGTTCTTGCTGTAAAGATTATCTTCTTTCTTCTTAATTTGGCATAAAAGCACTCCATAAAGAAAAGAAAATAGAAACACAATGCATGCCACTTTGTTTTTAGAAATTACTAATCATCAACAGGGAAGAAAAAAGTACAGTAACCAAGCTTCTGCACCAATGTATGTTGAACTCCAATTGGTTGTGAAAATCAACAGAAAAGCCTGAATCTCAGTCTGAGCTACAATATGCAGAACTAAGTCCCTGCCTGTTGCTGTGGGTGTTGGGTAGTGTGATCTCAAAGAGCAGGTGCCACCACCTGTGGCCTGATGCTGGGCATGGAGAGAAAATATGGGGGATCCCATAGACCACCCCACCAAATCCCAGCTCTGTGGCCGAGGACTTCCACATGAAGCAAACCCTTTAAGGCAGTGATCCCCAACGTGTAGCTCGCAAGCAACATGTTGCTCTCCAGACCCTAAAATGTTGCTTGCCAGTTGTTCTGGGTCATTGTGTGGAGGCTAAGAAGATGGACATTCAGGGATGAGACAACAATGGCAGTGTACCCTGAGCCAGAACTGTACAGGAAGGCTAGCCAATCAGCGTACTCTATTTGACAGGCATGACATACTGTTAGTTGTTGAAGCTTTAGCTGTGGATGCATCAGTAGAGTGGTCTGAGTGGTGGGGGAGGCCTGGTGGGTGCAGGGAGCATGGGGGGTGGCTACAGAAATGAATCCCTAGGGGCTTCAGATGACAGTCCCCAGTGATTGAAGAGAACCTGAAGCACAGAAACTAAGCTGGCCTGGCCATCCATGTGAATACCCATTGTACTGCTCTGTAATCAGAAGTCAAGATGCCTCCCCACTGAATCGAACCTTATTCAGACAATTTCTATCTTAGCACTCTAGAAGTTCTATGCCACTTGGAGTTCTGGTACACTATGAGGTGCATCGCTGGCTGGATCAAGAATACAATCTAAAAAGATAATGTTGCTGCCAACAGAGCCTTCTCCTGCTGCACTCAGGTAGACAGCAAAGGAGTTCGTCGTCGAATAGTACGAATATAAGTAAGAAAATAAGTGACTTCAATGCCCAACTGTCAAGGAAGTTCCAATAAGCTTCTTCTGTACATGTATGATTTGCATTTGTTGCCAAAATGCAATGTTTTGGTCCAAAATGTTCCACAATAATTGCATAATCCTTGTGAAGACATTCTCATCTTCTGATTCTTCTTTCCAGTATGTAAGTGCATTATTGGGAAAAATACTCAAACCAAATGCCTGTGTTTGTGTTCTGGTGACAATTGCCAACTTCTGTGCCTTTATACAGCTGGTGCCCAAATATTGGGCAAATAAGTGGCATGCATGCTCGAACTTTCCTTCTTAAACAATTTGCTTATGCCAGTTTCTTTACATGTGAAGTTTGTGTTTGCTGGCCCTATGCATCAAAAGTGGCACAAATGTTACATACTACTTGTATTGCAGTGCCTGATGGGAAAATTCAGATTGAATGATGCTTTGCTTATTTGGCATTTGACTAATGGGTTGCTAAGGGGAATGAACTACAAATTGTGCACAATTAATTGGTGTAGCTACCTATTGCAATTCACTTACGTTACTGAAAATAATTTCTTAGTGACATAGAAATGATTTTTAATTTAGTATAGTGTTTCTTGCTAGATTCTTCCTGCTTCTAAATTCTTTTAGAATGGATATTACCCAATGTAATGTACTGTATTCATCAACCTCGAGCGATGAATGGCTAAGACCACCCTGCCACAGGTATGAACATGCGAAATGCAAGCTGACCCCATGTCAAGAGAGTGCACTTAACAAGTGAGATATACAACCACAGACATGTGTGTACAATATGAAGGAAGAATCCCACCCCTTCTGTAAAGTGGTCTTCAAAAGTTCCAATTTGTGAACAATGTTACTTGCCCACTAGCATGCTTAAGAATGCACCACTTACAACTATATTTCCCATGGGATTGCTTGGGCAAAGAGTACCCAAATCCATCAGAAATAGTTGTTATATTCCTAATAACTTGTCTTAAATGTAACAGACCTTGAGTGCTTTAAAAAGCACTAATTTCTGCTAGATTTCTTAGGTGGATAACTCTACCCTCACACAAAGCCTGGTTGAAATGTTCTTTAAATTCTACCATATTATGTCCAGTGTTACTCATCCTGTTCTCCTAAAAATACACAATTTGCCCCTAAAGATCCTGACAATCCCTTTGGAGGGATAGATGGGGCAGCACCAAAATAAGCCTTTATATTCTGGAGTAAATGCTACTGTTAAAACGTGCTTAAAAAACATTTGCCATTAAATCGCTAGAACATTTCCTGGGAGAGAACTCCAAGCACTCAAATATTTTGTTACATCCTGCAATGTTTTTGAATAATTTTCCTGGACTAGTGCCTAGAAATGCACTGTTGCCACTTAATTTACCAATTTAATGTCAAATGATGTTTAAGGCCATTATGAATTGCGTGGACTAGGCTTACACCTGCATGAGATTACTGTTAATTACTAATAATTAACAGTGCTATTAGCATTATTGAGCTTAGTACAGTTATGATGTGTTCCAATCATTTTACCACTGACTGAATGTCGATAAATTACATCAAAGTGCTGAAGTTGCTCACCATTTCATCTGACACTCAAATGTTGCTCATTGCTAACAAAAGGTTGGGGACCCCTGCTTTAAGGTACGCCCCAGTGTATACATTGCTGCTCTAAAGCCCGGTGTGTTGACATTACGTATGTAAATCAGCAAGTGGGACAAAAGAACGGCTTAATACTTACTTGTGCTAAGGGATTGCTCCTGTCAGGTTCAGACACATACAGGGCTTGGACACTGTAGCAGTTTCATGGTGTAGCACTGCCAAGGGCTAACTGCATGGCACCATGCAAACCACGTATGTCCAATCCAAGAAGGTGGATGGACATTATGAGAGCCCAAATTTTCATCAGGTATGCACAGATATGAATCAATCTCAACCGAGTTCCGAATTACCCGTAGATGCACTTGGTCAGAAAAAGCACAGCTAGGATTTAATAAATGCTGTGAAATTCTTAGCTGCTTTGTGGGTGTTAGAAGGCATAGAGAGAGGCACTGAGACTGCAGGAAAGAGATTGTGGCAAAGAGGGGAAAAGAGGTTTAAGGACTGGTCTGGCTAGAGTAACAGAGGAAGGAGGAGAAATTACAAGGAGGAAGTTGGATGGAACACGAAAGTGGAGGAAGGAAGTTGTGAGGAGGTGGAAGAGACTAGCAGAAGCTGTGAGGAGGAAGATGATAGAAATTGTGAGAAAGAGGCTGGCAGGGGCTGTGAAGAGGAGGCTCATAGAAGTTCTGAGGAGGTGGTTTGAAGGAATTGTGAGAATGGTAGTTGAGGGAACATCAGAGAGTTGGTTGACAGAAGCAGGGAAGAGGAGATTGGCATGTCTTGTAAGGAGGAATTTAGAATGCGAGAACGGTGAAGAAAAGTTGCCTTATCATCAGTTTTGTGACCCAATCCTGTAAACAACCGTAATCTTACACAGCTTTGTGAAATGCCATCACAAGCTACTGTATCTTTAACAATTTAAATCTGTCTGAAAACCACAGTCTGCACACTCTTGTGGAACGAGTGAATGAAAGTTAGCAAGTTCCTATGCCTGCCAGTTACTGTGAGGTTCTAAAGAAGATAAATGTGCTGTTGAAATTCAGAAGGAAAAAAATGTATTGTTCTTTCTACCTATCACCTTTTCCTAATTCTCTTTGTGATATTCCTGAAAATAAATCTATACACCCAAACATATCCTAGACCTCTCTTCCTCCCCCAGTATGTAGTTTGAAGTTTCAGATTTTGGGAGCTGCAGGATGCAGAAGATGTTGGTTGGATGAGTGCATCCTCTCAAGCAAATATAGCAAACATAATTTGCAGGTTAACTGGGCGGGGTCAAGCTTTAGTCAAAAATGAAAGTCAAGTGGCACCATATTGTGTCCTCAAGAAGAAAAGCAGCTGATAGAGCAATCAAAAACAGAATATTCAGGTACCAGAGAAAACTGCTAGATCAGAATAGATGAACTGCCTCTTTGTGGTTTGGCAACTTGCCTTGTAATGTGCACACAATTTTGAGGTTGCCGAATAAAGTACCACTGTCGTGGGTAGTGAGCTAGCTGCAGCACCTGTTAGCACTAAAAAGCAAGTGCTTTATAAAAAAGAATATTATAAACGACTACTGAATTACTGAAGACCAAATAGAAGAAAAACACTATGGCACAGGGCCAAATATGAGAACAAAGACTACACATAATATTAGGCAGCTGCAAAACTGACAACCTGTTAGAAAACGCTGTCCTATGGGTCAAGAGATAACAGAATAAAGTTTGCTGTATAACAGTTGGTGCATCTTCTTACCACACACATTTGAAAGCGACAGGAGTGGCAAACAGATGTGCTAACCTCAAGATAATGATCTCATGCGATATAAGAGTAGTTAACAGGCATTTCGAGAAATTCAGTTGCTTCTATTACTGAAGCCATTAGCACTGGGTTGCGGGCATGGGTGTCACATTTACATGGCATGATAAATGTTCATACTGCTTGACAGGAAAATTGAATGTCAAAACATCAGGAGTAAACCATTTAAAGATGGCTGCGATCAAAAAGGAAAATCTTCAAACTGAGGGGGAGCCATGCCAGACACCATGGAGTCTCAAAAATAAAATGCAGACACGAAACCGGATGTTGTACCCAACAGGGAAGAACACCACGTCTGAGTTAAATAAGTGTTTGGGGACCAGGAAGAAGAAGAAGAGGGATGGAGAAACCTTAGAGGGACAGTATGCAGCCATCTGGTGTGGTTCTGTGGATGAAAAAGTCATCAAGTTTATTAAAAATGCAACTCGTAACAGAAAGTGTTGCCCACATGTCAATGATCTTGATGGTTGTAGAGGGGCCCAGCATTCCAGGTGATAATTGAATATTAAGAATCAGGTTTTAGGGCCCCTGGCAGTGTCCAAAATTGATGGTCTGAGTGTTGTGGATGAACTGACATAATAACACAGTTAATAATAGTGGCTACATACCTGATACATTTGAACTATGTTGTTGCCAAGATATTTTGCCCCATACAGTTCTCCATCCGGCCACTTCACTTGGACAACCTCTCCTTCTGCAGGTGGACCTTGCTTTAAACAGTCTCTGCTCTAGAAAACCAAAGACATATTGCTCCTGTCAACCGAAAACATATTACACAAAACTGAAAACCTGATTGGATTTACCTATATGAGATAGTCAGACATAAAAAGGGGATCTTCGAATAACTGATAAATATGCCTCCAGGTTTGAAGAATGACCTAAGAAATGAGCAAATAATCTCTATTGCAAAATAATAAACATCTGGACTGTGGAAAAAATAAAATAGAAAATATAGATCAGACCAGATTTAAATATTCTGTTGCACGACAAACCCAAAGTTACATTTATAATCCATACATCACTTGGTAAGATGTTCACACTTTGGCCATAAGTACTGGCGTAGTATCTTTATTGTTGACTTTTGAATATCCTGTGCACAGATGGCATATCACGCCAGCCCTCATCAACCTTCATTCACACCCCCTGAACAAACATATCACCTTTAAGTCTTGCTGCATCATCTATAAGGCAGTCGTCCAACTACCTTGTGGAGAAACTCAGCATCTATGGCGGACAGCGCACCACCAGAAGCCATGACGCGTGCAGACTTGAAATCCGCTGCTGCAAAAAGGAAAGGACCAGAAAACAAGCATTCTCTGCCTATGCCCCAAGACTATGGAACACCCTCCCAGTCAGCATCAGACCTCTCTCCTACAATTCAGAAAAGAACTCAAGACCCACCTCTTCAGGAATCCCTCTTCCTCAACACCTAGGCATCATATCGCCACTCGTGCCACCTGACACAGTAGACGTCGCCTGCCCCTCTCCTACCCGCCACCCGGTACAGCTGTACCCCTCCTCTGTGCACCATTGTATCCCACTCCCTGCTGTATATCTGTTCTGTTATTACCTCTGTAAAGCGCTCTGTTATGCATCTGTATTTTTGTATAGCTCTGTAAATGCTCAGTAGTTTCTCAAAGCTAGGTCCGCGCTCAATAAATACCATATATACCATAATAATAACTTCAACAACTAGATACCAGTTATTCATCATATACCCAAAATGCAGTTTTTACTGCACCCCTCCATTTGAGTAGTGAATGGAGTACTAAAACAAACTCATACAAATACTTTCCAAGACTTTTGCTATATGTGGTATATGATAAGGTCCCATGAAAGGCTCTGGGGACTGCCAAGGAGATGATTTAGGGGGTATGGTGCCTCCCTTGCCTGTGGATGCTGGGTCCAGGGGAGGATCCCCTGATCACCATTCCCTTGTCCCGGTTGAGTGGAAGGGGACAGTCTCAGAACCCCCAACTCTAGGAAGACCCTCATTAATTATGGGATCCTTCTCTAAAAAATGCTTCGCTCCAGAAGCAATCAATTTCACCTGCAAAGTCCTTCTATTGCTTAACCTGTTGCTATAAACAGTGAATTTTCACTAACATAGGAGTTAATTCTCAGCCCCAGGAAGACACTTTGCAAGCTCCTGAGTCAGCGCTAGATCAAAACCCCTGCAAGGCACTTTGAGAGCTCTCAAAGTCAACAGACACAAGGTGCTAGTTTAGGTTTTCCAATTGTGGGTTTAACCGAAGAGGTAACCCAGTCTTACCTCTCCCTTGCCTTCTGGTCCTTCTGGTACAGCTGCATTACCAGCTACGGTGAAACCACACAAGGCTGATGCGTGAGAATCTTACAGGCCAGCAATCCAGAGATGTCCAACACTTCCTTCAGCCATACACTGACGTGTTCTTCGAGACAACGGGATGCACAGGCTGTCTGGCTTCAACCGTGTCTGGACCAGAAGTGAGAAAGTAGGCTATCAAGAGGGAAGTAAAAAAATGCTTCACTTTGGTACCATCATTGCCTCTGAGTCACTGGGTCTCCCACTCAACCCAGTGCACCAATTTGACAGGAAGGGAGGTAGCGACTTTTGTAAGGTGAATGAAATCTCACTGTTTGTAGGGCCTTTGCATTGTGATCAAGAAACAGATCAAAGTGATATGTAGGAAGATACTCTCTTGAATCTTGATAATTCGTCCTTTCTCCGCAGAGGGGAGCCCCCATCTGACCTCCCCATCCCCCGTCTTTGAGGCTATGGAGGTGAGCCTGCTACGAAAGACCCTTGCTAGGGGTCTTGGCAGGAGGGACCTCACTAGGTGTGACTCTCCTCTTGGGGACAAGGACTCCTATTTCAGAGTGGAACTCCCAGTCCAGACTACCTTCTCTGCATATATCGATATGGGAAAGACTTGAATATCTCCTGCAACAACTATATTTCACAAAAATCCTTCTTTACATGTATTGGCTACAGGTAATGATGAAAACAGCCTGAATGCTATGATCAGCGAAGAAGGACACTGTTCTGTTTAATCATATGATGTGTACGAGAGAGGAAACTCTTACGGAAGAAAGAGAACCGCTACGGAGAGGCAAGCCTCCACTTCATTGATGACCTGGAGTGGCGAAGCCATGCCGGGCTGCAGAGCCAGTGGCAGCGAGGAGGGCCAACAAACCACGAGCCGAATGCCTGAGGGTTTGCAACCAATTAAGGAACCAAGGTCAGAGAGGGAGTGGAGATGGGAATACCCAGGTCTCATATGGTGGCGCGACCACGAACGTACTGTGGTGGGACGGTAATGGACGCCAAGACCAGATCGTTTGAGGGAGCCCGAGTCTCCGAACTGCGCACACCTTGGACCGTAGCTACAGAGACAAGTAGCCACGGGGAAGGCAGAGGAGGTTACGGGAGCCTGAGAAACCTGACAGAGCGCCTACCATTACAAGGCATGAACATAGCGATTAACGGCTGTGAAAGCTATCAAGGTTACGGGAACCTGAGAAACCTGATGGTGCAAATACCCTATGGAAGGGGGATAGATAAAAATACGAACATTGTGACTAACAGCTGCGAAAACAATTAAAGTTACAGGAGACTGAGAAACCCTAGTGTGCAAATATCCTATGAAAGGGGGATTGAGTAAAGCATGAATATTGTGAATAATGGCTGGGAAAGCCATCCAGGTTACGGGAGCCTGAGAAACCCTATGAAAGTGGGATTGAGAAAGAGATATGAACACTTAATTAAGGCTGAGAAAACAACAGAAGGTACAGAACTCTGATACAACAGGGTGGACAGTCGACCTATCTGAAACAATTTGGGTGAAAGAAAATAACAGGGCTTTGGGGAAAACCGATCGCCTCGAAGGAAGATATTTTCTTTTTTGTTGGTTCACAAAAAATCCTGGAGGAATGAAAAGGTTCACACCAAAATAGTTTTCTTTGTTAACAGGAGAAGGTGAAACCCCTAACTTGATACAAAGTCTGGGAAGAATATCCTACTGTGGAAAAAGGAACTTTGCAACCCAAGAACAAACCAAATATAAATTGGGCCAGGCAGATGCCTTCTCGGGCTATTGTACAAAGCTTCCCATTTCCCTTGTAGTTGGACATTTTTTCTCAAGTGGAAGGGCCAGTTATTTGGATAGGATTTGGACCGAAGAACTTTAGTTGGGACTTCAAAGCACATCCTCAGCGTTTGTTTTATTAGATAGTGAACTTCCCTCATAGCGATAGGGGTGGTTAGTCATTTGGATTCTTTCATTTACAGAAAAAACTCCATGAGCATCATCTGAGTCCCTCTTTTGCCTCACCACATATGGTGTCAGGGTGGGATGCGGGCCAGTTGATATAAACTGGGGACCCCTCCTCTTCACAAAGACCCATGAGAAAGCCAAAACCTCTACCCTGGCTATTCCCCACTCTAGTGGTTTTGATTTGAATAGCATGGAAACCATCTCCATTCCCCCGAAGAAGAGACACTCCATACAAACAGGCTCATCTCAGGCTGGCAAGTGAATCTGGATTAGTCTGGCGATATGGCCTAGATGTTGCTGCTGGGGTATGGAGGCGGAGACCCCGATTATAGGGGGAGGTAAAGTTGATCCTCCAGAACTATGGGACCTCTGACTATTTGGTGAAGGAAGGAAAGGCTGCAGCTCAGGGAATCCTCGAGAAAGCCATCACCTCAGTAACCCACGAAACAGAAATCCTTCGCCAAACCGAGAGGAGATCAATGGATTTTGGAGAAGCTGACCTCAATAGAATGTAACCTGAGAGGGGAGAAACAGAGGAAATGGTCCCGTTACCCGATCTTGCTTTTGCTCAAAAGAACGATCCTAACCTAATGGTTGCCTTTGCGAGGGTAACATCGGAGGAGCAGGGTCAGAGCCAAGATGGTCCCTTTTTCTTTCTGGAAAAAGGTCTACTGTACCAAGGAGACGCGGGAAAGGATGGACTTCACCGAGCACAACCGGTGGTCTCGCACAGTCATCTAAGGGTACTACTGGAGCTTGCCCACTTCCATCTCTCGGCTGCCCATCAGTGGATAGGGAAGATCCAAAATCAAGTGATCTCTCGGTTTTATTGGCTTGGAGTGTTCACAAAGGTAAAGTACTAGACCGCTACATGTGAAATCTGCCAGAAGACCGCAGCCACTCCAGTTCCCCTGGCTGCATTACACCACTTCCCATTATTGACATCCCCTTCTCTGGAATAGCCATTGATATAGTGGGCTCACTAGAATTATCAAAACTGGGTAACAAATATATATCAGTGATCGTTGACTACGCCACCCGATAACCTGAATTTAAGCTTTTCCTCTCCAGAACACCACTAGTCAACAGATCCTAAAACATCTCCTTTTTCTATCCATCGTCACCAACCAGGGCACTAGTTTTATATCAAAGATCATGAGCGATTTAAAAGAGATGCTAAAAATCCAGTTAGCTCCAAACGGACAGGCTTGTAGAGAGGTTTAATCAAACCCTGAAAAGCATTCTCCACAAGTTGGTAGAGATGGAAAATGGGGAGATGGAACATGGGGAGGCAAGGAGATGAAAGAGATGGACATAAAGACAGACCTACACACCAAATAAATAGAGGTCAGCAAGGAGGAACTAATCCAATGCCCCCAAGATGTCCAAGAGAAGATTACAGCCTCCTTTCAGACAAAACTTACATTGTTGAAGGAAAACATAGGACAGTCAATGAATGAAATGAGAGACAATTATAAGAGCACATTGACATGACGGAGCCGGCTCTTCAGGAAGTAGCCTAAGGCACTAAACAGAACAATGAGATACTGAAGCAATTATTGAGAGTATCCCAAAACTTAGAACTGCAATGCGAGGACCTTGAAAGCAGATCATGAAGATGCAATATTCGTGACAAAGGGTTACCGGAAACAGTATCAGATGTCAAATTGAAGGCTACAATACAGCATTACTTTGGGGATCTTCTTGTGGACTGCCGCCTGTATTGCTCACCAAGAGTGCACATACAGTTATTTATTACCAGTATATTGCAGAGCAGAGCAAATACTTTGAACGCAGGTAGATAAAAGCAATGACTCACACCCACACACGCAGTTAGTGCATAAGTGCTCTTATACGGCTATTTATTCATAGTTAAACATACATAAAGCAATAAGTGATAACACAGAAATAAATCACAGAAAAGATAATAAGATAACAAGAATACATCACCATGGTCGTAACTGAAGTCCTCATCTCGCCAGAAGCAGCTGGAAGACCCCGATAACAGCCAGGCTGAGAGCACAACAGCCCACAGGCATTTCGGAACAAGGCGTCCCCCCTCCGACTGTGGTCTTTGTGTTTTTCCCGCCTGATCTTTCCAGAGCCCTGAATTATATTCCCTCCTCAAAAGGGGTGTCAATTTCTCGATCTTTCTGGCATTAGCGCTTGCGCGTTGATGAGTGACAGTTGTTTGCTGTCCGCTTCGACTGACGGTAACACCAAGGAGCAAAGCGCTTCCCTCTCCTAAAGCACCACGGAAAACAATTCCATAACTCATCTTCAACCTTGGCACGGGGCATAACAAACTTTATCTGGTACCAGGCGGCACCTGCGGATCCTAGCCTCTCCGAGCTCCGTTTCCTTGGATGAGCCATGCAGACCAACACAAGCAATAACATTGAAAACATGTTTTTTCAGTGAAATACTGCTAACCAAGCTGAAAATCTGTGTACAAGTGCAGCTTCCGCTGAAGCATGGAATACATATCCATTATGGCTCTGAGTGCCCCCAGAATGCACTGCGCACCAGCACCATATTTTAGCTCAAGCATCACAATCCACCCTTGGATATTTACCTTCAATAGCCCTGTGGCAGAGGGTCTTATCTCTGAAACCGACGAAACATCAGAACTAAGGAATACATTGCATAAAACAACAACCAGCAATTATAATAGCTAATATAATACAAATGCATGCAAAGGCTTAACACAGTGTACCCCCAACATCAGGAATCCATGAAAATAACCAATCCCACCAATTCCTAGTATGATCTTGAGACACTTGGGATATTAAATCCCTCAAACCTCGAATATGACTTTCAATGGATTGTGAATGGTCACTCAGATTAAAACAACACATACCTTCAACTGCGTTACACCCCAAGTTATGTTTCAGCAATAGATAATCAACGGCAGCCCTGTTTTGTAAAGCTGCTTTTCTAATAACTTTGCTATCAAGGAGCAACTCTTCTAACGCCTGAGAAGTATGATTAAGTCTTTTACTACTAGACATGCTAATTTGATTAAAGATTTATAACCTCCAGCAGCTAAACCCCAAACTCCCACTAATGACAGGGCCAATGCTAATACCTCAGCCTCTGATAACAAATGCACCTTTGAATCACAATTTGCAGATAGACCTGTAATAGATAGAATTGTAATAGATTGGAGTCATTGTGTTGGCCTGACGAGGACGGAACCAGGTTCAAGACCACAGGATATGCAAGCGGCCCTAGCATTTTATGGGCAAAAAGAGTTAATCTTAAGAGCAGCCCACTCGATGGAACACATAATCAATGGAGAGGAAATACAGTTATATAATGAATTAGCACAGTCAATGCTTCAAAAGATGTGAGCCATGGGTCCAGTGATTAAGGTGTTGAACCAGAAGCGAATCAGATATAGATGGACCTTTCCCTCCAGGATTATCTTTACGTGGGATAATAAACAGCAGAGGATTACAACTTGAGAAGAGGATATGAGCATCTTACAAATAAGTGAAGACGGTGAGAGGGAGAAGTCGCCCAGAGGACTGTATCCAATGGGCAAGCGATGGTGGGAATGGTCACCAGTGTCATAAAAAAGCAGAGGGAGAAGCGAACACCCATGAGGACTCGCGCTGGATCTGCCTCAATAGTAAGCAGTAACCAGGGGCGGCCTTTCCCTATGAGTCACACAATCCAGAAACGGTGCATGCCCATGTAGAATTCTGTCGAAGTAGAACAGTTTGGAGAAG
Organism: Ambystoma mexicanum; assembly: GCF_040938575.1. Taxonomy (NCBI): domain Eukaryota; kingdom Metazoa; phylum Chordata; class Amphibia; order Caudata; family Ambystomatidae; genus Ambystoma; species Ambystoma mexicanum. Next base: position 1,268,385,755 of record NC_090935.1, on the reverse strand, counting down.
GTTGAAGATTAGGGCTGGTATTTGACAAGGGGGAGGACTAAAAGAATAATACAACAGCAACCACAAGGGAAGGAGGCCCTGGAAGAGTTTCCAGGGAAAACAACCCGTGCAAACAGAACATTTTGGAATCACAGAGGGGGATTTAGCATGCCCTCGAAAGTTTTGTTACCTGGGTATTGTTTACGGGTCATAGCTGAGGATCAGTTATCGCCAGGGTTAGTAAGAACTATTGTCCGACCCTGGGTGTTGAGTTGTTTGGGCTTTGGTTAGGTAGGGAGGGGTGTGGGGAAGGAAGGGGTGGGAGCTGGGGAGATCCAGATGGAGCTAGAGGGGGTACCTAGGTGTGGAACAGAAATGGTGATAAGTAACCTAATAATAGATGTGGGCCGCGTTCAAACTTTCGACACATAACATTAGGGGGTCGAACTCCACGGTTAAAAGAAAGAAGGTTGAGGCATACCTGAACAGGGAGCGGCCAGTCGTCATAGGGATGCAAGAAACACACATTAGGCAAACGGACAAGAATAGAGTTAGAATACCCTTATCTTCCAAGCCATCTTCCAAGCCAAAGCGCTAGATAAAACGGGGGGGCGTACTCATGGCCTTTTAGAATACGCTAAATGTGCAGGTGCCGAATACAGAGGTAGACCATGAGGGGCGTTAGCTGTTTGTTCAGGCTTGAATCGAGAAACATATGTTTACATTGGCAAAAGCCTATGCCCGCAACTCTAGCCAAGGATGATTTTTGTGCAGGGTAGTCCCTCAGTTGGAATGTACGCACAAGGGGACATAATACTAATGGTGGATTTCAATATCACATGGTGCTGCAGGAAGACAGAAATACAGGGATGATAATAGGTCAAATAGCCCCTTCAAAGCTCTAAAGCATAGGTTTGAGTTTCTAACACTACAAGACACTTGGCGAGTACTAAAGGGAAATGATAAAGAGTACACCTTGTATTCTCATGTCCAACAGTTATTCCCCCGGATAGACTACATTTGGGTATCCAAATGACTGACTGGGAGGGTAACAGCAATTGAATTAGGCGCAATAGCATTGTCGGATTATGCATCGATTACAGCCAGGATAGATATTCCCAAGAACGGCATTAGATTATGGAAATGCATGTTCCCCAACGAGATCCTGAAAGATAGAGTCCTAGCACACACAATATGGGAGAACATATATACTTACAACTTCACATCGGTGATAACCACAGAAACACTATAGGATGCATTTAAAGTAGTAATGAGGGGAGAGTTAATCGCGACAAAAGCCCTAAGAGAAAAATAATGGGGGCAGGGGCAACTAGAGAGGGATCTAGAAGAACAACTGAAGGTGATTGTGCCGGCCATGGTGGCTCACTTAAACAGAGCATTGCAAAAGGCATACAAACATGTTAGAGGCCAGCTGGACTTATTATGCACGCAAAAAGCAGAAAAAAGCCTTGTTATCTATGAAACAGAAATTATGTTGCAGCAAATAAGACAGACTGCCTGCTTGCACGACAGCTCAGGTAACTGTCGGCATTCCCAAATGATATTAAAAATTAAAACCCAAGAAGGGAAGAATGAAACTGAAAACGAAGCTATAGGAGATTTGTTTGCGGGTTACTGTACTGCCTTATACTCATCCGATCACCCAGCTGAGGCCCCCGCAAATCGCATACCTAAAATCTGTCCTACTCCAAAAGATCACCAATATGAAAGGGAACATTTATAAAATGACATACTGAAAGAAGTAGGGCAGATGGCCAGACAAATTCTTCCACTAAATTAAGCCCTGGGGCTGGACGGCTTTCAGGCTTTATTTTACAAAACATATCAGACAAGTTTGGCCCCATGGTTGACAAAACTACATAATACCTTCTGGTCTTGGCGGGGCTGAGGGGGAGTATAACACCATCAATGGAGGAGGCGAAAGTAGAATCATTCCCAAAGCCCAAAAAAGACCCTATCAATTGTGGCTTGTATAGACCCACAGCGCTAATCAATATAGATGCAAGGATTTACAGCAAGATTCTGGCTGAGAGGCTGAATAAACTACTCTCGAAACTAATAGACCCAGATCAATCTGGATTTAATCAAAATGGGAAAACATATGAAAATATAAGACGGGTCAGTCACCTAATAGAAAAAACTATGATAACGGGACACCCTGCGTTTTATTGGGTGGAGTGGGCTTTTCTTTTTTGTACCCTGGAGCATACGGGGTCTGGCGCCAAATGTATTCAAATGATCCAAGGAAATTATCATTCCCCCTACCACACGGTTGTCAAATAACAGTCATCTCTCCCAACGGATAACTATTACTCAAGGAACTAAACATGGGTGTCCACTTTCCCCTTTGCTCTTTGATATATCCGTAGCTAGGATACAAAGCACGGAAACAATTAAGGGAATAAGCTTTGAGGGAGAAGAACATAAAATCATAACCTTGGGAGATGACATGCTGTTGGCATTGTCGGAAACTGCCGGATCCCTGGGCCGAGAGATAGGGGAAACTGAGAAGTGCCTGGTCTCAAGATTAATATGCAAAAATCTGACATTTTAAACTTATCCGTCCAAGGGGAGCAGCTGGATCAGGCGAGGCATGGATCCCAATTTAAGTGGACACAGGAGGGAATCGTGTACTTGGGGGCTACTATAACTAGAACATTAAACCTTCTGTATGGAACAATTTATACAAACAAAATCAAATCATACCTAATAGATGGAGTCCCCTCGCCACATCAACTTTGTTCAGCCTCTCTTTGGTTCGCTTCCAAATGCTTTTTCTTTAACATCACTAAATAAAATATTATCCGCCTTCAAATGGCAGCAAAAAAAATCACCACGGATAGCGATTAAAACTGTGATGGCAGTGAGGAATAAAGGCGGACTGGTGTTGCCAAACTTCCTCATATATTACGAAGCAGCGCCAATGAGGGTGATAAAAGAATGGTTCTTGGGTGACGTGTCAATAATTTGGGCCAGAATGGATAATGCAGTTGTTGAAGCGCCTCTTTTGGAGGTCCTGTGGTTGGCTAAGGACCATAGACCAGACAATATGTTATTGTGTATTTGCATAGCAACTTATATACCATTGGTATGATCTCAACGGGCTGTGGGTTGAAAGCCCTCCGGCACCATAGTCCAGGTCAGTGGAAAGAGTAGGGTAGTATATAGTGCTTGGGTGCACCCAATATGTGTGCAGCCAGTGCAGTGTGTAGCTGCATTCTAATCGCAGGCATGGTGTGGTGGTTGTGTGATGTCAGTAGAATGTGTGCAGCAAGGCCATTGACCTCGGGGTCTGCATTCTGGCAGTGGTGGCGATTGTGTATGATATATGTGCAGCTAGGTCGATTTGTTTTGTGGGGTATAGCTGCGTTCTATTGTATGTTGGTGTAGACGAGAGAGTAAGCATATAGGTATATGTAGTTTAAGTGCTGATTGTTTGGAGAACCCTTTTCTTGTTTTATTTCCAGTGTTCGCTGAGCTGGTCATTCAGCTTGCTGTGTCTATTCTAGAGGGAGCATTGATTTTCTGAGAGAATTCTGTGTCAGATTCCTCACCTGCTTCAGAGCGTCTTCCCAAGATGCTGTTTCAGAAGCATGGTTATAAGTACTAGTGGGAGGCAACAGTTGCTCAGTGGACAATCCACTGAGTTTGGAGACGCCGTTTTGTAGTGAATGCTACTTCCAATATAGTGTTATAAATAGTTCAAGTTGGTAGTATTTCTTGTTTAGTCAATCGAAAAAGACATTGACACAAATGATTCCCTTGAATTTCAATCACTTTGAAGTTTTGTTTGCAGATTGTCTTTATTATTAATTTAATAGCATAGGCCCTTGCCGCTGCATTTCAGACTGTGTCCTTCCTCAGGGCAGGCTCGGAGGAGCCTGAGAAACTCAGAAAGAAAAACCGCAGCGTTTTCAAACACAACCGCGTTGTGTTTCTGCCTGCCGTGGCTATCACTTTGGGTCTCCGGTGCTCCCCCAGGAGAGCACCGGAGACCCAAAGTGAAAGCCAAGGCAGGCAGAAACACAACACGGTTGTGTTTACATGCCGCGGTGTTTCTGCCTACAGCTGATTTCCCATTTGGGGCTCTCGGGCTCCCCACGGAAGCGTTTTCAAACATAAATACAATGTTTTTAAAGCTGCGGTTTTATTTCTAAGTTTATTTTTAAAAATAAATAGCACTTACCGAGATGCAGCTGCAGCTTTTCTGCCTGTAATCTCCGGTCTGCGTCCTCTGAGTCCCGCCACCAATGAAGGAAAAGCCACCCAGCTGGCTGGCTTTTCCTTCATTAGTGCCGCAAAAGCAAAAGCCAGCACAGGCGGGCATCCATTTCACAAAATGGATGCGCCCATGTGCTTGCTTTTGCAAATTTTGAGCTTGAATTGCTCAACATTTTACATAGGGACTTGGAAAAAAAAGCCACTAGAGAGGCCGATTGGACTAAGAGGGGGCGATCAGGGGCCAGCAGCAATCTCTTCTATTGGAGAGTTCCTAAAGCATGTGTTTGTGTCCTTCTGAAAGGTAGAGACAAGAAATAGGCTAGATTAGCATTACGGACCAAGGATTTTATTTCTGCTTTGATCTCCTGACCTCCTGATGAGCACCCTTTTACTTGTTCTGTTTTAGAGTAGGGATGGAGTTGAAGGTTTAGGGAGAGCTTAGACTTTATTTGTCTTTATTAAAAGTCCTAACACTCATGCCCCTGTGTTGTTCTCCTGATTCTGATCTACCATAAGACCTACCACTGGGGTTCATCTAATGGAACAAGTTGCAATTTGAGGGTGATGGAAGTCTGAAGGCTCTTGAATGTGCAGGCACATAACATCTCATGTATCAACATTGGATGTTATGGGTGCCATCTTGCATGTGGCGCAGGATGCCTGGTATGTTGTGGGCACCATCTTTGATGGCGATACCTTAGCTGGTATCCTAAGCGCCACTGTAGCCACAAAGGAAAGCTCACAGATGTGAGAAAAGGCCTCTGTTGCTCAGAACTCACAGCAGGTCACCCTGGACCATGGCTTTTTCAGGATTCACAACAGGCCCCTCCACGGTCATAGTATTTTCAGTATTAACAATAGCTTAAGGGGTATTCCCACCTCCTTAAGTCAGGATTGTTTTCAGGTAGTCAAGTTCTCTTATCCTTCTTCTCCTCTCACTGACTTTGATCATGGTTTTGAGAGGTACTTAGGATACACCGCAGGCAAACCCGCCTCCTCAGGGATCCAGCTTCTAGCAGCTCTCGGTCTTCATCAAAATCTTTAGGGTTTGTCCTGCCTTCCTCCAGGCAATAATCTCCTGGATCTCTCTCTGCAATACTAACTTTTTACAGGCAGTAGCCTTCTGCGCCTTCGCCTTTCAGCACTCTTAGCTTGTACAAAGGGAGCAAGAGATGCATGTACGTTTCCTTCGGGATCCTCTCCCTGGCTGTTCATTCTGTGAAGGCAATGTGAAGCAGACACAGAACACTGATTGACGTTTGGGCTACAAACCTTTATTCAATTTAAAAGAAGGTTGGAAGAAGATCTAATTTATCCTATACTAAGGTGGTATTTCCCTACCTAACTGAAGTTAAAGATGGTCTGTGTCACGAAGTCCAAAGCAAATGTCTGTGTGTCCAAAACCTATACTTGCCCTCACATCTAATTGCACACAATGTGTAGGGATGTCAGCATCAAATGAAGTGTTGAAAATACAAGTTCAGAGATTCTTCCAGCTCTTAAATGGAAAAGGGCTCTCCCTTCCCCAAGATTCAAACTGTTCAGGTTCCAAAATAGACATTCCTGTCCCCACGCTTTCAAGTCTTTCAAGAGTTCACAAAAACATCAATGTTCCAAAAAATGTTCAGTTCCTCAATTGCAGTTCACACAGAGTGCCTTCCTTTATCTTTATTTAGTCACAACAATCACAAAGTGGCTTTTCCTTAGGTGGATGTATTCGGACCAGGGGCAGTTGTCAGACCACACGGTCCTCCCATTGCAGGTCACGAAACTAACACATCTTACTTTCATTTGTTTCATAAATATCTTGCCACAGTTTTAGCTTCACCATGAGGCTTGACTTAATCTCCTTTCAAGTGCTCATGAAGCTTGATTCATTAATTGTTTGCTCATCATTGACTTGTTCAGCAACTCTCACTTGTGAACCAACATAGGCTTCCCAGTACACTCTCCTGTTAGGAAACCCAATTATTGTCACAGTGCTTTTGCATCATTCCTCATAAGCTTCCCAGTACACTCTCCTGCTAGGAAGCTTATTCACGCTGTCAGTTCTTAATTATCACACCCGGCGTCCTTCTCCCAGGTTCCCTTTTCTTTTCTTTTTAAACCTTTATTTTATTGGCAATTTCGAGAGTATATCAGAGAGCTTATGGACTCATACACATGCAGTCAATACATAGGAAAACATAGCTTCAACAAACAGTGGAACTTCCACAGCCTTTGTGTTAAATAGCATCACCATTATTACATCTGTTATACATTACAGTCCATTCTCCTACTAATCTGTGGTTGCTTCTTCAGCCAAGTAGGAGCGATACTCAGCCTAAATATCGCTGGGTCTAGATGTGGGGGGTAATGTGCTCATGTATTGGTCCTCGTTTTCTTGAGCCCAGGTCAGTGCTAGCATCCATTCCTTCTCACTTGGGAGTTTTTATCTTTCCATTTCAGAAGGATGGTTCTCTTGGCCATCATGCAACCCATATTTACAAATGTTCAGCGTCTTTTGCACTAAATATCTGACCATATCCCAAACAGATTACGTTCTAGCAGGCTGTTCACTACCCTAGATAAGGTATCTAAGATTTTGTCCCAGAAAACTCTTAACTGGCAACTATCCCAGAACATGCGAAGGTGGTTGGATGGTGTATGTTGGCACCTGGGGCCGCCATGCTCCATAGGTTGGAACATTTTGGTTAGTCTGGCGGGTGTATAATATAGTCTGTTAAGTATTTTAAATTGCATGAATTTAAACCTAAATTTAGAGATATCTTCCTGGTGTGGGTGCACATATGTAGCCACTGGGCATCAGTGAAATCCATACCCATTTCTTCCGACCAGCGAAAACGTGCTTGTGAAGTTGGAGTTCCCATTTTGTCCAGTAACATTTTACAAAGGATAGAGAGGATGTGCCTGCAGTCCCCTGAGTTGGCTATGTAAACCAGCACAGTCGTCTCGTGGGGTTCGCAGGGGTACCCTGGCCATATGGTTGTCACTGCCAAACGGATCCTCTAGTATTGGGGCTGTACCACTCCAGAGCCCCCAGGCATCCATATGGCAGGTTTAATGAATTTCCCATCAGGGAATAAATCTGCTAGTGCTGTATAGCCCGTCCCCCTCCCTTCCCGCTTGCACTGCTCTGTCCCACGTTGGTCCTAGTTCGGGGAAGGAACAAGTTACTTACTTGTAACTCTTGTTCTCCAGCATGGGTCTGGCATGGATTCACAAGCTCATGAATATTCCCCATTGTCAGGCTGGGAATCCTCGGTAAAGAAAAAATCAGTATCAGTTTAGTTTCTGATCTGTCTTTCTTAGTAGTAACCAATCACTGATCTCTGGGTCATACTGCCCCCAGCCAATGACTGCCCTCTCCCTAAGCCCCGCCTCTGGCAGCCATCCTCAGATTTGGTAGCACGCCAAGTGGCAGTATGACCAAGTGAAGAGCAGCAGAGGGGTAGGTGAGAGGGATTGCATCTGAATCCATGCCAGACCCATGCTGGAGAACAACAGTTACAGGTAAGTAACTTGTTCCTTCTCCAGCATGGGGTCTGGCATGGATTCACATGCTCATGAATAAAATAATACATAGCAGTATACACATGCACAACCACGGGAGGTGGCAACAGGCTCAACATTAAGCAATACACCAACTCAACATTAAGCATCTCTTACCTCCTCACCAGGCTCACCTTAAGCGAACAGGTTGCGCAGCACTGCTTGGCCGGCCCTGGACTCCTCCGTGGAGTCCCGATCGACGCATTAGAATCTTGTGAAGGTGTGCGTCGACCTCCACGTAGCAGCCCTGCAGATGTCCAGCAGGGGCACACCAGACAGGAACGCCGTGGTAGCAGCTATCGCTCTGGTCGAATGGGCTCTCGGACGGCCGGGCAGCGGTCGGGTTGCCAACCAGTGACAGTGCATGATGCAGCCGGAGAGCCATCTGGAAATGGAAGTCTTGGAGAGAGCCTTCCCTTGATTCACAGACCCAAAGTTCACAAAAACTCTTTGTGTGGTCCACGTAGAACTTCAGCGCTCTAGCTACATCCAGCGAGGGCAAAGTCCTCTTGGCCGGCGTCGAAGGCGATGGGAAGAAAACTGGTAACACCAAGGGCTCGTTGAGGTTGAAGTCCGATGGCACCTTGGGCATGAAGGAGGGGTGCGTCCTCAGCACCACCCTCGTGTCATGAAAAGTCAAGTATGGAGGCTTGCAAGATAGGGCCTGAATCTCTCCCACTCGTCGTGCAGAGGTGATGGCCACGAGGAACACTGTCTTCCATGACAGGAACTTCAAAGGCGCCGAATGGAAATGCTCGAATGGGGCTCCCATGAGCCTATCAGCACCACATTAAGCTCCCACGCCGGGGCAGGGGCCTTCACCGGTGGGAATGATCGGAATAGTCCCTTCATAAATTCCTTTACCAGGGGATGAGACCACAAGGACGCCCATCCTGTAGTCCTGGTATATCGGGAGATGGCAGCCAGATGTATTTTTATGGAGGCGTGGCCCAGTCCAGCTTTGGCCAGCGACAGTAGGTACTGCAGCACTTGAGGAGCCGTAATCCACAGAGAGTTAATCTTCTGTGTACGGCACCAGACAGAGAACCTCTTCCATTTATGACCGTAACACTTGAGAGTTGAGGACGCCCTGGACTTTGCAAGAACCTCTCTGCAATCAGCCGGGATATCGACCCTCCAAACTCTAGTGCTGCAGGAGCCAGACCTGCAAGTTCAGCGACTGTGGGTCGTGGTGTAGAATGGCGCCTCCTTCTCTGGAGTGAAGATCTGTGTCCGCCGGCAGCCTGACTGGCGGGGACGTTGACAAGTCCAGAAGGTCCGGGAACCAGACCTGCCTCGGCCACGCCGGTGCGACGAGGATCATCCTGCACCTGGACTTCTTGAGCTGGCTGATGAGGTGGAGCAGCAACGACAATGGAGGGAACGCGTATAGAAACAGGCCGTCCCAAGGGAACGAGAAAGCATCGCCCATGCTCCTCGGCTGTGGGAACCTGCTGGCGAACCTCTGGCACTTGGAGTTCGTTGTCGTCGCGAACAGGTCGATCTGGGGTTTGCCCCATCGTTGGAAGAGTCGATCCACTTGATCCTGGCGCAGTTCCCACTCGTGGCACGAGCGCAGCTCCCTGCTGAGTGAGTCGGCAATGGTGTTTTTTATTCCTGCCAGGTGGAAGGGAACCATAAACATCCCCTGGGTGACGGCTCTGGTGCCCCCCTGCTTCCGTATGTAGAACATCGTGGTGGTGTTGTCGGTGAAGACCCTCACCACTTTGTCCTGGAGGGACGGGGGGAACGACTTGAGCGCCCAGAACACTGCACAGAGCTCCAAGATGTTAATGTGAAGAGACCTCTCCTCCGGGAGCCAAAGGCCTCTTGCGTGGAGATCTCCGGTGTGGGCCCCCCAACCCTCCAGAGAGGCGTCCGTAGTCACCGTCTCCTGAAACGCTGGGGTTTGAAAGTCCGTGCCCGTCGCAAGGTGAGCCTGTGTGCCCCACCATAGGATCGCCCGACGGAACTCCTCGTCGAGGGGGATCCTGTCCTCGAAGCAGCCCCTCGCCTGAAACCAGCGGGCGTCGAGGAACTCCTGTAGCGGACGCATCCGAAGTCTGCAAAGGGGTACAAGGTAGATGCATGAGGACATCATCCCGAGAAGGGACTTGATGGACCTCACCCTGGCCACGTCCGTGGCTAACAGGCGCCGTACCTTGCCCAGGATGGTCTTGGTCCTCTCCTCTGAAGAGGAGGCCAATTGCTCCACTGTATCGAGCTTCGCCCCCAAAAACAGTGCTACTTGCGATGGAACCAGGTGGGATTTGGGGTAGTTGATGGAGAACCCCAGCTCCGTGAGCAACCGGACGGTCCTCGCCGTATGATCGACGGCGAGTTCCCTTGACCTTGCCCTGATTAGATAGTCGTCCAGGTAGGGGTAGACGTGGATCCCCTGCAGGCGCAGGCGCGCCGCCACTGGTGCCAGGCACTTGGTGAAAACCCTTGGTGCCGACTTTAATCCGAACGGTAGGGCTCTGAATTGGTAGTGGCGTCCTTGAACCACGAACCTGAGGAACTTCCTGTGCCTTTTTAGAATGGGGATGTGGAAGTAAGCATCCTCCAGGTCGAACGACGATAGGAAGTCGCCTTCCTCCAGCTGTCCCAGCACATGCTGGAGGGTGACCATCCTGAATTTCCGCACCTTGATGTATCTGTTTAAACGACGCAGGTCTAGGATGGGGCGTCAACCGCCTGTCTTCTTTCTGACGAGGAAGTACCTTGAGTATACTCCGGGGCCCCGGAGCCTCCTGGGGACGAGCTCGATGGCACCTTTCTTGAGGATCGCCTTTACTTCCAACAGCAGTTGAGGGATGCGATTCTCCTTCCTGGCCATGGGAGGAATGCGAGGGCACTTCTTTAGGAATTCCAGCGAGTGCCCGTTGGCCAGGGAGTCCAACACCCAACGTTCGGTGGAGATGGACTCCCACACCCTGACGAATTTCGTCAGCCGGCCTCCCACTGGGGTGCTTCGGTGGGGGCCTGACAACCCAGCCGGGTCAGTCTTGCTTGGAAGCGGCCTTGCCGCCTTGGCCTCCTTGGCGACGACGGCAGGAACCCCCTTGCTTGCCGTGACCTTTGTAGGCCTCCTGGGAAGAGGAGCGGGCCGCCTGGCGGTAGTTGGAGGAGCCACCGCTGGATCCTTTGGAGGCACCCTGTCTGCCTCCAGGGCTCCGAAAGGGCCATCGCTGCTGAAGCACCCCAAAGGCCCGTGCCGTCTCCGAGTCGGTCTTGATGGCCTGTAGAGACTCATCCACCGCCTTACCAAAGAGGTTGTTGCCGTCGAACGGCATGTCCAACACTCTGGTCTGGACGTCCTGGCGAAAGTCTGTCGCCTTGAGCCATCCTCGTTGTCGGAGGCAAACTCCGTTGCCCAGTTGGCGAAATCCGGCATCGGCAATGTCCGTTGCCACCATAATGGCGTGATCCGACGCCACCTCGCCCTCCTGCAGAATTTCTAGGGCCTCTGCCCTTTTGTCACCAGGCAGGAAATCTAGCAGGGGAGCTATCTTGAACCAGAGCTCCCTGTCGTAGCGGGCCACGATCGCTAAGGCATTGGCTGCCTTAATCGTCGTCGTCGCCGACGAGATGACTCGTCGTCCCATAGAGTCCAACCTCTTACCCTCGCTGTCTGGCGGGGAAGTGGAATTTGAAGCTGCCGCGCCCACTGCCTTCTTCTTAGCCGCTGCCAAGACGACCGAGTCTGGCGTGGGCTGGGCCCTGAGGCACAAAGGGACGGCATCGGGGACTCGGTACTTCTTCTCGTACCTGTCCCTCTTGGCGGGTGTCGTGGCAGGGTTCTTGAGGACAGCAAGACCCTCGTCCCAGATGTCGTCGAGTAAAGGCATCGCGAGGACCGTCTTCCTCTTAGCCTCTCGTCGTTGGTACAGAAACCCCTCCTTTTTCTGTTCTTCAGGGCAGAGCTGGAAGAGCTTGGATGCCCTGGTTATCATGTCGTCGAAAGAGCCAACCTCGTCGGCTGGGGATGCCCGCGGGGGGGGGGGGGGTTTGGGTGACGACGGGATGTCTGCTGTGTCATCGCCGCCGTCATTGTCCGTCCCCGTATTCGTCGCCGTATCCTCTCCCGGTGAGGGGGACGAGGGGTCCATCGGTCTCGCAGGCACGAAGGGCGGAGCGGGTGGACTCTCCTCCGCTTCTTCGGAGGGCTTCCCGACGGGCCTGGTTCTGGCTCCTCCGTCGGGGTGCGTGGTAATTTCATCCTTATCTCGGTACATAAGGATTGGATTGCCAACAAAATGGCCGCCGAGCTATCCTGGGGCTCGGCAATGGCTGTGACGGACGGGATGGCCGCTCCACTGGGCCCTGTTCGTCGGCGGCGTCGCTATCTTCGATCACGTCAGCAGGGACCGTCCCCTGGGATCGAACCTTCTCAAACCTCTCGTTGAGGTTTATGAACCTCTCGTTGAGGCCCTTCTCGGTCTCCACCAGTTCCTCCTCAGAGGCTGATTCTGAGTCTGTAACGGGCACCCGCCCACCCCCTCTTTTTCAGCCGGGGGCTTCACGGGGGTCTTAGTGATGGGCTGGAAAGAGGATTCCCTCCGCGGCGGCAGGGATACTCTGGGCCCAGAGGCCATTTCCATTGGCGTAGTCTCAGCCGGCTCTGCCAGGGTCGCAGCGACCACTTCGGTAGAGGCCTTAGCCGGGTGGATCAAGGCCCTCACCACCTTAGGTACATCCTGGGCCTTTGCCTTGGGGGGAGGGTCAATGCCTCGCTCCCCCTTCGAGATCGACCGGGTCCGCTCCAGCGGCCTACCCGGGTTCTCGGACTTCCTCTTCCCCGAACCAGAGCGCTGGCTTGTGGTCGAACGTGCCGGGGAAGCAGCGCCCTGCTTGGCAACTGAACAGCCCGCGGACTTGTGGTGCTTGGCCTTCTGTTGGGCCCCCGTCGCCGGGGCGCCCTCAGAGGAATTAGAAGCCCACTCAGACTTTTTCTTCGCCTTCTCACTTGCTGTGCCCTTCTCCAGCCAGGTGGCGAGGCGGGAACAATGATCTTGTTTGGTCCGTTCCGAAAGGTTCTTGGCAGAACGCACAGTCCTTCTCCACGTGCGTCTTGTCCCCATGGAGGCAGTAGAGACATCGCAAATGCTCGTCCTCCTTGAAACCGTTATATAATCCGCATCCAGGGCAGTTCCTGAACAGCTTGGATCTGGGCGTCAAGCTCCCTTTGTCCTGGGACATGTCCGATGAGGTAGGCCGCAGATCTTCCGGAATCCTCCCAGAAGTGTAAACTCGACGAAAACTTCACCCTTGCGGGGCGTAGAAGAATTCCAAAACGGGTACCTATTATCGGAAGTAGAAACGGTGTAGCTTGAGGCTCGATTAAACCGAAAAAATGAGAAATTCTCCTGAAAAAACATGAAAACGCAGTAAAAAAACTCGAGAGCTAAACACGAGGACTCCCAACACTTGAGCGTGCGGTAAAAATCTGAGGATGGCTGCCAGAGGTGGGGCTTAGGGAGAGGGCAGTCATTGGCTGGGGGCAGTATGACCCAGAGATCAGTGATTGGTTACTACTAAGAAAGACAGATCAGAAACAAAAATAATACTGATTTTACTGTCGGTCCAGTAGTAACGTCTTAAGGTCAGAGCATCCTGCTGCTAGCATTTCTAACTTGACATGAGGTGCGGGACGCTCCATCACATACCAAAATGTGGCAAATTGAGCTTGGGCAGCTATCCAATATAGTTCCAAGTGTGGGGCTGAGAACCCTCCCTTTCTCATATGGGAGAGACATATCCGCCCATTTCTTCAGGATAGCTCCGGAGTGCCACAAGAATTGTGCAAGCAGTCCATGTATCTTGGTGAAGTAGGATTTCCCCGGCCATATATGTATAACATCTTGGACAGTAGTGTCATTTTAATCAGAGAGAGTTTGGCAGCAGCAGAGAGAGGGAGGAATTTCCATCTATTAAGTTTGTTTTCCACATGAGACCTGATTGCATCATAATTGCCATGAAGCAAGGAGGTGTGTCTTCTGGATACCATCACCCCTAGGTATTTAATGTGGTCGGGACACCATCAGAGAGGAAAGGCACCCCGGCAATCATGGGTATTGTCCGTAAGTGGGAATATCTCAGATTTGGAAAAGTTAATTGTGAATCCAGAGAATTCTTCAATTCGTTTAATGTATTGAAGGATGGGGTTCAGGTTAATGTGAGGGTCTCTGACATATAACATCACATTATCAGCATATAAGGAGATTATTTCGGGAGGGTCAGCCAGACGGACACCGCAATGTCCATGGTGCTTTCTGATTAAATCCGCCCTGGGATCGATGGCAAGAGCAAAAAGGATTGGGTATAGGGGACAGCTCTGTCGGGTGCCTCTCCCCAGTTGGAACTGTTCAGATGTGCAAGAGTTAACTAGTACTCTGGCCAGAGGTTGTGTAGATAGTAATTTAATGTACCGTATCATGGTCGGACGCATACCCCATCTTTTCCAGCGTCACTAACAAATATTCCCTCCATACCATAGCAAAGGTTTTTTGGGCATCAGTGGTCAACGCCGCAGCCTTAGGTTCTCTCCTGGCCATGATATCAAACAGCGGTCTAAGGTTTAGCGATGTGGATCTTCCGGGGATGAACTCGGCTTGATCAGAATGGACCAGGTGTGGCATCAGCGGGAGGAAGTGGTTGGCGAGGACGTTAGCATAGATTTTGGTGTCGCAGTTCATGAGGGATTGAGGCCTACAGGAGCCACATTCATTGCTAGGCTTGTCTGGTTTTAGGAGTATCATGATTAGAGCTTCCCGAAGTGACTCCGGCAGCAATGAATCACAAAGAGCCTCCTCCCATACCCAAAGGAGATTGGGCGCTACCATAGACGCATATTCCTGGTAGAACTCTGATGTGAGGCTATCCGGGCCTGGAGCTTTCCCTTTAGGTAAATTGGCAATGACCGCCATAATTGCTTCAAGTGTGATGTGGCTCTCGAGTTTTTCCCTGGTTTGGGCATTAAGGCGTAATAGCGGGATGTTCTCTAACAGTGAGTGTAGGGCTTGCACCCCTCATGACTGTCCTGCGGTGTATAAGGTTCGGTAAAAGTCGCGGAATGTCCCAACCGCCGCTGTGCTGGTCCATTTAGTGTTACCCTATTCATCGAGAATACAGTCCACCTGAGTTAGTCCTTTCTCTGCCTGAACCAGTCTTGCCAGTGTTCCCCCTGGTGTTTTTCATTCCCCATATCTCCTGGCTGCCTGTGGGCAGGAGAAGTAACAGACTTTACTCAGAGCATATGCTTCAAATATTTCCATTTCCGTTCGTATTTGTAACCGCACCTGGGAATCGGGGGAACAGGAATATTCTGTTTCAAGCCTTTTAAGAGCCATTTCAGATTTCTCTGCATTTCTCCTAATACTTTTAAGAGCTCCAGCCACCCTTGATATCACCATACCCCTAATATAAACATTAAAGATTGCCATATATTGCACTGGGAGGTAGCATCAGCGGTGTTAAAGGCGAAAAAGGTCTTAATATCGGCCTTACTATCCGCTCAGAACACTATATCTTTTAAAGTGGCTGACTTAAACCTCCAAGCGCACCCCTTGTGCCAGCTTCAGTGATAATGTCACCGGGGATTGGTTCGACAATGTGCGGGGTCCAATGTCAGTGTCAAGTACTTTCCCCATTAGTAAACTGGATATCAGAAACACATCAATCCGGGAGGACATATCGTGCACAGAGGAGTAAAAGGTGTATTCTCTCATCTGTGGGTGTGTTGTGCGCATGCGTCGTACAAAGCAAGTGATTGTATAAGGGACTGCAGTCGGCAGGCGGCTCTGGGTTGAGGTCGAGGTGCTGTATTTGTTCTGTTGAGTGCCCGATCTAGGATCAGATTCATGTCTCCCCCCATACTAGAGGTATTCCGCAGTACCCTGCCATGATCTCTCCGATGAGGTAAAAAAAACTCAGGGGAGTCAATGTTAGGACAATATGTATTTGCAAGCACCTGTTTGGTTCCTTCCAGAATACCACCACATACCTCCCCTCGTGATCAATGTGTACTTTTTTTTCAACAAATGTCAGGGTCTTGTGTATGAGTAACGTGACTCCTCTGGACTGTGAGGATTGGGAGGTGAAGTACCTATTCTTCCCCCATGTAGGGGCTGTATTGCGGCATATACCTTCTTTAGCATGGCATTCCTGCAGGAGTAGAACATTTGCCCTATGTCTCTGTGCATGGGACATCACCTTGCATATTTTAGTAAAATTTCCCAGGCCGCGGATATTCCAACTTCAGCTGTTGTGCCATAAATGATGTATTCTCTCATATTGTACACCTTGTATACTAAATGTCCAACCTGCTATGCAGCATTGAACCAAGACCTCTGAGCCTTCAAATGGCAATATTTTAATAGTTTCCTCCCAATAAGTCCCTTGAACTGCGCAACCGGAGCACAACCCTTCTGCGCATCACTTCATAGCACCAGGCACCTCCGCCCCACTGCCACCCACAGCCCTGCAGTGTACCGGTCGCACCCTCCCCTCCCTTCAACTGCACTCCTGTTCCAGCCTGGTCAAAGGGGGCATATTTCCGCAGATTTACACAAAGCAACTGCAATGGGGTTCACTGTTGCCGCACGGCACTTAACATGTTACTTAGCATGTCACATCCGCTGTATAGAGAGTAATGAGGTGGCGGATATGCAGTTTGTACTACCATCAACTCGTATTAAACCTGGGATCATTGATCGTTATAATGGGTTAGAAAATCTATTAGTCTGGGTATATTCTCTTCAGCAGGGTCCACAATAGGATTGTTAGCGGGGATCTGCGCTTCAATAAACTTCACTCAGGACTGTGAAAAAATTGAGTGTGCCACGGAACTGGAGCTTCAGTTGTGTCCGGAACACCATAGAGTATTGAATGTTACGCTCACGGAGCATCTTCTTTACCCCGATAAACTGTTGATGCTCCTGTTGCACCAGGATGGAGAAATCTGGGAACATACAGATGGTTTGGGATCCTAGTCTCAGTTCTTTCTTCTCACAGGCCAATCACAGCAGATGATCCCTGTCCCCATAACTCAATATTTTCACAGTGATGGGCCTAGGGAAGTCCCCAGGTTTGGGGCTGGGGGCAAGAGTGTGGTGGGCTCGCTCCACAGTGAAGACGGGGGAAAGAGTGCTGGGTGTCCCAGAATGGCTTTGAGCAGGTTTTCAACAGCCAGTTCCATGTTTCCGGTTAGGGCGTCCTCTGGGATCCCTGACTATTCGGATGTTGTTCCTCTGAGAGCGCGATTCGAGATCATCACATTTGTTCTTGACATATTTCATGTCTCTGGTGAGAGTGTCACAGTATTGTGGAGCGCATGCACATTTTCCTCAGTGGTCCCTCTGCTGGCCTCTGCCTCAGTGATCCAAGCCCCCTCCTGAGCCAATTGGGAGCGCAGGTACGCCACATTTGACGTTATATCATCAGGTTTCTCATGCACAGCGGCAAATCCTTTTGCCATTGCTTCCATCATGCTTGTCAGATCTGGTGAAGATAGATGAGCGTTCATTGGTCAGAAGGGCCGTGCCAGTTTGGGCCTGACATTATAGCCCATGCTCTTGCCTGGGAGTGGATCTTGCAAATGTATCCATGGCACCAGATTTCTTCCCCCCGCCTGATCCTTTAGTCATGGTGAGCAGAGTTCAGCACCAGTATAGAAGGGGATCAGGGCTGACCTTAGGTTGAGAGGTATATGGTCTCCTCTTTCGCAAGGGTGGAGCAATTCCACTGCGACAAGTATTTTCCGTCACGTCCAGGGGTCACAATGGCAGGTAACTTACAAATTCATTGGTCCACCACAGATATATAGTCGAGCTCCCTCCTTTTAGTATTGGTATATGCAACAGAGAGGCAGGGGAGTCCAAGGGGCATCCAGTGCATTGCGCGCTCCAGCTAACAGGTTGCTCAAGCTTGGCATTCCATGAGTGCAGTCTCAACCTTAGGACCCAGCAGCCGTGTTGGTCAGGGGGTTATTTCTACCTGTAAGGGTGCTGCAGGCCTAGAACCAGTCTTCCAGCTCTGAGAGCATAGTCCACTTTTTCATAGTGGGGGAGTTCGCCTTGCCCGCTGGATGTCCATGTTTGCACTGTTATATGGGGGGAGGAGGAGCCAGAAGGTACCCAGTCACGAGGGTCTCCCCCGCACGGTTGTTGCACCCTGTAAGGGCCCGGGGCCCCAGGGGGCTGTTTAGGGGTGTTGACTTTGCACAGGGGTAATCTCCATTTGGCAGGGGTGGGGGTGGTACTTCTCACCTCAGTCTGCTGGTGTGGAGATGATGCTTCTTATTCCCTTTGCTGCTGGTCTGGCCTCTGCCCACAGCCCAGGTCCGCTACTGCAAGGTGCCTCTCCCCCTCTCCAGGGCCGTGTACTGTGACTTATTGGGGGACGGTGGACCCGCCTCGATACAAGGCATTGAGGGCTGAGACCAGGAGAGAGGTTATGATCTGGCAGGGACCCTGGAGCTAGGTCGCTTCATAAGACCGGTGATTGTGGGCAAGTTGCGGAGTTTGCCCAGCCGCACACTCAACGCGGCACTGGATGGGAGTCAGGCCGAGCTACGTAGGATCTTGTTACCGCGTGGGCCCGGCTGCTCCTCACAGTTTGCCGTCTGCTCCACAGCTCGGGCAGCTAGGAACTTGTGCTGCAGACCGAACCTGCCCCAGCGTCTTAACTACCGTTTCGTATGTTCACAGCTCGTATTAATAACGGATGTTGCCGCCACCTTACAAGATATCCGTACCGTTGTGTGGAGCACTCGGGCTAGGCAGCTATTTCTCTTGGCTGCTGAACAGCGCCCCCCTCCCAGGATCCTTTTTCATCTAGATTTCATTACAAGTATCTTTGCTTTTGCCTGTTTCTTGGCTCTTCGCAATGCTTAATAATTCAACTGTTAGCAATGCTTTCTTATTCGACTCTTGACAATGTTTGTTTATTCAACTCTTCATTATGTGAGCTTTCATGGTTTCTTAATGCACTTATTAAATGTTCACGTTGGGATTTGCTTATCATCAATTCAGATAAAAGTTAAAAGTCTTTTCCACTATGTCGCCCATCCACTGTAGCCATGGCCCCCTTTTCGTCCAGGGAGACTCACCGGTCTTGTCATGGTCTGCTTTCTGTCACTTTCCAGAGAGACTTCTCCGCTTGTGATCTGCTTGCGCTGGTTCCCTCGGACGTACGGTTTCTTCCACTGCTTACTCGCTTCGTTGCTGCTTCCATTGGAGCTCCGCTAGTCTGCAGTCAGCTGTGAGCATTCAGGAGTCCCTCTGATGCTCCCAGTACCTGCGCTCTGTGCCACACTGCTTCCCCAGCTCTGCCTCAAACTGCCAACGAGCCTCTTTCACTTGCTGCAGCGACCACACTCTCCAAACCTTTCCGCTTCTCAGGAAGGTGCCTCCTTGCTGCCACAACTTCGTCCCTGGACCTCTCCTTTGTGAAATTCTCTGGGTACCTTTCCGTGCCTCTCCCTTGGTTTCTCAGCCGAGCCACTTTTAAAGTTCCTGGCTCCATAACAACGAGGCCAATAACTAGACCGCTCATGTTTCTTCTTCCAGTCTGTCTTTTGTGTTAATGGTGGCCTCCTCGTCCCAGAACCTAAGTGATGTTCGAGAGTGTTAGAATTTACAAAGAGAGATTTTCTGGCATGTCTCTTCCTCGTCGTAGTACCTGCCTGATATTCACTGGGAGGTGTTTTATGGATAGAATAGGGAAGGGATTGATAGTAACATATAAAGGCCTGGGGGATGTTGGGTTCACCACAAAAGGGAAATGGGGATACTGTCTCTCACCCAAGGGTGCCTCATCGCCACGTCTCCTCCCCGCAGGTAACCCTCCCTCGCTATCCATCCCCAGGGTCAGGGATCCGCTAGCAACGCCTTTCCCTGGCCCCCTGGTAGGGGGATATTTTGGAGAAAGAAGTGAGGACGTCCTTAGATTCCTCACATTTTACAGACCCTTTTATCCATCCTGCCCTGGCGAAGGCTTTCTATGCTGCT
The DNA here is from genome assembly GCF_040938575.1 of Ambystoma mexicanum. Lineage (NCBI taxonomy): Eukaryota > Metazoa > Chordata > Amphibia > Caudata > Ambystomatidae > Ambystoma > Ambystoma mexicanum. The sequence continues at coordinate 1,268,365,971 of NC_090935.1, read as the reverse complement.
TCTAGAAAGGTTATTCCCCATGTTTATTTGATTCCTCTCCAGCGTTTTCTTTAGTCCCCTGCGTACTCAGTTCCATTCAATCTGTGATTATTGGTTATATTCAAGTATTAGTTAATTCCATGGGGGTCTACATCCTTGTTACTGAGGAATTGTGAAGTTTGAAAGGCATACACTGCGTGTGGTGCCATCTTGGATTCACTTCCAACATGGGGAACAGCTCTACAGAGTTCCACAGTCTCTTCGCTCCATGCCATGCTGTGCCGGTGCCTGCAGGAATAAAGTCTAGGTCTGAGATTGCTTCCATTCTCAATTCACTTCAGGTAAGGCAACAATTTTCCTTCTCTGGGGGTTCACGAACACTGCAGGTTTTGTTCATGCCTGGCGTTACATTCCAGGAGCTCTTGACAGGATATTCTGGTAACCAGAGCCTTAAGAAGCAGTAGAGTGAAGGGCTTTCTCTGGGAATGGTTTACCATGTCACTCGATGGACAGCGAGCCTACATGAACACTCTTCAAACACTCTTTGGGAGGCGCATTGGGTAGTGGCCAGACGAACCCAGTCCCTGGTGGTTTGCTTTCCCCACATGTCAGGATGAGGAGTTCAGTCAATTCAAACAAGAGAGGAGTGGGCACCACCTCAGTACTAAAAGTATCTTTAGAAAAAAAGTGTGAAAAATATGATAACTATATAAAATATATAAGGAGCACTGCAGAAAACCGGGGGGCACTACCAGGTGGAAGAATACATGCAAAGAGATTAAAGCTAACGAGCAGTAAGGCCGTGTGCGCACAGACAATATGCGCCAGTGGCGCCGTTCTATAAATGTGCAAGTTACGTCAGACAAAGTATAGACGCTTATGTAGGGGCTTGACAACAAAACGTTATAATCAATAATACCAACAAACAATAAAAGCAGAGGAGAAGAGATGCCTTGGCCCATGCATTTCTGATAATACAATATTCTTCATCAGGGCACGTCTGTCACATATGTTCAAAAACATCCACATCTGTAGTAAGGTAAGCATAGACAACATCCTCTGTGACCAGGTACACAAAGCCTCAAAAAAAGAGAAACATTCTGGGTGAAAGGATGTATAAGGCGGAAGCAAGAGAAGCAGCTGCTGCCATGCATGTGTAACATTTGTAAGTGTGCACACTACACTGCATACATGCTTTCAAAGTACACTGTTTATTTCCCCCATCATTTTATGTATATTATTGTATATAAATTCTGTGATTAATATTGTTTACATTTAAAATAAAATGTTTAAATAATGAACACAAAAAAATGAGCACTGTTCTTTTCAATAGATATTTTTGTAGTATGTACTAAGACTATTAGTCACAATAGACACATAGCATTACAAACCAAATTGTCGTCTAACAACAATTCTGATTGTGCCTCCTGCAAAAGGAAGACAAGACAGAACAGGCCCACCAGGATTAAACTTGTGACCTTCAGATAACAAATTGTACAAAAGGTACATTTAGCTGCTGAATAATTTTACTTAAATTGCAAACACCTAATATGTATTCAATAATGCCTTTATAATATTTCACTGCCACTGCGAGGCAAGGTCCCTGACAAGTGAAATGGACTGTTACCATCAAGTACACACCGGGAAAACATAAATTGTTCTGTTTGCCTTGTTTGGGGTTGGGGAGAATGTTTCTGCAGGAAGCACAGGGCTTTCTCCCATAAAAAAACAACCTCTAAGATCTTTGCTATGGTCATATGTATAGAAGGGAGCTCTTGGAAAAGCTGCTTTCCTATTTTCTTGATAGCCAGCAGCGGCAAGGATGTGGGCGAATAATGTAAGCGGTGGCAGGAAAGAGCAATGATTTTTTAAATTTAGAGAACAGTAAGGGAAGTCTTTAGGGAGGTCAAGAGCGGTGCTTCAGTGGGAGCAAGGCACAGTAGCGGACAGCTAGCTTCTAAATTGGGCCGTAAACATAGTAGACAGAAATCTAAGCAATTGGATTGGCTGCACATCCACACTGGGTGCTAATTTAATTAAAATGCTTCACTGTTGTAAGTGATTTAAATTGGTATGCTTCAAGGCCATCGAACACTATATCAGCCCCGGAAGTTTCCGATGCAATGCAATCAACATTTTCTTCACTGATAAAATAGACAAGATCTGTCGCCACATTGACTACTGTGACATGGCGTGGTTTCGGGCCTGTCAAGGGTGGGAGGGAGTCTGACCCTCAAAATATTGGTGGGTGCCCGAGAGAGTGCGGGCAGGCCCTCTGTCAAGCCCCGCTTATCTGTTGTGGTGGCAGCAGGTCAGGGAGGCACCAGAGAGATAAGGCAGGGCAGCATGCTTCTGCCTGGCGAGAAGGCCACCTTCAAGATGCCGCAGGATGCGCTGGGCATCAAAACAGCAGCCCGGCGGGGTGGTGAGTGGAGGCAGGTGGTCTCCGTGCCACAGCTAGGAGGTGACAGGAGGAGCTAGCATGGCCCAGGTTGGAAATGCAGACAACGGGGCACCGGCCGCGAGACACGGCCGCGTTAGGGGTGGTGGGTAAACCGCTACAAGGGATGCGATGTATGCCACAACACCGGCCACCAGTGAAGCGGATGCTCCGGAGGCTTCCTGGGCCAATGCGGCGTCCTGGAGCAGAGCACTGCTCCAGCTGGCCCCTGCCTGCACAGAAAGACAACACCCACTAAACCAGCAGGGAAACATTTTGATAAAGAAAGGCCCCCATAGAGGCCGTGGGGACGAATCTACTAACCCAGCAGGGATTTTATTAATAAAGGAAGGACTCCCGGCAGGCCTGAAACAGCAACTAGTCCATGTGAGCTACTACAGGCTCTAAGTTACAAAGACACTCCGACTATATGAAGAAGCCGGAACAGTTTTACAGAGTTCCATAGTGTCTTTGCTCGGACAGACAAGGCCGATTCTGCTGTTTTTCGCTGCATGTTCTTTCTAGGGACACCTGAAAGGCTGTTGTGCTCCCGAGGTCATGCCCCGAGCGCCAGTCAGCACGAGCACAAAAAGAGCAGCGTTTCACCCTTGCAGTGAAGCCGGGTGGACAAAGATAATTCTGCTGTTTTTCACTGAATGTTCTTTCAGGTGAATCTTGAAAGCACGTTGTGCTCGTGAGGCCACGCCCCCAGCGTCAGGAAGGCACAAAAAGAGCAGCGTTTCACCCTTGTGGGGAAGCCCAGGTAGACAAAGCCCTTTATGCTGTTTATCGCCACTTGTTCTTTCTGGGTACACCTGAAAGCCTGTTGTGCTCCTGAGCCCACGCCCTCAGCATCAGCACAAGCACAAAAAGAGCAGCATTTCACCCTAACGGCGAAGCCCGAGCGGACAAAGCCCATTCTGCTGTTTTTCGCTGCATGTTCTTTCAGGGGACATCTAAAAGCCTGTTGTGCTCCTGAGGCCACGCCCCCAGTGTCAGCATCAGCACAAACACAAAAAGAGCAGCGCTTTACCCTTGCAGCAAAGTCTGGGTCGTACAAAGCCCATTCTGCTGTTTTTCGCCAGAGGGGCCTCATTATAAGGTTGTCGATCTGGTAATAATGATACCCGTAAGGCAATACCGGCATCCATTACCGGACCAGTGTATTACGACCCTTGATGCTGGTGCTACAAGCATTGACAGGGATCCACTGTGGGCGTGCACCACCGTACCGGCATGCACGCATTAAGAAAGGCTACATGATGCTGGCAACACCAGCATCGCGGATCACCCGTTAATAGCAAACTGCTGTGTTCCCAACTGCCACAGGTGCACACAATCAGCACAGGTGGAGACAAATGAGGCACACCCACACCCCACACCCCTTCCAAGTCCAAAATGATACCACTCGCTGTTGTCATACAGGGGCTGGAGGACAAGCCTGCACTGCCACTACTCCAGCAGGCACTAAACCAGGGGATACAGGGGAGGCGCAGGAGGAGGATGATGAGATTGAGCCAGCACATACCACCAGTGCAGGCAGTGGTACCCTGCAGGCAGCAACCAATCCCTTGCATAAGGGCCAGTCCATTTAACTAAACCCCTGCACCGACCCACACCATGTACCACCTGGAGACAGGGACACAATACGCACAATTGTGGATCTCATTCACAATGACCCTGTCAGCCTGATCAACATCCATGCCGCCATCCCCCCTCTGCTGAAGGTAGTGTCTGTGCTCCACTTCCTTGCAATGGGGCTGTGTAACTCTATGCTTCCCCTCTACATGGAACGTCACGCTGCATGAGGTGCCTGGCTTCTGGGTAAGTCTAACCACAGGGCCATGGGGGTTGTTGTTGGGGGGTTGGGGGGGGCACTGTCCTGGGTGCCAGCCACTGTGAACCCAATTAATATGACGGGATGCGTGAGACTGACAATGGATGCAGACGTGCCATGACCGCACAGCCATGTGTAAATGGTAGCTACAAACACAGCACCCACCACTGCACATGCACAAGGTACATCATCAGACCTCAACCACAGGTATCACAATTTATCAACGTGCTGTCACAATGCATTATTCACATGAGTGCAGCAAAGTATAGCGCAGTCCATGCAGACGTGACTGAGCCTAATCCAACTGCCTCTCAAGGAATCCCCTGTCACTGCCCCTGCCCGACAAGTACACTGCACAACACCATGCCATACCCAGCACCTGAAGGGACACCCAAAAATCCAATGGGACATGGTTGTACAGAATAGATTCCAGCTAGTGGTGAACACCACTGACACATGTGCGACTGCTGCAGGACCAATACACCGCACCTCACTTCCACCATGCCAGTTGACACCCAGCACTATCACAGAACTGTCTCCCTACACTGGCGGACCATACCACCAATTCCATTGTGCCATGGTCACATGGGTGAAGGCGGTGACGGACATGTACATGGCATCATCATGTATATGGAAGCATGAATGGCAAAACAACGTGTATCATGTTGCACATCAGGGAAACCCATCATCCAGTGCCCTACATGCATACTGGATTCACCACTGCAACAAAGCCATCACATGTGAGCACATCATGGGCCTACTGACATCATCTGTGTGAGTGCTGTATCGGGTGTCAAGGTCCCTATGACCTGTACGTGACCCTGCTCCCCTACCGAGTGCACCGACCTGAGTGTTGCTCCAATGAAATGGCAATAGTTGGCAGTGAAGATCCCTTGCATCTGACCACAAACAATGTACAGCCAGTGTACACAAGGAATGCCAAAAACCCTCACATTTAAAATAACATTTGCTCCCATACAGGTGATGCTGGGTATCCCTTGAAGCTGTGGCTCCTCTCCTGTCAGGCATCCAGTCACCAGGCACGTAGAGGCCTACAATTGTGCGCGCGCACGCACACACTCGTGTGATGACTGAGCAGACATTTGGGCTGTGGAAGGCACGGATTTGCTGCGTCAGCAGGTCTGGTGGAGCACTCATATACGGCCCTGATAATGTGGCGAAGATAGTATTGTAATGTGCCATGCTGCACAACATGTGCATCCGGCACAATGTACCCCTGCCACCTGACATGGAAGTAAATCCACCTAAAGATGAGGAGGATGATGGAGAAGATACTGCATATCAGCCACAGCAGAATGTGCCTGAAGGATGTGCTGTACGCCAATCTCTGATTGAACAATATTACTAATGCACTCTAACACATGGCACTTTCAATGTTGGACACTAGGTACTGTTGACAAATAAATTGACACACACTCAATGATTAATGTCCACTCATGAGTTCTTCATGTGCACACCAGTTGTATTAAGGAAAAGTAAACTATGTACAGGTATATATGTACACCAAACACCTTTGTTGTTATACAAAGTGCCCCCCCACCCTCCACCCCATCCCTCAACTCCCCCACACACCCATGCCCCCTACCCTCCACCTCCCCATCCCTCAACTCCCCCACACATGGGCCGCCTCCCCTAGGTCACTTGTGGCCGCTGACTGCAGCCCCTCAGTATCGCTGCCCGCTGGTAAACCATCATCGTCCACATGAGGTGGCTGCAGTGGGGCAGGGGTTGTCTTGTCCGTGACCTTTGGGGCCGGTGTGCCTTGTGGCATGGGTGCCATGATGGCAGCAGTTTTCACTGGCTGGGGCCCATTGCCAGGTGTCAGAGCTGGCTGCTGTGGGACCTGTTTGCCGGGCTGCTGTGGCTTGGGGGTGGTGGTTAGCCTCATGCCAGCCCTTGACGTGGACAGCCTCGTGCTGTCATCATCCCCTCTGCACCTGCATGCTGGTGTTGCCTTGGTTTTTGTGGTGGGCCCCGCATCGCTGTCCGATCCTGTGCCTGTGGTGGATGGAGAGGCAGGGCATGAGTCATGGGTTAAGGTACATCCTACATAATTGATGTCTGTACATTTAGGGTCATGTGCATTGCCATGTGCATGTTGGAGGGGCGGACATGGTGCTTACAGGATTTGGGGGGGTGCAGCGTCTGTGCATCCTTCTAGCACAGCCATGTTGTACATGCTGTCTGTTGGGTGGCCTACGGGTGTGTCGTGGATTGCATGCATTAGGCATGCCTCAGGGTCTGCGTGCCATATGCTGTGTGGTTGGGGCTCAGGTGTGCACTCGGTGGTGGAGATGTAAGCACGATGCAATGAGATGTCACAGTGGTGAGGCCTTCATCTCTACGGTGATGCATGTGTGTGTCCGCATGCAGAAGGTGCTTGTGTTTGAAATTGGGGACTCATGTGGTTTGTGTCAGTGGGGTTGGTTATGTGTTACTGTGACAGGGATGTGGCATTTCTGTTGGGGCAGACTTTAGGTGGGAGGTGATGGACGAGCTGCTTGCTGTCATCTACTTGCCATTTGGACTCCACCATTGTGTTTGTGGTGTTGTGTGTGTGTTCACTATTGTATTAGGCTAACAGTCACTCACCTTCATCAGCCGATGATGGGACTCCCGGCTCGGCATGCCCGACCCCTTCTATGGCCTCCATGTGAATCACAGAGCTGCACGTTTCTTCCCACTGTGCTAGCTTAATGGGCGAGGATGGTCCGCCACCTGTTCCCTGGACCTGTGTACGGTTGGCTGACAGTATGTTGCGGACACGCATCAGCAGATCGCCCCACCATTTGTGACAGTCCTTTACACTGCGTGGGGTTGTCCCCACTGCGGACACCTTCTGGGCCACCTCCTCCCAGATGTGTTTCTTCTGTATTTGTGCGGCATGGCGCAGTTCTGTGCAGAGCACCACATCCGCATGCTGGACCAGGGTGTCTTCAAGCATGTTTAGCTCGTCGTCGCTAAACCGTGGTTTGCGCTGACGAGGTGTGCCTTTGCGGGTGGATGGAGTCATTTTCTGGCAGGCAGGGTTCACAGTTACCAATTCCAGGTCCTGTAGACAGAGGATTGCAATGGATTGTGTTTTTCAAGATGTCCGGAGCATTTCATGTTCCGGCGCGATGACGTTGCTTCCGGTGGCGGTAATGCTGGTACCGGTAGTTGCGATGCCGGTGTGAACGGTGCCGTTCATAGCGGATTCTACGATGCCGGTGGAGGTATCTGCGCATTCGATGAAGCCGCTATCAGGGCCAGTATGGACCTAACAGGCATGGCGGTGCTGGTGTTACCGGCATGCCGGTACACGCGTGCACGCGGACTCGTGATCTCCCGTTCATTATGGGCGCAGTGCAAAATGGACATGTTCATACCGGCATGCTGGTAATGACAGATTCTTACTGCCAAACACGTGATGAGGCACATGGTCTTTGCAGGGACACCTGAAAGCCTCTTGTGCTCTTGAGGCCAAGGCCCCAGAGCCACCACAAGCACAAAAAGAGCAGTGTTTCACCCTTGCAGCGAATTCCAGTCAGACAAAGTCCATTCTGCTGTTTTTCACTGTTTAGCGCGTGGCGTTAAGAAATCCACAGTTGGAAGTTGAGGCAGCAGTGTTATCCAGCCATCACAGTCCAGACTCCAAAATGAAATCTAACACAGGCCTGTAGGCTGCCAGGGGGCTGCTGCTCTCTGCTGGGTCTCCTGAGTACGAGCAAAAAGCTGGTGTGCCTGAGAGTGGCAGGTGCGGCAGGTCAGTGTACATCAACTGTGAAAATTGACAGCCTTTATGACAACTTTAATGAGTGCGAGGGGTGTGATATGCAAAGAACAAGGATTATCGTCAGTGAGTTAAAGCATTCACTATAGAACTCGCTTTTCGCTTTTGCTTTCTGTGACTGGCACTTGTTAGTTTTGCCAATATTTTCTGACCTGAGCGACAGGCAATAATTAATAATGCAAAGATCCCTAACTGGATATTTATTGGCTGTGGCAACTGCTGCACCACAGTTTAAGCATATAGAAGACTGGGCTGGCCCAAAGCTTTGCGACTTGTGGAGCCATGGTGCAGGAGTGTGGGGGCTGGGGGGACAGACTCAGGCAGCCCCTTAAGCCAGTCGGGCATGCCCTGTTCGGGCATTGAACTATTTTGTGACTTTGTGCACCTGTTCGGCCTCTTGAACTTCCTCACACATAGGCGGCTGGGAACAATATCCAAAACCACCTTGGCTGATTTGGCCATTTCCCACCATCGGATTTTCAGTTTTTTTCCGGACTTGATATTTACTCAGAGCTACTAAGCCAGACTCATGATAGGGCCAGTCCTTAAATGCAGCGATAATACTGTTATCGCTGCATTTAAAGGCTACCGCCCAACTCGTGATGAGGCCCTTAGTACTCAGCATTGGGCATTTGTATTTGGCATTTACACGTGCACTCTGTAATTTGGTTTTGGCATTAGATATTGGGTACTGGTCAGCCTGTTGCCTGGCGCACTTAAGTATAACTTGGGCTCATTGCAACTATCACCTCTACAATGTCAAAATGGAAAGCAGTTAAATTCCCCCCTAATGCCCAAAATAGAAAGAAGATAGCGAAAATAGCAAAGTTGTTTGATCCCATTGATCAAGCAAATGATATGATCGAAGAAATAGCATTGCTTTTTCATATGACATCGACCCCACTACCCCAAGCAAGTAGATTTGGCTCTGTGAAGAACGCCAACCAGAAAAGTGCTGACCACCTTGCATTTAACTGTACAGGGCAGTAAATCCAACAGTAGAAGTGATCAATGTGTCACCAGTAAACATAAAGAGTGCACCCATGTTTATATCAACCAAAACGTGTTACCCATGAGGATATGTGCAAAAGGGCCTAAAGTGTTCTTAGTGCTGGCAGTGGTCCCTTACCCACATTGGCCGAAGTTGGTTGTATATTACCTGGGTATGAGGTTCCTAAAGTGACAGCTCAGTGCGATGGCAAAAGATATGTTATCCCGGTTGAATGTAGCATTTTATGCACTGGCGAGGAGGTGAGGGGGGCAGTTGTATATATCTGAGAATGCAGCTGAAATAGGAATGACTTCCCTAGGGGGACAGGCGCTGATTGAGGTGGCACTTGTGGCATCATCTGTTATGTTACACAACAGTTTCACGCTGCTGGCCTCCCTTGAGAAAGACCTGGATAGGGATGGTGCAGAGACCACAAACTCTATGGAGAGTGTGAGTTGTCAGGTCTATGGGGTGGAAGAGGGTGCATGGAAGTGTTTTTGAAAAGCTTGTTATTCTATGGCTCCATTGTGCAAGGGTCTTGTACCGGTAACGAAGGAGAGAGGCAAAGTTGTATGATATATGATATGACATTTATAACGTGCCTATACACAAGTGTTTCAAGGCGCAACGAGGCAAGGGAGGGGAAACCAAGGGAGGACAAGACAACGATCTTACTAGGCCTAGTGACATAGAGATTGCGCAAGTGCAGGGGAGAGGGAAGTACGAAAGTGCCAGGGGAAGGAGAGGAGGAGCAAGTGCAGGACACAGGATCAAAAACAAGTAGTGTGGCCAGCAGGTGGCAGTGCAAGGGTAAAGTGCAGACAACACGGTTCAGATAGGTGCAGGTAAGGGCACTTTAGGGTTGCAGATATAGACCCAAGTGCAGGGTTGCCAGGAGGCAGTGCACGGTTGTAACTGGGCGAGCAGGGACATGTGCCCGATGTTCAGAGGGTAGCCAGCTGACCAATGCAGTATCAGACATGAGATCAGCAGGGAAGAAGAAGAGAGAAGGCAGAAGCAAAGAGCAAAGTCTTGAGATACGTCCGGAACCTGAGATGGTTTCTGCTCAAATTTCAGAGAGGCCGGAAGGCTGTTCCAGAGGGAGGCGCCAGCCAAAGAGAGAGATCTGCCCCAAACTTGTTGCTTGGAGAAGCGACTGACCCTCAAGGAGTAGGAGGTGGAGGAGCGAGAGCTTGAGTAGGAAGATATTTCCGAAGAGAGAGTTGGAGGTATTGTGGTCCCAGGCCCCAGAAGGCCTTGTGTGCAATACAAAAGATCTTGAACTTGATCCTTGCAGCCACTGGGAGCCAATGGAGAGATTTCAAGGTTGGAGGGATACGATACCTGGGCTTGAGGCCAAGGACAAGTCTTGCAGTCCTGTTCTGGATGAGTTGCAGAGGACGGAGAAACTGGAAGGGACAATGATGGGGACCCACCTAGCACCCGAGCTTGTGGGACCCTTGGTTTTGGTAATTACTGCAGAGGTTGCGCTCACTTTGCTGCAGAACTCAACGAAGTTAAGGCAGATAATAGTCTTCTATATAAGGAAACACATGCCCTGAAAACGATGCAAGGGGAGATGAGGCTGGGCAATCAAAACTTAAATGGTTCCACACTAAGGAGTCATTTTCCTGGGGTTAATTCAGCTAAAAAAGTGAATAATATCCTAACCGGCTCAAATAGTCATGATTGACCCAGCTTGAAAACCATAGACCTGGGAGGGGCCAGGTGTCAAATATGGGACAAGCAATTATAGAACACAAATTGTAATTCTTCTTTCTTCTTGCTTAGTGTACCAAGAATGTCACAAGATTATAAAGAACTGGAAGAGGGCTTGATAAATAAGGTTTGCCACTGGTTAAGAACGAAGAGAGGTTGCCTATCAATAATCAGAATAATCAGAAGTGATATTGTTAATTGAACATGCTTGCCCAACACACCCTTCAGAGATTACATTAAAGTGAAACTAAAGTCCCAATTGCTGGTAGAGGGGCTTCTCTCGATGGAACAGAGAAATCTCCCGCCAAACTTCCTAGAAGTAGTGATCAGCATGACTGCTCCGTCCTCACGGCCAGCCTCAACTCCAAAGAAGTATTTTTTGCCATCTAGTGGTCCCTTGACTAGGATGGGTGGTAACATTATTGCTGATCCCCATCGAAATTGATTTACTGGCATGGCAGAAAAAGGCCAGGGTCCAACAGGTGCTTGGATACATTCTTCACCCAATTGTTACAACCCCATAATGCCGGTAGCAGAGTCACACAGAGGGCTTCCTGGGATTACGGGCAGTGTCGATTGTAGGTATCCTAGCCCGTATATGTAATATGGTTAGGTTAGATTCTTCAGTGCTGGGGGGTGTAGACTGACAGAAGGTCGATCTGATGGAAAGAGGGGATGATCATATTAACTCTGCGGGTGTCCCCCTCTTAGATCTATCGCCCGCAGAGCCTGTGAGCACTTCAAATGCGCCAATACAAATATTATTATGGAACATTGCTGGTCTCCAGAAATATATGGTAGATGAGAGATGGTTACATTTTGTGCGAACTCATATCATTGCCCTCCAAGAATCATGGGCACTGGACGCCCCCAACATCCAGGGTTACGCCACCTTTTCCATCCGAGCGATCCAGAGTAAGGGTGCGAGGCTTAGTGGAGGTTTAATTCTCTGGGTGAACCCAGATTGCTTTTCTGCAGTTCACATACATCCCACAGGCTCGAATGATCTTATGGAACTTCAACTAAGGTGCGTGGATGGATCTAATGTCTTGCTCATCAATTTGTTCAACCACCAGACTCTTGTGTGGCCATTCTCTGTTTTCTCTCATGGAAGAAAGAGTTAGGGATTGGAGAGAGAAACAAAAGGGGTTGATGAAGAATATTATAATGGGAGATTTTAATCTCCAGTTCAAACCCTTTGAGGTCATGAATGGGCTGATCGACAAAGAAGATGGGCTCTAGGGTATAAAAGACCTTGTTGCTGAGTGGCCGAAGTGGAAATATAAACACAACAAAATGGTAGCTAGTGTTCCAATGTCATTGGGTTTTAGGGCATGCAATGGCAGATTACCAGTGAGCGCACTGCCAGCACAGGCTAGTTGATTGACTATATCCTTCGGAACATAGAAATGTGGAACTTGGTACATGATTTCAGGGTGGCAACTAGACCAGAAAGTGATCACTATCCAATTGTGGTAACTGTGATGGGATCACTCTTTGGCATGGCCCTGGTCACTGATACGAAGAACACAATACTGAATGAGATAAGGGGTGAAGCAAGACGCACTGTAAAGTGGAAAGCATTTGATTTAGGGACCAAGCTACCTGATGTTTAAACAAATATTCTCCCGCTCCTAGAGGTATTTTATAAGTGTAACCAGGAGGATAGCAACACAATGTTATCCCAGCACAAGGCTTTATTCACTGGGCTACGAGGTTTCCAAACCTGTGTTAATTGATCATGCTAAGGTGGTTCCTGCGGAGGGTGGTGGGGGCGGGGGGGCAGTGGCCTTGGCTGAGGCTAGAAGAAGGTATTATAAATTGTTAAAAGAAGAAAGTCAAATGTTTTGAGCGCCTATGGGATGCCCTCCTCATGGCTTCTAACTCAAATGATTCAAAAGGTTTTTGGGCGTGTATTGGGGTAGGGAAACCCAGAGAGCAAAACTTTGTTCCGTGTAGAATCCCAGAAGCAAAGTGGATCTCCCACATTGAAAATGTGCACAAGGAATCAAGAGCTGTCTTTAGCAAGAGTGGGAAGGAACATTTGAGGAGCACATCACACGGAGATGAAACTCATCTATCGCTCACCCTGAATTAAGTGAGGCATGCACTCAAGTCGCAAAAAGCAGGAAAAGCCCATGGGCCCTATATGGTCCCAATTGAGAGGTTTAACAAAGAGATAGACATTTGAGGCTCATATTTGTTTAAACTATTCAATGTGGCATTAGCAGAAGGTGTGGTGCCACCCTTTTAGACACAGGCTGTCCTCGTGCCCATATTCAAGAAGGGGGATAGGGCGTCTCATGCCAACTACAAACTCATCTCCCTTCTTGATGCAGGTGTTAAGGTGTTCGCCAAGGCGGTCCTGGTGCACCTAGAGGCATGGATCCCAGAGGTGGGGGCTCTAAGCTACCTGCAGGATGGGTTTTGGCAAAATGTGGACACTATGGGCCTCTTCACGACTTGGGCAGTAACGCTATTAGCGCAGGCGGTATTAGCCCTACCGCAGAACTCCCTGGCGCTAATAGCGCCGGATCACGAGTTCGGCGGTAATGTAAGTCCCCATTCCCCACTGAGCCCATTCAGGAATGCCCCATTCCCCATTGGGCTCAATGGGGAATCTTCGCGCTAATACCGCCGGCGGATTTCCCGCCGGCGGTAAAAACGCGAATTTTCGGCGGATCGCCCCCCAGCTTAGAGCTGGGCCGAAATCCGCCTAAGCCCAGATTCGGCAGACCCTTAAATCCAGCAGTAATAGCGCTACTGCCGGATTTAAGGGTTACCGCCGAAGTCGTGATGAGGCCCTATGTATCAATGCCTCAGGTTACACTTAATTACTGAGAAATATGTTACACTAAGAAGCATGAATGTATATGCCACTTTTGTCAAAATAAGAACACTCCGACAGTGTTCCCCTAGCCAAATTCTGGTCAGTACTTAATTAGTTGGGGATCCCATCAGTCATCTTGAGAGCAGTTCAGCTATTGTACACCGGTAATGGTGCTGCTATTAGGCACTCCCTTGATGAGCGAACAACGAGCAGGGCAAAATGTTGAAATTGGCATAAGGCAGGGTTGTGTTTTGACTCTAGCTTATTCTGCTTATTTATAAATGGGGTTATCCATCCGTTAACGGTCTGGTCATAAACATCCAAAAAACGAAATCATTGATCTTTAGCAGACACAGAGCAAAGAAAATCACTAGACTTGCAATTACCCTGAAAGATGGGCCCATCGACCACGTTTCTTGGTGTGATTATTTAAGGATTAGGGTGAAGGCTAACTGCACCTGAGATGATCAAAGTGACTGTGCTGCCCTTAAATTAACTAGACATTGTAGCTCAATTTCCAGATTTGCGCATGAACATGCAGGGCCAGTGAGCGGAACCATGAAGGTTTATAGGGCCAAGCTAGGCAGGCTGCCTTATACAGAGTTGAGTTCTGGGGCATGAGCAACACCTGCAAAATGCAGGTTGCAGAGCAAACATTCGTAAAAACCACCTTGGGGCTGCCCGTGAATGCACCTAATATCCTAATCTTAATGGATACTAATACACAAATTATTGGATGTATCTGTTGTGCAAAATCCGTTGTTCTTTGGGCCTGGATGTGGGCAAAACCCAAACCTGGTACATTCAGAGAGGCGATTAGGGACCTATTATCCCAGGCTGGTGGTTTGAATATTGCCTGGTTGGTGGTGATTGAAAACAAATTAACCAATATGGGGTGGGAACATATCTTGCATAACCCTGAACCCATTCCAAGGCATAAAATAAGTAAGCAGTGTCGCATAGCAATTTGATATGCAATTGTGTAGGTTTGCTAATCAAATTGACACCTGTGTGGCAAAGCTAGCTATTCACGTTACCCTGTTCAATGAAAGCACTGTTTGTGCTGCAATCCGCTCTTGCCCCTCACCTCCCCCTGGGCGCTCTCTGTCCTCTTTTCTCTGTTCATTTCAGGATAAAGGTTATGGAGAGAGAGAGACAGTGCAACAGTAATCAGTTCATCCACTCTTAAGCATCAAAGGCCTGTGTGGGGGTTCTAGGCTAGGATTTTGTTTTCAAATAATTGTAAACCAGAAGTAATCGGGGTGATACTTTTATTAAGTTAACTGTATCCTGCTAGGCAAAGGCCAGTATGTTATCTTAATATTTAATTCCATTCCTAAAAATTCTGCAATTCCATTCCAAAAAATGGAAGTTGTTACATAATGCATAATTGAAGTATGGATAATGTAAAACACTGCATCATCTCCATGCTTTACTGTAAAGTTTAGGTTAGTGAATCTAAATCTCATTGTCAACAATATTTCATTTTGTAGGGCAAGTTACATCATATTGACAAGTGAAGACTTTTGAAAATGTACATGATCACACAGCCAAATAAATGCTTTTCATGGCAAATCTAGTTCTGTAACTTGCTGGTTGCATACATCTGTGCAACTGGTTGAGCACCATGAGCTCATCCCATACTCCTTGACATTCTATCTTATCAACCTGTTGCTTTATACTAGCTTCCCTAAAAGCAAGATGGCCACAAACTGCAATATTCCCCCTAGTTTGCCTGGTTCTCTGCCTGCTAAACCACCCACTCTGCTTAGTGTCTTACTCTGCTTTCTCTTACATAATGAATAAACAAATCTAACTAGATGTTTATGCAAAGTAGTGATAAATAGTTCCATCTAATCTGTACATCGACCGATCTAATGCACTACAATACACTGTAGTTAGCCTCCTGAGCGTTGCTTTGCTCTACGATTATAACATTATATATTAGCACCTGCAGGAGAGAGCTGGCCAAATTGTTTCCAGATCCTTTTTTATCATATCTATTTATTTGTGTCTGTTCATGCAGGTAACATTTACATTTTACAGACACTCACTCAGGGCTTGCAAAGTCTTTTCGCCCACTTGCATAGTCGAGTAGATTTTATGATGGTTGAGTACATTTGCAGGGGATGTTTGAAACTTTTATTTATCATTTACTTTGCAGTAAACGTCAAATACAAGTTTCACTGTGCATGGCTGGCCTCTGATTGGCAGCATTGTGACAAACAGAGGTTTTGTGGTGACATGCACCTTTTTACAGAAAGCACATTTAAATGTGTTGCCATGGATCGTGTGCATTTCACTTAGGTCGAGTAGGTACATCAAGTTACTTTACCTGCAGGTCTAGCAGAATTTTAAAGAATTTGCAAGTCCTGCTTCCTCTCACTAATGTCTTACATCATCAGTACACACACCTATTGTATTATTGCTCATTTTAGGTATTGGGTACAAATAACTTCTGGTGACACTAAAAATATTAGTACAAATTCGCTGATCAAATGCGTTTGTTTGCTAATCAAGACAATTTTAATTAGCAAAACCTGCTAATTAATTTTTAAAATCTAATGTATGCCTTGCATTCCCACCAATTTTAAAGAGAAACTGAAAGTTACATACGCCAACAGATGAGAAAGGGAAATCCTGGCAAAGCTGAGTCTTTCGAACAGTCTTAACAGCTATTCATCTTTGAACAGATCTCATGGTTTTGAGCAGTAGCTGGATGTGATGCAGCCCAAACTCATGAAAGCACTGTATATGAAATTACGAATAGGCACCCACCCGCTCGCAAGCTTAAGAAGTAAATGCAACTCGGGCTATTCACCTGACTGCCGTATTGCCTGAATACTGTGGAAAGTGTAGTACATTTCATTTTCTTCCATCATAGATATTCAGACATCAGATGAAATTATTTGAAACCCCTTTTTAATCAATACTGCATAAGAAGAGTTGATGACGCCCTCCAGCTGTGCTTAGCGGGTGAAAACCAACTGGCTATCCACAGCATAGGGCATTATGTGCTGCAGGCATGGAGGAGAAGGCTAGGTCTATAATAACTTAATTATTTCTATCCAGTGGTCGACGTGTACAAAAAGAAGTAGTGGAACTATGTTCACTGCTGCCATGCACCCACTCCCCAGAGACCCCATCACCATGCCCCCTCCCACACACAATACAAACCCCGAAAAACATGCGCCTGCTGTTTAAGGAAACGTTCAGTGCAGTGCACTGAAAGTGCAAGTTTCAACTTCTTCCTACACTTTTATTTTATAACAAAACCATTCCGGAACGGTTTCTTTATATGATAAAAGTATAGGAACAGTGAAATTTAATTTAAAAAAGCAGAGGAACACCGTTCCCAACTGCTCCCTTTCACTTCGACCACTGTTTCTGTCCTGTCTTAGGGCAGAAATTGTTGATGTACTCAAATGAGTTTCAAGTAAATGGTGCTGTGTCAATGCCTTATGGTTTAACTTTGATCAAAATGTACTGCACATTGAAATTATATTTATTATTGCTTTTAGCTTATTTTAACCATGACATTTTGTTAACTAATGTGTTGCCTAAATGGCAGGGGATTTAGCATATCTATTCTCCTTTAGGATCAAATAGGATGATTTTTACCCAATTATATCTCATCAAATAGGATATTTACCCAGTTATATCTCGTTAAGTGATTTTATCTAATTGCATTTTGCCAACTGTATCTTATGCTGATTGTTCTATTTGATTGATCTTATTTATTGATTCTGGCCACTTTTATGTTGTTTTGTAACATTGTTGTATGTGTCTTTTATGGTCTTACATGCCGAAATAAAGTATTATGAAGGGGCGGGGCATACAAGCTCTTACAAGCCCCCATCACCCCCCATAGGCCTCCCCTGCCACGCCCTATTAAGCCAGGTGAGTGACTCGTTAGGGAAAGTTGGCCAATCCAGGGAGGGAGTGGGTTATTTAAAGGTAAGCTTAGGAGTTGTTAGTTGGGTGAGTACAAGAGATGGAGGAGGAAGCCTGAGAGACATGCAGAGGTGGATGCGAAAGGATAGCAGAGGTGATTTTGTACAGCGCTTTGGTGTAAACCGCTTAACAAATTCCAAATTAAGTACACTAAAACATTGGAGCGAGGGGGCTGTGAAGTATTTGTATGAGAGTATGGAGTGAGTGGAGTAGCAGAAGAATAAAAGTAGGAGGAGGTAGCAGTAGTTGTAATTTGAGGGATGGGTGGGAGTAGTAGAGTAAGGATAAAAGTGAGAGATGGTAGCAGTAGGTGCTGGTAGCAGTGGTAGGAAAAATTGGTGGTGGTGGTAGAGAGGCAGCAGTAGTTAGAGGGAGTAGTGGTTGAAGGAGTAGTGGTAAGAACAGAGATAGCAGAGGATATCCACCTTCCGATACCCTGCCTCATGATAGCTTTCCCTTTGTTTGAGTGTCCAAAAGCGAGAGCTGTCTTGCTGCTCTGAAGGATTTGGTCCATCCAGGTAATATTTCGCCCTTTTGATGTCTATGGAATGTAATGTCCTCTCCGCTGGGGGGTGAGGGGAGTTTTGGAAGAAGGAAGGCAACATGATAGTTGCTTTTTTGTGGAACTCTGACGGCACCTTTGGAATAAAGTGGGGATTGGTGTAGAGGATTACCTTGTCCCTTGCAGACCTGTGGTATGGAGGATCTACCACCAATGCTTGTAGCTCTGAGATCCGTCTAGAGGACGTAATAGCGACCCAGAAAGCCAACATCCAAGTCACAAACTTGATGTAAGCTCAAGAGAGAGGCTCAAAGGGGGGGATTCATGAGGCCAGCAAGGACCAGGTTTAGGCGCCATACCGTTGGTATCCTTTTCTTTAGGGGATAGTAGCGGTAAAGTCCTTTTATAAATTGTTTGAGTAGTCTGTCGCTGTAGAGGGGTGGTCTCCCTCTTTTTCTGGTGAACCTGGACATTTATGCCAGGTGTACTTTTATGGGGGGGGAGATAGCAAGACCTTCCTGTGCTAGCTCCAGCAGTTATGGAAGGACATGTTGTGGTTGTATAGCCAGTGATCACAGGTTAGATTAGCTGCAGGAGGTCCTAGAGCCAAGTTTGTCTTGGCCAGTACGGTGCCACCAAGATTATTTTTCAAGGCTATCTCCAGATCATTTGAATTGTTCTCCTGATCAACGGAATGGGGGGAAATGCATATGCAAAGATGTTGGTCCAAGGGAATGAGAACGCGTCCTCCTGTGAGCTATGGTGTGGGAGCCCGCTTGTGAATTTCTGGCACTGTTTGTTGGATATTGTGGCAAAGAGGACCAGCGGAGGCTGACCCAAAGCCACCGAGATTCTGTTGATTTGGGTGCTATGAAGCTGCCATTCAATAGATTGCATCGTGTCCCTACTGAGGCTGTCTGCGCGCTGGGTGTGTATCCCTGGCAGGTGGAACGCTTGTAGAGTGATGTTGTTGTGAATGGCCCAGTGCCAGATGGTTTGAGCCTCTTGAAACAGGGAGCTTGACCTGGTTCCTCCCTGTTTGCAGAGGTAAAACATTGTGATGGTATTGTCTGTGAGGAGTTTTGAATTAGCGGAAGGAAGGATTTTAGGGTCCAATGGACCGCTCACAGCTCCAGGATATTGATGTGCAGGGACGATTCGTTGGGAGTCCATAGGACGTTGATTTGGTGTTGACCCAGGTGGGCCCATCCTATCCTGTCAAGGAGGCATCAGTAATCAGCGTGAACTGGTGGGTAGGCTCGAGCAGTGACATCCCTCTTGAGATGTTGTTGCGTATTGTCCACCATTACAGTGAACGTGAGAGCGCAGGTGTGATGGTGATTTTGTCTCCCCACGAACCTTGGGTTTGGGACCATCTGGCTGCCAGGAACTGTTGTGCCGGTTGCATGCGCACCCTGCAATGGGGTATTAATGGTATGCAAGACGACATGGTTCAGAGACGCACCATGCATTTGCGCACTGGAAGCTGTTTGTTTGGTATGAATGAGCGTGCCAGAGACATTAACCTGTGAATTCTGTCGGCCAAGGGTTTGACCAGGCTTTGTGCCATGGAGAAAAGTGCACCCAGGAACACCAAGCTTTTGGATGGCCCGACACAGGATTGCCTGTAGTTGACTGTAAATCCTAACTGTCAGAGTAGAGTCTCTGTTTGCGCAAGTGAGGCTGATGTTTTTTGGTGCGTTGGGCCCCTGACCAACCAATCGTCTAGATAGGGATAGACGTGGTGGCCTTCATTTCTGAGGAATGCTGCCACTGGAGCTAGGCATTTGGTAAAAGTCCTGGGGGATGATTTGAGGCCGAAAGGGAGGACTCAAAATTGGCCTGTCCCCGACTTTCAACCTGAGGTACTGCTGGTGCCTGCGGTGTATTGGAATGTGAAATTAGGAGACTTTTAAATCCAACACTGCTAGATGTTCGTGGGGCTGAACCGCTTTGATGACATCTGGAAAACGTAGGCAACTGCTCGGATGAAGCAACCAGATGGGTCATCTCATTCTTATCAGAAAGGAAATCGAACAAAACCTCTATATAGTGCAGCGTCCCTCAGGGCGCATGTCTATCACCACTGTTATTCAATCTTTATTTAAGGTGTCTATGCATAGTGATTGATAAGATCAGAGCTTTTTTTATTAACTATGTTGACGACACCCCTGTGAAAGCCTGTGAAAAACTCAGTGAAGCGTATAAGACCATCAAAATTAAAGGCTCCCCGATCACCGTGGTAGAGAAAGTAGAGACGTTGTAGGTCCAGACCAGCAGGCTCCACTGACAGTGAATCCAACAAAGATGGAGGACCTACTACTGTTATGACCACGTACCAAATGATTATACAGAAATATATGGACCTTACCTGGATGTCGAAATACTGTCTGGGATGAGAGTGGGGCGTCCTTCATACCCCCCTCTGGTTCCTGAGTGATGGAACCAGAGCCAGGTAGGGGGTCTGGTAAATCCCCCTGAGGAATAAACCCAATGGGAAAATCCTGGAGTAGTTCCCTGGCAGGTGTTTTCTTTGCAGCACGGAATCTGATGCAACAGGGTTGACCAGAAACAAGAAGGAAAGGAGGGAAAGGTAAGAGCTAACGTGAGGCCCTGATTAATAGGACTCAGTGTTAAATGAATGAATAGTGGTAAAAGAAAGTGTTCTAACTGATTGGCTCAGACAGCGAACAGAGAGGATTGAAGGCTGATTACCAAGCGTAATTCACTAGCAATGCTAACGAGCTGCAATATTGGTGCGCGTTGGAAATAAAAGGAGCACAACGAGAGATAGCGTGGCATGACTCGGAGAACGAAGACGAGGCCCCGGTAGGGATTAAATGGAAAAGGCAATCCAGGAAGTTATCACTGCGAGAAGTAGGTGGTCTTCACAATGTGGGGAACGTGTTGCACAAAGGAAGATCTTGGAAGGCAATGGTGAACGAGTTGCACGCTGGAAAAGGAAGGACGATCCTCACGGCCCACGAATGAATCTCACTGGAGGAACAGAGAAGGAAACGAAAGGGAAGATAAAGGCAGATAGCGAGGCGGGTAGGGAGAAAGGGAAAGCACAGAGAAATCTCAGGAAAGTAAGCTTAGTGGAAAACTCACAGTAGCGTTGAGTCAAGGAGGAAGCAACGTGCCAAGCCTCATGGGGGGGGATGTTACCTGTACTGCTGCTGGAGTGTTTCTGAGTGACTGGTAGTTTTGCTGTTGGCCATTTTGAAACACTCTAGACCGCAGTTGACAGATCTCAATGGAGGGGCAATCCGGAGCCCTCTTGGATGTGGGACTAATCAGAACTATACCTAATTTTCTCCACCGGTGCTATAATGACCAAGGAGGGCAACACGTCATGACAGAATGCCCCCTCGTGCAGAGAGGGGTCTGAGTTTCCAAGGTCTAACCCTATGAAAACGTTTCACACATTCAGGGGCGTGAATTAAGGTTGCATGTTCCCATGTGCGGACTCAAGGGGAATATCCCTTCCAGTCCACGAGGTACTCTAGTCTACCCCTATAATATCGAGAATCACATATTACGGATACCACATATTCTGGACCTGACTCCTTGTCCACAGGAGGTGGATGTCTTGTGTAATTCCTTTGAAATCGTTCAGGAACATGTGGTGTCAATTGAGATATATGAAACACGGGATGGATTCGGGACCAGGTTTTGGAGAGTAGGATACGATATGCTACTAGACCTACAATAGCTTGAACTGAAAAGGGTCCAAAATATCGGGGAGATCATTTGGAAGGAACCAAATGTCTGGGAAGAAATTGCAAAGCCAGCCATACCTTGTCTCCTACTTTTAAGGTGGGTTGATTAGTTTGTTTACGGTCAGCATATTTCTTTTTTTGTTATCTAGAGGTGGCCTTCTTGTATGGTGTCTATCAATTCTTCAATTGATGGGCATGTCGAAGTGGATAAAGGACACAAAGGTAGACCCGCTGGATGATAGATATAGGTATAAAAAAAGGACTGTTATCCATAGAACTGTGATGTGTATTTTTTTTTTAACTCTTTATTGGTTTTCAAACCAGTTAACAACCAAAAAGCCGTACATACAAACATACATACAATGGGCGGTTATTTTACGCAGCATATTGTGGCGATGCAGAGCACTTTTGGGACAATTCTTCATCTTGTGTGTCTATCATCAAGAGTGAGTCTGGGATTACTTTCGCAGGTGAGGGGGGAGGGGACAGTTCCTTGTTGCCTGTCTCTGTGATGTGTTGGCACCCACAGGGGATGCCCATTCTTCGACCCATATCCCCAGAGTCATTCAATCAGTGTAATCTTTGTTGGGGGAGAACATAATTTGTACTAATGTATTCCAGGCCTCCAACCCAACATTATTCTCATGCATTGCCTCTTTGCAATCCCCTATGACATACTGTCGACTCGGCCAGCGACCAATGTCTCAAGTCCGTCCACCATTCTTCCATTTTTGGACCTGCTTCAGTTTTCCAGGCTTTTGCGATCCTGCGCTTCACCAGGATACACATCAGGTCTTTCATTTTGGCTAGGTGTGCTTGTTGTCTATTGCCTCTCGGAAATAGCCCCAGTAGGTAGGACTCTGGTGGCCACTCTTGCAGTTGGGTGCCACCCACAATCGCTCTTTCTTTTATCTTATCCCAGAATTTCTCAATCACCAGGCAGGACCAGAACCTATGTAACATGTTTGCATCTGGCATTGCACATCGTGGGCATGTTTGCTCTTCATTTCCACCCATTTTAGTTAGTCTATCCGGGGTCAAATATACCCTTTGTGTTACATATAATTGTGTTAATTGGAATCTAGTATTCCTGGAGACTTTTTTGATATATTTTAGGGCTCTATCCCACTCTGCTGCATCCGTCAGATCGATTCCCAGTTCGTTTTCCCATTTACTACGTGCAGGTAGTGGTTTAGTGTTCATATAATCTGGACACTGTGTGCCCTCCCTCCGCCATATCGAAGCAAGTGTCCACTACTTTGCTGGTTCCCTCCCCCCTTTTCAGCCCTGGCCATCTTTAGTTCAGCGTCTCCGTCATGCTTTTGTATACCAAAAATTGGCCTTTGTGTAGGACAGAGTCCGCCATCAATTCTGGAAACTCCACCCAGTGTTCCTCTTTCCATAAATCACCTATATGAGAAATCCCTTTAGTTTCCCAGTGCCTATGGAATGTACCCAGCGCTCCCGGTTTATTGCATAGAAGCCCCCGCCAGGGGAACCTGTATGGAGCAAGGGTATGGGGTTCTAAGGATCCTCCATGTTCTCCTCCACAAGGCAAGTCCTAATGTAATGCGCGTGGGGGTCTCTTGCCTCTGGACATTACCCATCCATATTATTTCTTTCAGGTAGTATTGGCTCAGCACAGGTTGCAAAAGTAATGTGTCCCGCGAGGCCTCATCTCCCAGTCAGTGTGCGACAAACTGTAATTGGGCTGCTAGGTAGTATAATTCAAACTGTGGTAATTTCATTCACCCCTGGCGGTAGTCCCTCTGTAATGTGCTTAAAGCTATTTTGTTCCTGTCCCCCCCCTACAGGAATCCTCTGATGATAATGTTCAGTTGCTGGAAGCTTTTTTTGGGTATGTCGTATGGTATGTTAGTGAAGTAGTATAGTATGCGGTGGAGCACTATCATTTTCAGCAACGCTGCTCTCCCTGGTAGTCCCAGGGGCAGTGTTTTCCAGAACGTCATGGAGGTCTTGACCTTCCGGAGCGCCACCATTGTGTTATTTCGGTGCGACTCTGCTGGGTTGTGGTGTGTACTGATTCTTAAATATCTAAAGGAGTCCTGCATCCATTTGAGATCTAATTCAGGTAATTGTTGTGCTTTAAGCTCCCTAAGTGTTGCTAGGGGAAACAAGATGGACTTTTCTCTGTTGACCGTTATGCCCAACATCTTAGTGAATTCTGTAATGATGTCTAACAGGTGTGGTAGGTTCTCTTCCGGTTGGTTGAATAAATAAAAAATCTAAAGTACAAAAGCTTGTCATCCGTGTAGAGAGAGATTAGGTGGGTGGTATTATTGTTGCTTATCTCAGCGTCTACATACTCCTTCCTAAGGAAGGCCGCCAGAGGTTCTAGGGACAATATTTAAAGCATTGGCGACAGCAGGCAGCCTTGCTTTGTACCCCTGTAAATCTCCCATTCTTCTTAGATCTGTCTACCTGTTTTGACCCTGGCTTGGGGCTTTGTGTAGATCAGCTTGACACATCTTGAGAATGAGGGACCTACTCCGAAGTGTGCCAGCACCTACAGTAGCCAGTCCCAATGCACTGAATCAAAAGCTTTCACTGCGTCCATGGACGCCACCGTGCCATCTCCCGACATGCGGTTAGTTCAATGATGTGGTGGAGTCTTCTCAGATTCCACGTTGTGTTGCGGCCTGGTACGTACCCCATCTGATCTGTGTGTACTAGTGTCGTTATGACCTGTCTTAATCTATTGACAAGGGCGGTCGTGAGAATCTTACTGTCTTGATTAATCATGGAAAGGGGTCTGTATGATCGGCAATTCAATAGCTGCTTCCCCGGTTTCAGGATTTGTATAATTATCGATTCTCGCATTGGTGTCTGGCAGTACACCGCACTCATATGCTTCCTCATAGACCACAAAGTCTGGGAGCCAGCAATTCTTAGTATCTTTCATAAAACTCTCACGAAGCCAGTCAGGGCCCAGGGATTTAGCCGTTGGGAGATCTCTTATCACTGCTTCCATCTCTTCTAGCGTCAGCGGGGCGTCTAGGACTGCAGTTTGTTCCTCTGTTAATGTGGGCAGTTCGACCTGGGCTAAGGCTTTGGGCAAGTTTCTCTTGTCTGCGCTCAGTACTGGCGCGTACACTTCCTTGTAGAATTCAGAGATACCTCATTTATGCCTTTTTGTGTTCTAACCATCTCCCCATTCTGATTCCAAATCGCACTTATCGCTTCTCTTTGGGTCTCGCGGATGGTGAGCCAGGCGAGTAACCTGCCAAGTATCTCTCCCTCAGGGTACAGTTTTTGTGTATACTTTGTGTAGTCTAATTTCCGTAGCTTTTCCCAAGTGGCTATGCATTTCAGTATAAGCGCTATCAATTCTGCCGATTCCGTCCCTGCTAGGTCCACTGCTATTTCTTCCGTTGCTATGGCGTTTTCTATGTCTGACAGTACGGTTATTACCTTCTTCCTCAGGACTCCCATTTTCCAATAGCTGCACCTCTTACCACCACTTTGAAGGCATCCCACAAGGTGTCAGTCCTCTCAACGCTTCCCGTGTTGAGCTGGAAGTATTCCTCCAGTGCGTTTGACATGTGGTTTTGGAATTCCCCTTCTTACAGGGCCTCTGTTCGCAGGCGCCATGTTGGTACCGGGTTCTTGTGGTCACGTGCAGCGACGTCGCTATCAGTGGGGCATGGTCTGAGAGCATACTCGCCTTGAACTCTATTCCGGTAAATTCAGAGTTTCTGTTCCGGTAAACACGTAATCTATTTGTGTGTGTGTGCCCCATGTGAGGCTGAGAAATAGGAGTAACCCCTGTCCGCACCGTGTTTGCCTCTCCAGACATCTGCGAGACAGAGTTGATTCAGTAGGATTCTCAAAGCTTTTGCTGGTGGGACTGGCTTCTTAAACTTAGTGTGTCTGACCTGTCTAGTAATGGGTTCATTGTGCAATTGAAGTCCCTGCCCCATATGCAAGTTGCTGCTCCATACAATGTCAACTGGGGCCCCAGAAACCGGTAGCATCCTGCTTTGGGGTGTATGTGTTTACTAGGCACACTTCTCTATGTTCAAGTAGGCCATGGACGATAACCGGCTTTCCCTCTCCGTCATTGTTAAGTTCAAGTAGCTGAAAGGGGACATTGGGAGCTATCCATGTCACTACGCCTATGGCATAAGTGGACTATGTCGAGCCATATATTTTACCTCCCCATTTCCTCGCTATCATGGACTGTTTGTCCTTTGACAAGTGTGTTTCCTGTAGGAATGCAACTGTACTCTCATCTTATTAAGCCATGTGTACACCCTTAAGCATTTTACGTAATTATTCAGTCCCCTCACATTCCATGTAACAATGTTTATGCCTTCAAGGCGTGTCACTGCAGTCATCCAATGGGCTTGTGTTCTCCCATGAGCCCTCCTGCTTCCTCGTGTCCGTACTTGTAACTTCCCTTCCCACAGGTGTTGATGTTTGCTTCCCTCCTCCCCAGATTCCTGATCCTCAGGTTTTCCCCCCTATGGGCCCTGCAATGTAATGGGATTTTATTTCCTACCATAGCGCGTCCCGTGGCCCTCCCTGCCTCTTTTTGTGTATACCCGTGCTGTGTGTGTAGGTCTGTGTCTGTCCCTAGTTTAGGATGTATTCTCCGGCTTTGGATTCCAACATACAACCTCAACTTTAACCATAAGCAAACGCCCAGCCTCCCCCCCTTCGCTCGGGCATAGCTGCTTTTCCGCAGCATCCTACCTTTCAGGACGCCACATGCAGCAGCACGATATCTTAGAACTGGCATCATACTTATTAACATTATTGGGGTTGCTTATTCCGCAATTGGTCATTGAGCTTGTCCCACTTGCGTGGTACCTCGGTTGCTCCTGCTACGTTAGGCATATCGACACATTTTTCCTGTTCGCAGCTGGGTTCCGTTAACCATCTTGAAGTCGTAGTGCGTCGTTCTCCACTAATATTCACACCCAGCATAATATAAGACAAATGTGAAGGAACCTTTGGGTCGATATCACTTTATGCCTCTGCCACCTGGTTAATTGCAAAAATTTGCGCTGTCGCATTGGTGTTTCATAGAACAGAGACTGAGTTCCTCGACTCAGTTTGTTAAACTCAAAAAACAAGCTGCTGTGACTGCACCATATTACTGCGCCAGAAGAAAATAAGGCTGAATCCAGGTAGGGTTATGTGATAGGAAGGTTTAATTAAATTGCTCTACTTCGCCACAACGCGGGACGCGGAAACAACATTTTCAGTTGGGATTGATCCCAGTTATTACATCTTCAGTGTTGGTTACATGAAACAATGCTGGATATGCCCTGATTTGAGAAAGGCACCTTGCCGAAACACGTGTAATCTATAGGGCAATTTAATGAAACCTTCCTATCACATAACCCTACCTGGATTCAGCCTTATTTTATTCTGGCGCAGTAATATGGTGCAGTCACAGCAGCTTGTTTTTCTGCATAATATAAGTATTGTGCCTAGCTGCTATTTGAGGTATGCCCTGTTCGTCCATAGTGGTCTCGAAAAAGTAGTCTTTTACGTTGTGTAGCACTTTCAGTTTAGCCGGGAACAGGAGCATATATCTCAGGTTTACTTTTCGGACGCGTTCTTTCGTCGGGCCGAACATTGCCATATGCTTTTGCACTAGTACTGTGTAATCTCGGTAGATCGGCAGCCTTGATGAATTTATGACGATCATGCCGCCTTCTCTTGAGAAAGTAAGGATCTTCTCCCGGTCTTTAAAGTAAAATATTCTGGCTATCATCCACCTCGGTGGTGCTCCTGGAGTAGGTGTTTTGTTCAGGTATCTGTGGGCTCTCTCCATTGTGAAACCCTGTGATAAATTGCCGGGTCCAACCGCTTGCATCAGTAGGTTCTCTATATAGTACGTGGGGTCTCTGCCTTCCTCCCCCTCCGGCAGGCCTATTATACGGATGTTGTTCCGCCTGGCTCTACCTTCCGAGTCTTCAGCTCTGAGTTCTTGAGTTTATATCCTTCCCAGCATATCCGCCATTTGTGTTTGGGTGCTATTGATAGTAGTGGTGTTCTCGCGTACCTGCTGTTCCGCAGTGCCCATTCTATCCGCCAGTGTCCTCACATCCTGACGCAGTAGCCCAATGTCCACTCTACTATTACTGCATCCATTTTCTGTTCTAGTACAGACTTTAGTTTTGCAATGGCTTCCAGGATGGGGCCCTCTTCTTGGCACTGCACCTGCAGTTCCGGCTATGCTGTGCTGGTGGCTGCGGAGGAGTGTGGGTCTTATCCGGCCTTTCGGGCATAGGTGTCCATTACTGTTTGTTTGGCCTTATTGCCTTGCTACTTGTCTGGCATCTTGGCTGTATTATGTTGTGTCTTATAAGGCGGTACGTGAATCTCGGCGCAAACTACTACCGGCTCTCAGTGTTATCTGGGGTTGTCGCTGGTTTGTTCGTAACTCTGGCCAGCCTGTGGCATCAGCTTGTCGCCACTAGTTCCGATGCGAGCATGTCCCTTGTATACTCTCTGTACTGGTTGATATTGGTGACGACCCACCAGATCGGATCACGTGTGTAGCACAGTCAGCTGCCCGCTGTCAGGGCTGTGGTGAATGGGTGCTGCCTATGATACTGTGTGGGACAGGCGTCTGTTGCATCTGCAGCTTGTGTGGGGCCCCCTGGGCGATGCGCTCTTAGTTCAGGTTTTTAGTCTCTGTAAGGCCGGGGGGGGCATATCTTTGGTGCTTCTTTGGCATGCAGTAATGTCTGCCTCTGCTAGTGCAGCTACGGCTCAATGGCTAGCCAGGGGGCTTGTTATTTTAAATTATTGTGTTTACATTTCATCCACTCCTCCTCCTCTGCCGGGCCTCTGTGGGCTGCAGGTGTTGCCCTATCGTGCTCTGTCCTGGGTGCTCCTCTCAAGGTCCCCTTTATCTATCAGGGAGAACAGGGTGTGCTGAGCTGCTGATTGAGCTGGGCTGAGCAGATTCCAGCCTTAACTGTGTCTCAATGCGGCCACAAGTTATTTCAAGTCGGACACTCCTTTCTCTTCGCTCCGGCGTGTGGATTGCATTCTCTGCAGTCCCAGGGGCCCAGCCCTGCCGCGCGCACCCTCCGCACACGTCCGTCAGCCACACTCTGGGTCTCAGCCCTGGTACGGGCAGCAGCTCACCTGCCAGAGCACTCCCGTCTGGGTCCTCAGGTACTCGGCACTGCCCGTCGGAGGGCTTCCCGATCTCCTCTCCGCTCCGTCTCCTGGAGATGCCCTGTCAGCGGTCGTGCCTTCAGCCTCATGCGCTGCTTATCCCTCTCGCTTTGCACAACAGAACGGGGGTCAGCACCTTCTGGCTCCCACTGAGCTTCTTCGTTGCTGTTGCTACGGGCTAACGGCCGCCATCTTGCTCGCTTGCCCCGGAGCTACAGGCCTCCCGACCTTTGTGCTCAAACTTTTCTCCTCAGAACTCCACGATCCCTTTATGTTCCGGTGCCAGATTCGACGTTTTTCATGCGGAAACAAACCCAATACAGATTTTATTTGCAGGATCGAGCGGGAGTACATGTTTTTGCTTACTCACTGCATGGCTGCCGGCCAACGCTCTATAGTGATGTGTATTGTTCTAAGCAAATTCAGCTAGGGGTACAAGCTCTCTCCAGTTATCTTGTAAAGCAGACACAAAACATCTTAAATAATGTTCAAGCGTTTGGTTTTCATTCTGTTTGTCCATTGGTTTGTGGATGGAAGCCGGAGTTTAGGGCACGTTGTATGCCTAAGGTTTTAAAAACCAATGTCCAATATCATTCCATGGCATGCTTCTAAGGCAGCAGGAGCTGTCTGCAGATGGCCGCTGCTTGCCGCCATTGCCCCTTGCCATCGCGCACTGCACTTCACGCCTCATCATAAAAAATAAAGGTAAGCTCAACGTACTCACAAGTACCGCCAGCAGTCACTTATTTTCTCACTATGTTTTGCAGCCTGCCGCATGTCCATGCCATACTCCCCTGCCATGCCCAACCCCTTTTTTCCATCCCGCTGTTATTTTTTAAAATATGTTTTTTTATTTATTGCATTCATTTTACACGCAAACCCGGAGGTACCAGAGCATAAATTACAGAATACTTACTCCCGATTCTTCAGAGAACTACCACCATAATTCACATAGTTTCACCAACTATTGCCCACGCTTAGCACCAGCCGTATCCAAGTCCATGCAAGCAAACCTCTTGACCACCCGCCGCGTGCACACGCGTTCGGACAACTTTGAAATTCTGCCAATCCCCCACCGTAACAAGCTTCTGCTCCTCTCTACCTGCAAGGAACTATCAGCGTCTGCCCGTAAAGAGACAAGCCCACCCGCTAGCCTCCTCTTACTTAGACACGCGCATGAGTGTTCCATGAAGCCTGCGCACATCGTCACAAGTCCCACTGCCCCGTCCTACAAAGCCGCGCCCATACCACTCATCCCAAACCTACCTACAGACCACCAGGAATGCCAACCCCCTACCACTGATTCTGATCGGCCACACACTGCCATCCCCGCCTCATGTAAATGGTATGCACCACCAAATGAGCTAGCCCACATCTCCTCTACTGCCCCACTTCCACCGCACTTACATGAATGCTACAATCCACACAATACACCTCCCCAATCACTCATCTCTTGAAGGAACGCCAGATTGTGCGCTTGCACCACCAGGAGCACACCCACACACCAACCAGCCTCTATCTTATTCAGAAAAGTTCACCTGAGCGCTAGATGCAGCACCAAGCACCACCTCTTGCAAATACCAACCACGGGCACCACTCTTAAGTTAGCACCCAGTTCACCAACTCACTTACAAATACCAACCACTTTATCTTCACGCCACCGTCCCAACCCAGTCCCAAACGACTCCCACCCCACTACCACATCAGAACCACAAAACTAAAAACAACTGCCGCCGCTATTCCTACCTTAGAATCACCCCCTCAAACATCCCAATCACTCCGGGGCACCCTCATTAATGATAGTTCACTCTAAGCCCATGCCCTAGATATAAATGACCTCATCACTGCTCAAAAACTAGCCCTCCAAGCCATCACAGAGACATGGCTCCACCAGACTTCTAGCCCTTCCACCAGGTTACACCATCGTAAGGTGCGACATGCCAGACTTCCGAGGGGGTGGCGTCGCCCTTATCTATAGGGAATCTCTGTAGCAACTCCATGGACGAACACTGTGAACACTTCACACTAAAACTGACCACATCCCCAAGGACTCCATCACCCTACACATTCTTTACCAGCAACCAAGACGTACAGTCCCTTTCAAGGAACATATGACGTGCCTTCAAATTCAGGTAATTATCTGAGGCCGAAACAACCAACCTCCTAAATAACCTTAAACCCTCCAACTGTAAGGGTGACATTTGCCCAGCAGCTACTATCAAAGACTGCTCAGAGCACCTGGTGCCATTCATCACCAAATGTATTAATGCTTCCTTCGCCAACAACACGGTTCTAGTGAGCCTGAAGGAATCCTGGGTCTGCCCACTACTTAAGAAACTGTGACTGGATCCTGCAGTGCCAAATAATGACCACCCCCATAATGACAGTACTTTTCTTCCTGTAGATCCTAGACAGAGCAGCATACAACGAGATCCAAGCCCATCTCGAAACAAACCACATCCTAGGTATGAGGCAATCAGGCTTCCGTCCCGGCCATAGCACCAAAACAGCACTATTAGACTTCAAAATCCAACTTGATTCCTTCAGAGACTAGGGCAAACCAGCCATGCTTCTCCTGCTAGACCTATCGGCTGCGTTCGACTTTGAAGACCACCCCACACTATGTCATCACCTCAGCCAATTTCTCCCCCAATGTTACATCTTGGACAGCTTCCTTCTTGGAAGACAGAACCATGAGAATCTTCTCAGACACTGTCAGCCCCCCCCCGTCCCCCATACCTATCCCCTGCGGCGTCCCCCAAGGTTCCTGCGTCTCCCGTTCCCTCTACAACATATTCACAAAACTACTTTTTAACATCCTGGATGAAATCGGCATAAACTACACCAACTATGCTGACGACACCCAAATCCTCCTCCCCTTGTCAGGCTGCTACGAAGAAGACACACGCTTGCTTAACAAAATCTATTCCATGATACAATCATGGATGGCAGCTAACTACCTATGTCCAAATGATGACAAGACCGGGATGCTACTGGCAGGCCCACCTGCAGTGCTGAAGAAACTCGTCCCAATACACCACCTTCACCATAGACTGACACCAGATCCCAGTATCAGCCGCAGTAAAAACACTGGGGGTCTACATAGACTCTGCGCTCTCCCTCAACAAACAAGTAAATGTGATCGCCTCCTCAGCAGCTTGCTCAGTCAAACTGATCATCGCTGCAAGACAATTTAAGTCCAGAGAGCTTCTTAACCATCACCAAAGAAACGACAGGAGCAAAACTGAACTACTGTAATGCTCTCTTTGCAGGAACTTCAAAAAAGAACATTAATAAACTCCAAATAATCCAATACGATGGCCATCGAGCAGCCCTAAAGATCCCAAGGAGAGACCACATATCAGCCGCCAGAAGAAAAGTGCATTGGCTCCCCATTAAAGAAAGGATCCTTTTCAAAACGCTAACGATGGCTCACAAATGTTTGAGCAACTCAGCACTGCAATACCTAGCCCAGAAAATTGAGAGATCCAAATCCAATAGACCAGTAAGGTTCACCTATGCCCATCACCTCACCCTACCTAAAACCAAAAGAGCGAAAGGAGGAGGGGCAAACATCCCAACGATAGCAGTCAACACCTGGAACTCTCTCCACACTGAACTAAGAGCTGAGAGCTCCCATTGGACATTCCAAAAAATATCTAAAAACATGGCTTTTCACCTAACTGACAAACACCTACTCTGGTCTTCTAGCCTCTGAACACTGTTTGCTGCCCTTAATCTGCAATTCATGCTGTTCTATCTTTTAATGTCAAATGTACCATTTAGTTCGCTAAGATTGTATAATGTAACTGGTCTCTTAACAGTGCCCTAGTGCCTCAAGGTTTGGGCGCTTTACAAATGTAAAAATAAATAAATACAACAAATAAATATTTGGAGGTATATTGTGGCCCTCTATCAGATATTATGGTATCTGGGAGACCATGTAAGGGGAAGATGGATTGTAGAAAGTGTTTGGCCATCTTAGAAGCTGACGGGAACTGAGGCATAGATACAAAGTGTGCTAACTTGGTAAGTGAAAGAACTGTCACCATAATAGTCGTAGGACCATTTGATGGGGGAAGATCCACAATAAAGTCTGTTCATATCTGTTGCCACGGTCTGCTGGGTATTTTGGGTTGTACTGATAACCCAAAGGGGCAATGTTAGGTGTTTTTGGTTTGTAGGGAAATGATGCAGGCTGCTACGTAATCTTTAATGTCTTGCACTAGGTTGGGCCACCAGAAATGCCTAGAAATAAAGGCCTCAGTAGCTTTGATTCCGCGATGTCCAGCGATAATAGTATTGTGGGGACTTCCTGTCTTAGTGTTTCAGAGGGGGAAGAATAATTGTTGCTCATGAAAATAGAGATCCTTTTCAAAGGATAGATTAAAGCCGTAAACTTAATCTCGTATATTGCAAAGATTGTGCTGGGTTTCTTTTTTCAGAATTGTGAGAAATTACGCACCCAAAAAAATGGAAGTGGAATCAGGAAACATTCTTTCTGTTTGAAATACGGAATGTGTTGCAGTGGGTTTGCGGGAAAGGGCATCCGCCATGACATTACTCTTCGCTGGAACAAATGCAAAGGTAATTTTATAGGAGGAAACAAAATATGCCCATCTAGCCTGCCTGCTGTTTTGTGTCTCTGTATGTTGTAATACCTGTAGGTTATGAGGGTCAGTCCTGACTTCCACGGGAAATTGAGAGCCTAATAACAGATGTCGCCATTCTTGTAACACTTTTTATTGCCAGTAATTCTTTCTCTAGAACCGTGTAGTTAATCTCAAAGGAGGAAAGTGTTTTAGAGAGATAAGCAATGGAGTATTCTTCCCCGTTCATGCCGATTTGTTTTAGCACCGTTCCCAGGGTACTGCAGAATGCATCAGATTTAACAATAAAGGGTCTGTTCTGATCTGGGCGACGTAATATAGGTGCTGAGCGAACGCTTGTTTTAGGGATTGAAAGGCAGCCAGGCTTCATCATTCCAAACACATTTCTTTCCCCTTTTTTAGGAGGCTGGTAATAGGTAGAATGGATTGTGAAAATTGAGGAATGAATTTCTGATAAAAATTGGAGACTCCTAAAAAACATTGGACTTCACGTACTGTGCGGGGAGCAGGCCATTCCACCACCACCTTTACTTTGGATCCAATTGAGTACCTTGACCTTGAACCGAAAGGATATAAACTAGATAAGGAACTTGTGTTTGGTAAAAAACAAATGTTTCCAATTTGGTGAAAAGGTGATTCGATTGTAATCGTCAAACGTCTTCTTGTACATGTATGACATGTTCATTGAGGGATTTAGAAAAAACCAAGATGTTGTCCATATACACAATTACAGAATGGAGCAACAGGTCTGAGAACACATGGTCCATGAACCTCTGGAAAACGGCTGGGGCGTTAGAAAGACCGAAGAGCATTAGACGGTACTTGTAATGCCCAAATGGTGTTCAAGAAAACGTTTTCCATTCATTTCTGTTGCGGATACGAATGAGGTGATAAGCAAATCTAATCTAAAAGTGAAAATGGTAGCTCCTCCTACCGCTTCCAGGATATCCGGGATTAGTGGCATGGGATATTTATCTGTGATTGTTATTTTATTGAGTCCCTGATAATTGATACATGGTCTTAACTCGGTTGTATTCTCCTTAGGTATAAAAAATAACAATGCACCCGTGGGCGAATGCGATTCCGTGATTAAGCCCTTAAGTAGATTTCTATCTAGGTACTCTGAGTGCGACTTTCACGGTTATGGATAGGATATAAATACTGCCAAAGGTGACTGGTTTTTCAGGCACTCATTCGATGGTACAATCATCACGTATATGAGGCGGAAACTGTTTAAATTCCTGATTGGAAAATACCTCATGAACTTGTGGTACTGGCTGGGGAGAGTCCTGAAATAATTTGAGCAGTCCTAGAAACGACAGAGGAGGGCGAATATATGCAAACTGAACCATTGGTTAGACAATGCTGAATGCAATGTTCAGAACCAAGAAAAAGGGAACAAGACGTCCAATTAATAAATGGATTGTGGCGGCGCAACCATGGAAGGCCTAAAATGATAGGATAATGTGCAGCTTTTATCAGATAGAAACAGATCATCTCGTTATGAAAGACTAAAGTCATTATCAAGGATTCCATATTTTCCTTCATAGGGCCTGAAGAGAGGGGGGTACCATCGACCCCTTCCACTGGAATGACATTGGGATAGGCTTTTCGAGGAATCTTATGTGCTTGGGCCATTCGTCATCCAGGAACAAGTCTGCGGGCCTGCAGTCAATTAGGGCAGGTATGTTTTCTAAGATGGAATCATGGAATTGGAGAGCAACATGGAACACAACCATCAATGAGGGATTTAGGGAACATAAAGCATCTTCCTGGATCGCAGATGCCTTTATGACTGACAGGGGGCGATTCCCGCTCGTCTAGGAGGTGCACTGGGACTGTCCTTGACTAATTGGTTATTAGCTGGGCATTACATGCAAAGACCTAGATTGCGTTGTCTTGATCTCTCCTCTTCTGAAGATAATTGGCCTCTAGCTGCTCCTACTTGCATGGACTCACCCTCTTTGATAGTCTTGGGAATTATTCCTTCCATATTACGTAGAATCTTTCCCTTTCTTTTCTCTGCATGTCTCACTTGGAGACGGTAGTCTAATTGCATAACTAAAGTAATCATTTCTGCTGGATTTCCCGGACATAACACTCTGGACACCTCATCCTTCAGTTCTTCATTGAGTTCACAATGGAATGGAGTTATTAAAACATCATCGGGCCAAGCCGTTTCATGTGTTGATTGTTTAAATTGGGTTATATACATAGTTTCCATGTATCCTTGCCTACAATCCAATAAATGTTCTTGAGATGAAATAATGATTTTTTGCCTTGCCCTTACCGTTAGATTGGATATCATATGGCCAACCTTGGCCCTATCTATTAGGAAATATGCGGGTTTGAATGAAAACTGAACAATGCAGAAGTCTAAAAACTCTTTCCATTTTCTGGGATTACCGTCATATTTCCCACAAGGGAGGGAGCCTGGAGGCACATCTAAAGGCGCCCGAGGATAAGTGACCATCTGTTTTAGTACATCATTTGTTTGCCTTGAGTATTTTTACCTCAGCAGTCAAGTTTTGCATCTCAGCAAGCAACTGCTGGATTTGTTGGTCCATTATGTGTATGGGCGTTGCTTTCTGTTATGACCACGTAAAAAATGATTATACAGAAATATATGGACCATACCTGGATGTTGAAATACTGTCTGGGATGAGAGTGGAGTCTTCTACACCCCTCGTCCGTTCCTGAGTGATGGAACCAGAGTCCAGTGTCGAATCTGGTCAAATCCCCCTCGGGAATAAAACCCAATGTGAAAATCCTGGAGTAGTTCCCTTTGTAGCACAGAATCTGATGCAGCAGGGTTGTCCAGAAACAAGAAGGAAAGGAGGGAAAGGTAAGAGCTAACATGAGGCCCTGGTTAACAGGACTTAGTGTTAAATGAATGAATAGTGGCTTATTATTATTATTATTATTATTATTATTATTAAAAGATAGTGTTCTAACTGATTAGCTCGGACACCGCATGGATAGGACTGAATGCGGACTACCAGGTGTAATACTGTAGCAATGCTAACAAGCTGCAATACTGGAGCGCGTTGGAAATGAAGGGAGTACGCATAGCAGCGCGACTTGGGGAAGGAAGACAAGTCGCCGATAGGGCTTTAAATGGAAAAGGCAATCCAGAAAGAGATTGTTGGGAGAAGTAGAAGGTCTCTGGGATGTGGAGAACGTGTTGCACAAAGGAATATCTTGGAAGGCAATGGTGAATGAGTTGCGTGCTGGGAAAGAAAAGATGGTCCTGACGTCCCACGAAGGAATCTCGCCGGAAGAAA
Source organism: Ambystoma mexicanum (assembly GCF_040938575.1). Classification (NCBI taxonomy): domain Eukaryota; kingdom Metazoa; phylum Chordata; class Amphibia; order Caudata; family Ambystomatidae; genus Ambystoma; species Ambystoma mexicanum. The sequence continues at coordinate 1,268,329,146 of NC_090935.1, read as the reverse complement.
AGAGAAGGAAGCGAAAGGAAAGATAAAAGCTGATAGCGAGGCGGGTAGGGAGAAAGGGAAAGCACAGAGAATCTTAGGAAAGTAAGCTTAGTGGAAAACTCACAGTAGCGTCGGGTCAAGGAAGAAGCAACGCGCCAAGCCTCATAGGGGGAAGTTACTTCTACTGCTGCTTGAGTGTTTCTCAGTGATTGGTAGTTTTGCTGTTGGCCATTTCAAAATACCCTAGACCGCAGTTGACAGAGCTCAATGGAGGGGCAATCCGGCGCAATCTTGGAGGTGGGACTAATCAGTTTTATACAGTTTTTTCTCCACCGATGCCATAATGACCAAGGAGGGTAACGAGTCATGACAATTATGAGCCCTGGCGGAGGAGCAACTCCACATCGGTTGGCAATACCCAGACATCATGGCTGCCCTGCGAACTGTAATGGCAGATGGACGGGAGCAACAAGCCGTTCCTTCTAAGCGTCCTCTAGAAATTGGGCACAGGAGAAGAGCCTGCAGCAAAACTGAATTTTAATGATAACTGAATTATAGTTGCCTGTATAATGCTTATTGGCATGTATATTTCCTCTGCTAATTGATGCATTGGTTGGCTTCTTCACCAAATCCAACCTCCTCCTCGACCCCGCCCAGTCCGGCTTCAGACCCCTCTGAGGAAAAGAATCCTCCCTCATCTCCATCTGGGACTCAGAAGGCTGTGCCGTACTTATCCTCCTCAACCTCTCGGTGGCCTTTGACAAGATCGACCACAGCATCCTCACGGATAGACTCCACTCGGTCGGCATCAGGGACACACTGATCACAATCACCCTTATTCCTCCCTTCACCTTGACCTCCCCGCCCTGTCACCAACGTGGTACCACAGGATGCTTTTCTATCCACCTAATCTTCAATCTTTACCTGAGCACCTTCCCAGCTCTTATTTACTCACATGACCTAACCTGCTACAACTACGCAGAAGATACCCAGATCATCTTCAAGATCCCTAAGATCACTGTCTTCCCTCATCCCGACCTCACCTCATGCATCCCAGAAATCGACCACTGGATGATGGCTAACCACCTCTTCCTCAACCCCGGTATAACTTAAATTATGATCTGTGGAAAGATGGCACATTTCCTCCAACCCACCCCTTGATTGTCCTCTTCAGGCCCTCCTCCCGCCGCATCCAACTCAGTAATGCACCATGGACGCTGACCGGACACTTTCATAGCACATCAACTCTGTCTCTAAATCTTGCCATCTACACCTCTGCATTCTCAAACACACTTTCCCTTACCTCTCTTACCCTCACATAGTCACAGCAATCATAGTCATCTTCCTCTTCTTGCTAGACTACGCTAACTCCTTTTACATGGGTGCCCTGCATATCAACTCAGAAAGCTCCAACGGGTCCAAATCACTGCAGCTATGCTCCTCCTAGCCCACGGCCACAGAGGGCACATAACACCCGCCCTCCATGTCCTTGACTGGCCCCCTGTCAGGTGACGGGCCACCTTCAAAGCCATGTGCATCACCCACTGTGCCCTCCACAAGACAGGCCCAGAATACCTTCAACACAAACGTACCTGTTACCAACCCAATAGAAACCTGAGATCAGGCACTGCACTCCTCCTTGTGATGCCCCCCTTCAAATCGACAAGAATGAGGGGATGATCCTTCTCCGTGCAAGCTTCCACAATCTGGACCGCAATTCCCCTTAGCATCTCCGGTTTAGAGGATCACCTTGCTTTCCGCAAAGGCCCTCAAGACCCGGTTTTTCCCTGGCATCCTGACAAACCCATGCCACACTTTGGATTACTTAACTACCTGTCAAATAGGCCAAGGCAGTATTGAACCCCTATGGGAATGTTCTGAGCAACAGAGAGAAGCAATTCCAGCAAACCACAGGACAGAATCTGCGCCACATCTACAAAACCAAGAAACCAGCCTGGACACACAGGTACGTAATGAACTCCATGTTGATGGATGATAGCCGCAGGCACAGCCAACCAGCTATCATACACAATTTTTCTTTTAACCAAGTTTATTTTTCAATAAAGACAAAAGCAATTACAAAATACAACCCTTTACACTTCAGGAACTCAATACATAGCCAAACCCTTCTTACCGAGTTTGATGTTGTTAGTTGCAGAGTAGTTGCCTCCAGTTTTCATAACCATTTAACTATTACCTCCTCCTCTCCCCTCCACCCTTCGTCGGTCCCCTCTTTGGCCACAGAGTCCTCGGATTTTCCCCATATCTCCTCCCAGGTCTTGCGCGCGGGTCTATGTCCACCTATGGTACCTCATCGAACATGGATGTTTCTAAGGATTTGTCGTTTGAAGTAGTGTGCTTCTCTATCCTCCACATAGTCTTGAAAGGGGTCCCAGATTGACAGGAATTTCAGATATTTCCATGCTTTTAGGGCACAGACTTTTTCCACTGCCAGACCATGACCCACCACCAGGGCGCTGTTGGCCCCTCTTTAGTCTTCCATTTTTGTGTCAGTGTCATTCTCGCTGCCGTCAGTAGGTGTGTTATTAGAGTAGCCTTGTTTCTAGATGCAGCGTATCTTCCTTTCGACACTAGGTGACATCGATAGCTCAGTTCCTGTTATGTCCTTGATGTGCCCTAAGATATCTTTCCAGTAGGTTACCACCTTCGGACACGTCCACCACATGTGGTCCAAATCTCCTCTCTCACCACATTGTCTCTAGCATTCCGGAGGGTATTTGGCGGCTATTTTGTGTAGGCGGTAGGGGGACATGTAGCACCTGTAGCAAAGCTTGTATGCGGATTCCTTGATTATTGTACATCTGGACAGCTTGTGCGCTCTCGACCAGATCTGGTCCCATTTTCTTCCGTAATTGTTTCCCCCTTTTCCAAGTTCTCCTTATATGGGAGTTTATCTGATGGTTGTGCTTTACCCAGTAGTTTTTATAGTCTGGTAATCCCCTTTATAGTTACCCCCTTCTGCATTGTCAGTTCCAGCGCAGACAGGGTCCTCACTCCTGCGTTTTTCACCGATGAATGGGACATCCAGTGCCGGAGTTGCATGTATTTATATCTTTCACTTTCTCCTATTCCAAATTTTTCTATACAGTCTATAAAGGACACATGGGTTCCCTCCTGGAACAATCCTTTAGGGACAGTGATTCCAATCCTCCCCACCCCACCCGAAATTGCTGCTGTAGGCCCGGTGTGAAATCAGCATTATGTGCCAGGGGGCAAAACCGGCCTAGTCCCTGACGTATTTTTTTCATTTGCCTTGCTTGGTCCCAGCTGCGCAGTGATGCTCTGGTGCTTCTAACAGGTTACCCCCTCTCTCAGGCGACTGGATTCAGCAATTGCAATGCTTTTAATAGGATTGTGGTAGGTGCTTGTTCTATCCTACACCATCCCTTCAAGGAATCCTGTCCCGCCCAAATAAGCATTGGCACCAGGTGGCCCGCCATTATGTATCTGCTAATGTCCGGGACCCCGAATACCCCGAGGAGTGCAGGGCGCGTCAGGACCTGTCTTTGGATCCTCGGTTTCTTGTTCTGCCAGATGAAGTTGAATATTGCATTCTGGAGTTCCCTGGTTAGTTGTGAAGTTATATCCACCGGGATCGAACTTACTACATATAACAAGCGGGGGAGCATAGTCATTTTTATAGCTGCAATTATTGCAAACCAGGACAGCCCCTGGGCGTCCCAACTTTACATATTATCTTAGAGTTGCTTCCAGAGTGGCACGATGTTTGCTTTAAATAGGCTCCCAGTTTCCCTCGTTATACGGACCCCCAGGTATTCCAGTGCTTCCTTTTCCCATATTAAGGGATAGGCTTTCTCCAGGCCCACTATCTCTTCCCGCTTTTCTGTAATGTTTAGTGCTTTGGATTTGGAATAATTTATTGCAAATCCTGATACTTCAGCAAACCTACATAATTTCGCTATAACCCTAGGTAGCCTGTTTTTGGTATCTTCCATGTAGAGCATTAAATCGTCTGCATGTACTGCGACCTTGTGTGTAGACCTCCCACATTTCACACCCTTGATGTTTGGGTCTCCCCTCATTTGGATTGTAAATGGCTCCATTGCCATTGCAAAGATCAGCGGAGAGGGGGGATAACCCTGTCGTGTGCCTCTCCTAATGTTGATCTGTTTCGAGCTTTGGCCATTTATGAAAACATTTGTGGTTGGGAGTTGATAATTTGCTAATAACATCTTAATAAATGACGCCCCACACCCAAATCCCTCCAAGACCAACTTTAGGTACTACCAATCTAAACTGTCAAATGCTCGCTTGGCATCTAGGGCTGCCATTGAGAATCTTTGGTTTGTTCTCGTTCCTATATCGATTACGTCTATGACCCGCCTGACGTTATCTTGTGTGTGCCTCCCCTTTATAAAAACCGGCCTGGTCTTCATGTATGATTTCTGGAAAGAATCTCATCAACCTGTTTGCCAATATTTTAGCATAGAGTTTAGCATCCGTATTTAGGAGAACAATGGGACGGTAACTGGCGCATTCTGCTGGATTTTTACATGGTTTTAGGGTTAATATCGTGATTGACTTCCCCATGTCTGCAGAGACCAACCCTTTTTCTCTAATTACATTGAAGAGGTGGGTGAGGGGAGCCAGCAGCTGTGTGTGAATATTTTAGAGGTCGCAAATTGGTCCATACTAGCGTCTAAATGGATAGCCTCCTTTTTGGGCCCTCGTATGGTAAAGGTCTGTGTGGGTAGTAATCACTCCACCCCCATCTCTCAAACCTGTGGTGTCCCACAAGGTTCCTGTCTGTCGCCCCTGCTTTTTAATTTGTACATTTGACCTCTAATTGATCTTCTTAATGAGCTGGGAGTATAATATACAAACTACGCAGACGACGCTCAGGTTGTCATCCAGCTCAGCAGCCTTTATAAGAACAATGTTGAAACCATCAAAACAATCTACAAAGCCATCCAGTACTGGATGGCCTGTAACTCTCTGGCTCTGAATTACAACAAAACAGAGCTCATGATAGTAGCCTCTAAGAACACCCGGAACAAACTAGATACAGATTATGCCAATTTCTTAATTGTGGACAAAGTCATTGCTGTCCAAAGTAAAGAAAAAACATTGGGAGTCATTCTAGATGATGAGTTATCCATGAAGCCTCATTTCTCTAATATCAGGTCCAGTTGTGGATTGATTAATAAGCAAATCAATTACATTCACCCATTTATAACAGCTTAAAACTGTTCACTTCTGTCCACATAGCTGATAAACTCTGGACTATTGTAACAGCCTACTTTCCGGCACCACCGCCGCTAACATTCAATCTCTACAGGTGGCTCAGAATAATGCTGTGTGTACCATCTTTAATCAATCTCGCCGCACCCATATTTGCACCTTCAGAAAGAAACTACATTGGCTTCCTGTAACACATTGCATAACACAAAGTGTTAACGATGACACACAGGTGCTTGACCTTTAGCACTCCTACCTATTTGTGTGAACGCATTAATATCAAGACCACTGGTAGAAACCTTCGTTCTTCGACTGCTACAGTTCTTGTTCCCCCAGATTTAAGACAGCTAAATTTGGAGACACCACTCTCGAAGTCCAGGGCCCCCTCCTTTGGAATGCACTCCCGGCTGGTATACGACAGGTTCAAAATTATTCCCTTTTTAAGAGAGCCATAAATACTCACCTTTTTAACCTATAGTAATTTTCTAAATTACCTATTCTCTTTTTTCCGCTGGTTTCATATGTTGTTTGTCTTGGCCTTGTTTTTTGTGCACCCTTTTTCTCTTTCAACGACCGCCGGAGCGGCTGCTGCTCCTTTCTCCCCCCTACCATCTGATGCCTCGCAGTGCACTGGGTGCACCTCTATGCTGCAGGCATGCATCCCCTGGTCCTCGGCGAGTGGCACACGTCCTGTGCAGAAAAACAAAATGAAGGTACACAATTGTAGTAATGGACCTGATGCTCAGCAACATTTGACTTTGTGCTACTTTTGGAGCCTGTTAACGCTCCGCTTTGTCACAGTTTGGGTGTGCGCTATTTCGTTTTCTTGCTTACTTGCCATTTCAAGATGGCTGTGTGCGCCTGCTATGCACCGGAGTGCTAGGGCTGGTGTGTGCATGGGGCCCAGGATTGGCCATGGCCCTCTACATCTTGGCCAATGAGGAGGCAGACAGGCTTGGCCGGCCCTCCCCCAAAGGCCCGATCCTAAGGCCCTGTCTACCGCTGTCCACCGCGGTACGCCGGATCGCCGGCTCCATGTGAGTGTTTGTCTACCCCCCGTGAGTATCTGTGTGCCCCCCCTCCCCCCTGTGAGTATCTATGTGCCCCCCCCTGCCCCCCGTGAGTATCTATGTGCCCCTCCTGCCCCCCTCCACCCGTGAGTATCTGTGTGCCCCCCTGCCCCCCCATGAGTATCTATGTGCCCCTCCTGCCCCCCCTGCCCCCCGTGAGTATCTAAGTGCCCCTCCTGCCCCCCCTCCCCTCCGTGAGTATCTGTGTGCCCCCCCTCCCCCCATGAGTATCTGTGTGCCCCTCCTGCCCCCCCTGCCCCCGTCAGTATCTGTGTGCCCCCCTGCCCCCTGTGAGTATCTATGTGCCCCTCCTGCCCCCCCTGCCCCCTGTGAGTATCTATGTGCCCCTCCTGCCCCCCTGCCCCCCGTGAGTTTCTATGTGCCCCTCCTGCCCCCCATGAGTATCTATGTGCCCCTCCTGCGCCCCCCTGCCCCCCCGTGAGTATCTATGTGCCCCTCCTGCCCCCCTGAGTATCTGTGTGCCACCCTGCCCCCCCGTGTGTATCTATGTGCCCCTCCTGCTCCCCCTGCCCCCGTGAGTATCTGTGTGCCACCCCTCCAACCCGTGAGTATCTGTGTGCCCCCCTGCCCCCCCGTGAGTATCTATGTGCCCCTCCTGCCCCCCCTGCCCCCCGTGAGTATCTGTGTGCCCCCCTCCCCCCGTTAGTATCTATGTGCCCCCCTGCCCCCGTGAGTATCTATGTGCAACCCCCTGCCCCCCGTGAGTATCTGTGTGCCCCCCCGTGAGTATCTATGTGCCCATACTGCCCCCCCTGCCCCCAGTGAGTATCTGTGTGCCCCCCTGCCCCCCGTGAGTATCTATGTGCCCCTCCTGCCCCCCCTGAGTATCTGTGTGCCCCCCCGCCCCTCCTGCCCCCCCTGCCCCACGTGAGTATCTATGTGCCCCTCCTGCCCCCCCTGCCCCCGTGAGTATCTGTGTGCCCCCCTGCCCCCCGTGAGTATCTATGTGCCCCCCCTGCCCCCGTGAGTATCTGTGTGCCCCCCTGCCCCCTCGTGAGTATCTATGTGCCCCTCCTGCCCCCGTGAGTATCTGTGTGCCCCCCCGCCCCCCGTGAGTATCTGTGTGCCCCTCCTGCCCCCCGTGAGTAGCTGTGTGCCCCCCCTCCGCCCCGTGAGTATCTATGTGCCCCTCCTGCCCCCCCTGCTCCCCGTTAGTATCTGCGTGCCCCCCTGACCTCCCGTGAGTATCTGTGTGCCCCTCCTGCCCCCCTGCCCCCCGTGAGTAGCTGTGTGCCCCCCCTCCGCCCCGTGAGTATCTATGTGCCCCTCCTGCCCCCCCTGCTCCCCGTTAGTATCTGCGTGCCCCCCTGACCTCCCATGAGTATCTATGTGCCCCCCTGCCCCCGTGAGTATCTGTGTGCCCCCCTGCCCCCTGTGAGTGTCTGTTCGCCCCCCTGAGATTCTGTTTGCCCCCCCGTGAGTATCTGTGTGCCCTCACCCTGCTTGCCCCCCCCTCTTGCTCTGCCCTCCACCCCCATCCTCATTTCCATCCTCTTCAACTTCCCTCCTACTCCCCCCTCCTTTTCTCCCCCCTCTTAGACTTCCGCCTCCTAGCACTTACTCCTATCATCTGTTCCGTGACTCTTGATAGCAGCTTGTCTGTCCCCCCTTTTTGTTCTCCCCCTCCCCCCTCCCCTACTTTTCAATTTGTCACTGACTTTTTGCTCAGTAGCGTGTCTTGTTCTCCTTCCCCCCTCCGTCCACTTGCCCCCCCTCCCACCCCGCCTCTTGTTACCACCTGCACTACGTAAATTGTCGTCAGACTTAGTAATGTTACTGCTTGCTCTGTTTTCCTTCCATCACCTCTTGCCTTACTTGTTCTATGCACTATCAGAAATGTCGACTGGCCTATTATGATAGTTATTTTCACATTCTGTATTGTTTCAAGGACTTTTGCTGAATGTAACTGTATTTTCCTATGTCCCCTCCCTCCTTGAAGCGCTTTGAAACACATTGTGTATAGGCGCTATATAAATAAACTATCATCATCATCATCATAAACTATCATAACCCTGAGGCCTATGGGCATGTGGCGCGTAATAAGAATTTAAATAAATAAATAGCCGTTACCCAAACCGTCCGAGCCAGGAGTCTCATTTCCCAGGAGGGATGCTATCGCATCACTGACTTCTTGGGCCGATATCTGTTCCCCCAGTATGTTCCTGTCTTGTTCCGTGAGCTGTGGTAGGGAGTTTGCGGACATGTAAGATTTCTGAGTTGCATTATTTAGATTTCCGCTACTTAATAATTCCTCATTGTATTTTACCATCATTTCTAATTTCTCCTCATCCCCTGTACACATTACCCCCTGTTTGTTCTTCAATCGAGCAATATTATTGCGTGCCTTTTGTTTCCGTAATTTGGCCGCAAGGAATTTATTCGCCTTCCAGCCGTGAATGTAATATGATTGCTTGGTACTCAATAGTGTCTGTGCCACACTATCTGAAATATGGTTTTATAACCGGGCTCTGACCTTCCGCAGTTCCCTGTGTGTTTTGGGAGATTGGCAGGTCTTGTGTTGTTTTTCAACCTCCCTTAGTTCTGTCTCTAGCGTTTGTGTTATAAGGGCCCTCTCCCTGTGGTATGCCGCAGCTTGTGCGATGAACACTCCACGCACTACCGCTTTCCCTGCGTCCCATACTATTCTCCAATCTGTCTCCCCATTATCATTCTTCTCAAAGTAGTGGTTGATGGTGCCTTCCATGTGTGCTGAGCGCTATATCTCTCAGGATCATCTCATACAGCCTCCACTGGGGTCGGCGATTATTTCAGCGTCTGTCCAGCTCCATACAGATCGAGACCGGGGCATGGTCTGAGAGATATTGTACCCCTATTTCTACTTTTGTAACATGGGGGATTAGGGATGTGGAGGCTAGGATCATGTCTATCCTAGAATAGCCCCTATGTACCGCTGAATAATGTGTGTACTCCCTGTTTTCTTCATGGAAGAACCGCCATGTCTCAATCACCCCTAAGTCCCTAAAGAGCTTTACCAGTGCTTGTCTGTTCTTCTGGTCTGTTACTTTAGGGGGGGGGGAGTGTTTTGTCTAAATTTGGGTCGATACCTCAATTAAAGTCCCAACCTATGATTACCTGACCTTCGCACCATCCCCCCACTTTCTGCAGAAATCTGGTGATATGTGTGTCCCGTTTCTCGTTGGGTACATATATTGCCAGAAGTGTGTAGGTTTGGCCCCTAATCGTGCCTTTGATCCCCAGGTATCTACCTTCGCTATCCCTCATCAGGTGTTGTTTCTGGAATCCCAGGTCTCGACTGCAAAGGATCGCCACTCCTTTTGTCTTTTTGTCACTAGAGGCGAAGAACTGTGGGGGGCATGCCCTACTCCTCATTCTCTTTTCATCCTTCTGGAGGAGATGAGTCTCCTGGAGGATTGTTATCGCTATATGCATCACTTCTAGTCTACCCAGGATTGCTCTACGTTTTCTGGGGGAGTTCAGCCCCTGCACATTAAGTGTTTTTATCGTTACTTCCTCCATTGTGATGTGGACTGGGTAGTTGCTCTTGTCCCACTGCCTACCTCCTGACTGGATTTCCCCTTTTCTTTAGTTCAATCCCACCTTTCCAACCTCAGACTTTGGGTCTATTTTCTTTTTGTGCTCTGTGCGTCTTCCCCCTCCCTCGTCCCTTTCCCCCCCGTCCCTACCCCCTTCCCATACCCTCTCCCAACCCTGCCCCTGGGGTTCCTGGTGGCCAGGGTTTCTACGAATCCTCCCAGCAGTCACCTGCCGGCGTTGGGCCCCATTCCCTCCCCCGTTTTCGATGTGCCAGGATCTTTCCATATCCTGATTCAGATTCCAAGATGGGATGTCCACCTACCTCCGTGCAGACTCGTCCAAGTAGATGTATGCGGTCTGAAACACTTGTGTATAGGCGCGTTACAAATGCCATATCATATCATATGCCTTATTGTGTTTTCGTTTCAGGCTTGGCCTCCATGAATTGTGTACCCCGGCTGCTCCGGTCATTCTTGACTCTTAGGGGGGCCGGCTAGTTTTGCTTCCCTTCTCGGCCTTCTTCTCTTTTCTGTCAATCATTCCCCTGGATTGTCTGTTTTACTTGTGGAGTTACACCGTAGTCTGGTGTCGGTTCGATTTTGTTCGTCTTCCAGTTGTAGCAGAGAGAGGCCTTCTTCACAGGTGCTGATTCTCTGCTGTTTTCCTTCCCATACAAAAGATACACCAAATGGGGAGGCCCATCTGTACAGGATGTGTTTTGCTTGAAGAGCTTTCGTGACCGGCTGCATTAGCCTTCTTTTATGGAGTGCGACTAACGCTAGGTCTTGATATAGATGTATGCAGTTACCATTGATCGTGAGGTCATTGTGAATTATCGATGCTCTCAGGATATCTTCTTTCAGACTATAAGACATAATAGCTGTCAGAACGTCCCTGGGTCTCGCACCCGGCTCATTCCTCTTGGGGCCTACTCTGTGTATTCTATCAAACTCGATCTTCTCTGGTTGGGTGTCGTTCACACAGGCTGCTAAAACATTGCTGCATGGTGTCTTTCAGATCTTTGTCCAACAACCAATTGCGCCAGACCTTTGACTCTGATGTTGGACCGTCGTGAGCAGTTTTCTAGGTCATCAGTCTGGAGTTCTAGGTTGTTTGTCGCAGTAGCCACCTGGTCCAGTAAGATACTGTTCTGTTTTGCTTCCTCGCTATACTTGATAGACTGTTCTCCACTACGTCTACCCCTTCCCCCAACTCCAAAATTTCTTTTCTGACTTTCTGCAAGGAGGATTTCAGTTCTTCCTTCATTTGCCCCATCTGACTTTGGAAAGTGTTTGTTAATATGGCTTACATTCCCTTCAGACAGTTCAGGAGCTCCTCCTTATCAGAAGCCATCATGCACAGCGATGTGTTATTTACCTGGGCCGTGAGATCTGGTGGCGGGGAGGGTGACTGGGTGTCCACCTGTTGTCTTTGTCTCCAACACTTCTCCAACTGACCTTCTTGGCTCCAGGCTGGGGTTTTTGCTCTCGGAGGGCCTGTTCTTGATTTAGATCCCGGCATCGGGGTTACCCTTTCCGGATTTGATGTGAGCAGGCGAGACACGAGGAGCTGTGGTGTAGTTGCTCCAGTCCAATGTTCTTATCCCTTCAGCAGACGCTCACCATTATCCTTTCCTACTGTTTTCTTGTTTCCCCCAGTTCCAACTGTTTGTCTTCGCCGTGATATTGCTGTGGTCCGAGCTCTCAGGTGCGCACATCTCTGCAGTCTTGTGCTGTCTCGGTTGGCTTACTTTCCCAGTTCACTTTTCGTTTCTATTGCTGAGTGGTGTGGGTTGGGCCTTCTCGTTCCGTTGCGCTTCCCAACAGGGGTTTCACTTTCCCTTATGTACTATTCTATGTGAGAACTGTACTGTGGATTTGGCTCCTATGTGTGCCACCAACTTGTCAGGGCCCCTTTCTTGCTGGCATTGTCCGGCGTCTGACTGCGTCCTTTGCAGGTCCCTTACTTGGTTGTGTCCCACTCCCGGGCATGTCCGGGGAAGGGGCGGGGGCGGGGAGTGGGGGGACCTGGGGGTTGTGCCGTCCTGTAAATTGATGAATGTCCTGTAAATATGTTTTAACTCAAATACAATTTCTGTTGTTTATTAAATCAAAAAGGAAGGCAATTTAGTTCATACTTACATTCTGATAAGGATGACCATTGTGTGAAAATTATTAGAGAAGTGTGCACCGGGTTCAGTGACCCGGTTGATTTGCTTGTTTCAATTATCAACCCACCTGTGTAGATCAGGGCTGTAACCAGGAGCCCTTACATTTGATAGCCATATGCAGTTAAGACATCTGTCCATAAAACAAGTGGAGACTCCCCCGACCCGGCAAATGTTGTATCGAGTGTGCACCCTAATAAATAAGTACTTGGTGAACAAAACCCATGAGGAAGTGAAAGAAATACTCATCCTAGACCAGTTAATCTATTGATTGATTATTTATAATACACCTATACACAACATGTTTCACTCCTGGCGTATCTCCAGAAGGTGGTGTGGCAGTTACATGAGTCAACTTTGGAGGACGCCAAACAAACAGCTAAAGCCCACCGAAGAGCATGTCTCTCAGGGACCAAGGGGCAACCCCCAAGGAGAATCAACAAAAGTCGAGCCATCGCCAAGCCAAAAGAGAAAAATCTCTTCCTAATGCTCGCCACTGGGCCCGACCCAAAGTGCCTACAACCACAGAAACAAGAGTACCTGCTACCACACATGTCAACCGGTAGGTTCCCCGCAAAACCAGACTGCATGGGGAAGGGGGGGCTACCACGAACTTATAAGCCATCCCTATAGTCCTCCCTTGTCATACCTACGCAAGCTAGGTAATGGGATGGGTATGGGGCAGTTGGCCAATCCTGGAAAGGGGCGGACTATTTAAAGGTAAGCCTAGGAGTTATTAGGCATGTGTTAGTTGGGTGAGGATAGGAGGAGGAGGAGGAGGATGTACGTGAGACCAGAGGAGGAGAGTGCGAAAGGAGATCAGAGGTTATTGGAGAGAGGGTTCTGTGGAGAATGTGTGCATGAGATTAAGGAATGAGTGAGTAGAAGCAAAATAGGAGGACTGAAAAAAGAACTCACAAACACTCTGGCATCACTCAAGGCCACCTGCTATGAGGACATCATTTTAGCCACAATCTTGAAAGACATCACAGAAAAGGCTTGCTCTCCACTTCACCCTATCAACACTTCACCATGCACAGCATCTTCCCCTGATGGATTGAAAACTGGCAAGATCCTACTCTTACTAAAGCCCAAACACAACCCGGACAACTACTGCCTCCTCACCCATCCCCCTTCATTGGCAAGACCTTCGAGAAGACTTTCCCTCTTATACCACATGCAAAGATCACCCAACAAAACCTACCTCAAGAATATCAGTTTGGCTCTCGACCAAGTTACAGCACTGAGGTAGTCATCATCCAGGTCATTGACGAAGCACCCCTTATCATGAACAAAGGCGACCCTTGCCTCCTTGTCCTGTTCAACCTCCCTGCTGCTTTAAACACGGCCGAACACAAAGAGCTATTTAACACACTATCCTACGGTATAGGATTCGATGACACCATCCTTTGATAGTTTGACTCCTATCTCACCAGTAGACACTAGCTTCACTACCTACAGAACCCAATGCCTAGTGACCTAAGGAATCACACAACACTCTGTCCTCTCCTGCGTCATCTTCAACCTCTAAATGGAGCCACTGGGGAGCACTCTTGATCAAATTCAACATCAAAATACACCAGTATTCTGACAACACTGGACGTCAACTGCTTTGATAACATTCACTAATTGAAAAACTCTCAACCATACAAGCCTTGATTCAAATGCCCACCTGAAAATCCAACCCTACCAAAATACAGTTCATCCTCCTTTGGGGGCGCGACAAAATGTAAAAAAATGCCCGACAGAGATGTATTCATGGCTAGTGCAATGTTCCTTGGCATCAATTCTGACCTCGTTTTCAAAGAGCACATCACCCAGAATACCCAAACAGCATGGTACCATCTCTCAATCCTGTGTTGAATCAAATCCTTCCTCCCGCCACCCTGGCCCGATTCTCACCCACCTGGATGGTGACAAAGCCCTCCTCGCATGTGACCCAAACTGTACTCTGCATCCCCACGACGAAAAGCTGTCCAGCATGCACGAGCGCGCCTCATGACAGGACTGAAGAAATTCAATATTTCTCCCACTCTCATGCAACTACACGGATTACCACTCCAAGCTCGCATCACCTTCAAGACAGCCTGGATCACCTACCAAGCTCTAATGTACAACTCATCATCATACTTAGCTGAAAGAGTCACCATCTCAGGTGGTTAACACAACAGTATGAGCCAAGATGTCACCAGACTGGAATCTAAAAGTGTGAGAAGGAAAAGACCACAAAACAAACATTCTCCTGCTACGCTCCCACACTCTGCAACAACCTTACTTGTAACATTGGGCTGGCTCCATCAGTTCCTATGATTCAGGAAAGATCTGAAGACCTTGCTCTTCAAGGAGCATTTCACTGACAAATGAGGATCCTACATCAAAGAGACAATCCTTCCCCGCCTACTATGTCTCACTACCATTATTGTAGAGCACTGGCTTGCTTTCGAGCTAGATGCAAGTGATACAGCTCGCCTACATACATTTAATTGGCACACTAGAATTTACCATCTGGAGAAGCAACCACAAAGGTTCCTAACAACATGTGCATAGCCTGACATTGGTTGTGATATGCCACTTTAAATGCAGCACCATGAGCCTCCTTTGCATAGCAAGCTGTATTCCTAACGATTTGTAAAGTTGCACTCATTCAATCATTTTTGGCACCCTGCTTCATGTACTCCAGTCTACACATACCGATTTAGCCTGAAATTGATTTAGTAAGTAACTATTTTAATTGGTTTAATTACCTCAAAATAGAAGGTCTTATAAGGGTCTGAATTTCGAATATTAACCTCAATGAGGATTATGTGATGTAAATGTGATAAATTGGCATGTTTACAAATGGCAGGTATTGCAGAAGCAGCCAAAATGTAAATAGCATACAAGTTAAAAAGAAACAGGCTTTAGAAAATACAAGACCACAAGTAGTGCACACTATACAAATGAAAAAAAAGCGATGCATTACCAATAAGCACTTCTAGTCAGAGACGTACAAATAACACATTGAAGAAGAGCTAGCAACAAAGGTTTCCTATCAACATAGATAACTACTTTTGTGGCATTTTCAAAATCAGGTTAATCGGTTCATCATTTTAAACATTGGTAACATAAAAATATTGAACATTAGTTTAGTCTCCATTGTATAAAAAGACACAAAGCACTGCTAAAAACATTCTAAAAACGCCTTTACATTTTTTAAATCTGAATTTTATGTTTAACATTTCAGATCAAGCTGCTGAAATTTGTACTCGGCAATAGAAAACTACAAAACACGATCCTTTGGTAACTTTAGAAATGCACACAGTGATGCAAACAAAATAAATGTCTGGCTTTGACAGGCCATTCGCTGTGGCAGTAGGAATGACGTGGAGACAGTGGTTACAAACTAGGGTTTAGAAATAAAGCACTGTAGATAAGAAAGAAATGCAGCAAAATAAAGGGCTGAATGCACTGTGAGATATATGTCATAAAGACTCAGCTCTTGCTGTCTTGAATTCAGAAGAAAACAAATGCTTCTGTGGAAGAGATGTAAAGATGACTCAGCTGGGTCTCCCAGAGGAAGGCAGCGCTTCCCAACGGAAGGAACTAAAATGTCAGCAAGTCTATTCCCTTAATGCACTTAATATAAGCTGTCTCTTCTGTTTACGCTAGTCTACCATGCACCCAATTTCTGGGTTGATGTTAGTAAATATTCTTTCTCAAGTTAGCAGTCTTTACAACCAACAGCTTCAGAGAGAGCATGGTAAGGCTAGATATTTCAATTTACACTACTAGTTTATATTTAAGCCATTCAGTGTGTTTACGATAACTGTGAATTATAAATACCCTGACACTGATAACATTTGGGAACAGTTAATAGGTAGAACGTATCCATAAATAAAAGTAAATCTGGCAACGATAGCAGAAAGAAATCAGACAAGACTGATCGCTCAGAAAAAAAGTAACTCCCGGCAACTATGGTTCAAGTCTTGTGGAGTATGCAGAGTAACAATTGCTCCCGCTGTCAAGATAGGCCTCACAAATGCAAGACAACACTTGCTAGTGCCCTCTTTTACAGTACACACAGTAATCTGTGTGGTGTTCAGTCATTTTTGAAATTTTGATCAATGCCCCAGTTCACGAAAATGAGAAGAAATCTTGTCAAAAGGCTTGCAAAGTGGTCGGTGGGTTATGGGGGAGCAGGCATGTGGTCAAGCAGTGGAGTGGGGTTTGATGGGGAGATCCTGTGAAATCGTAGCAAAAACAAAGAGGCAATTTGACACAGAGTTGGATTTGTCAAGTCCTAAAGCTTGGGAATCGCGATACGAAAGGAATCTGGTAATCAGCAGTGGGATTACTGGGGAATGGCCATGAGAGAGGAGCAGGAGGTGGCAGAGGGAGAGTTGTAAGGAAAAAGTTGGAAGCGGAAAAGCGGTTGGGCGACATAGCACATCTCTGCTTTTGAATTGACATATGGACCTGTAAACGTTGTTAAATGGCTTTGCTGCTCTCGGGCCTTGAATTGGTCTTAAATGCCCTAAATCCCAGTATGGCTCTCAGACTACGTCAAAATTAGGGCACCTGGTTGGGTCCTGATATACCCAGGTGGGTACATGTATAAATATCAAAACAATTAGGATGAGAGATCCTATAAGCAGTTGTGTGGTTCTGAACATATACATTTATTTAAAAAAACACAGAATATTTTGGTGAGTTTGCAATTACTTTACAGTACTTTCGATAAGCACGAAAGTAAATGACAGCGGACAGGAGTAATTATATTCAGTGGTAATACAAGGTAAGTATCAACCTCTGTAATATCGAGGTAAAGACTACACAAAGGGGCAAAATCACATATGATGGTAGGAAAGACCTACAGTTGAACGAGGTGCACCCAGGACGGAGAGTAGTCCAGGGCGTGGTTAACACAGGGTGTGCACAACAATTTCTACAGAACATACACAAAAGGGGGGTTTCACAGTTATGTCACAGGGGATCATCAAGCTTGATTGGAGCCTCTCTTTATGTTGGCCTTCATCGGGATTGACACAGGTTGCGGTGTTGTCCGTAATATCTGCTGCTGCAATAGCAGTGGGGTGCTTTAGACAGTCTTAAATTGGTTGCGGGTGCGTAATGCACTTGGGAGTGGGCCGTGGATTCCTGAAGGCCGGATTTGTCTCAGGGTCCCGCGAGCCAATAAAAAACCTGTGACACAACTGTGAAACCCCCCTTTCGTGTATGTTCTGTACAAATTGTTGTGTACACCCTGTGTTAACCACGCCCTGCACTACTCTCCGTCCCGGGTGCACCTCGTTCAACTGGAGGTCTTTCCTACCATCATATGTGATTGTGCCCCTATGTGGAGTCTTTACCTCGATATTACAGAGGTTGATACTTACCTTGTATTACCACTGAATATAATCACTCCTGTCCGCTGTCATTTACTTTCGTGCTTATCGAAACTACTGTAAAGTAATTGCAAAGTCACCAAAATATTCAGTGTTTTTTTAAATAAATGTATATGTTCAGAACCACACAACCGCTTATAGGATCTCTCATCCTGATTGTTTTGATATTTATACATGGCTCTCAGACTAGGTCTAAAAGCTTAATTATAGCCCTAAAAGCAAGTTCGAGTGCTAGCAGTTGAAAAGTGGGATTACCCAGCATAAGATTATAAGAAATGCATTACTTACCGTAAAAGCATTTCTGATGATTGTATCTGCTTAGATTCACATGTTGTGCATATGGTCCGACATCCAGTGGTAACCGCGGGGTATGGCATCTTGTCTTTCGGGAACCGAAAGGAGACGTCGGCATAGGCGTGTCTGAAACACTATCCCTATCGTGACGTGTGTAGTACCCAAAATCCCTCACGTGCCGAGGTCCCTCCGATTGTATTTTTTCTGCCATGAGGGAGCCCAAGGCTATAGTGAGTGAGTACATGAAGAGAGAAAGTAGTAAGAAGTCTATGTTCCTTCCACCCTGAGCGGGGAGGCAGGGAGGGCGCATGTGAATCTAAGCAGATACAATCATCAGAAATGCTTTTACGGTAAGTAATGCATGTCTTCTGATGCTTGTTAATCTGCTTAGAATCACATACTGTGCATAGACTAGCGAGCAGTACCCGGAGTTGGAGGTGGGTTATGAGAAGGAACAGTAGAAAAAAGATGTCTTAGTACTGCTTGTTCCACCTGAGAATCAGTCCTAGAATGAGTGTCTAGGCAATAGTGTTTTGTAAAGGTGTGTACAGATCTCCAGGTTGCCGCTTTGCAAATGGACTCTAGGGGAACATTTGCAATGAATGCTATGGATGCACCAGTGCCTTGAGTAGAATGTGCTCTAAGCTTGAAGGGCAGTTCTCTCTTTGCAAGAGTGTAACATAGTGTGATGCATTTGACAATCCACCTTGATATTGCTGATTTAGAGACAGGGTCCCCTTTCCTACCAGCTGCCACTGAAACAAAGAATTATTTAGTCTTCCTCAGTGGTTTAGTTCTATCCATGTAGAACATGACTGCCCTGCGCACATCTAGTGTGTGAAGGATTCTTTCGGCCATGTTAGTAGGTCTCTGGAAGAACGTGGGTAGTTCGATTGACTGGTTCACATGGAACTTCGAAATACATTTCGGTGCAAATCTGGGATGTGTGCGCAGAACTACCTTATCTTTGTGGACTGTAACAAAGGGGTCCAAAACCAAGAGGGCCTGTAGTTCGCTAACTCTTCTGATAGAAGTGATAACTACTAGAAAGGCTGTCTTGTAAGTCAGGTCTTTCAGACTAGCTTTATGCATAGGCTCAAAAGGGGGTCCCATGAGCCTAGTTAAAACCACATTTAGATCCCACCCAGGGGCTGGGTGAGTGACGGGGGATACATTCTTTTAACCCCTTCCATCAAGGCTTTAATCACAGGTATTTTCCACCACAACACCTTCTGCTGTGACGTGGTGTAGGCTGACAACACGGCTAGGTGAACCTTTAAGGAATTGAAGACTAACCCAGAGTCCAACAGATGGGTTAGATATAACACAATGTGTGAAGGCGAGCAATCGGTGGGATTGACGCTTTTGGAACTGCACCAGATGACAAAATGTTTCCATTTGCTGGCATTGCAATAACGTGTGGAAGGCTTTCTTGCCTCGCTCAGTATGTCCATGCATCTTTGAGGGAGTTGCAGATGTCCAAACTCTAAGACCTCAGGAGCCAGGCTGCCAAATTCAGAGTTTGTGGGCATGGGTGCAGAGTCTCCCCCCTGTCCTGAGACAACATGTTGTACGGGCAGGGCAGCTTGACTGGTGGGGAGAGGGACATTTCCATCAGGTGCGCGAACCAAGGTTGGCGGGCCCACATGGGAGCCACCAGAATCATGGTGACTGGTTCCTGGTGCATCTTGTGTACTATCTTGTTCAGAAGGGGAGTCGAGGGAAAAACATAGACAAATTTCCCCAACCAAGTTATCCAGAGACCGTTGCCCTTGGATCGGTTCTGGGGGTACCTGGAGGCGTAATCTTGGCATTGGGTGTTCTCCTGAGTAGTGAACAGGTCGATCTCTGGAAACCCCCAATCTGCGAAGACGTTGGATACAATGTCCTCGTGCAGTCGCCATTCGTACTCTTCTGGCAGAGGAAAATCTCTGCTAAGTACGTCTGCCAGCAGATTGAGTTCCCTTGGAACATGTTGGGATATCAGGAACATCTTGTGTTTGAGAGCCCATATCCAGATGTTTTGGGACAGCTTGGATAGCCCTGGAGAGTGAGTGCCCACCTGTTTGTTCAGGTAATACATTGCTGTTGTGCTGTCGGTTAGGACCAGCACTGTCTTCCCTTGCAGTTGCTCCTGAAAGGTTTTCAATGCTTTGAACACTGCTAGTAGCTCCAGTAAGTTTATATGGTTGGACGCTACCTGAGGGGACCACACTCCGTGCGCTGTCTGTTGAAGCAGGTGAGCCCCCCACCCCGTGAGAGATGCGTCTTGTCGTGAGAGTGGCTTCCACTTCAGGGGTGGTGAATGTTTTCCCCTTCAAGAGGTTCTCCCTCGACCACCACTGCAGAGAGAGAACGAGGGCTGGCAAGACAATTAACAGATCTTCCCATTGTCCGCTGGCCTGACACCACTGGCTGTTGAGCCACTCTTGCATGGGACGCATGCGCAGCCGCGCGTGGGGAACCAAGTTTATGCATGACGCCATCATCCCTAGCAAACGCATAGCTTTGCGTACTGTCACCTCTCGACTGGCTACATACTGAGGAACCTGAGAGAACATGTTCTGAACCCTCTCGCTGGAAAGGAAGACTAGACCGTCTTCCGTACGAATTAGAGCCCCCGGGAACTGTTTTACTTGGCTGGGGACTAAGCTGGATTTCTTTTCGTTGATAGAAAATCCCAGGCTGAACAGTAGGTCTACTGTCTTTTGGGGGTTCGAAAAACAAACGTCGAACGAGTCCCCCGTGATGAGCCAATCGTCGAGGTAAGGGTAAACTGGAACTGAAAGTCTGCACAGGTGTGCCACTGCCACTGCTAGGACCTTGGTAAACACACTTGGCGCCAAGGCTATGCCGAAGGGGAGTACCTTGAACTGGTAGTGTTTGTCCTGAATCACGAACCTTAGGAATTTTCTGTGCGCCGGCAGCATTGAAATATGAAAGTATGCATCTTTCATATCCAATGTTGTCATGAAGTCCCCCTGTTTTAGCAATGGGATCACCTCTTGCAGTGTTTGTTAGGCAGAAACTTGTGCAGTTCCCTTAGGGACCACTGCAAAAGATTTAGGACTACAGGTGTTTGGCAGTAAACCCACTTGGTAGCAGTCTGTACCACGCAGATTCACTTGGTAGCTTTGGCTGAGCAGCCAGACTTCCCTCAAGAAGAGTTAGGCAGTATGTAGAGTATCCACAATAGGTACAGATATACAGTAGCACAAGCAAACACTGACCAGAGCTTTGGTGTAAAAGTATATAATTATTTATTTAAAGACACACTTGTAAATTACACTAGCACAAAAGGGGTAAGTAAATTCAGCACACAGTCACTATTATATATATACAACCCTAATTACTTATTAGACAAGTCTTAGTGAGAAACACCACTTATTTTCAGACAGAGGTGAGCGCTTAACATAAGATGGCACTCTAATAAGTTATAAAAAAAAGGAGGGAAAAAGGCAGAGTTATGAAAGTGCATCCTGGAAGTGCATTGAAAGTGCACGACTGTTGGGACTGGCTGCTCTCTTCTCAGCTCCTGTCTCCCTGCCTCAGGTGCCATCGGCAAGAAGAATAATAATTGCAGTGGAAACGTGCAGCCATACGAGTAAACGCTTCCAAGTAAACATATGGGACTGAACTTGTGTTGGGACTTGTGTTTGTGTCTAATATTGGCCGCACAGAATCTTACCAGGACGTGCTCTTTCTCTTCCTTAGGAGCATTCGTTCCCGAGTTTGGTCACGCCCCCTCACCAAGCCTCTCTTTCACTACTTGATACAGGTGCACGCGCATCCTGGAAGTGCATTGAAAGTGCACGACTGTTGGGACTGTTTGGCAGGGTGGCAGGTGAGGTACAAAGCTTTAAGCACCTGCATGGTAAATCTTGGCACATCATGCTAAATCTAAGAAACTGTATCTAAACTTACTTGAACTGTTGTGGTCTTGTGCTATAGTGCGGATTTGCGAATTTGAACGTTCAAAGTACTCAGAGTTACTTTGGTTACAACTTGTACTAGGTTGTCTGTTTTGGGCAGAACAGTTATATCCCTATTTGGGTAATTGGGGTAATCTGGAGTACTCAAACAATGTCCAAATGTCCGTTTTTGAACTTCAAAGCGTTTGGTTAAATGTCCGTGCTTGCTGCATATGTAACCTTTTGTAGCATGTTTTACTAAATAACACAGTTGGCATTTCGTTCATACTTAAAGAAAGACAGTCTCTAACTTACCATAAGGTCAACGGAGTACTCTGCTGAGTAGAGACCCTAATAATTTTTTACCTTGAGTCTGATCTTGATTACGAATTGTTCTACAACTACTTGAGTTGAACAGTATATTTTAACCAAGATCATAGAAGAAATGGAAAAAAAACAATATTCTCTAAAAAAGAATCTGCCTTGGGTCCTATTGTTTTTAATACACAGAGAAGCACCTTTTTAAAGGCTTTGGCAATGCCACTTCCACCATCCCCTAACCCCTGCATAAACCCTCAGGTTGACGGTGGAGACAGTAATCCTCCACAAAGTACTGTTGTAGAACTAGCAAAAATGGCAGACGAAATGAAGGGGGTGAAGAGCAAATGGGACGAATTAGTGCCTCCCCAATCACAGCTCCTCTTCGAAGACGAAGTAGAGGGGGTAAGACATCGGAAGGATTCCTTTGAAGATCGAGGGGTTAGTTCCGAGAGTATAGACACACAAAATAGTCTGATGGCAGATACCCCACTAATATTAGAATCACTCAGCTCGCTATGGGCGAAGAAATGGATAGTCCCAATGGTGATCGTTTGGGGAAACTCTTTAATAAAGACGGTAACCTTAATAATGCTAGTAGGGAAAGGACCTTTATCATAGTTACACTCTGTGAATTAAAAGAGTGGCTCCAGACAGAAGTTCCGAAACAAACGGTGTGCTTGGAGCAAATGTATGACAGAATAAAATCCATTGAACTTCAAAGTGGAAAAAGGAACATGGATCATAACCTTGTAGTGCCCCCAAGTGAACTGAATGGCTTAATAGGAGTCGAAATGAATAAGGTTGCAAACAGAACATCTAATCAGAATGAGAGCTTTACAACCTGGAAAGGCCACATCACTAAAATTCCTACGTAATTTAGGAAAGGGGCAATCAGGTGAACAAGTAATTGGGAACATTGTTGAAGTGGTAAATAAAGAGGATCAGAAGGAGGGGGATGCTAATGAAAACGATCCTCAGTATGTTAATTCAGAAATAAGTCTGAAGGATGCACTTAGGTGGAAAAAGCCGGAAAAAATAAATGTTGGCAGAAGTGGGTTTAAAAACCACTTAATAATTACTGAAGACGTGGTTAAGGTGAAAATAATTGGGAAAATAACAAACAGGTCAAATGAAAGAAAACAGACGATTGACCTATCTAAATCCCCCTCACAAGTAAAGGAAGTAAGAGCTGTGTATGAAATCTTCAAACCCCCAATACAGGTGCCCCCGAAAAACATGGATTTGACTCCTCACAGTGATGGGAGGGAGAGTATATGGGAAATAAGTGGTGATATGGATAAAGAAGAAGAATACAGATATCCTAAAGGTAGAGAAAGTCAGATGTACGAAAATAGCAATGGAAAACAAAAGGATGGAAATGTAGAAAGTTCAAAAGAAGTGGGAAAATTGACTGTTGAAGAAAGTGTTAGGAATATAGTAAGGGAGATATTGAAAGAAAAGAACTGGATTGAACCACAACCTAGTATAGGAATCTCAAGTGATGAACCTAGGATAAGGACTACACAAGTAGGAGGAGAGGCTGAAGGGGCAAGAGACAGGAAGGAAGGGAATCAAGAATATTTTAATAACGCTAATCATTATAACCCAAAGGAACAAATGAATGGGGGTGGCGAAGATAACTATGGCCTGAGAGCCTGGAAACTCCGCAAACCCAAGTATCCCAATGCATCTGGGCTCATACTACAATATTTGTTTGAGGAAGGAGGTCCAGCTTCGCTAAATAGAAGTAAAATTTTGGAACTTTTTGAGGAAATTCCTGAATTAAGATTAATTACATCCGAAGACATACAACTTGTTGATTTCATACATGGTTGGAGATACGACTACATTAGATTGGTCATCTATTCTCCTTTGGTTAGAAACATCACAATGAAGGAGGAAGATAGCCTCCACAAATATGGTTATGATGTAGGGATCTGGGAAAATGACAAGGAATCGAGTGAAGAAAAAAATGCGTCTCAGTGGAGTCGGGACAACTCTGTAAAACAGGATGTAAACCATACAGAAAAAAAGGAAACTTTGAAACTCAGGAGAGTGGCAGAGGTCCTCGAAGACTCAACTGCAAAATTGAGAGCCCTAACCCAACCCCTCTGGACCGGACAGCCTGTTAAAAATTCTGAGTTGGAATTCCAGGGGCAATAAACATTGAACAGGGAATAGTGAATTGTGTGTATCCCTGAAATTGTCAGACCTTCTCTTTATCCAAGAAACTTGGCTTACCGACATACTTTTCTGGGATGGATTTGTAACTGCTTCTATTCTGGCTATAAAAGGCCCTCTGGGGAGGCCTAAGGGTGGACTAAGTATTCTTGTTAAAAAATCAAGTGGTTTAATAAAGCTAAAAGAAGAGTTCGACATATTAGGTGAAATTCTTGGAACAGTATGGGCTAGAACAGTGGGGGAATTCAAAGAATTTTTTTTCCTGTTGAATGTTTATAGAACTAGGGATGCCAATCTCTCGTTAATTTTGGCTAAACTTGATAAACATCTTTATGAATGGTTTGGTAAATATTGTGAAGAAAGTATTACACTTGCTGGTGATTTTAATGCATGCTGTAACCTAAATGATGTGGAATTATTGGACTGTTTCCTAACCGACCTCCTAAATGTGGAAAAGGGTAAAAGGAAAAAAGTGGAAGGTGGTATGTGGCTGAATTGGGGGCTTTTAAGGTTGGAAAATGAAAATGCTACATGGGCTGCAAGGGGCATTAGCTCAGAGATTGATTGTATTTTTCTTTCTTCCAACATTTCTGAAAAAGTAAAAACCTTTCAGGTGAAAGAAACTAGTACGAGTGACCAGTCGATGCTAATGCTAGAATTAAAATGGTCTCCTAACAACTGCAACAGGACTGATGCTAATCTAGGTAATGTCAGGTTGACATTTAGAGGAAACCGAGCCCGTTGGTCTGAAAAAAAAATGAATGATTTTAATATGTGTATGCAGACTGAATTTAATAACTGTGAACTAGAAGAAAAGATTGAAAGATATTCAGTAAAGCGCTTTCCCGAATACCTGAATACTGCTTTAGAATTATACTCCACACCCATGACAAATCATAATAAAAAACACAAGCATGCATTTTCCATAGAAATCAGAATGAAAAAAACGAGCTTCGAAGGGATATAAGGAAAATCACTAAGAGCCCTTCTTTCTGTTCTAATGACATGCAAAAAATTAGGAAGTTAAAGCAGAGGTATACTAATTGGCTAAAATTAGAACATATCCGTATAACCCAGATAAATGGGGAAAATATGTTAGAAATTCTGCAGGATAAAAACTCCAGGGCCTTTTGGCAACTTATAAATTATGAAGAAGAACTGTCCCTGAATAAGACGTCAAATCCTATCTCCGAAGATGTTTGGATTAAGTACATCAAGGACATGTACACTATTGAAAATGCTGCAGAGCATATGCCTCAAACTGAGAAATGGGTTTTAGATATAGTCATGGATACTATTGAGGAGAAGATAAAGAAAGCAAACCCCTCTAGAGCTCCCGGACCTGACAAGCTAACTAATAATGTCCTGCGACAGTCCTTGCATCTTTGGGCCAAGATACGTTACATTCAATTCCAGGATATAATCGGGTCTCAAACTATTCCAGAGTCCTGGAAGCTATCCTACATGGTGCCAATCTTTAAAAGGGGATCAAGGTTAGATCCACAGAATTACCGTACCCTTAGTATTATGGATGCGGATTCCAAAATTTTTAGTGCCATCATTCTGGAAAAAATCAACGAATGGATTCGAGAGAAGAATATACTTGATCCTAGAATTATAGGATTCCGCAGAAATATGGGCACAGACTGTGGAGGTCTTTTGATAAAATGTCTTCAGACGATCGCCTGGAAATCCATGGATGCACCAATTTATGTTGCATCCATGGATTTAAGCAAAGCGTTTGATTGCGTGAATAGAAATCCTTTATGGCAGAGGCTTGATAGCTATGGAATTCCGCAGGGGCTCTTAAGTATTATTATATCATTGCATAGTGAATCGAAAACTCAAATTAGGTTGGATTCAGAGGGACTTCTTTCTAGAGAGTGCTCTATCGATAAGGGCATTAGACAGGGATGTATTCTGGGACCTACCTTGTATAACCTCTATGTCGCAGGGGTAGGAATGGCTTTAGATGCCTCAGGTTTGGTCTCTCCTAAGATTGGGAAGTTGAAAATTAACTGGGTAAACTATGCCGACGATTTTCTGCTTATTGATTTTACGCCGGCTGGGCTACAAAGACTCATTGCAACTTTCGGTCTGGAATGGATCTAAAAATCAACTCAGCTAAATCTGTTGTCATCAGGCTCTCAAAAGGAGCGGCAAAATGTTACAAGACCAAGTTTGGGTGGCATTGGGATAGCAACAAACTAACAGTCAAAGATAACTTTCAATTTTTGGGTTATCCTGTTGTAGCTAAACACAGTAACATTTTCCTGAAAAACTATCTCAACTCAAAAGTCAACGGTATGCTAACTCAAATCAAGAGAATTGATGAGAAGTATGGTAAATTCTCTCTTGAACCATGCCGAGAATTATACAAAACTAAACTTCTGCCTACAATTATGTATGGTACAGAATTCTGGCCAAAAAATATGGTCATAGAATACAAAGATATTGAAAATAAAATCTGGAGATCCATCCTATACTTCCTCCCAAAATGTATTCCCATAGAAGTCATTAGGTATGAACTGGGGCTACAACCACTGGTTAGCCTGATTCAGTGGAAGAAACTTTGTCTCTTGAACAAATGTGAACACTCTAAGGAAAGAACTTTGTACTACCTTCTCAATGAGAATGATACTGAGGGATTTATATTTCAACTTAGACTAGAATGTGTAGCCCTACTTCAAGTAATAGGTTCTACTGTGGAGGAACTGGGTAAAAATCCTAATTTGGTTAAGAGAAGACTCAGACTATATGACTGGGAAAAAACTCGGTTGAAAATCAGTGATACAAAGCTATATACCCAAATTTTATCAGCAGGTAAAGGAGTAAATGAAATGGAGCATTATCTCAAGAAATTCCCGAGTAAAAAAAAAATGAAAGTGGGATTTATGAGATTCCGCATGAATGTGCTGCTGTCTAATGAAATAATAAGTATAAGGTCTAGACAATTTCCTGTTGACGGTTCATGCAGATTTTGCAAAGATAAGGGTGAGCTGAAAACCTTACGCCATCTTTTGTCCGAATGTCGTAAATTAGCTGTATTTTAAAGATTTTGTCTACAATGTGTGGTTATTAAGGGACCTTTTATGGTTGAAAATGGTACATGGAAAATCAATGTCCCTGAGTTTTATCATTTATAGAATATGTGTGTAAAATAGATTAAACCTTATTAATTTGTTAGGATAGGTCTAAGGAACTAATGCTGTAAAAAAAAAAAAAAGAAAAATTGCTATGTATTGTATAATAATTGTGAATTAGTACTTGTAAAGCTGAAAAAAATGTACAATTGAAAATTTTGGATCTATAAGATTTTAAATGTATGAATTGTATTTTCTATTTTTCTTTTAAAAAAATTCTTTTTGTAAAAAACTAAACACAAATAAAGTAAAAAAAAAGAAAGCACACAAGTTTCAATACTTTTAAAAGAACTACAGTAAGGCAGGATAGGCAGAGTTCTACTGGAGAGCCGGAAGTCAATTGCAAGGCCCACTCTTGGAGAGAGCAAGCAGAAGGGGTCCAGGTTCACACAGTGGGGTTATGCCCAAAGAGTCTTGCAGATAGTTTGCACAAAAAGGATGAAATTAAAGTCAGGAAAAGTTAGCTAGGTTGTCCCAGGCCAGCCCAGGTTAGAAAGTCAGGGCTTTACTGTCACCGCGAATGATCTGTCGCAAGGGAAGCCAGGCGGGCACAGTACCTTAAGTGTGAAGGAAGCTCCAGCGGGGGCAGTTGTTCCTGGCAGCAGGTGCAAGTCGGTGTTTCGTCTAGAGGAAGAGGAGGTCTCGCCGTGGAGGAAAGAAGAAGGTCGTTGCACTGCCAGGGAAGAAACCAGCTGCGCAGTTCTTTCTGTTAAAAGGTACTACCCTTCTCTTCGCGGTAGTGGTAAGCCGTGGTATTCCAGTTACCAGGAGTGCTTGGCACGGGCAAGGCGGCCACGAGATGCTCCAGGAAGGTGAAAAGAAGGCAAAACTGGTTTTCCCCACCAGTCAAAGGAAGAAGACTCTCCGGACTGGAGATCTCCTCTGTCGTCGGGAAAAGTGGTGAGACGGTTCAGCAGGGCTCCACCGGTGGTGTCGTCGTTGCAGGTCGGCTCAGCTTCTCCCTCCTCGGATTCTTAGGTCCTGTGGCGACTTCTGAAGTTCCATTCCCCAAAGCCCTGCTTTTATGCAGCACACCTCCATTCACTCAGCCTAGCTGTCAATCAAACATGCTAAGTGGCGAGCCGGCCGGCTCACCACTTGGGCCAATCACACAAGAGTGCGACTTGTGTTACCAAGGTAACTCAGTCAAGGGTGCCTAAGCCCCCTCCCACACCCTCTGTGGTACCCAGAAAGAGTGGCACCACTTTTGGAGGCTTCTGTGGAGAAGCCCGCCAAAAAGTGGAACAAAGGGCTCGACTTGGGTTGGAGTCACAGAAGAGAACGCAAACGCAATTTTAGAATCGAGTTCTGGCAAAAAATACCAACTGGTGAATTAATATTAACTAAACCGGCGGTATGTTCGAGGCTATAGGAATTAAATAATTAAAGTTGGTAGCCTCGAACAATGGGAAAATCCCATAGAGATATATTCGCGGTCGAATATAAAAAGTAGTATCCACTGCCACCAGCCAAAACTCAATCAGGGGGGATGGAGATGTGCCCCCTCGAACAACAGACCCCCAGGCAATCGAATTGCCCCGACCAGTAGGTCCACAATATGATGGTTTGTACTGTTCATAATTTGGGACTAGTAAAGCCAAGGGTGACTTTACATGCCCTGGTAGACAGTAGTCAGTCCCA
This sequence comes from Ambystoma mexicanum, assembly GCF_040938575.1. Taxonomy (NCBI): domain Eukaryota; kingdom Metazoa; phylum Chordata; class Amphibia; order Caudata; family Ambystomatidae; genus Ambystoma; species Ambystoma mexicanum. Next base: position 1,268,300,298 of record NC_090935.1, on the reverse strand, counting down.
AGGTATGGAGTCTAGGTTGGGGGGTCGTTACGACACCCCTGGGTTACGGCACGGAGGGTGCTGGGTAACCCACATCAAAAACACATGAGAACCTATGAAGTAAAAGACCCCATAGCCCATAAAACACATGGAAAGGTAAAGGAACACCTCAAATCATGTCTAAGAGTGGGAGTCAAAGAGTCTCACTCTTAGCAGAAGAAAAAAATAAACCCCAAAAATCCAGCAAAGCTGCTGGGGGACTCACTAGGTTTGGGAAATTAGCCTTTACAGAGAATTCTCCCTAACAGTGTTACCATGCGAAACTTCTGGGGCTTTATGAACTTGTTCCCTTGGCGCAGGTCTAGAACAGTACGCATGGTGAGATCCTTTTTGGGTACAAGGAAGTTCACTGAACAGATACCCTCATTTACCTGAAGAATCGGGACGGCTTCTATTGCGTCCTTTCCCAGCAACGCTTCCACCTCTTGGATCAGGTTCTGCAGATGTTCCGGTGAAAGGCGTCGATGTTTCGGCGGTCTGAACTGTGGAGGTCGGGTGAATTCCACACAGTAACCGTGGGCTCCAGAAGGGCCATGTAACGCTCACCTGATTCCCACGAAGGCGCAGGTCTGGCTTCGAGTGCTGATGCTTCTTCAATGGTGAAGCGCAGGACTCTGAAGATGGACAGGAAGGGCCCTCTACTCTGGCTTCTCCGGCTCGCAGGAATATTCACCTGTGCGTGAAAACGGAGTATTACCTACTGACTGAGTTATGATCAAGCCTCCCACTCTCTTCCAACCCTCCACAATTCCCTTCCACGATTCCCCGTGAAGTCTCACCTTAGGGTCAGGAAGGATGAGCTCTCCATCCTGCTTCTGATGCAGGGGCGCGTTGAAACCCAGTTACTTCACTGGATTGAGGATTGATGGGAGTTCAGGTAAGCTTGACTATTCAGGTAAGGCTCTGTAAAAGTTCTGTTGCTAGTTCAAAAGTCCAAGCTTAATAATAATGTTCATTGTCTTTTTGCAGCAAGCGCTAATGTTTTGTCCTTTTTTCCCCTTAGGGGCCGGGGTTCGGAATGCCAGAGATATGGCACCGACCCGAAGTGAAACGTGCAGTTCCAGTTCCAGTAAATGGCAGGTTAGTTCTGGATGAGCGCTGGGGAACTGACTTTGCATACGCTCATTCAATGTCTTTGTCTTTTTTCCCCATAGGGGCCGGGGTCCGGAAAATGCCTGGAAGCGACAAGACCCGAAATGAAATGAGGTAAGTCTTATTCCCTTCCTTCTCTCACCTCTTATTCTTGTCTTTTTCTCTAGGCTCTGGGAAGTGGCTGTGTATCCGGATGATCGCTGCTGAAGATGGAGGAACCCAGGAAAGGTGAGTGAAATGCAGCGCTGCAGCGATCGTAACTAAATGCTTTTAAAAATAATGTCTTCCCTTTCAGGATCGTCGGTGATGTCTCCGTGGTGCAGATTTAGCTGGTAAGGTCTCTTGTCTCCCTTTGCAGGTGACCCAGGATGCTGACAGGCGTGGCTGAAGTCCAGAAGCAGGAGCTGACACGGTGAGCGTCCAGCTGCGAGGAGCAAAACAACGCAAAGCGTGAGTTGCTGATCGGGTGTGGTTTAAATAGCTTTGGAAGAAGTCCCAAGTGTGTATCCTTCCTCCGATCAGGTATGTATCCTTCCCCGACCACACCCGGGTGGAAAGTAGTCCCACAGGTAAAGTAGTTCCATTCAGGCCTCAAGAGGGCTTGGATGTGGCAGCATGGTCTGCATCAGGTAAGTGCACATGAAAACACTTGCACACATGTCTAGCTTTATGAGCCTGGCGCCTAAGGCGCCAGGACAGAGGTCCAACATGAGCCTGGCGCCTAAGGCGCCAGGACTGCGTCCAAAGGGCCCCAGCTTGAGCCCGCTGGCACTCCCCTGGGGGAAATGATGCCTGCCTCTGGGGTCGCTGGGTCGGACCTGGCTCCTTGGAGGTAGGCATCATGACAGTACCCCCCCTCAAGGCCCCTCCCAAGGTTCTTCCCTCCGGGGGTTTGGGCTTGTTCGGAAATCTCTGGTGAAACCTTTGTACTAATCGAGGTGCGTGGACATGGTTACTAGGCTCCCACGATCTCTCTTGAGGTCCATATCCCTTCCAGTCAACAAGATAGAAGAGTTTCGACTTTACCACCTTGGAGTCTAAAATGTCATTAACTTCGAATTCTAATTCCCCTTCAATTTGAACTGGATCTGGAGGCTTGGACAATCGGGTTCCTGGTTGTACTGGCTTCAAAAGTGATGCATGAAAAACTGGATGAATACGCATGTTGGACGGTAGATCCAGTTTAAAGGCCACTGGGTTGATTATAGCTTTGATGGGATAAGGTCCTATGAATCTGGGATTGAAGGTTCGCGGGCCCTTGAGGGGTAAATGTTTTGTTGCTAGCCATACCTGGTCTCCTACTTGGTAAGGAGGAGTTTTACTTCGGTGCAAATCAGCGTTTTCTTTATACTTTTTCTTGGCTTGCTGTAAATGAGTTGCAGCTTCTTTGAAGGCTTGGGTTATTGTGGAATGCAGATGATTTACTGCAGGCATTTCCAGGGTCAGAGGTGGATCTAAGTCAGAGGTCCGAGGATGGTGACCATACAAAGTATAAAAGGGGGTTTGTCCGGTTCCAGAATGCACAGAATTGTTGTATGCATATTCTGCGATCCAAAGGATGTCTTTCCAATTTAACTCGGATTGGTGTAACATGCACCGAAGATATTGCTCGAGAGTCTGATTGGTTCTCTCGGTTTGTCCGTCGGTCAGGGGTGGTGGCTGGTGAATAACCGCACATCTATTTGTGCTAGTTGGCAACACTTCTTCCAAAAATGTGAGATAAATTGACTTCCACGATCCGAGACTAATATGGAAGGGAAACCATGTATGCGAACTATATTCTCCAGGAATTCCTTGGCCAAGGTGGAAGCTGAAGGCAAACCCTTTAAAGGGATAAAGTGGGCCATTTTGGAGAATAGGTCCACAATTACAAGGATTGTGTTGTAACCAGCACAAGGAGGCAGATCTGTTATAAAGTCCATTGACAGGGTGTGCCATGGCGCCGGTGGAATATCCAAGGGTTGAAGTAGGCCGGCTGGCCTTTTCTTTTGAGCCTTGTTTTGGGCGCAAATTCCACAAGACAGTACAAAAGACTTTATGTCTTTTCTCCAAGAAGGCCACCAGAAGTGGCGTTTGATTTTTTCCTCCGTTTTAGCGATACCAGGGTGTCCTTCCATTAAAGATTCATGATGATAGGCAATAACAAGTTCTTGCAATTCTTTACTTGGCAGAAACAACCGCTCCTGGAAGTAGGGTAAGTAATCCGTAACGGTGTAATGAGGACCCTTTTGACTCCATTCCAGTAAGGTTGAAGAGTCTAGAAGTTGTTTTACTTGCGTTTGGATGTCCTCAATAGTTAGCAATGAAGTTAAGCCTAAGATTCTTTGCTCAGGTATGATGGGCACAGGTTCTAAGCTCGAATTAGGTTCTTCCATGCCAATCCGGGATAAGGCGTCCGCTTTTCCATTCTTGCAGCCAGGGGGATAGGTAATTACAAAATCAAATTCCGCAAAGAATAGAGCCCATCGGAGTTGTCGTGAAGATTGAGCTTTGGCCGTTTTTAAATACTGTAAGTTTCTGTGGTCCGTAATTACGGTGATGGTGTGTCTTGCCCCGAGAAGGTAGTGACACCAAGCCTTGAAAGCAGATTTGATGGCCAGTAACTCTTTATCGGTGATTGCGTAGTTGATTTCAGGAGGAGAAAATTTTCTGGACCAAAAGGCCACTGGGTGTAGTTGGTTAGTTTTTGGGTCTCTTTGCGACAGGACAGCTCCCATGGCCGAACTGGATGCATAGGTTTCCACTATGTACGGGAGATCTGGATGCGGGTGCTTCAATACAGGTGCAGAGGTGAATTTGGTTTTCAGGTCCTGGAAGGCTTGTTCGGCCTCAAGAGTCCATTCGAAGCGTTTGTTTTTCTTTAGGAGAGCGGTGATGGGTTGGACTGTTCGGGAAAATTCCGGGATGAATCTTCGATAGAAATTGGCAAAGCCGAGCATGCTCTGAACTCCCTTCACCGAGCTTGGAGATGGCCATTTGAGGATGGTGTCCACCTTTCGCGAGTCCATTCGGACTCCTTGAGGTGTCAGGATGAATCCGAGAAACTCAACTTCTGTGGTATGAAAAACGCATCTTTCGAGTTTTGCAAATAATCTGTGCTGGCGCAGTTTCTCAAGAACTGCCCTAACATGTTTTCTGTGCTCAGATTCTGAAGAAGAGTACACCAGGATGTCGTCAATGTAAACAATGACACAGACATCGATAAGTTCCCGAAGAACATCATTCATAAAGTACTGAAAGGCGGCAGGTGCATTGCACAAACCGAAGGGCATCACCTGATATTCGAAGAGCCCAAACTTGGTGCGGAATGCAGTCTTCGATTCGTCGCCTTCTTTTATGCGCACCAGGTGATAAGCTCCTCGGAGATCTAACTTGGTGTACACACAAGCGTCTTTCACCTGGTCGATAAGCTCAGGGATCAAGGGCAGAGGATAACGATTCTTAATCGTTATTTGATTTAGGGCGCGATAGTCTATACACGTTCTAAGGTCGCCTTCTCTCTCGTTCTTTCTGCGTTAATGGTCCTTTAACACCACCGATTTGCATAGGTTCAGATACATCGGTACTCTTGGAGTTAGCTTGGGTTTTGATCGGTGCTCGGTTTTCATACTTGAACCGATCTGCTTTTCTATTTTGAAGTTTGTGATCAAGTTGAACCACCAAGTCAATGTAGTCTGCGCAGACCTGGGGTGGGTTTACTATCTGAGCTAGAACATCCTTAAGCTCTCCGCGCAGGCCTCGATGAAACAATGTGATCCTTTTGCTTTCTGGCCATCCAGTTTCCACAACCAGTCTGTTAAAGGTGGCTATGTAGGACAGAAGATCCTAATTACCTTGTCGTAAGGATAGCAGTTCGTTATCAAGGGCCTGTCCTTGAGAGTGTCGAGCGAACAATCTTTCCATGCTGGCCTGGAAGCCCTGAAAATTCTGGAGAATGGGATCATCCTGATTTACCAATGGAATAGACCAATGGGCAGCACTACCACTGAGGTAAGATAGTATAAAGGCTACCTTGGTCTGGTCGTTAGGGAAGGCTCCGGGTCTGCATAGAAAGTGTAAACGACATTGGTTCATAAAGACGGCATATTTCTTGGGATCCCCCGCAAAACGTTCAGGCGGGGCCAAAGGCATGTGTCCAGGAAGATTAATTTGTACCGGGTTACTCAAACCCATTGATGTGGAAATGTCTCTGGAATTAGGTAAAGGAATGTGCCCTGCCTGGGCCTGTAATAACCTTTTGGCTAGGTCATCTGTTCTTTCCTTGGATAAGATCAGTTCTCTTTTGAGAGTGTTAGTCTCCTGGCGGGCTGAGTGCACCTCTGCCCGTAATTCCCCCAAAAGCTGGGCCAGCTGGTCAGTCTCGGAAGTCTCCATAGCGCCCGGGTGGGAAATTGTGGGTAGGCTTCGCGTTCTGTAGCGCTCACCTGATTCCCACGGAGGCGCAGGTCTGGCTTCGAGTGCTGATGCTTCTTCAATGGTGAAGCGCAGGAGTCTGAAGATGGACAGGAAGGGCCCTCTACTCTGGCTTCTCCGGCTCGCAGGAATATTCCCCTGTGCGTGAAAAGGGAGTATTACCTACTGACTGAGTTATGATCAAGTCTCCCACTCTCTTCCAACCCTCCACGATTCCCTTCCACGATTCCCCGTGAAGTCTCACCTTAGGGTCAGGAAGGATGAGCTCTTCATCCTGCTTCTGATGCAGGGGCGCGTTGAAACCCAGTTACTTCACTGGATTGAGGATTGATGGGAGTTCAGGTAAGCTTGACTATTCAGGTAAGGCTCTGTAAAAGTTCTGTTGCAAGTTCAAAAGTCCAAGCTTAATAATAATGTTCATTGTCTTTTTGCAGCAAGCGCTAATGTTTTGTCTTTTTTTCCCCTTAGGGGCCGGGGTTCGGAATGCCGGAGATATGGCACCGACCCGAAGTGAAACGTGCAGTTCCAGTTCCAGTAAATGGCAGGTTAGTTCTGGATGAGTGCTCGGGAACTGACTTTGCATACGCTCATTCAATGTCTTTGTCTTTTTTCCCCATAGGGGCCGGGGTCCGGAAAAGACCTGGAAGCAGCAAGACCCGAAATGAAATGAGGTAGGTCTTATTCCCTTCCTTCTCTCACCTCTTATTCTTTTCTTTTTCTCTAGGCTCTGGGAAGTGGCTGTGTATCCGGATGATCGCTGCTGAAGATGGAGGAAACCAGGAAAGGTGAGTGAAATGCAGCGCTGCAGCGATCGTAACGAAATGCTTTTAAAAATAATGTCTTCCCTTTCAGGATCGTCGGTGATGTCTCCGTGGTGCAGATTTAGCTGGTAAGGTCTCTTGTCTCCCTTTGCAGGTGACCCAGGATGCTGACAGGCGTGGCTGAAGTCCAGAAGCAGGAGCTGACACGGTGAGCGTCCAGCTGCGAGGAGCAGAACAACGCGAATCGTGAGTTACTGATCGGGTGTGGTTTAAATAGCTTTGGAAGAAGTCCCAAGTGTGTATCCTTCCTCCGATCAGGTATGTATCCTTCCCCGACCACACCCGGGTGGAAAGTAGTCCCACAGGTAAAGTAGTTCCATTCAGGCCTCAAGAGGGCCTGGATGTGGCAGCATGGTCTGCATCAGGTAAGTGCACATGAAAACACTTGCACACATGTCTAGCTTTATGAGCCTGGCGCCTAAGGCGCCAGGACAGAGGTCCAACATGAGCCTGGCGCCTAAGGCGCCAGGACTGCGTCCAAAGGGCCCCAGCTTGGGCCCGCTGGCACTCCCCTGGGGGAAATGATGCCTGCCTCTGGGGTCGCTGGGTCGGACCTGGCTCCTTGGAGGTAGGCATCATGACAGGCCAGCAGATGGCTTCTTGGGTAGAGGCCTACTTTCAGTTTTCGGGCCTGTACGGGCCTTGAAAACCTTGGAACCCGTCGAAGTTTCTTGTTCAGAAACTTCGGCGTGTGTAGTTTGGGGAGTAGCGCCCTTGTTATGTTCGTTATGCCCAGTCGTCATGTGCTGCTGCGGATGCGGGGAAGGCTTCGGATCAGATCGATGCGATGGCGCTTTCGCCTTCTTCGACAAAGTCCTCGAGGAGGGCGCTTGGGTTGTGTGTTTTGTGCGGTGCGATTGTACGCCGTTGTCACCGGGTGTGGTCCCTGTAGCAAGACCGGAGTCGAGCCTGGAAGGGTCGGGGACGGGCGCGGCGGCTCTAGAATAGTCCGCCTCAAGGTCTGTAACATCCGCGTTGGACGTTTGGTCATCCGATGTACCCCCGTCACTTTCGGCTGGTGTCGCGGCAGGGGAGGGAGGCTCCACACGTGACATTCCGTACGCGGCCCACGGCTTCAACCGGCACTCCTTAAGGGTTTTTGGTTTAAGGAGTTTAAACGCCGAACACCGCTTCTCGTTGTGCTCTAGGGGGAGACAAGCGTTACACAACGTGTGCTCGTCTTTCCACAGATATCTGACCCTACACACAGGGTAGAATCTAAATGGGGTCCTTTCCATAGCAGAAGGGAAGGGTGACCAGACCAAAAAGGAAAGCAGTGGAAAAGAGGAAAGACATCATAGCAGTATGGCAAACCCCGAGCCCACTCTCCCTACTGTGTAGGCCGGCCAGAAGGCCCGACCACGAGGAAGTCTGAACGCTGGATCTTAGGCGCCAGAACCCACAGCCGTAGACGATTCCCCCGTAGTCTTCGTCAAAGATGTTCTTGATGGGCGAAGTGACTTAACGGGGATTAAACCGACAATTTGGTGGTCACTGAAAATGCAGGGGTCACTGAAAATGTTTGAAGTCCATAGATATTATTGCATTTCTTAGTCTCACATAAAGACATCAAAAACAGAAGATTTTATGTATGAGTTGTGAGTGATTCCGATGAAACATCTATGTGAATTTAACATTAGGGCAGATCTAAATGACATTTAAAGCATATGGGGGTCATAAATGGACAAAATTATATGTTTGCATTTTTTGTGGAAGTTACAATTCATAACTATGTATTAACTCCTTGTTCCCCAGTGGTAGCTCCTGATCGCTGGTTAATGCTGGATACTCAGGAGCTGTGTTTGGTTCCTACTTTTCTAAACTTAATTTCGGTCCCTGCACTTGCCCTCTGTGAAGGCATCAGGAATAAGGACACAAACCACAGATTTCAAATAAAAAAAAAAAAGAATGTTATTAACTTAAAGGTCAGGATGGAAAAAAGCCTAACTTGCCCTATAGTACTGAAGTGGGAGAATGGAAGACCAGGCTCCCGTCCTTCACCTCTCGCGCTTGGCCTAGAGGGTCACGGCCCAGACACCCGCCGCGAGAAGAGTTTGTCCATTTACCAGACGACCAGGTACCCTGGTACAGGAACATACGGATGTGTCCACCTGCCTGCCCAGCAGCCCGCACTGGCCATGCCGACACCTGCGGCTCGGATCAGCTAGACTAAAAACCACACGTCGTTAGAGATGCCATGACGACCTAGACAACAGGAAGCACATCTGTACAAATATACACACTTAACATTTCCACACCAATCTACACGAAGAACATACTCAGTGCTCTGACGTAGGCGACAGGCATATTCACGGACGTGCATCTTTATTATTTTTACATAGGCTTTCAGAACGCAGAAACGCAAGACGCATCATGAACTCATCTATAACGCTTGCTCACGCTTCTCTTGAAACCCGTTACCACCATGAGAGGTATAATGGAAACACGATACTGGTCATGGAAATATATGCTATTATAACCTAAAAGCACCTATGCACCAAACAGACTACTTAAGCACCAGGCCCGAGTAGGCCTCAAACAAGAGCTCCCGTGGACATTAACAAAGCAAGAGTCAGGTTGCTGATCCTGCAGAAAGAACCCGGTGGAGCAACCAGCCAAGGTCGCAATGTTGCAAACCCACATCCAAGAACAAATCATCAAAGGCACGATGTTGCAACCTCGCACTCCGCGCCTCAACGATAAAGGCACGCCGACAAATTAAACCAGACGCGCAGTAGAAAAAACAATATTAATTGTGCAGAATTCTGCCTCTTTCACGGTCCCTCCCCACGTGACCAAGCCGAACCTGACGAGATGCCAAAACCCAGGAGAGAAAAGGCGTCTGGGTCCCTCACTACGAGACACAGGCCGATACACTTGAAAGGCTCAATGGACATCTGCTACAGTGGGAGCGGTCAGCCTTCCACCTATGAATAAATCCTCATATTGTCTGCACGTACCCATATTGAAACATTGTTGCAAACACAGGTACACCGAGAGCTGGGAACAACGGTGGTCCCAGGCTGGGAAGCTCACGGATGCACCAATCAGAACATGGGGCTCTTATCTCAGACGTCAGTAATACTAGCCAATCCTCAGGAGTCTTCATGTAACAATTCTTATGTATCTAATTGTAGGGACAACCCAGATATACCACCTGACTACACCTTGTCCACTAATATCATTCTCTATATGTGTACTATACTAACCCTACCACTCGAGCAACCAATTAAGAGTGGCGATAGGTTTTTTGTTAACTTTCTGAAGTGACGCAAGTAGCGCGTCATAATGCAGTAAAAAGGGCCTGCGAACCCCACGATTGTGTGTGTGTCAGGACGAACGCGTACGCTCCTTGACCCATCCCTGCCGTTTTGTCTAAATAAACAGCAGAGTCACCTTTCTCCTTGTGTGTGTCTCATACTCAATCTCGTCTGGGATATACGGGAGGAGTTGGGGCCTCCCTGCCCGGAGGTCTGCGGACGGCCCGGCCGACCCCGGCAGAATTTCCCCCCGACAAGTTGGAGGCACTGCTGAGATCTGTTTAAGATCAACTTTTATTTTTAGTTTTTCCAGGCACTCCCGTTGCGAGGAGGCCCGGCGGCGCGGCCCCCTCTGCCGTTGCCCCCTTCTGAGGACTACAGGACCATCGCGGAGCTGCGAGAAGACCGGACAGCGCAATCCGGATATTGGCCCTCGGGAGCCGGTTGAGAAGTATCCCGCCCGCGGTCGGCGAGTGTCCAGACGTGGTCCAGACGAGGGGAGGTGGCGAGCCGCTTGGAGGGGTGCACGCAGTCGAGCGGCCCTGCATCGAGAGAACTTAGTGAGCATGACACGCACAACAAGCAATGCGAAATTGTGAGGGAGGGGGAGGAAGTAAATAAGGGAGGAGGGAGGTATTGTACAGATGTGCGGCGAAGGTTTAACTGAGTGTTGCCAATGGAATGAATGGTAGCGAAACGAGTGCGAGAACAGTCGGCTAACGTTACGCGAAAGAGGGGGGCGGGGCACGAAAACATCACGTGCAGCCGCTCGTAAGACACTGATGGCCTAAATTGCGACTACGTGTGAGGGTGGGTGTGTGTGGTTTCCTACGACTTGACATTTATTGATCAATGAGTAGATGAGGTTTCCTATTGTTCGAGCAAGAAACTCGATAGGTAGATGACGTTTCCCTGTGGCCGGTAGCTAGTTACATAGTTGCCCAAAACGGAAGATAATTGGCTGGTTAAGCCCTCCTGTTGAGGGGCGTATCACACGCGAGGCGACGCAGCGTGCGCAGTCCGGTTATATTATTGATGAGATTACCTTGTTCCAGGAGAGACAGGAAGACAGCTGTAGGGTTAGCGGGGTAGATTGCAAGTGTATTTTGAACTTAAAGAACATAACAAGGATATACCAGTAGCTCGAAGAAATCGGTGACGTCACCAGTAGGGATTTAATAAGATATCGCGAGCGCAAGAAACTTTGGGTTGAGAGTGGTGGGGAAGAGAAAAATGATAAAGGAGCGGATACGGAGATAAACGATAAACGAGTGGATTGAAAGAGGAGAAGGGGAAAGGGGCGTGGCTGCGCACAGAGAACGCCGGCCACGGCAAGTGTAAAAGGGGGAGGAGAACGGAGAAACAGGACGACTGTATAAGATCGTCGTAAGGGGTACGCAGCCGCAGGGGGCTGCGTGCGCTTCGGCCGCAGGGGGCCGTAGGGGAAGGAATATAATATAACATCATACTTATTATTATTGCATAATCTGTCAAGGGATTGTCGTAAGTCCCCACACTTGCGGGGCAAGGTAAGCAATACGAGGTTGTATATTGTAAACTGCTGGTAAAGAGAAGGGTAACAAGGGGAGGGACACTATGTCATACGGGAGAGGGTCGGGAGGGTGGGGGAACACCCTCACTACCCCATTACAACACATATGCACCACACTGCCACCACATAGGGAGAAATTAATTAAGTACAGCATAGAGTGGACCCAGGGGACGGACAACAAAATGTTAACACCATGGCCGCCTAATGGTAGTTTTGATCCATATGCCCAACATTCACTACTAAACCATCTGCACAATACATACAAGGGGAAGAAGTTGGCAAACCATGTGGAGGTGTTTAACTTATGGAGGATGTTCCAGGGGTCCCGACCAGGACCAAATGGAATGTTCACTATGGGGAAAACACCGGAAGAAAAGGAGATTAAGAAAGAAGGAACGGATGAGGAAAAGGGGTGCGAAAGCACAAAGAATACGGGGAACGGAGGACAGGGAGGAGAAAAGATTGATAAATCAAACGACATAAAAAAGGAACGGAACAATGAGACACCCATAACACCGGGAGTGAAAACAGAGGGAGGAGGGTTGTACCCTTTAAGAGAATTAGGAGAAATAGAAGGACAGTTCAGGGCGGCTGAAGGATACTCGAACCCGGCATACAGCCCTCCACCATATGTGGCTCATAGGAAGATACCAATGGGGGAAGAAAGGATTGGAGAAGAGCAGACTGTAGAGATAGGAAACGATGAGTGGGTAGCTGCACAGATATTATTGAAATTACGAGGCTCACTAACTGGAGAAGAAAGGGAGGCGGTAAGGAGAACAGACGAGGATAGTGCCAGAGAGAGTGAAATGAGGGGAGAGGAGCTACTATGGCAGAAGGAAGAGATTTTGGAGGAAAAATTAGCAAAACTAAGGGATGAGCAGAATGAATTGATCAAACAACTTGAGAGGGAGGAAAGAGAGAGAGTGAGGAAAAGGAAAGAAGGTAAGAACGAATTGGAAAAATTAAGGGAACGAAATGAGGAGCAAAAGAGAGAAGCTGAAAGGGTAAAAGCAGCAGCAGATAGGGTATCAAGAGTAGTGCTGAGGGAGAAGAAGAAGGAAGAAGAAGAAAAGGAAAAGGAAATGGAAATATGGAGGAGGAGGGTACTATCAGAGACAGCTAAGAAATATGAAGAGGGGAAGGTAATAGAGAGTATAGTAGAAAGAGAAAGGGTGAAATGGGAAAGGAAGAAAGAGGATGAAAGAATATTGGAACAGATGAGCAACGAAGTAATGGAGGAATTGAAAAGAAAAAGGGAGGAAAATAGTAGGGAAATGGAGGAGAGAAGTGAAGGGGGAAGAGAAGGGAGGAGTAGGGAGAGTGAAAGATGGGGAGATGTATATAAAAGTAGAGAGGTAGCAACAACATCAGTACTAGGGGGAACAGTTGGTAACAACGAAAGGGGAGAAAGAGACTTAATAGACTTAAAAACAGTAACAATAAAAGGAAAAAAGGCAGAGTGGGGGGTGCCATTTATGAATGACTTTTGCAGTGAGGAGGAAGAAGGAGTGGAGAAGGATGGAAGAAAGAGTGAAAGGGAAAGCTTAGATAAGCTATACCTCACTAGAACAAACATAGATTCGCCCTGGATGAGTAGAAGATGGGAGGAGCTGGAGAGAAGTAAGGAGGGAGTGAAAAGAATAGGGGAAACACAAACCCATGAAACCACGCCACCAACATCTCCATCACGCCCTCCCACGTCACACCATACATGTTCAACCACCGCACGCTCACTGCACAGAATAAAGCTTGCGCCCTTCATGAACGAACTTACACCTTATGCATGTCGGCTTAGGGACCTCCCTAGTCGCAGGCAAGACAGACAAATAGACATACCCATATTGAACACAGGAAATGACGAAAAAAGGGGAAAGGAAGAAGAGGGAGGTAGGAGCAGAGGTAGTAAGGAAGAATTTGAAGTAGTAAAGGAAACGGGGGAAGAGGAGGGGTGCGAAGACTCAATATTATGGAGCGTAAAGGGTGACACAAGACAGAATTTAATGCCACTGTTGGAGAGAGGAGGGGTTAGACCACAGTATGTACCTTGGAAACATACGGATAAAGAAAATATAAAATGTAGGCTCCCATCACTAAGTGGAGGTGCGGGTAAGTGGATATATGAAATGGAAAAACACACCGCAGGACAGAAACTAGCAGTAGGAGATGTGAAGGGCCTGTTAATATCAATATTAGGGGATAGAGCGGATGACATTTGGAAAAGAGCGGGATTCCATGGGGTAACAATAACGAACACATCGCATGATGGGGCACCATTTGCAAACTGTAGACATGCGCTATGGCAGGCACTGAGAGTGCAGTACCCAGACACATCAGACATAGGAGCCATTACTTCCCGTAAGATGGGTGAAAATGAGGACCCTGTTGATTATATCCAGGATATTCAAGAGAAGTGGCGCATGGAAACTAGAGAACAATGGGACAAAACACCAGCCATATTTTATCATATATTAGTACAAGGGCTCCCAGAAGGGGTTCAGAAACAACTAAAGAAAGTAGCGGGGATGGAAGCAAAACCATGGCCAGAAATACAACTGACTATAGTACATCACTGCAGGACATGGCAAGGAAAAATGAAACAAAAGGAAGAGGATAGGAAAACAGAAGAGGCCAAACTAGTACAGAAAAAACTTACTAAATACACAATGGAAGGGGCACTAATAACTACGCCCACACCAATGGCCCAAAGCCCAACGCAAGTAGTGGCTGCACAAGATCCAGCCCAAATAGCGCCTCCACAAGGTGTAATACAGCAAGTGCCGCCTCTGCAATTACACGCACCAAACATGGGAGGAGGGTACCCCATGCAAGGAACTGGGTATTATGGTTATAACAGAGGGAGAGGAGGGTTTATGAGGGGGAGAGGATACGGATATAATACCCAACAACAGGCTGGGGGACTTAGAAATTACTACCCCACAGGGCAACCCGTATACCAGGACAACACAGGGAGCTTCCCATGGCAAAGCAGGGAACCACCCGTGTGTTGGAGCTGCGGACTATTAGGACACATGTCACGTACATGTAGGGTCAGGCCAGGAACACCAGCATGGAATGAACAAGCACAACCTAGGACCTCACAAGAACAGCAGGGCATACAACAACAGCAGATGTCACAAAAAGGGAGTGACCCACAACAACAAACAACACAACAGCCACAAACCTATTCACTGCCACAACAACAAATAACACAGCAACTGCCACCGCCACAACAACAAGTAGCGTTAATACAACCACCACCACAAACTCAACAAACGCAATTGGGTAGGGTGACGGTGTTGGGACACAACCCTTACACAGGGAATGGCCAATCATTGTACCCCCAATAGGCCAGCCCACAGACGGCCTTGGTGTGTCCCATCCTGTCAGTAACACCTAATAGTGCGGAGGAACCACGCATAGAGGTAACGATAGGTGACAAAAAATTATCATTTCTTGTTGACACCGGGGCAACCCGGTCTTGCATAAGGGAAGGTAAATTTAAAATGTCAGGTGAAGCCATGAACACCCAAGGATTTTCTGGGGCTAAGGGGTTGGTTCCATTTACTGATAACGTTCCATTATCTATTGGAGATTATGATCTGTCAGTCCCACTCTTGTATTATAGTGCCTCACCAGTAAATATACTGGGGAGAGACATAATGAACAGGTTGAATATGACGATCTCCTTTACAGAGGATGGCATAATTTGCTCTACTCCAGGGATTAACATGCTCGCAGCACGACAGATTTTGCAAGCATACTGTGGACAGACAGCGATTAGGGCGGAGCCAGTAGATGGCGAGCTATTCCAGTATGGCACAGACATGGCATTTGCATGGATGCCAGGGATAGAAGGGAAAATATGGAGGAGGCCAGCAGCCTATCTGTTCCGACCAGAAACACCAGTTAATGAACTGGAAGGGAAGGTGTTTGTAATGGACATTGAGAGCATTATTGCAACAGCTGATTATGTTGCTGTGCACGCCCAAGATAAAGAAGGGAGAGCATGGAGGGCGGTGATAGCACTAGCAGAAGGATGTAGGCTGACCCAGGTGTCAGATGAAGAGCTGTTCTCAGAAGAAAAGGAAGAAGATGAAATGGTGTTCATGATGAGTGTAGAAATATGGCTAAGAGTGGCTCACAAACAAGTAGCACAGAAAATTGCAATGGCACTTGAGGCACCCGCAGGCACCCCAGTCCCATTTTTTAAGGAGGATATGTCAAAGGTGCCCAAATCATTATGGACTATTAGCCCTTATGACGTAGGATGCATAAAAAGCATAGGGGGTGTAAGGATAAAATTGAAAAAAGGTGCCATACTACCAAGAGTGAAACAGTACCCATTGTCAAAAGAGGCAGATGAAGGCATATATGAAACCATAACGGCCCTTATAAACAATGGCATATTGGTCCCCTCAGAATCACCATGTAACACAGCTGTGTACCCGGTGCGCAAGGCTAAAGGGGGGTCTTGGCGCTTCATACAGGACCTCAGACCCTTGAACAACATAGTAGAAGCAGAGTATCCAGTAACAGCAAACCCGGCCACAATATTGTGTGGCATTCCAGCAGAAGCATCACGATTTACAGTGATTGACCTTAAAAATGCTTTTTTCTCAATACCATTACACCCAGACTCACAAGATCTGACAAGCTTCACTTACCGAAATACAAAGTGGAAACATACCAGATTACCACAGGGGTATTGTGAATCACCCTCAATTTTCAATAGAGTAATACAGATCGATTTGGGTAACGTTGAGGTGGAAAGCACAGTGTTACAGTATGTGGATGACATAATAATTTGCAGTACAAACGAAAGTAAATGTAGAGAGGACTCCTTAAAGATGTTGACAATATTGGCTGAAAAGGGGTACAAGGTAGACATGGAAAAGATACAATACTGTCAGGAACAGGTACTTTACATTGGCCAACTGATATCCCAACATGGAAGAAGGATTGCACCACAAAGAGCACAGGCCATCTCAAGCACTCCCGTGCCACAGACTGTGAGAGAACTGCAGCAATTTCTGGGGCTGTGCAACTACTGTAGAGCATGGGTATTTGATTACAGCTCATACATAGGACCCCTGCTTGAGGGTTTGAAGGAAGCAAATAAAGGGGAGAAAAAGTTGGGATGGACTATGGAAATGAGGGAGGCATTTGACGAATTGAAAGACGCGATATCAACTGCTCCAGTACTGGCATCCCCAGACTATGAGCGACGCTTTTTTATATTTTCACATTGCGACTCAGCAGTGATGAAAGCAGTATTGGCACAAAAAACGAGCATGGGATATAAACCAGTAGCATTTTACAGCGGACACTTAGACCCTGTGATGTTAGGCCACTTCCCTTGTGAACAAGGTCTCGCTGCAGCTGCCTTTGCAGTAGAAAAAGCATCAGCAATAACTATGGGGTGCCCAACTACACTGTTTGTGGAACATGCACTATTTGCGATATTGAACAAACCTAAGTCCACACTAACGACACAGAGGGCATCAGGTTATGAGATTATTTTGTCTAAGGCTGAACTAGCAATTGTTAGATGTAGCACGGTTAACCCTGCAAGGTTCCTAGCAGAAGTAATTGAAGAGGGAGATTACGCCCACGACTGCACCCAAATAACTAAAATGTACTCATGTACTAGAAAAGTTGAAGAAAACGCACTAGAGGGAGGTGAGCTTTTGTTTATTGATGGGTCATCAACTATTGATCAAGGAGATGGGATACGAAGGACTGGGGCAGCAGTAGTAAAAATGATGGAGGCGCCGGTGTGTGTGGCTATGAAGTGTGTACAATTACCACAGCACTACTCTGCTCAAGCCGCGGAACTGGTTGCACTAATATTGGCATTAAAGGAAAGTTTTAATAAAAGAGTAACCATATATTCCGACAGTGCATATGTTACATCCACTGTCCACTCAGGGTTATCAAAATGGAGAAGAAGAGGGTTTAGGAGAGCTGATGGCACTCCAGTACAACATGCCCTCTTGTTGGCTGAACTAATTGAAGTAATAAACGACCCCCAAGAACTAGCCCTAGTCAAATGCACCGCACACACCAATGGTGAAGACTACGTCTCAAAAGGGAATGCAGCAGCAGACGCACATGCGAAATATGCTGCATACTTTGGTGAGATATGGAACCCCACAGACTCACAGAGAGGGAGAGGGAGGGGAATAGCTAGGGAGATGTTAATAAAAGACGGGTACACCCATCTCCCAGCCACACAGATTATGGAACTACAAGCGGCTGCACCAATGGCCGAAAAAGAAGTATGGGTAAAAAGAGGATGTACAATGTCCCCAACCGACGCACTATGGCGCCAGGGTGGCACGGGGAAAGTTGTAATACCGTTGGCACTGTTAAATACCGCCCTGAGCCAATTACATCACCCTGCCCATACAGGCAAGGAAATAATCGCAGCACGAATTAGAGAAGATTGGTTTTGTCCTGAGTTAAACTCTCATGTGTCAAATTTTATCAGCAATTGCCTCACATGTCAACAGTTTACGGCCGGTCATACTCTAAAAGTGATAAGAGGTACCATACCCCGGCCAGAAGGACCTTTTCGGCACCTTCACATTGACTATGTTGATATGATCAACATATGTCAAGGTAATAGGTATATGATTGTAGTAGTATGCCCATTTTCTAGGTGGATTGAAGCAGGGCCCTGTTCACACCCTGATGCGTTTAGAGCAGCCAAATTCATAGTAAGGGAGGTCTTCCCCAGGTGGGGAGTGTGCGAGGTGTTAAGATCAGACAACGGCCCACATTTCGCAAACGAAATGTTCCAACATATCACATCCCTGCTGAACATTAAACACAAATTTGCATGTGCATACCACCCACAGGCTAATGGCGTATGTGAACGCCTGAATGGCTTATTGAAGGAGGCAATTGCAAAAATACAACAAACAACAAAGAAAAGTTGGTTGTATTGCCTTCCGTTAGCTTTATTTGAACTTAGAAATAGGCCAGGGTCCGACCACCACCTCACCCCTCACGAAGTGGTTACTGGACGTCAAATGCGCCTTCCCCTAACCCCAACGTCAAGGGCATTCACCGACCACGAAAGTTCAGCGAGTGTGTTAGGTGATGAAATGTATCAATATGTGTCTTCTTTGATTACTAGTGTCGTGTTTGTGTCTCAACAGCTCGAGCGCACACGGGGCGGGTCTACCAGCAATCAAGAAAAAGGCGCAAGTACAGAATTGGGAAAGGAGAACTTGTGCAAACTTGCCAAAGGTGACCACGTGCTACTTCGCAATTTCAATAGAAAGTGGAACGAGAAGAGGTTCACTGGCCCCCATCTGGTAGAGGACGTATCAACAAGAGCAGTAAAACTAAAGGATAAGCGTGCCTGGAACCACCTACATGACGTAAAGATCTACAAACTGCAGACCCGCCCCAGCGCCAACGACAGGTCCATTGGAAGAACAGCAACAACATCCCCGACAGCGGAAGAAAGTTCCACCACAGGCAACGACCCAATTGTTCCCTCGGAGACAATAACTGACGAAGAAGGGGGTGATCCCCATACTGCCCACCCCATGGTCACACGCTCAAAGAGTAAAAATACTTCCGCCATCTGAGCGCAAACCCCCCCCCCATTGACTGCTAAGTACAGTTGTAACTAAAACTGAAGGACATTGCTTGCACCAATACACATGTAAACACGTGAATGTTCTCTTTTTTCTCTCGCACATACAGGAACTGCGTAATATTGTATTGTTAAGAAAAAGCTAATTAACAAGTTCAGTGTACAGGCGTAGATGGTGCTGCCAGACGATAACTACCCAGAAGAATTGTCACACCAATTTGTATACGAAATAAAAAGGCCAACATACCTAAAAAGAAGAAGGGTACGTGTCTACTACACAGCCTTCCTCCTGGCCATAGAATATTACATGCCCCACCTCCGCCCATACTTGCCGGTCCTAAGAGACCGATCACTTAGAGTAGCGTGGGAGCAGCTCTTCGCCTGGGCACTGAATGACTACTTGATAGGGAGAGCTTAAAGGAAACAAAACTAACATTTAATAACGAGCACTTTTGAGAATTTTTAGGCGGGCAACTTTAACGTCGCAAGAATACGCTGCCAGGACTGCAGCAAGGTAAGAGCAAAATGCCGGTGAGATTAGCATATGTAATAAAAATAATAGGGATTTTTATGATCACCGGGTTCTTGGCTGCCTCTGTCTGGCAGTACAGCTATGCTATCGATTTTATTGCTGCACCCAAACCTAATATACCCCCGTTCCCTGCTGCAACAGGTGTTACGTCAGGTGGTAATAGTAATTTTGCACCCAAGCAAAATAGAGTTAAACGCAGCACATACTCAGACAATAAAGGTATTGATAATTATGTACAAGATTCAGCACACGTCGCAAACAACATATGGTACCAGCACATGACCCGCATTGGTAAACAGACAACCGAGGACATCTGTTACGTTTGCTCATTAATACCATACGCCATGAGCGCTTCACGAACATTTGTTGCCACAGAAATAGATGAAAAAACAGCACAGTGCATAATCTATTTGGCCCTGTTCCAAACGAAAGGAAGATTTCAAGGAACAGTAGTGCACATGACATGGAAAACACGAGACTCATACCCATATGAAAACAACTTCCTCAAGACCTATCTGAGTTATCACAAGACCAGTTTACATGCTGAAGCATTCAGGTACATAACAAGTGGCCCTGCAAAAGGAGAAACAAAGAAGGTAACACTGCAGTATCTACCATGTGATTGGTACGCCACTGAAGTTCCGGGTAAACAAGGATGCTGGGAAAGGCCACTACTGACGATAACAGGAAAGGTGTATCTGGGCAACAGCTGGGAGATAGGAGTGATTGGCAGCAACATGGTAACAAAAGAAACTATCTCAACTATCGAGACACACAATCATCGATGTTGGACGACGTGGATCAAGTATGTACCAATGCTCACGTGGGTAGAAGAAGATGAAGACCCAATAACTATACTACCATTGACTGCGCCCAAAGTATGCTACCAGCATAAAGGAGAGGTGGACGTAGGATATAACACCAATTGTGCAAGCGTGATGGAGTTACCTGAGGGGGGAGCGGGAACAGCAGTAATAATGGACCATTATTGGGCCTGCGGAGAAAAGGCATATCATACACTGCCTCCCCTGTGGAATGGTGTGTGCACAATGGTACACGTCAATGTACCATCACTAGTGGTACCTAAGAAGCATGTCGATGTGGCGAAATTTCCTAAAATGGATGAAGGGGATAGGAGAAGAAAGAGATCTGCACCACTTCAGAAGGAGCAAGAGAACAGGACCAACAGCAATGATACTGTCCTAAATAGGAGAAAGAGACAAGGAGAGCCACTGACAGGAAATTACCTGTGGGGAAGGTCGGAAACGGAACTAACATCAATACCGCCAGAACACAGACTATTCAGCAGAGCAGCAATGTTCTTCTCCTCAATAATACATCCGGGACTGCAGGCATACGCAAACGCAAAATGGCTCCAAATAACCAGATGGGAACTAATGATGACCATCAATTCAACAGTAAATGGGTTCAACGCAATTAAAGAGGAGCTGCGAGCTGTAAGGATGGTAGCACTCCAGAACAGATATGTATTGGACCTTCTCACAGCAATGGAAGGAGGAGTTTGTGCAAAGATAGGACAATCTTGCTGCACGTTCATACCTGCCAACGATGCTGACAATGGTACACTGACAGAAGCAGTTTCACAATTGGCCCAGATGCACTCCAAAATGATGGACGAAAGTAACGGTGTAGACAAGGATAAGAGCTGGTTTTCACTATTATGGTCATGGATGCCATCTTGGCTGTCAGATGGACTGAAAATAATAGTGGGGTGTACTATTTTGGCTGGAGCTACCCTGATCATAATTAGATTTTGGAAGGCCCGGAAGGCACGCACGACTGACGAGTTGCTGGAAATGGTGGGAATGCACCCCTTAATGCCAGCAGATGACGGCCAGCATACAGGTGTGATAATACAAGAAAGGGAGAAGTTGCGCACCCAAATCATCACCAATCATCTAGACCCACCATCAGTGAAGATCGAGAACCCAAGGAACCCCAGGAGCTACATAGGAAGATGGGTATACTGTACTCCTGGAGGAACATGTGAATATATGTATTGGTCATTTGAAGATCATGTAAACCATTATGGACATCTCGGAGGGATAACTAAGATATGGAGGGTAAGAGGAGATAACGAGAAGGATATGTTTGTGGTCGACAAGTCGACCAGAGGGGGGACTGAAGTGGGAGAATGGAAGACCAGGCTCCCGTCCTTCACCTCTCGCGCTTGGCCTAGAGGGTCACGGCCCAGACACCCGCCGCGAGAAGAGTTTGTCCATTTACCAGACGACCAGGTACCCTGGTACAGGAACATACGGATGTGTCCACCTGCCTGCCCAGCAGCCCGCACTGGCCATGCCGACACCTGCGGCTCGGATCAGCTAGACTAAAAACCACACGTCGTTAGAGATGCCATGACGACCTAGACAACAGGAAGCACATCTGTACAAATATACACACTTAACATTTCCACACCAATCTACACGAAGAACATACTCAGTGCTCTGACGTAGGCGACAGGCATATTCACGGACGTGCATCTTTATTATTTTTACATAGGCTTTCAGAACGCAGAAACGCAAGACGCATCATGAACTCATCTATAACGCTTGCTCACGCTTCTCTTGAAACCCGTTACCACCATGAGAGGTATAATGGAAACACGATACTGGTCATGGAAATATATGCTATTATAACCTAAAAGCACCTATGCACCAAACAGACTACTTAAGCACCAGGCCCGAGTAGGCCTCAAACAAGAGCTCCCGTGGACATTAACAAAGCAAGAGTCAGGTTGCTGATCCTGCAGAAAGAACCCGGTGGAGCAACCAGCCAAGGTCGCAATGTTGCAAACCCACATCCAAGAACAAATCATCAAAGGCACGATGTTGCAACCTCGCACTCCGCGCCTCAACGATAAAGGCACGCCGACAAATTAAACCAGACGCGCAGTAGAAAAAACAATATTAATTGTGCAGAATTCTGCCTCTTTCACGGTCCCTCCCCACGTGACCAAGCCGAACCTGACGAGATGCCAAAACCCAGGAGAGAAAAGGCGTCTGGGTCCCTCACTACGAGACACAGGCCGATACACTTGAAAGGCTCAATGGACATCTGCTACAGTGGGAGCGGTCAGCCTTCCACCTATGAATAAATCCTCATATTGTCTGCACGTACCCATATTGAAACATTGTTGCAAACACAGGTACACCGAGAGCTGGGAACAACGGTGGTCCCAGGCTGGGAAGCTCACGGATGCACCAATCAGAACATGGGGCTCTTATCTCAGACGTCAGTAATACTAGCCAATCCTCAGGAGTCTTCATGTAACAATTCTTATGTATCTAATTGTAGGGACAACCCAGATATACCACCTGACTACACCTTGTCCACTAATATCATTCTCTATATGTGTACTATACTAACCCTACCACTCGAGCAACCAATTAAGAGTGGCGATAGGTTTTTTGTTAACTTTCTGAAGTGACGCAAGTAGCGCGTCAGAATGCAGTAAAAAGGGCCTGCGAGCCCCACGATTGTGTGTGTGTCAGGACGAACGCGTACGCTCCTTGACCCATCCCTGCCGTTTTGTCTAAATAAACAGCAGAGTCACCTTGCTCCTTGTGTGTGTCTCATACTCAATCTCGTCTGGGATATACGGGAGGAGTTGGGGCCTCCCTGCCCGGAGGTCTGCGGACGGCCCGGCCGACCCCGGCAGAATTTCCCCCCGACAGTACGGTGGGATTTCCCTACCTAAATAAAACTAAGAAAAGTCTGAGTCAAAGAGTTCAATTTAGGAATTTGTGTGTGTCAACAGAACCATATCTGTACAATGAATAGGGATGTTAGCAACCAAAAGAAAACTGTGTTTAAGACAAAGTACTGAGTTTCTTCCAGGTCGCAGCTTCCTTTCAGCTCCCTTCCCCAAGTATAAAACAGTTCCACAAAGAAAAGTTTAAATATTCAATTTCTTGGATTTAGGATGCAATAGTCTTATTTAAGTCTTGGGTTCCCTTGCCCAAGTTCCAAAGCACATAGTTGAAACAACCTTAAAATGGAATACTCCAGGGCTCCCTTCCCCAAGTTCCAAAGCACAGTAAAAAAACAAAAAAAAAGAAAAGATATATATGGGATACATTACTCACCGTAATCGTATTTCTGATGCTTGTATCTGCTTAGATTCACATGCTGTGCACAGGCCGACATCTAGTGGAAGCTGCGGAGTATTACAGTTTGTTTTTCGAAACTCGAAAATGGGCGTCGACACAGGGCGTGCCAGTAATACTATCCCTACTGTGACGTCCACTGTACCCAAGATCCCTCACGCGTCTAGGATCCTCAGATTGTATTTTTTCTGACATGATGTAGCATGAGGAGTAGCGTGAGTACAGATAATCCAAGCAGATAGACAGAAAGGTAAGACTACAAGCAATCATGCGCCTTCTCTCGGAGGGGAGGAAAGGTGGGTCGCATGTGAATCTAAGCAGATACAAGCATCAGAAATACGATTACGGTGAGTAATGTATCCCTTCTGAGGCTTGTGGAATCTGCTTAGATCACATGCTGTGCATAGATTAGCGAGCAGTACCAGAAGAAGGAGGTGGGATGTGAGAAGGGTCATGAGCAAATAAGTGTCTTAGAACCGCTTGTCCCACTTGTGTATCTGCCTTGGAATGAGTGTCAATGCAGTAATGCTGAGTAAAAGTGTGAATAGAGCACCAAGTTGCTGCTTTGCAAATGGTGTCAAGGGGAACATTGGCAATGAAAGCCAGAGTGGCCCCAATGCCTCTAGTAGAGTGGGCTCTTGGCGTGAAAGGCAGAGTTTTTTCAGAAAGTGAGTAACACAGCTGGATACAGTTAATAATCCACTTCGAGATGGCACATTTAGAGACGCGATCCCCCTCTCTGCCTGTAGCTACGGAGACAAACAGTTGATCTGTTTTTCTTAGCGGTCTGGTCTTATTTACATAGTAGAGGACCCCCCTACGCACATCTAGGGTGTGTAGTTTCAACTCAGCCGAGCTTTGCGGGTCCTGGAAGAAAGCCGGAAGCTCGATGGACTGGTTTACATGGAATTTAGATATAAATTTAGGTGAGAACCTAGGGTGTGTGTAAAACCAGTTCGTCTTTATGGACAGTAAAGAAGGGATCCTGCACTGACAGAGCCTGAATTTCACTGACCCTTCTTATAGAAGTAATAGCTACTAAGAAGGCCGTTTTATAAGTCAGGTGTTTGAGACTGCTTTTATGCATGGGTTCGAAAGGGGGGCCCATGAGCTTGGCTAGGACCACATTAAGGTCCCACCCTGGTGGTGGGTTTGAAATAGGAGGGTGAAGTCTCTTTACTCCTTCCATGAAGGCTTTAACTACTGGTACTTTCCACCACGAAACCTTGCTATGGGAAGTGGTGTAAGCCGACAGGGCTGCCAGGTGTACTTTCAGTGAGTTAAAAACCAATCCTGCATCCAGCAGGTGGAGCATGTATGTAACAATAGTGGAAGGAGTGCAATCAACGGGGTTGATTGATCTACTCTGGCACCAGATAACAAAACTCTTCCACTTGTCAAAGTAACATTGCCTTGTGTTTGGTTTCCTAGATTCCTTTAGGTTGTCCATACACCTCTGGCAAATTGAGATGTCCAAACTCTATGACCTCAGGAGCCATGCTGCCAGGTTCATTGAGTTGGGTCACTGGTGCACTGTTTGACCTTGGTGCTGGGACAATAGGTTGTACCAGGCTGGAAGTTTGATGGGCTCGCACACCGCCATCCTGCGTAGGTGTGGGAACCACGGTTGTCTTGCCCACATGGGAGCAACTAGGACGAGCGTCATCGACTCTCTGTTCATATTGTTCACCACTTTCCTGATGAGGAGTTGGTGGAAAAGCGTACGCAAACATCCCTGACCAGTTCATCCACAGGGCGTTCCCCTGGGAGTCTGGTTGGGGGAACCTGGATGCAAATCCTGGGCATTGTCTGTTTTCGCTTGTGGCGAATAGGTCTATAGTGGGGAAACCCCACTGAGAGAAGATATCTTCTACGACCTCTCTGTGTAGAACCCATTCGTGTTCCTCTGGGAGGGAGTCTCTGCTCAGAGCATCCGCTAGGGAATTGAGCTCCCCTGGAACATGTTGTGATGACAGGAAGATGTTCCGTCTGAGTGCCCATATCCAGATTTTCTGGGCAAGCTTGGACAGATTTGGCGAGCGAGTCCCTCCTTGCTTGTTCAGGTAGAACATGGCTGTTGTGCTGTCCGTCCGGATTTGCACTGACAGGTTTAGTAGGTGGGGCTCGAACGCTTGAAGCGCTCTGAATACTGCCAGAAGCTCTAGCAGGTTGATGTGGTTCTTGGCCACTGAGTGAGACCAGAGACCCTGAGCTGTGTGGTGGAGATGGTGAGCTCCCCACCCCGTCAGGCATGCATCTGTAGTGACTATTGCCTGTACCTCGGGATCGTAAAAAGGGTTTCCCCTGTGCGAGATTCTCTCTTGTCCACCAGTGAAGGCTTTGTACCAGTGTTGGTGAAACGACCACTAGATCGTCCCACTGACCACTTGCCTGAGACCACTGTTTCGCCAACCATTCCTGCATGGGACGCATGCGCAGGCGCGCGTGGGGGACCAGGTAAATACATGACGCCATCATGCCCAGTAAACGCATTGCTTTGTGTAGCGTTATTTGTTGACCGGACTGATAATGAGGAATTTGCAGTAGTATATTCCGAATTCTTTCTTCTGAAGGAAAGGTCAACCCCTCTTGGGTATCTAGGATTGCTCCTAGGAATTGTTTTGAGGTGCTTGGCACTAGGCTTGACTTTTTCTCGTTGATTGAGAAGCCTAACTCGTGAAGGAGGTCGATAGTCCTTTGAATGTTTGTCCTGCAAATTCCTGGGGTTTCCCCCGTTATGAGCCAGTCGTCCAGATAAGTGTACACTGGGATTGCCTCCCTGAGTAGGTGTGCAGCCGCCACCGCCAGTACCTTGGTGAATACCCTTGGTACTGAAGTTATCCCGAAGGGCAGTACCTTGAATTGGTAGTGTCGACTGTCCACCTTGAAGCGCAAATACTTTCTGTGCTGTGGGAACATGGAAATATGAAAATAAGCATCTTTCATATCCAAGGTTGCCATGTAATCCCCTTTTTTTAGGAGGGGGATTACCTCTTGTAGCGTGGTCATACAAAATTTTTGGGGCTTGACATACTTGTTGGCAGGCCGTAAGTCCAATACTGGGCGCATTGTCAAATCTTTCTTTGGCACAAGGAAGTAAGTTGAATAAATACCCTTGTTTACCTGGTGTCCCGGGACGAGTTCTATCGCGTCCTTTTCTAGCAGAATGGCAATCTCCTCGAGGAGAATCTTCTGATGTTCTAAAGAGTGTACTCTTTGTCGTGAAGGATGGTTCCGGGGACGCTGCAGTAGTTCTATACAATATTCTGTGGATACTGTTGACAGCACCCATCTGTCTGATGTGATCCCTTCCCAAGCCTGGGTGAAGTTGGAAATGCGTCCCTCTACTGGGGTTGCGTTAGAAGGGACCCTGAACTGAGCGTCTCTGCTTTGGTGGAGGCGTGCCGCCTCCCTTGTTGGGGCTGCCTCTGCCTTTACCACGACCTCTCCTATTACCCCTGCCGTAACCCTGGGTAGACTGTTGGTTGTTGTTCCACTGTGTACCCTGCCCCTGGGAATAGGTAGATCCTCTCTGGGAATTTTGGCCGCGTGGGCGACAAAAATTACTATTCCCTCTCTGGTTAGGGGGTTTATTGGTTAACTGGCCAAGGGACTTGAGTGTTTCGTATTCGTCCTTGGCATTCTTCAGTGCGTCTTTGACCGCCTTACCAAACAACAGATCGGTTTCCACGAGTTTGTCCAACAATGATGGCTGGGTTTCTGCCTTAAAACCAGACTGCCGTAACCACGCATGTCTTTTGATAACAGTGCCTTCCGCTATCAATCTGCCTGCGTTGTCCGCGGCGTCGAAGGTTGCTTTCAAAATGCAACCAGACACGGCTCTACCCTCTGCGGAAATCCGAGCTAACTGGCCCTTTAAAGGTTCAGGAGCGGAGGCTATGAGTGCCGCGACTTCTTCCCACTGATGGCAGTTGTAGCTGGCCAACAGGGTGGTGGAGTTTGCAATCCTTGCTTGATAGGCGGACGTTGAGGCTACTTTCCTGCCGAAACCGTATAGTTTTTTGCTCTCCTTGTCGGGAGGAGCTTCGGACGATGACAAGGGTGTTCCAGCCCTCTTACAAGTGTTGGTGACAACTAGGGAGTCTGGCTTCAGATGTCTTCTTATATAGAGAGGGTCAGACTGGGCCGTCCTGAAACGTTTTTCAACCCTGGGATTGACTGCTCTGGTGAGGTTCGGGTTCACCAGGGACGGATCTATTCTTCGCTGAATGGACTCAAGGATAGGGATGGTCTGGGCAACAGGCCTCCTTTCTCCCACTAACTCTTCTGCAAAGTCCCTTTCCTCCTGGACACCGTGGGTGTCAATGTGGAAATGTTCTGCTGCGTGTGCGAGAACCTCGTTTAGGAGGGGTTGGTTATCGACCGGGGAGTCGGTAGCCGGGGCTTCCTTCTCTACCGGGGAATCTACTCTGTATGTTTCCGGGTCCTCCTCTTCCTGGTCCTCATCATCCCCATAGTAGCCCGTCCCGGTTTGTTCTTCTATCATACCAAATTCTTGGTCCTCACAAAAGGAAGCCTCTCCTTGATACAGTGAGTATGGTCTTGCGTATGGTTGTACCTCGAAGGGTTCTGACCTCATCGGAGTTTCAAACCGGGGCTTCTTACTCGGGGGGATAGGATCAGTAGAGCCTGAGGGTGTCACCCCCTGTGGATCATACGAGAGGAAATGTTCTGGATTTTTATCATAAAAATCTGCCAAAAAAGACATTCTTGACATGACCCTATCTATGTCTTCACTGGACCATTTTTTGGAACTGGGGATGACCCTCTTAGCAAGTCTATGGGATTTATCTTGAGTAGCTTTGCTGGTTTTAGACATATCAGCAGACCTGGTTTTGTCTGTCTGTTTAGGGGGAGTGGTGTGTTTCACAGGTGTGGAAGAGTGCAAAGGTTGTTTCTTCTGCTGTTTTCCCCCCTCCCCGTGAGTGGAAAAATGTTTTCCCTGTCCTTTAGTGGCTCCGGAGGTTTTCGACGCCTGGCGTCGAGGACCGGGGGTGGTGTCCCTGTCCTTCGAGCGTGGGGCCTCGCTGGTTTTAACTGCGGGCTCCGACTCCTGGAGCGCGGCCTGGGGGTGGAAGTCGTCTTCGTCTTCCGACGATCGAACTTCCGTTAGCCTACGGAGCGAGGCACTCTTGGCAAGAGTGGATGATTGCCTGGAGTCATGCGGCGATCTTGATCGAGAGCGCCCAGAGGACACCGAATCGGACTGTTCTGTTTGTGCCTCTTTCCGAGAACTCGACGTCGTCGAGTCTCAGTTGGACTTAGTGTGTTTAGTGTGTGTAGTATGTGAAGCGCTTGTGTCGCGGGGGACATCCCCATCCGGGGCTCCCTGCCGGACGACCTTCCGAGGTCGGGGACCTGCGCTCGGCTGTCTTTCGACGCCGTAATGCCCTCGCCGTCCGAAAGTATGGCGTCGCTGCCGTCGCTGAAGGCGCCCTCCGCTGCCATGGCCGCCTGCCTGGCGTGGTGGGCCCAAAGCTTCGTCGAACGGTCCTTAAGTGTCTTAGGTTTAAACCTACTATACGCTCTGCAGTTCGCTTCGGGGTGGTCCCTCGACAAGCAGAGATTGCACGTGGCGTGCCTGTCGACCCAAGGGTATTTGCGATTGCACTTGGGGCAGAATTGAAAAGGGGTACCCTCCATACGCACCTTGAGGCAGCGGGCTGTTAAGTGTAGGAAATGTATAAGGTGTACCTATATACCAAGAGTGTAGAGTATGTACCACCCCCCACTCTCCCTACTTGCAGGGCCGAGGCCAGAGGCCTTCCAAGGCCCGGGCCAAGGCCAGCGGCCTTCCGAGGCCCAAATCCGTCGTGCAGCAGCCGACGGTCGATTTCTTCTCCAGCCGGCGTCGAGTGTCGAAGTTCGACGTTGGGGTGGAGAAGGATGTCAATAGATTATTATTTTAAATTTTTAGCAAAAGTATGGCTAAGGCCAGGGGACTCCGCAAAATGCTTCCGACCAGTATGGTGGAAAAAAACAATCTGAGGATCCTAGACGCGTGAGGGATCTTCAGTACAGTGGACGTCACACTAGGGATAGTATTACTGGCACGCCCTGTGTCGACGCCCATTTTCGAGTTTCGAAAAACAAACTGTAATACTCCGCAGCTTCCACTAGATGTCGGCCTATGCACAGCATGTGAATCTAAGCAGATTCCACAAGCCTCAGAAATATATATATATCTTCGTTCCTTCAGGATCTTTTGTTTGCATGTTCTTTAAAGTCACATTACATTTCAGCATAATGTGGTTTCTTTAGATTTATATACATTTTGACACTTCAACATATAAAGGTTTGCTTGGATTTAAAGTTTCTTTCCCCTTTTGGGTTCCAAAGGTTTTAATTCTTTTTGGTAGCAAGGTTTTAATTCTTTTCGGTATTCAATAATAATAAGTCTTCCTTACAGTTCATTTTGACTTAATTTGTAGTTCAAAATATTTTTTAAACCTTTTTATTTGCATTTTCAACACAAAACATTACATAACAAATAACTAAAAACAACAACACACTTCACATCCCTACTGGCACATTCCGGGTGGAGATTGCGATATGTTATCTGCTCAGTTTGTGGCAGGACATCTATTCCTCCGTCCATAATATTCGTGCACTCCTGTAAGCTTCTCACCCGATTTCAGTCGGACTCGCCCCTCCCCCCTTTGTTCACTGCATCTCCTGTTACCGAGCCTCCTCCGTTTTCTGGCTGGCCTACTTCCGGGCTCCTGGGTTCACTTATACTATTTCTTCTTTCACACTCGAACGGTCTTGCACAAGGGTGTTCCATACTAGTACCTTCGCTCCGCTGTTGCTCTCCACCCTATGCAACGCTCTTGTCCACACTGCTGTTTCCGCTATCGTCCACTTTTGCAGATCCGCCCCCAACAGCCCTGTGCTTGTATTCCACGCCACTGCTATGCAGCGTTTTGCCAGTAATGCCATCAAGTCTCTCATTTTTGCAAGGTGTGTTCTCCGTCTACCCCCTCTCGGGAACAGGCCCAGTAAGTAAGACTGTGGTGACCACGCCTGCATTTGCATCCCCCCTTTTGACGCTCTTTCCTTAATAGAGTCCCAGAAGTGCGTTATCTTCGGGCATGTTCAGAACATATGCAACATATCTGCCATCTCCTCTCCGCAACGCGGGCAACCCCGGGTCTGTCTACTCCCTACTTGCGATATCTTTTTTCGGCATTAGATATGCTCTGTGTATAAAATAGAGCTGCATCTGTCTGAACCTTGAGTTCCTGGAGATTTTCTTTGCGTATCGGAGGGCTCGACTCCATTCTTCATCCGTGAAGGGTTTCTGGACTCTTCTTCCCATTTAGCCTGTGCATGTAACTCTCTCGTAGCTGTTCGCAGAGCCTGGACACAGTGTGCCCGCCCCCCCCCCCCCCGAGATATCGTTCCATGCGTCCAGTGCCCCACCTGCTCCATCCGCCTCCGGTAAGGTCTCCCATCTCTTCCTAATCGTACGGAGCATGTTGTACAATATGAATTGGCCATTATGTATTCCCTGCTCTTCGACCAGGGTCTGAAAGTCCAGCCAGGGCCCCTCTCGCCACAAGTCCCCTATTTGAGCTACCCCTTTATCTCCCCCCACTGCAATCTATACGTTGCCAGGTTCGCAATGCGGGTATCGACCAGTACCGCTAGAGGGATTTGCCTTGACGGTTGGGTCGCTTATCCCTTAGATTTTACATGCTCTTTTCCATAAGTCCAGGCCCAGCTTGACCATGTTGTGAAGTGTTCTAGTTAAAGCTGTATCTAACCACAGGAGCTCCCTCAAGTAATATTGCTGCACCGCCGGCTGAAAAGGTATTGAGTCTATAGAGGTGTCCACACCCATGCACTGTACTACAAACTGCAGTTGGCCTGCCAAGTAATATCGTTCGAAGTCCGGGGGCCTGATGTCCCCCCCATTTGTAGTCCCTTTGTAATGCACTCTGTGCCACCCTGTTTCTCCCTCCTCCCCAAAAGAAATCCCTTGCCACAGTGTGTAGAAGTTTAAAGAACGACCCAGGGATGTTATAATGAATGTTAGTGAAGTAATACAGGAGACGGGGTAGCACCGTCATCTTCAACAAGGCCGCCCTCCCCAGCGATAGTGTACTCCAAAACCGCATGGCCTTCCCTATTTTTTCCAAGGCCTCCTGGATGTTTGACTTGTGTGTATCTTTTGTGACATGATATACGTCCACTCCTGGTATCTGAAGGTGAGCGGTGCCCATGTGAGGCTAAATCCGGTAACCTGGTTCGGGCCACTCTCCTCAAGTCTGCCAGAGGGAACAGCTAGTATGTCCCTCTAATGATAGTGATTCCTGACAGTCTGCTAAGTGCTCCCAGGGCTGCGAGCAGGTCCGGAATGTGCGTCCGTGGGTCTTGGACATAGAGAAGCATGTCGTCGGCATAAATTGATATTTGATGCACTTCCCCATCTATCACTATTCCTGTGTCCCCGTACTCGGCCCTGAGAAAGGCTGCAAATGGTTCCAGGGCGAGAATATATAACATTGGGGACAATGGACATCCCTACTTTGTGGCCCGTGCAATGCTCCACACCTCCGAGACGTGCCTACCCGTCTTCACTCTAGCCTTTAATCCATCATAGAAACCTCTCACCCATCCCAAAGTGGGCGAGCACCCACAGGAGCCGATCGCAGTTCACTGAGTCAAACGCCTTTATAGCGTCCAGTGACGCAATAGCAGACTCCCCTCCTCTCTCATTCGTATTATCTATGACATGGTGGAGTCTACAGGTTTTACGATACAGCCAAGTCCAACTTGAAACTGCAGAGAATGAAATGCATGCATAGAAAAGCTTAGTGTTGCTAGGCCAAATAATGAAGTGCACCATATTTTTTTGGATACCTTATACATAGAGACTACATTAAGTTATAACTGACTAACATAATTAACATTGCTAAAAAACTAAATTCCCTAACATTATAATGCAGTCTCGTATGCAAAATGAGGTGAAAATCCATGTTTGGTGGCACTGCTGTAATTTATTTTGAAATGCACATTGGCATTTTCATTTTTTTGTCTGTGTTAGCTTGTGGAGAGCAGAGGGAAAGAGGCAGCAGGAAACAGAATGAAACATTTCTTCAGGGAGGCCTAAAGCCCTCATTGTTCTAAACATGAGGGTTGATACAGAATGCATTCCTGTTAACCTGATTGGGGGAAATTATAGGCAGACATGCCACGTCAAAATGGGCAGGATCTGAGCTTTTCTGATAAAAAAAGATTGCGGAGAGGAGTTAGTTCAGACTGGGCTGTGAAGACAGATGGAGCTCCAAGGGGTTAGAGCGATGGCTATGAGAGATATCTCGCTGGTGCTCCCCACACAATATTTATAGAAGCATTTTGCGCTGTTACTGGGCCTGCCTTTGCGAGTGGAGCAAGGTTGTGCTGAGAACTTCAAAGAAGTGCTAATCTTGGTAAGATATGTGCCAAGTGAGGATCATTTGAATGCCGTATGTTTGGCTAAGATTTATTACAGTGTAGAAAGGTTAGGAAATCACTGCATGTTTATTTTTGTCATTCTCAGAATGTGGGAACATTAATCTATGTTTTAAATAGACCTGCTTGTTCTGTTTTGCTGTCTTTTGATGCTGTAAATAACCCTGGTAAGACTTGATGACATGAAAATGGAATTCAATATAAGTACCTATGAAATCAAATGGGATTTTGTGTCGTTCATGCGTCTGTGAATTATTTTAAATAGATAATATCAAAAGGGGAGGCTCATATTAGTGCAGTAGTGCATTTGCCAATTTACCAACGCAAGTAGACACAGATAAGAGAGGGTTTGTGTGCGGTATGATGAATGCCCTTTCCTTGCATGCTGATGGGAAAGGATCGGATTCATAGATTACTGTATGTAAATAAGCCAGTGATACTTTATGACACATAGATTACTGGATGTATATAAGCCAGTTATACCACCCACAAACTATAGGTGGCGCTCTAAATAAAATCACTGGGTTCCTATCAAATGTATTAGGTCTGGAGCTCTCTACAGACAACGCGGAGGTATTCTAATAGAAGGGAAAGTTTTGTTTTATGATGGGCTTATAGTATAAAGAAGAAAACCATGCTCACCACTATACCACAGAAATAATTACTGCAAAACAAAATACCACTAAAATTACCACCAATATAAGCTAAGAAGGTATGGTCACTAAAAGAATGTGATGCCAAACCCGATCTAAGTGCAAGACTAATTTACCACCAAATTACTGCCACTATTTTTATGGTAAGAAAATACTGCCAAATGCCAAATGTACCCCTATAAGACAAACATCTATTACAGAAGGTTCCACGTTGTATTCCTTCCTGGCACATATCCTGTTTGGTCTGTGTGTACCAACGTGGGTATAACCCTTTTAAGTCGGTTGGGCATGGCGCTGTCAAGTATTTGGAGTCTTGGTTTATCAGGGAAATTGGTCTGTAGGAGCCGCACTCTTGGGGCGGTTTTCCTGGTTTTAATATAGGTACAATTATAGAGTCTGACATGCTCTTGGGGAGCTGCCGTCTCTCGTATGCCTCCTCTAGTGTTTCCAACAGTCTCAGGGCCAGGCTATCCTTATATTTCTTACAGAATTCACTGGGTAACCCATCAGGTCCCAGGGATTTACCTGTCGGAAGATCGGTTATGACTGCCGACAGTTCCTCCACCGTGAGGGGGGCACCTAACATTTGAGTTGCTGAGCTGGTAGTTGGGGAAGCTTGATCTCTACCAAAGCTTCAGTTATATCTCCCGCTTCTGCCTCCTGGACCTGGGAGTACAGCTTCTTATAGAATTGTGAGAAGACCTTGTTAATGCCTTCCTGGGTCCGGACCTACTCCCCCTGCTCGTCTGTGATTACATTTTTAATTGGCTCCCGCTTACCCTCCTGTTTGGTTAGCCAGGCTAGGAGCCTGCTGGGTTTATCCCCTTCCGTGTGTAGCCTCTGTATATATCTCCTATAATCGAGCTTCCCCAGTCTCTCCCAAATTGCAATACACTACAGCCTCAATGTAGTGAGATCTCCCGGTTCAACCCCCCTCTTGCCCGCTCGTGCTTCAGCCCGTTCAACCTCCGATCTTCCCTATGGCTGCCCCCCCTGACCACCACCTTTAGGGCTTCCCAGACCGTTCCAGTGCTGTTTACACTCCCTGTGTTATGTTCACTGTTTACACTCCCTGTGTTATGTTCAAAGTAGCTGTCTATTGTGCCCTGGATATACACCTGGAAACCTTCATCTATCAATGCCTGTGCTCTCATTTGCCATGTAGGTATGGGGGCCCTCCTTTGTGTGTGTGCCCATACCACAGTTAGAGGGGCATGGCCGAATAACGTTTGTGCATGAATTTGTGCCCCAGTGAATTCCCCTAGTGTCTCCTTGCCCGTGAACAGACAGTCTATTCGAGTGAATGTCCCATGTGGGGCACTATAGTTTGTGTATCCCCTCGTGCCTGCGGGTACCTTCCTCCAGATGTCTTCTAGCTCGAGTTGATCCAGTATCTTCCGCAGTGCTCTGGATGGCGGCGCTGGTTTCTTATGCTTAGTATCTGATCTATCTAGTCTAGGGTCCAGTGTGCAGTTGAAATCACCTGCCCAGATAGTCGTCGCTTCTCAGTATGGGGCCAGCCGGGGCCTAAGTGTCCTGAAGAACTCTGTTGCATCGTGGTTAGGGGCATACGTGTTCACCAGGTACACCTCCCGGTTCTCCAACATTCCCTGGATGATCAGTACTCTTCCCTCTGCATCCCTTTCTGTTTTATGAGATAGAACGGTGTTCCCGGAGCAATCCATGTCAACACTCCCTGGCGTAGTTAAGAGTACGTTGAGCTATACATTTGGCCCCCCCACTTCTTGGCTACCATGATTTGTTTGTCGGCCGTCAGGTGTGTCTCCTGTAGCATTGTGATGTGGACCCTCGTCCTGTTCAACTAGGCGTACACACTTAGCCTCTTGACATAGTCGTTTAGTCCCCTGATGTTCCATGTGACCACATTTAATACATCCAGGCCCATTTGTTTACTGAGTTCGGTGGCCCGCCCGTTCCCATGGGCTCATATGTTGTCATTCTGCCGGCATTCGCTTCTTCCGGTCCTGCCCTCACACTTCCCGATCCTTTGGGGTGGTATTGGTCCCCCCATGCACCCTTAGACGCTTTGTGTTTCTGTCCGATGCTGGCCCTTGTCCCTGGTGTACCTCTCCGGATTTCTGTGTGTGGACGTAGCTCTGATCGCTCTTGCCTTTAGTTTCTGCCGTGTACTTGCCATTTGCTGCTTTTTCATCCACTTGTGCCATTATCTACCAAACCTAACCACACAACTACTCTAACTGTAAACAAACACCGAGCCACCCTCCCCGTGCTCGGGCTCTGTCGCTTCTCAGGTGCCTCCCTCCATCCTGTGGGCGCACTCGTGCGGCGTGGTGCCTTAAAACTGGCATCTCTGATTCTGTTGTTCCACAGGGTCCTGTCTGTGGGTCTTGGCAGCCTGTTCGTGGGAACTGCGGGCTCCCGCTTTCCAACCTGCTGGTTTTTGTCTCTGTGTAGTAACGTGTCTGTTTGTTTCGCTTCTTCCCGTTTCATCGGGCCACTTCTCCAAGTTCTCAAACTCTGTTTCCCTGTAGGGCTTCTCGGATTGCACTTGCAGTTCAATATTTGTTTGTTTTGCTTTAATTGAATGGCTCAATGTTCAGAGACCTTCAGAAGCGTGTTTCTTGATACACGCGACCACTCTGATACAAAACATTCCCATCTGTTTGATAATTGAAAATGAAAGTATCTGAGACTTTCAAAAACGTGAAACTTTGAAGCACACGACCACTCCGATACAAAGTATTCACTAAATAATCAAGTTCACACATGCGTGCACCGGGTTTCTCATTCACCAGAAACTCACCGATTGCTTTAAGAGGTTGTGCTGCAGCACGGACCACGCATCCTTCTACTTTTAGTGTCAGGGCTTCAGTTTGTGCCCCTCAGACACTCCTTTGGTGGTCCTCCAACACAGGGGAACAAGCACTTTCAGCAGAAAGGAAAGGGACAGTCTTCCTGCATGGCTCACGTCACCTTTTTCAATCTGCTCCAGGGAGCCCGAACTCCCAAGCCATGCTGTAGGGTTTTCTGCTGCATGCACTGACTTCCTGGTCCTTCTCCTGTCGCTCATCTCTGCCACTGGGCTGGACACCATTTATACACCTGCAGCCCCTTGACAGGCTGTAGGTGTGGATGACCAATCAGCCTTACATGACCACAATTAAATGGACATGACTGACCTTCACTACTCTTAGCGGGCATCTTCCTCTTCCCAGTACTAGAGTGGTAAATGAGCATAGTCTTTACTGCTCTTAGTTGCCTCTTCTTCATCCCAGTACTGTCAAGTGTCAATTGTGGAGAAATGAGGGGAGCTGGTTTATAACAGCCCATAAAGGTTGGGAAATGGTTGGGTTGGTTGTTAGTAGAATAAGGGGAAAAAGGGGGATACTATGTCTCACCCATTTTATATTTATCCTGCTTAACCCTTTTCCTGGTACGTCTGGACTGGGGCTATCTCATATCCTTTTCTGGGCCAATGGGACATGGATAATACTATCCCATTACTGCTCTTGGGATAGAGGATTCTTCCTGAAAAGGAACTGTGGAGTACTGCGCCTCGTCTGAGTATGTCTCACTCCCAATCCCCAAAGACCCTCCATCCAGGTGATCCTTCCTCATTTCTCTGGCCCCATGGTCAGGATCCAAGAGTGATGGACTTTCTGTGGCCACCTGAGAAGAGGACCGAATGGCAGTAGAAGTGAGAATACCCTCCGGTTTCTCACACCTCCTCTTTCTTGGCTGCTTCAGCAACGGTTTAGCTAAGTGGCATTCCTTTCGGTATGTGGGCAAATCGTTGGGCCACGGATGCAGATCTATACTTGGAAGCGCTAGAGCATACACCAGATGCGCAGAAGCTCATGAACTGAGTTAGCGCCATAACACCCCTTTTCTACTATGATTATTCTTTTTCTAGTTAAGTTCCTGAGAGTACCAGACTGGCATTGCCATGCACCACCCGCACTGTGGCAAGTGAGGAAGCGGCATCTGCATGCAACATCTCAGGGAGTGTTAAGAGTACATATACATAAAAAAGAGAAAAAGGCCTGACCACCCAATAACTGCTGAGCATCGTGCTCTGGAGAATAGTCAGGATAGCTGCAGCACTTGAGGTTTTGGCAGTGCTGGGATCACATGAAACAAAGCCCACACGTAGTCACATGGCAGACCTAGGGTCAGCAGTGTTAAGTCTCCCACAAGCATACAGACAGGACATGGAAGGGAAGCATGCTTGAGACAGCTGGTAGTAGTGATAAGATGCCAATAAATGAGTGGCAACTTCAGCTTGATTGGTCTAACTGCTGCACGTTCAGGCTGGCCTGAAGCTAGCATGGCAGTTGAGTGGAGCCAGGAGGACAAGACTCTGCCATTGTGTCTACTTTTAACAGTTGGGCGCGCAGTTGGACAGGATTCCGCCCCTGCAGATCCCGATGTCTGAAATGGAATTTCACCTCTGCAGCAAGGACAGGACTATAGCACTGATAAAGGAGGGAGGGGAAGTATTGCGGTCCACAAGAGACAAAGCGGCAATGATCTTCTCCCTCTTGGTCCTGCCTCAGGGAAAGGCTACAGATCTGGAGACCCTCCTTGGCCATTTATTTAGATAGATTCTGATGTCTCAGAACAAGTAACCTCTATGAGAAAAAATATACATCATGATACACCTCCTGCAGAGCCTCCGATTTCTCAAACAGAGACAAATATGAGTTGACACCTGCCCAGGTGATGGACTTTTAGGGATTCTCAATGAAAACGATGAAAGACACTAATTTTGCCAGTAGAGAATGTGCAGACCATGAAGAGAGAAGTATTCCAGCTTCTGGACACAAGATGTGCATCCCTCAGAGAACTGGTGCAAGTCATAGGGCTGTTAGAAACCTCGGTCCATGAAATATTTTGGAGACATTTACATTCTCGAGCCCTGCAGAGGATCAAGATGGATCATCTGCGTTGAAGGATGTCATACAATCAGATAGTATAAAATAAAAACAAGAGAATACTTCTTCCTGAAAATAATATTTTAATACACTTCTTCTATGAGTTTACTGAAAAACAATAACACCATCTCAAGATTTCTATGCTTATAAATCTCTTATTAATGTACTTCTCAGATTTCAAAGAAAAAGAACATTTATTTCACAAAACACCATGCTCGATTACGCTGGGAAAAATATTTCATACCTCAAGTGGACTATTGTTCTCCAGCATGGGTCTGGCATGGATTCACATGCTCATGAATATTCCCAGTCTTCAGGCTGGGAATCCTCGGTAAAAGAAAAAACTGTTTCTCCTTTAAACCAATCACTGTCCTCTGGGTCCTACTGCCCCCAATGACAGCCCTCTCCGTAGGCCCCTCCTCTGGCAGCCATCTTCAGATTTGGTAAGCACGTAAAGGGGCAGTATGACCAAGAAGAGCCGCAGAGGAGTAGGAGGGAGGGTTTGCATGTGAATCTATTCCAGACCCATGCTGGAGAACAATTGTTACAGGTAAGTCATTTGTTCCTTCTCCAGCATGGGGTCTGGCATGGATTCCCATGCTCATGAATAACGAATAGATAGCAGTACAGTATTACACAACCACAGGAGGTGGCAAGGCTCAACAGAAGCTATTAACTCTTACCTCTGGAAAAGACTCACCTCAAGCAAACAGGTTGCGCAGCACTGCTTGGCCGACTCTGGACTCCTCCCTGGAATCTCTGTCAATGCATTAGAACTTTGTGAAGGTGTGCGTGGAACTACATGTAGCAGCACTGCAGATGTCCAGCAGGGGCACACCATTCAGGAACGCCATCGTCGCAGCATTCGCTCTGGTGGAGTGGGCTTTTGGACGGGCGGGGAGAGGTCGGTTCACCAACCGATGACAGTGCATGATGCAGCCGGAGAGCCACCTTGAGATGGAAGTCCTGGACAAGGCCTTCCATTGGTTCACAGGACCAAAGTTCACAAACAGTTGTGAAGTCTTCCAAATACTCTTTGTGCGTGTCACATAGAACTTCAGGGCACGAGCAATGTCCAGCAAATGCAAAGCACTTTCAGCTGGTGAAGAATGCTTTGGGAAAATAACGGGTAACACCAAAAGCTTGCTGAGGTGGAATTCCGATGGAACCTTCGGCATAAAAGAGGGGTGCGTCCGCAGCAAAACCCTTGAATCATGGAAAGTCAGGTATGTTTGCTTGCAGGATAGGGCCTGAATCTCACCTACCCGCCTGGCAGGGGTGATGGCAACTAGGAAAGCCGTCTTCACCGAGAGGAACTTGAGAGGGGCCTGCTGCATAGGCTCAAAGGGGGCCCCACATGATCCTCGTCAGAACCATGTTGAGTTCCCACGCCGGGGCAAGAGCCTTCACCAGTAGAAAAGATTGAAAAGGTCCTTTGAGGAACTCCTTGATGAGACAGTGAGACCAAAGTGAAGATCGTCCTGGAGACCGGGTGGATATAGCCACCAAATGCACTTTGATCGAGGCGTGCGCCAGTCTGGCCTTGGTCAAGGATAGCAAGTATGGAAGAACTTGTGGGGCGTGACCCTCAGAGAGGTAATCTTCTGTGACTGGCACCACGTAGCAAAACACTTCCACTTGTGCCCGTAGCAGTTCAAAGCTGACAACACCCTGGTCTTGGCTAGGACCTCCCTACAGTCCGCAGGCAACTTATAACCACCAAACTCTAGGGACTGCAGGAGCAAAGCCCTCAGGTTCAGCGATCCTCGTTCGTGATGAAGGATTGTGCTTCCTTCTCTGGTGCGAAGGTACGGAAACACTGGCAGTGTGACCAGAGGCGACACTGACAGGCTGAGAAGGTCAGGATACCAAATCTGCCTCAGCCACGCCGAGGCAATGAGTATCATCCTGCATTGGCACTGTTTGAGTGTGTTGATGACTCATAGCAGGAGAGGCAATGGAGGAAATGCGCATAGAAACATCTCGTCCCACAGGAAGGAGAATGCATCCCCCAGGCTCCTCAGTTGGTGGAATCTGCTGGCAAACTTCTGCCAGTAGGAATTCGCCATCGCAAACAGATCAATCTGGGGCTTTCCCCACTTGGCGAAAATGCGGTTCACCTTGTCCTGCCAAAGTTCCCACTCGTGGCAGCAGTGCAATTTCCTGCTGAGGGAGTCTGCAATGGTTTTCTTGACTCCCGCAAGGTGAATCGTGACGAGGAAAATCTCTTGTCTGACGGCCGAGCCCCATAAGTCCTCCGCCTCCTTAGAGAGTGTAGGGGAGGAATGGCCACGAGGCCCTCCTCACCTACAGCTCCCTCCCCAGGTGAGGACCATGGCTCGGTGGGAGCACCCTCATGCCACCCGGGCCCAGGTGGAGGGGGGTTCACCCGCCGACGACATTGCCCACACGCACCCTGACCCCGATAGCGTGATATCTCCAAACTATTTTTCCTAACTCCTTCTTAAACGACCCCCTTGTGGCACGAGAATCTCCGGTCGAGAAGGGATACGCACGGTGAGCCGTCTCCGGGAGGCCGCCCGCCAACGGCGACCGGCACAATAAGAAGTGCGCACTCAATGAGAAAGGGTACGGGATCCCGATTGGAAAAAAATCCCCTTTGAGTGCCGCTCGCCGGAGCCAGGGGCTGACCGTTGAGTTACCGGTGACGCCGCCTGGACGGACCCAGTTTCGGAGAGTATCGGTTCAAGACGGGCACGTGAGTACCGAGTGCGAGTGATCGTCAAGGGGAAAAGAAAGGGAATTGGGAATAACAGAACGGGGACAGGTAGAGGAGAAGAATATCGGGGGTCTACTACAGACGGGTCTTGAAATTTTCTTTATTCTTTCTTTTGCATATGGCCATTAGGAGTAAGAAATAAGTGACGTGGTAGAAGTGACGGAAACCTAGCTCCGAGAGGGGGTGGAAGGCGGCGCCGCATAGTGCTATCTAGACTAGTACTGGGAATATATGAAGAAGTGAGAAATAAGTTATTGGTGTCTAGCAAAAGGAGACACCGGGAATATTTTTTAGTGATTGTGCTCTCTCTCTCTATTTCTTCTTTTTCCATTTCCACGGGGTAGGGGGCGAAAATGAGAAGGGTATAAAGAAGTTAGAACATCTTAAAAAGCGGGGACTCAGTAGTGGCACGTACAGACGTGAACACAGTAACCTTAACAGGAAAACAGGGACAGCTGGTTAGGGAGGAAAGGGAGGAGAAAGACAAAGAGTGTGAGTGGAAAGCATTGTGAAGGGTGCGCGCACCGTACGAGTGTGAGAGACGAACGGGTGGCCGCGAGGTGGTGTCAGAGAGTGTGGCCATAACCAGTACTTGATCAATTACAAGTGAGATCACATAAGAGTGCCTGGGAATGGGAAGGAGATGAGATATGGTGAGTGAGAAGAGATTTGTGCAGTGAATAACGGTGGGTGATAATTTTAAGAGGTCCGCTCTTGTCTGTGCCATAAAGGAATACATACGCATATTTACAGCTAATAAAAGGTAACGAAAGCGAACGAGGTAGCGCTAGCGATTTAAAGGATGGGGGCTGAAACTCCCTTGTCACACATTTGCAAGAGCTTGCCGGGATATGCTGAACGCATAAATAAATATCATGATCAATGGTTAACAGAATTGAAAGGGGAGGGGTTGCCCCAGATTTGGCCAGAAGGAGGGTCTTTTGACAAAAGCGTTCTTGATATGGTATGTACATGTATTCGCCTTAAGTATAAGGGAAAAAAGTGGCAGAACAGGAAGGAGATATTAGATCTTTGGAGATTGTTTGAGGAAGTACCCCCACCCAAAGCTCCAGCTCCAAATATTGATTTACCCTCCACCACAGACAATCCACTAATGATCCCGCGAGAGGAAAAGGAACAGTTAAGTACAGAACAGCCTGCGGAAGTGGTTATGTTGTACCCAATATTACCTAAACCAGCCCCTGCAGCAGGATATAGCGACCCGATTTATGTGCCTCCCCCTTCAACCAGCACGCCACAAAGACCAACTGCACCCCCACCATACGAAAACACCAGAGAG
The DNA here is from genome assembly GCF_040938575.1 of Ambystoma mexicanum. Classification (NCBI taxonomy): domain Eukaryota; kingdom Metazoa; phylum Chordata; class Amphibia; order Caudata; family Ambystomatidae; genus Ambystoma; species Ambystoma mexicanum. Next base: position 1,268,257,761 of record NC_090935.1, on the reverse strand, counting down.
CGCACCCAGGGAGGCACACAGAGAGTGGACATAGAGAAGTTAACGAGTGACTTAGAGTCGAGGCTTACAGTGGCACGAGATGAGCTCTCAAGAATAAAAGACATATGTGAACGCACAGCGTGCGCCCCCACACAATCTGGACGCACGTCTAGAGCGTCGAGCGAAAGTAGACAAATTGAGGAAGGATGGAAAAAGGGGGAAATACTGTTCAGAATTGAGGAAGAACCGACCAGGATAATAGAAGTAGGGACAGCAGAAGGAAGCATTGGTGATGTCTCGCGAGAGAGAGGGATCAGAGAGGATTTGTTATGTGATGTCAGAGGAGGGGGGGATGAGAGTGATAGATTGAGCATGGCAGTAGGAGGAGAAGGCGAGGAGCTAGATGGGGCATGTTCACTGGGGACTATAGAGGATGAATGGATAGGACGACTAAGAAATAGGGTGGGGAAGATGGCGTCATTAGAGTCAGCAGTGACTAAGGAAAAGGAAGCTGCAACGGCAAAAGGGAAATTACAACTACCATTACTCCACAGGGGAGGTGGGAGGCCGAACTATATACCGTGGGCTCAGATGGACAAGGCTAACTTAATGAAATTACTACCACAGCTGTCAGGAGGGGCAAGCAAGTGGATATATGCATTTGAAAAACATACCGCGGGTATACCGCTGGCAGTAGGCGATGTGAAAAGCCTACTAGTGTCCGCAGTAGGGGATCAGGCAGACAGAGTGTGGGCTAAAGCGGGTTTTCCAGCTGTAACTTTGGAGTGTGATCGCCATGATGGGGCTTCTTTTAACACCGTGCGAGCAAGGGTGTGGGACGCACTGCGGGAAACCTTCCCAGATACCCCTGATCTGCAGTCAGTAATGCAATGTACCATGAATGATGGGGAGGACGCTATGGATTACATTCTCCGGGTGCAGGAGATGTGGAGAGCGGAAACGGGTACGCCCTGGCACCAATCCACGTCTCTATTTTACTTCATCATTAAAAGAGGGCTCCCAAAGGAAGTGCAAAAGGCACTAGATAAAATAGCAGGTGTTGAGGCAAAAGGCTGGCCGGAGATCCAAAGCATAATAGTACACCATTGTAAACGGATCAAAGAAAGAGAGAGGGAAGTAGCACAGAAAAGGTTGGCGGACGAGGCGAAGTTGGTGCAATCAAAATTGGTGAAGGTCGCAGCAGCGGTAGCGGGACTCCCACTCATACGGGAGGGAGAGGAAGGAGAGGAGGGGCAAATAGCAATACAAGGAAGAATAGCAGCGAATTGGGCAGGACAAGGGCAACGACAGTGGACAGAGCAGGAGCAGAACGGAGGTCCAACGTGGCAAGAGTGGGCCCCAAGAGGAGGAAGAGGTGGGTACAGGGGGCGAAGAGGAGGACAAGGGTATGGAGGAATGGGAGGAAATGGGTGGCAGGGTCCCAGAGGTCCACAGGGGAGCTGTTGGAATTGTGGGAGATGGGGGCATTACTCAAGGGAATGTAGGAGCAGACAAAACAACGGTTTCCAAGAGATAGAACAGTACGGACACCCCCATCCAGGAAGCCCCTACGGCCTCCCCATGGGACAATACCAGCAACCAGACAATGTAGTACAAAGGAGTAACGCACAACTACACGGACATCAATACCGAACACAAACCAGCCCACAGAATAATGACAATGTGCACTACACGCCTGGTAATACTTTCGCCACAGGAGCTAATGGGGCACCAGCCCCCGCACCTTACAGTGCAGTGTCAGTAGTTTCGGGGAATATTTTCGATCAAGGGGGGGCAATGAGACACCCCGCATAGGACAGCCCACAGAGAGCACTTGCGTGTCCAGTACTGTCTACGACCCACAATGCATCAGAGGAACCATTGATAGGAGCGCAGATAGGAGACAAGCAATTCATATTCATGGTGGATTCGGGAGCGGAGAAATCATGCATTAGAGAGGGCCGGTTCCCGTTATCTAATAGAACGTTAGAGACGCAGGGGTTCTCTGGGGCTGTAATTGAAGTTCCTTACACAGAGGTATTGGATGTGACAGTGGGGGGTAAAACAGTGAAAGCACCCTTACTGTACTATGAAAACTCTCCCATCAACTTACTGGGGAGAGATCTCTTGAGCAAACTAAACATGACCATATCATTCACAGGGAGCGGCATCGTATGTTCAACGCCAGGCATATGCCCCCTCCGTATATTAGCAGTAATACACGGCCACACAATAATAAAAGAGATCAGAGGGGTACCAAGAAATGAGGAGATGTTTGTTGAAGGCATGAGAACATTGGCTCTCATAGTACCAGAACTAAAAAGGGTGGAGTGGAGAATACCAGCAGAATTCCTTTTTCGTCCCATAGCAAGCCCTGACACTGCTCTTGGGGAAGTACTATCATTGGATTTGCATGCAATACATGTATCAGCAAACAGAATATGCGTGATTGGTATTGACATGGAAGGGTGTGAGTGGCGGACAGTATTGTGTACAAATGCAAATATCCCCCTGAGAGAGCTCTCGGACGAGGAGCTATTTTCTGACACTGAGGGAGATGGTGAAGTAGTGATGGAACTGGCAATGCCCTGCGACATCGTAGTTACAGCCAGACAAACTAAAGTTGAACTAATGGCGGTAGTAGGAGCACCGCATACATTTTTTGATGAAGACATGAGTTCAGTACCCGCTAACTTATGGACTAATGGCCCCCACGATGTAGGGTTGCTACATGAAGTTCAGCCTGTGGTGATAAAAGTAAAACAAGGAGCAATACTACCCCGGGTGAAACAATATCCACTGTCGCGAGAAGCAGAAGAAGGGATCAGAGAGACAATAGAAGCACTGCTAGCACAGGGTATAATAGTGCCCTCAAACTCCCCATGCAACACATGCATTTACCCAATCAAAAAAGCGAAGGGGGGTTCATGGAGGATGATACAAGATTTACGCCCATTGAACGATGTGGTAATGAAGGAGTTCCCTTTAGTCCCGAACCCGGCGACAATACTGTGCAACATTCCAAAAATAGCATCACACTTCACAGTAATTGACTTAAAAAATGCATTCTTTTCGATTCCCTTGGCAGAAGAGAGCAGGTACTTGACAGCATTTACATTGGGAGGAAGGAGGTTCGAACACTGCAGACTACCACAAGGATATTGCGAGAGCCCAAGCATATTTAACAGGGTACTACATGAAGATCTGGGGAATTTGTCTGTAGAAAGCACAGTGATTCAGTACGTTGATGATTTATTGGTTTGTGCACAGGCTGAGGAAGAATGCAGACAGGACTCGATAACACTCTTGACATTATTGGCAAATAAGGGATACAAGGTGGACAAGGGGAAGTTACAATACTGTCTGACGGAGGTCCTATACTTGGGTCAGTTGATATCAAAGGATGGCAAGCGAATTATACCAGACAGGGCACAGGCGATTAGAACAATTGGGGAGCCCAAAACAGTAAAAGAGATGCAGAAATTTCTGGGTATGTGTAACTATTGCCGAGCATGGATATTGGACTATGCGGCGTACACAAGGCCCCTGCTACAGGCACTGAAAGAAGCACAACAAGAACACAAACACATAGAATGGACAGAGGTGATGAACACAGCATTTAACTCACTAAAAGAGCTGATATCAAGCGCTCCAGTACTAGCAAACCCAGATTATGGGCGCGAATTCTTCTTATTTTCACACTGCAAAGGAACATTGATGACAGCAGTACTGACACAGAAAACATCCTTAGGGCACAAACCACTAGCTTACTACAGCGGCACCCTAGACGCAGTAATGCAAGGTCATTTCGCCTGCGAGCAATCCCTAGCTGCAGCCGCGTTCGCAATTGAAAAAAGTGCCACGATAGTAATGGGCTGCCCGGTGACACTGTTTGTGGAACACTCACTTTTTGCAATATTAGAGCGAACAAAGAGCACATTGACAACACAACGCGCCACAGCATATGAGATAATACTGTCCAGCGCTAACATCCATATAGTAAGATGTAAAACAGTGAACCCAGCCACATTCATCACAGAGGCATGCACCATAGAGGACATGCAAAACCACAACTGCGCCACGTACACAGGTGACGAAAGTAAGGATCAAGTGATTTTTGAAAATGCCCTGACCGAGGGTGAGGTGTATTTTGTGGACGGGTCAGCATCAATAGACATGGAGACAGGAGAAAAGCATGTGGGTATGGCAGTGGTACGATTAGAGGAAGATGAATATGAGATACTAGTACAACACCGCCTCCCATCACACTATTCAGCGCAAGCAGCAGAACTAATAGCGCTAATAGAAGCATTGCATGCCGCCAAGGGGTGCGCAGTGACCATATATACAGACTCAGCATACATGACAACAACAGTTCACGGCGGGTTGGCCCGGTGGGGGCGGAGAGGGTTTCGGCGAGCAGACGGAACGCCAGTCCAGCATGCAGAATTATTGAAAGAACTGATTGAGGCCCTGCAAGACCCCACGGCAGTGGCCATCGTAAAATGTCAAGCTCATACCGCAAATACAGATTTTATATCTTTGGGGAACGCGGCAGCAGACGCCGCTGCCAAAGCAGCTTCATATCTACAAAAAGGTGAAATAGGAGAGTACATGTTGCACCACACAGCAAGCCAAGAAGTCCCCACAGGATACAACATGATGTCCACACAGGAGATAATAGAGCTGCAAGAGGGAGCTAGTGCAGAGGAAAAATTGCTGTGGACTAAGAGAGGATGCAGCAAATCACCGACTGATTTATTGTGGCGACAAGAGAGTTCAGGAAAAGTGGTAATGCCAATCACGCTGTTAGAAATAGCATTTCAACAACTACACTTTCCTGCACACAACACAAAGAAACACATAATGGCAGAGATACAAGAAGATTGGTTTACACCTTGCCTCCAGGAACACGTCACAAGGTTAGCTCTAGAATGCACGACATGTCAAATTTACAACTCAGGTATGACATTGCGTACACTAAGGGGTACGATACCAAAACCAAGTGGCCCATTCAGAGAGCTCCACATTGATTATGTAGACATGGGAGAAAGGTGTAACGGGGCTCGATACATGATTGTGGTTGTATGTCCATTTTCGAGGTGGGTGGAGGCAGGCCCTTGTGCCCGCCCTGACGCGAAGGGCGCCGCGAAGTTCCTAGTGCGGGAAGTGTTTCCGCGCTGGGGAATTTGCGACGTTATTCGCTCAGATAACGGGACGCATTTTGTTAATGAACTCTTTAAAGAAGTGACTACATTATTGGGAATAAAGCACAAATTATGTTCGATTTATCATCCTCAAAGTAATGGCGTCGTAGAAAAGATAAACGGCCTGTTAAAAAGCAGATTATCAAAACTTTGTTTTTCCCTTAAAAAGACTTGGATGTACTGCCTGCCTTTGGCCTTGTTTGAGCTACGAAACCAGCCAAGTAAGGATCACCATTTGTCCCCGCACGAGATCGTCACGGGAAGAAGAATGCACACAGCGCATTCGCCTCTCCGTGAGCGTTCTGATGCACACAGAAGCGCAGCCATATTGGGGGAGGAGTTCACAGAATACCTGCGAAAATTGACACGGGCAGCGCGCGTAATTTCAAAGCAACTAGCCCCCCCCTCGACAAGAGAGGAGGGGAACGCGACTGAACCAAACGGTTTGCCTGAAAAACCACTACAGCTAATGCCTGGGGACCTTATATATGTTAGAAGTTTTGTGCGGAGGTGGAACGCACCACGCTTCCATGGCCCCTATGAGGTAGTATTTTGCACGCCTACAGCAGTAAAGGTTAAGGGCCTGCGATATTGGGTGCATTTGACAGATGTACGTAAAGCTTACAGCGCTGCGGAGAGTGAGGTGCAGGATGAGGCACAGGCAACAGCGGACGATGAAGTTGTGCGGAATGAATGATTGGAATTTTGTGTGCTTCATGAGATGAACAGTGAACACAATTAGCGCGCAACAAATGTCCTGGACTAAAACATGTACACATGTATATGTAAATTTTCTTTTTACAATTTTTGAAAGTTTTGCGTGGGGTTCTTTTTTCCCTTCCTGTACTCTTTAAGATGTTTTTTATTATTGTTGTTTTTAAAAATGTCATGTTTTTTATTATTTATATATATATATAGTAAGGTACGAATAATATTGACTGAAAGCTACCTTGTCTGTCAACAAACCCCCTTCCTCACCCAACCCTATATTTTATCACCGAAACGTTACAATGTGGAAATGCTTACATGTTTGTATTTAATGAACTTTTGTGTCTCAAACAGGATTTATCATGGCATCGAATGGGCAGCCTGCAACTAATAGATATGTTAGATTTAGAGAAATGTTAGTGGCTAGATTAACATATTCATTTGAATGTGGTTTATCAATGTGTGCTATCGTGTTCTTCATCTCAATGTTTTGTCTGGTGTTACACTGGATTATAGCGTTCATCTCTACCGAGATGAACGAGGGGGGAGGGGGGAACAACACCACCCTTGCTCCTGGAACGAAAACAATTCCGACTGTAGGTATCAAAGAAGGTGATTTCTTGATCTGGGATGGATCACACTTTGTGTGGGGATACTATACTACACCACCCACTGCTGTCCTCTCACAATGGAGAACCAAAAATGTAGATAATGACACAATGTCCCAACCTGGAACATACAACAACCACACGATCCCTCCCGCCCCAATTTCAAACAACGATCTCTTGTTTATTAATGAGGATGGAAAAGTGATTATGATGACAGAACACAAGTCCCTATATGAAGAATTAGAAAAGGGGGGTGGGAGGGAGGAAGGGGGGCCTGGTTCTTCACCTCCTATAACGAGAAGGTACAGAAGAAGGGAGAAAAGTAGGCGGAGAAGAGAGACTGGTGGAAAAGGGTATGATGAGTATTATGGGCTAGGGTTAGACAAAATGGAAGACCCACGACACCCTCACCAAGCAAATAAATGGTATGCAGATATGAGCACAACAGCTAAACAAACAACCAATGAGAGCTGTTATGTCTGCTCACTTATCCCCCATGCATCAGGCACACCTAAAGTATTGTTGCCACGAGAATTGCCCATTGTGGATGCCCAATGTCTCCTTCATCTCACGCTGTGTAGAATAAAGAACACTTTCCAAGCACACGATGTCTCTTTCAGAATGGTACAGAACAACAAAACGTGCTATTCGCAAGCGTCTGGAGTGATCTGCCTTAAAGAACCTTTCTTTGCAATACAAGGGACACTGTTTTCCGAAAGCAAATGGAAAGACGAAGAAGTGCTGTGCAAGGCAGAAGCACTGAAGGGTGTTCAACCGGAAAAGTTGCGGTGGATGGAAAGAACGTGCTTGCCAATATGGAAAGAACACATCCCTAAATTAACATGGGTAACAGCGATGGAAAAACCCTTTAAGCTACAAAGTGAAATACAAAACAAACTATGTTTCAAGGGAGAAGGAAAAATGGCAATAGGAACGAACAAGAACTGTAACAAAACTCTCACCATCCCAGATATGAAAAAAGGAACAGCAGCACTAATGGACACCTACTGGGTATGCGGGAACAAGGCGTACCTGCACCTTCCCCAATCATGGAGTGGTAGCTGCTCAATGGCCACTTTGCATTCAACACTAATGGTGATTCCCGAAAGCCATATTGACAGAAGTAACACGATGAACGAAGGCTTGAACCAGAATGCAGCGTCTCCAACTACACAAGCGCACCTTTATGTCCTGTCCTCCGGAGGGAAAGGAGAAGAGCTCTCAAGGAACAAGCGAGCCTCGAACTACATATCACAAGCATCATCTGATTTATTGGCACAGATCCCAGACAAGTATCGCCTGTTCAGCTCCGTGGAAACATTCTTTGCTTCACTAGTATCAAGTGTCCAAGCAAGAGCAAATGCAAAATGGCTCCAGATCACACGGTGGGAACTGATCCAGTTGGCCAATGACACTGAAGAAGGGTTTAACATAATAAAGGTGGAACTACGAGCTCTGCGATTAATGACCATGCAAAACAGGTATGTCCTAGACCTGTTAACAGCAATCGATGGAGGTGTTTGCCGAAAAATAGGAAGTGCATGCTGCACGTTCGTACCTTCCGAAGACGCAGAAAATGGGTCCCTGTCCCACGTTATTGAAGCAGTACATAACCTGGGCGAGAAGATGAAAATGGAAGGTGGAGCTGAGGATAGCTCGTGGTTCGACAATATCTTCTCCTGGGTTCCCTCATGGCTTGGAGTGACAATGAAGTTCCTGATACCAATAGTGGTGATCATCCTTGTGATGTTCTGCCTGTGCCAGGTGGGCCTCCGATGTTGTGCTAATGCAGTCCCTAACGGTGCAATGATGATGGTGACAATGGGCAACTCCGGTGGTACAATTAAAGCAACACAAGAAGTACATGTGCAGACAGGAACAGACAACACCCCCAGGTACCAGTTAGTGCCTATGTGCCGTGACAAGTACATAGTAGATAAGCTATGGCACACCACGATTAAAGAACCACGAGACGTAGAACTGGAATGGTATGAGGAGGTCTGGGTAGATCTGGAAGAGACCGGCGACTGTATATATTTGACATGTACACCAGACGAGTATGCTAGGAGAGGTGAGAGCTTAAGGGGGGTGTGCAGAGCATGGATGCCTATAAAAGGAACCCCTGCATGGGATGGTGCAGTGTTAGAAGAACAAGAATGTAGAAGATTAGAAGAGCTAAAGAAATTCGTTACTTTAAGTAACGAAAGGGGGGAAATGTAGGGGAGGAATGGCCACGAGGCCCTCCTCACCTACAGCTCCCTCCCCAGGTGAGGACCATGGCTCGGTGGGAGCACCCTCATGCCACCCGGGCCCAGGTGGAGGGGGGTTCACCCGCCGACGACATTGCCCACACGCACCCTGTCTTTGCATTTACCGAAACTTAAGTTAGGCCTAGACGCCATCGTGCACAGCAAACATGGTGTGAGTTCAGCACACTGTAACGAGGCCCCCACCTTTGGAGGGCCTTTCATGCATCTCTGCCGCCTCAGCAGCCCTGGCAGATCCGCTGCGAGCGCGTTCCCATGAGAAAGTCGGAGATGAGCTAAACCCGAGATGCCAACACGGCAACATTATATTAGTAACAATGTGATATTGCACCCCGTATGACCCGGACCGCAAGGCCGGGGCAACGGGGAAAAAAGCTGAAGCATCACTATCTGAAGAAGGTAGAAAATAGTTCAAGTATTGGTATTAATGAACTACCTCTGTTTAAAATGTGAACGAACCATAAAAATGTAACGTTATATGATATCCCTCCAGGTCTGGACTAATGCTGCTATAACCACGGAGAAAGATGTTGACCAAACGTGTAACCTCTATTTGTAAAAGTGTTTTTCAATAGTATGTAGAAACTTGAACTCATATATGTTTTGAATCACCCAAAGCGGCGAGCATCAATCTCTGTAGGCCATAACCTAGATATCCCTCGTATAACGTCTAATGTACATACAATACGCACACAATGTAGTGAACATAATGTTAGGTAATGAAAAGGTACTGGAACCGACTGTATTAAAGAAATGTGTAACGAAAATGAAATATATATATATATATATGTGTGTCTGAATAACGTTAAAATAAGGCAGAACAGTATAAAACTTCTGCATTCACTGATCAGCAACGCACGAGGAAAATACCTTTGTGAGTATATGCAAGGTCATTCCCTCTCCCACCCCACCAAGCCTGCCAGATAAAAAAGCTAAGACTTGTGCTGCGCTCCCTCACCTCCCCCAACCAAGCTGGCGTTACTTCAGAGAGTCAGAGGCCCCGGCGCCGCAACCAAGGCCACAGCCCGCCACCTGTGTTATTTACAGCACGGTAATAAACCCACGGATGAACCCACTGATCTACCAGCACCCTCTCATAAATCCCCACGAACCCCCCCAAGAATCCTGACCCCGTGTAAGGACGACCCCCATCATTGGGACAAGACACAGAGACCCATCTATATAATAACTTCTAACGCAGCAGACAGACATGTATCACTCGGCCCAGGTCCCAGAGCCCCGTCCCGTGACCTAAAATACCGGTCAATAAGACACAGGTAAATCTCACCCCAACCAACAACCACCAGACCTCTCACGAGGTGCATTCCTCATGTGTTGTGTTTATTTTATAAGATAAGCTAGTGAAGCGATTTATTAATGAACGTAAATGTCATTTTCTGAATAACTGTAGTGTGCATGGCCTAGGGCAAATGAGACAGGAAAGGTATTCGTTATTGTCACAGGCTGCCCCAGCACATCAACACCGCATGGATGACCTCAAGCCGGCCTGCCAGGCCCAACCCAACCCACGAGGCTGACCAGTGACGTCGTCCCGCCAAGACCAACCCCGCGCCAGCAACACCTATAGTTAGTCGACACCACCCAATCCCAATTGACTTGTGCCCCCTATAGTGTTTAGGTGTTGATGACGTTTTTTGTATTAGAAATACGCCTGTCTTTGCTATTGTCAGGCAGAGCGCTCTCGTAGGTTGCAGAGTTCTTTGCATGCCTTATCCTTGGATAAACTCCCACTTACGCTCACCCGCACTCTGTCTTGGTCTTATTCCCACTACGGGAGAGTCCCTTATTGTCTCTCATTGCGGGGAGGATCGTGCTGAATTGGGGGCGCTTCCTTTCAAGAGCAATGGGGATCGACTGCCCCCGTTTCCTGATGTAGAACATGGTGGTGGTAGTGCCCGTGAAGATCCTTATCACCTTGCCCTTCAGAGACGCAAGGAAAGACTTGAGGGTGTAGAACACGGCCCGTAGCTCTAGGATGTTGATATGGAGATCCTTCTCCTCCGGCAGCCACAGCCCTCTGGCGTGCAAACGTCTGGTGTGGGCTAGCCAGCTCCCTGGGAAGCATCCGTGGTGAATGTCTACTGGTATGGAGGATTTTGAAACCCAGTGCAACATTGGAGCAGATGCTTCACCACCCTATCGACCGATGGAACTCTCTGTTGAGCGGGATCTTGTCTGCAAAGCTTCCGGATACATGTATCCAGCGAGCATCCAGGAACTCCTGAAGAGGTTGCATATGCAACCTGCACAGTGGTATGAGGTAGATGCAGGACATCATGCCGAGCAACGCCTTGATGGTCCGCACCGTGGCTGCCCTCATCAACAACAGCCGCTGTACCGTCCCTTGAATGGCTGCTACCCTCTCCTCCGAGGGTGACGCCAGGCAGGACACCATATTGAGTCTAGCTCCTAGGCATTCTGAGATGGTGTTATAAGCAGGACTGTGGATAGTTGATGGAGATTCCCAGGTCCATAAGTAGCTGGAAGGTTGCCTCCGTGTGTCCGATGTCCAACTCCCGCGAGCAGACCCGGATGAGCCAGTCGTCGAGGTACGGGTATAAGGGTATGCCCCGTAGACAGATGGGCAGCCACCACTGCCAGTCATTTTATGAACACTCTGGAGGCCGACTTCAATCCGAAAGGCATAGCCTTGAACTAGTATTATATTTTCTCTTACCAATATGTTCTATATTCTGTTTTGATTAATAATAAGATGTAACAGTGACACAACAACATGGGAGCATGACGTTTATTTTACAAAACCTAGGTGCTGGTGAATCCAAAATGGTATATCGCACTGCGTAATGATTTCATTACATCATGAGCATGGTGCGACTAAGAAAGGACGCAACCACTCTAAATATATATCACTTTTAATGGCAGCGACCGTTCAGAAAAAGTGGTACGCATGTAAGCTGACCAGGGTACTTGTGTTCTAGCATTGTAGAAATACAGGATTGGTGTCTCTTAGCTAAGCTATCCTCTGTTTAGGATCGGCCTTTCCTAACAGTAGCCTTAAATTAGTTTCTTGTTTTTTTTCTTCACTCAAGGTGGATTCATATATGGTCCATCAGTGTTTACGTGGGATTAATTTATAATTGATGGGTTTAACTCCACATCCTGTATTTTGAAAGCACAACTATTTGTTGATTTGAATATGATGGTCTTTGATTAGATTTTGGTTCATATCAAGGTGAGACATAATACAGAAATTAGAAGTACTGGTCAGTGGGAAGGTTTTGAAATCTAACCCATCCTTATGCTGTTGCACACCGAGCCTCCAAATTCGGCACATGGAGTAAGTAATGCACATGGTGAATTGGCTTGATGTTAATTTTTCAAGTGCTTAGTATCTAATCCCATCTAATATAACGCTTATATATTGGTTTTGTGTAGGTAATGCCCCACAATCAAGTTTTTCAAGGCTTACTATGGTAATTTGTCTGCTTTGTTACGTCACTTCTATAGTTCAGGTCCACAAATACATTGTGGCATGTGACATTCCTGAGAAAGTTGTTAGGATTGAACATGACGCAGCATGAGGCTTAATATTTTGTTCACAAACTACATGCCCCACACAAATTTACATGGTCCTGATGAAGATGCATAATTGCCTTTTCAGCTGTCGAAATATCCATACATCAATCAGTTTATTTGAATAAGACTAGTTTATTTGATCAGTCCATAGTTTAGAAGATGGCTAGTTTGATGGATTGTCTTTTGTATTAGATGTTCTTTTTGATTATAGTGCTGATTTATACATTTGTTGGAATTTCTTTGCACATTTGCTGAAGTCTACTTCTTCGTGTTTTCGATGGAAGGTTTTATTTTTGTTCCGAAAGTGCCTGTGTGCTGTTTTCGCCATCTGCAGCGGGGTTCCATTGTTGGTGAATTTCAGTACCCCTTAAGGGTGAAGATCGTCAAAGATTCCAGAAGGCCATCGGGCCTACTTCGCGCCCTCCGACCTTGACGGAGGAGAAGAAGGAGGAGTGAAGGTCCCTATTCAAATCCTGCTCCAAGTGCAGACTATAGAATGTGTTTGTATAAGACAAGCACCTACAATGCCTCTACTGACTGCACTCAGACCATAAGGAGGTGGAGTGTGAGATATGCCTCGGTTTCTCCAAGAAGACGACGAGGGACAGGCACATTAGACTGGCAGCGTGGGTTAACGCTAAGGCCTCTGCCCCATGCCCCGAGCAGGGTCATGCCTCATCCAAGGAGCAGTCTTCTAAGTACTTTGAGGGCACCTCATCCGTGGGGGCACAAGACAAGGCCAAGAACCGCAATTTTGAGTCCACAGGGGTCAGCACGGAAGTGGATTGCAAGGTTCACAGGGCGCGATCGAAATGACTCTCCGCCTCAATTGCCAGCTGGCAATCGAGCTACTCCTCGAAAAGGAAAACATCTAACCCGGCTAAACTGCGGGAAAGGTTTGAGAAGGAGTGGACGGAGGAGAAGAAAGCCGAACAGCCCAAGCAGGCCCAATCGGCACAGTCTACGACTTCGTCAACGATAGAGTTGGTGTCAACTGCTATCACAACTGCTAAGGGAGCTGGCCCTGTGAAGGTAGCCCCTGCAGCACAGAAGGTATCCCTGCTTTCAAGACATGACACTGCCGCCGCAGTGACCTTAGCAAAGTCTGCTGTCATGCCTAGAGGGGGGAAGCCGGCTCAGGCCCCGGTTCATACACTGCAGAGGAGGAATAGGGGGGGTCAGGAGGCCCTCGAAACAGCCCTCTCAGGCCGTGGCCTAAACCAAGGAGGTTTCGTCCATGGACAACTAGAACCAGGAGTCCTTGCACACAGTCCACGAGGACGTTGAAGGAGGACGACGACAGCAAGGGACCTCGTTTTCCGATTCCGCCAGCTCAGCCGAGAGATGTCTCTCTGGACATTCTATTGACCCTTAACATATTGGTATTGGAGACCTAGAAGAGGATGCCACTGGGCCCGGTTTCGGTGGTCCCCCCGGCCCCCGTTCAACCTCCAACGAAGAAGAGGAAGCGCCCTCCGATGGCCCCATTTCAGCCTCCAGATCCACATCGGGCCCCTTCGCCCCAGCAGACTCAGATACGGGTACAGGGACAGATACGGCCACGACTACGGACGACAACCAGGATATCGTTGCAGCGGATGGCGGGTCTCTGCATTTGGATGTGCCACCTAGGGTGTCCCCACTGGACGAGGTGGGGCCGTTCAATTCCGTGATCGCCAGAGCCTCAGAGCTAGTTCAGCTTGTGCCTTAAGAAACCAGGAAGGAGGATATCTTGCACCAGAGTCGGCAGGCAAAGAAGTATTGGGTGCCAGACTCCACACCCAAGTGCCTGAGGTTTCAACCATCGCCAGATTCGGTGGCTTCGGCGGCTGCGTTGAAACGGTTGGCTAACCTGTCCTCGTCGTCTGTGGTTCCTCTGACAGCGAGGGGAAGAAGATGTACGCCATGGAAAGGAAGGTGATTTACACTGCGGCGTCCCTTATCAAGGCGGCCAGCACACTGGAAATCCTAGCCTGGTACGACAGGGAGCTGTGGTACAAGCTGGGGCCTATTCTGGAGTTCCTCCCAGACGATAAGAAGGAGGCAATCACTCTTTTACAAGAGTGGGAAGTAGCTTCTGATCATGCCATTAGAGTGGTGGTGAACAGAGGGTTCTGGCAGATAGTGAACGGTGTCTACCTTTGTCAACAAGGTTGGATGAAAGCCACTAATATCTGGCAGGAGGTCCAGGCGAAGGTGTTGGACATGCCATTCGATGGAGAGAACTCGTTTGGGAAGGTCGTTGACAAGTCCCTCCAGGCCATCAAGGTGGATACAGACACAGCCCGTTCCCTGGGCACTCTCCAGCGGCAGCAGCGCTCTTCTTTTTGCTTCTCCAGGGGAAAGTCGAGCAGGTTGTCCAAAGGTTTCTCCTCTTCGTACCATCAGCCCTCCAGATAAATGATGCAGGAAGCCTACAGCGGCTGTTCCCAGGCCTACAGTAGTGGAGGAAAGCATTGCTGTCTCCAGCAAGGCAGGACGCCAGCTCCGAAATAGGCCTGAACCAGCCGGGAAGTCAGGCCCCCACACGTGCACCCCGGTGGGCAGCCGTTTGATGAAGTTTGTAAGCCAGTGGAAGAAGATCACTACCGACAGATGGGTGCTGGACGCTCTCGCCCAGGGGCAGACCCTGGAGTTTCAACGCAGGTGTCCGCTGTTAGGCAGAAACCTGTGCAGTTCCCTTGGGGAACACTGCAAAAGATTTAAGACTACAGGTAGAGCAGTAAACCCCTTTGGTAGCAGTCTGTACCACCCAGATTTACCTGGTAGCTGTGGCTGAGCAGTCAGACTTCTCTCAAGAAGAGTTAGGCAGTATGCAAAGTATACACAATATGTACCAAAACACAATAGCACAAGCAAACACTGACCAGAGCTTGGTTTCAAAAGAATATTGTTATTTATTTAAAAACACACATAAGTAAAAACACTCTAGCAACGAATATGGTAAAAACACTTCAACACAGTTATAATGAAAGTAAATTCAATCCTTTCTCCTATCTAGACAACTCTAGGTTAACACCACTTAATTAAAACAGAGGTGAGTGCTTAACGTTAGATGACACTCTAGTAGTTTCCAAGAAAGGGAGAGAAAAAGCAGAAATAGGTTAAACACACCACTCTAAGGTCCAGAACACTTGCAATAGGCTTAAAGAAGCACAAAGTCACAGGTGAGCAAAAGTCACTAGGCAGGGCCCACTCTTAGAGTAGCCGGAGCGAAAAGGTGCCCAAGATCACACTGTTAGTTAGAGATTCAAGTCTTGCAAAGAGTCAAAAAGAGTTTTAGAGTGGCTCAGAAAGTTTAGCCAAAGTGTCCCAGGCACTCCCAGGTTCGAAAGCCGGGGACTAAATCTACCCCGTACAGTCGGTGGCAAGGGAAGCCAGGCGGAACACAGTACCTTAAGCGGAAAGGATCCTCCAGCGGTGGCAGTTGTTCCAGGCAGTGGCAGCAGGGCTCGACGTCGGTCAGGGGAGAAGAAGTTCTCGCTGAAGAGCAGAAGAGGAGGGTCGTTGCACTGCCCGGGAAGAAACCAGCCGCGGAGTCCTCCGGTTAAAGGGTTGGTACCGACTTTCGCGGTAGGGGGGTAAAGTGTGGTATTCCGGTTGCCGGGGTGCTTGGCACAGGCAAGGCGGCCACGAGATACCTCAAAGAACGGAAAGAAGGCGAAAACTGGTTGTCCCCACCAGTTAAGGGAAGGAGCCACCCCGTTAAGAGTTCTCCTCGGTCGTCGGGAAAAAGTGGTGAGACGGTTCAGCAGGGCTCCACCGGGTGGTGTCGTCGAAGCAGGTCGGCTCAGCTCTTCCCTCGTCGGATTCTTGGTCCTGTGGCGACTTCTGAAGTCCCAGTCCCCAAAGCCCTGCTTTTATGCAGCAAGCCCCCATTCACCCAGCCTAGCTGTCACTCAAACATGCTAAGTGGTGAGCCGGGCGGCTCACCACTTGGGCCAATCAGGACGGAGTGCGACTTGAGTTACCAAGGTAACTCAGTCCAGGGTGCCTAAATCCCCCTCCACCCCTCCTAAGTACCCCAGACAGAGTGGCACCACTTTGGAGGGCTTCTGTGGAGAAGCCCGCCAAAAGTGGAACAAAGGGCTCCACTTTGGGTCAGAGTTACAGAGGCGAACACCAACGCCATTTTAGAATCAAGTTTTGGCAAAAAGTCCCAACCGGAGTTATAAAAAGAAATATATAAACCGGCGGGATGTTTAAGGCTACCGTAAATAAATAATTAAATGTGTTAGCCTAAAACAATGGGAAATCCCATAGGGAAATATTCGCGGTCGAATATAAAAAGTAGTTTCCACTGCCACCAGCCAAAACTCGATCAGGGGGGACGGAGACGTGCCCCCTCGACTAACAGACCCTGGGGCAATCGAATTGCCCCAGCCAGTACGTCCACAATATGATGGTTTGTACTGGTTCTGTTCAGGATTCAAGACTAGCAAAGTCTTTGGTGACTTTACATGCCCTGGGAGACAGTAGTCAGTCCCAGGGTATGGAGTCTATGTTGGGGAGTCCCTAGGACACCCCTGGGTCACGGCACAGAGGGTGCTGTGTGACCCACATCACAAAAATACATGAGGCCCTATGGAGTAAAAGACCCCATAGCCCATTCAACACGAGGTTTGTCCAAGATAACACACTTCAACATGTCCAAGAGTGAGGGTAAAAGAGTCTCACTCTTGGCAGGAGAAAAAAAATAAACCCCAGAAATCCAGCAAAGCTGCTGGGGGACTCACTAGGTAGGGAAATTCAGCCTAAACAGAGAATTCTCCCTAACATCCGCGGATCCCTGCGATTACCAGTCAGGGACAGCACATTCCTCAGCTCCTGGAATAGGTAAGGACCATGCGGTGAAAAGGGGTGATAGAGCTAGTTTCCCAACGTGCTCGGCCAACTGGAGGAAAGCGACTTCTTGTTGTCGCTGGACCTAGAGGATGCCTACTTCCACGTCCCCATTCAAAAGGAACATTGAAAGTTTCTGCGTTTCCTAGTGCAGGGTCAGCACTTCTCAGGCAATCTATTTAAACCTAATGTGAAATAGTTCAACTGCCTCATTCTCGAATGCTGCTGTACACCATTCATGCATTTGTGCCATGGGATTCCATGGGCGGAACATTCCAGAGAGGTAAGTGGTGTGTTATTCAAATGGATTCCTTCATACCATGGATTTCTCATCTTTGATAGACTCCCCTACCAGTACATAGACCTAGAAAATGGAGGGTAGCAAGGGCACCACCTATGCCAGAAGCCCAGGTAGCAGCCTGGCAAATGTCCAGAATAGGAACCCCCACGTTGCAGAGCTGAAGTGGCAGACAGCCCTCTGGTAGAATGTGCCCAAGGTCTTCAGGTACAACCCTACCAGCCAGATCATCACATTTAGAGATAGAGAGGATGATTCACCTTGGAATGGTCTCTTTGGCCACAATCCTGACAGCACAAGCACCAGCAAAACCAGCAAAAATCTGGTAATCTTTCCTGGCCTCTTTCCTCCTAGAAACATAGTAGCTGAGGGCCTGCAGTTGGTCTAGCCTATGAAATCGTTCCTCTACTTTGGAAGGTTGAAGCAGAGGCAAACAAAAGAAGAGGTATCTTTTGAGAGAGATGGAATTCAGAGACCACTTTCAGAAGGAAGGATGGGCTCACTGTCAATGTCAACTTCTCTTTGGAAAAATAAAACTAGCAGGGATGTTTAACTAACACCTGGAGCTTACTCACCCATCTAGCGCAAATGGTGTGAACCAGGGAAATCACCTTATGGGTGAGTAATCTTAACAAGCAAGAATGCAGGGGCTCAAACTGAGCACCCATGAGGAACATTAATAGTACATTCAAATCCCACGCCAGAACAACAAACTGGCGTGAGGGGAAACTGATTGCACACACCCTGTAGGAATTGCATGACCCTCTGTATCATGAAAAAAAGCTCTGCTGCAGGATTCCCTACAAAACCTAAATGGTAGCAAAGTACCCCTTCACAGTGCCATCTTCTGGCCTGTCTGTGCCAAAGAAAGCAGAAAATACAGAACAGAAGAAGTGGAGTAAATAAAGGGTTCCAGATTCCTTTCCTGGCAACAAGCCAAATATGTATGCACAGGTATGCAAAGATGGATTTGGTGGCAGCTTTCTAGCACATACGATGTAATGCTTTTAAATAAAACATGGCATCTGTGTGCAGTGCATTTTGGGTACTCCCAGAGCCATACTGGACATTTTCTTCAGGCCTCAGTGAAATCTGCACATTTTCTTCAGGCCTCAGTGAAAGCTGCATTAGATGTGAACTCGTAACATGGTTTGTATTATTCCACGAGCAAACATGTTTTCTTGCTTCTGCATTGCTTCAAAGACTGTTCTGAAGATAATGACAGCTGGTATTTGATAATGCTGCAAGGGAATCTTGCAAAGCTGAAGAAAGGTTTTGTAGCTGTTTTCACTTTTTCATGGAAAAGGGAGAGTTTTGCCTCTTGGGGTTGCCATAAGCCACTCCGGCCGAGGGCCCATGGGAACTGTCCACAGGGAAAGACTTTGAGAGCCTGGAAAATGGCATCATGCATTTGCGGATGGTTTATGATGAGGGGCACCAGATCAGTCAGGCAGAAAGTTTCCCTGGAAGAGTGGACGTACTGCTTCCTTGCCCGTTGATGCAAGAATCTCTCTGCCTGTGCCTGAAGTGGGGCTTTTCAGTGCATTCCTCGCGAGATTAGGATTTCTTTTGCAGTTGCTTCAATGGTGAAGTATTTTTAAACTTTTTACATTCCTTATATGTGTAGGAATTAACCATTCATTTATTATTTGTATTGCATTTATTCAATCATTAATGCTTATTGTAAATAAAGGGCTTTAAAGAGGCATTTTACTGTTTTAGCTGAGTGTTTGTATACATAATTTCCCTTCAGTGTTCAAGTTTTCTTCATTTTGTGTGCTGGGGCTCTGAAATATTTTCTGTACACTTTTGAAGCAAAACATATGCTGCTGTGAGCAGGGTTCCCTTGTGATGAGGAGCTCCAGGAATTCAGGAATCTGTGCTTGAACATTGAAGAGCAATTTTTATGTTAAAAGTGATTTTTTTTCTCCTCCCTTTGCAGTGAGAGTCAGGATGTGTTAATTAGTGTTCTGTGTGTGCGTTTTGCATGACTGCGTTTAGGTTGTTGTGAATAAGTTACTGTGAATATATCATTGTAAATATGAATACCTGGTTTAAGAGAAAAGATAAAGGGTCTTACCCGGGCGGAGATTGCCTTAGTGTTATGATTCCAGGCTGGGCGAAGCACCCATATGATAAATTGGCACCGGATTGGGCATGCAGTACTGGGCAGAGCGAGCCTGGATTGTGCGTATGCTCGATGGGGTTTCTATGTTGCACCTAACGGACCAAGGGGATAAACGCAAATATCGTATTACCACGGATTGGCCCAGTGAGGAAAAGTGGTATAGGCAAAAAAAGAGACACCTCACCTTCAGCGCCTCCTGAGGAGGAGCCAGGAGAAGGGTCTATGGGGACCCCTTTGCAATACCAGCCCACATATGCTTATTTGAGAACAGTGGTGAGTGCAATGTTGGAGTCTGAGTCCAGATACACTCAGCGTCTGCTTGTATAAAAGTTGGCAGACAAACTCATGTTAATGTTAAGATATTTTGGAAGCCTGGAAACACACAAGAAGTCCGAGGTTTGATAGATAACAGGGCAGAGGCCTCATTGATTCATGGAAACCCTTTGAGCGTGACACTTTACCATTACTGGACTGGTGGGAAAGGAAACACCTGCAGGACAGACAAGAGTGGAGTTGAAGATCTGCAATTTGAAAAAACTGAAATATCAAGTGTTGATTGTCACAATACCTGAATATATAATTGGTTTTGATATTGTGGAAGGGTTGACTTTAGGACAAGGAGGTAAAACATATCAATCTGGAGTGAACGCATTAACTTGTACACCAGTTATTGTAGGAAAATAGAAAATCCCTATGGTGCACGTGCCTTTGTCCACAAAGCGTGTATCCATGAAGCAATGCCGCATTCCCGGGGGTAATAAGGACATTTCCGACACCATTAAAGAATATGTAGAGGCAGGAGTGTTACACTCTGTTACTATGGCTTGGAATAATCTAGTTTGGCCTGTAAAAAGGGTGGATGGGAGCTGGAGAATGACTATGGATTATAGAGAATTGAACAAATACACTCTCCCTTTAGTCCCTGCAGTCCCAGATGGTATTACCTTGATTGAGAACGTACAAAAGTCTGAGGGAAACTTGTACGCTGTGTTAGACTTGGCAAATTACTTTTTCTCTGTGCCAATTGCCAAGGAGTGCTAGGAACAGTTTTCATTTCCCTAGGGTGGGTGTCAGTATAGCTTCACGAGATTGCCTATGGGGTACTTGCACCGGCTGGTGGCAGAATATTTGGAAAAAATACCATGCAAACCTGACATACAGATTTCACATTACTTTGAGGACATTTTGATTCAGGGCAAAGATGAGCAAAGTGTGAGAAATCAGTTAGAAGTAATCACTGACGGGTGGAAAAAGGAAGGGTGAGAGATTGACCCTACCAAAATTCAAGGGCCAAATGAGACTGTAGTATTTTTGGGAAATCAGTGGCCTAATGGGCATCGAGAGATGGTACTGAAATCCAGAGAAAAGATTACATGCATTACTCACCCTAATAGCATTTCTGATGATTGTACCTGCTTAGATTCACATGCTGTGCATATGGTCCGACATCCAGTGGTAACCGCAGAGTATTGCCTCTTGTCTTTCGGGGACCGAAAGGGGACGTTGGCATAGGCGTGTCTAACACTATCCCTATCGTGACGTGTAGTGTACCCAAAATCCCTCAGACACCAAGGTCCCTCTGATTGTATTTTTTCTGCTATGAGAGAGCCCCAGGCTATTGTGAGTGAGTACATGAAGAGAGAAAGTAGTAAGATGTCTATGTTCCTTCCACCCCGAACGGGGAGGCAGGGAGGGCGCATGTGAATTCAAGCAGATACAATCATCAGAAATGCTATTACGGTGAGTAAAGCATGTCTTCTGATGCTTGTTAAGCTGCTTAGAATCACATGCTGTGCGTAGACTAGCAAGCAGTACCCAGAGTTGGAGGTGGGCTATGAGAAGTAACAGTAGAGAAAAGATGTCTTAATACTGCTTGTCCCACCTGAGAGTCATATCTAGAATGAGCGTCAAGGCGATAGTGTTTGGTAAAGGTGTGTACAGAACTCCAGGTTGCTGCTTTACAAATGGACTCTAGGGGAATATTTGCAATGAATGCTATGGAAGCCCCAGTGCCCCGATTAGTGTGTGCTCTAGGCTTGAAGGGCAGTTCTCTCTTAGCAAGAGTGTAACAGTGTGATGCATTTGACAATCCACCTTGAGATAGCTGATTTAGAGACAGGATCCCCTTCTCTGCCAGCTGCCACTGAAACAAAAAAATGGTTTGTTTTCCTCAGTGGTTTTGTTCTTTCCAGGTAGAACATGACTGCTCTTCGCACATCTACTGTGTGTCATCTTTTTTCGGCCATGCTAGTGGGATTCTGGAAGAAAGTAGGTAGTTCGATCGATTGGTCCGAGTGCGCAGAACCACCTTATCCCTGTGGACTGTAACAGAAAGGGCCTGTAGTACGCTAACCCTTCTAATAAAAGTGATAGCCACTAGGAAGGCCGTCTTGTAAGTAAGGTCTTTTAAACTTGCTTTATGCATTGGCTCAAAGGGAGATCCCATGGGTCTGGTTAAAACCACATTGAGGTCCCATCCATGAGCTGGGTGAGAAATGGGGGGATGGATTCTCTTAACCCCTTCCATAAAGGCCTTAATAACCAGTATTTTCCACCATGACACTTTCTTTTGTGACGTGATGTAGGCTGCGAGGGCAGCAAGATGAACCTTTAGGGAATTGAAGACCAGTCCTGAGTCTAACAAATGGGTTAGGTACAGAAAAATGTGTGTGGGTGAGCAATCAATGGGATTGACGCCTTTGATATTACACTAGATGACAAAGCGTTTCCATTTGATGAAATAGCAATAGCGCGTGTTAGGTTTCCTAGCTTCATTGAGTATGTCCATGCATCTCTGAGGGAGGGAGCTGTAGGTGTCCAAACTCTATGACCTCAGGAGCCAGGCTGCTAAATTCAGAGTTTGTGGGCATGGGTGTAGGGTCTCTCCCTTGTCCTGAGACAACATGTTGTACTGGCAGGGTAGTTTTACTGGTGGGGAGAGGGACATTTCCATTAGATGAGAGAACCAGGGTTGGCGGGCCCACATGGGGTTCCACCAGTATCATGGTAACTGGTTCCTGGTGCATCTTGTACACTATCTTGTTGAGAAGGGGAGTCGGAGGAGGGTTGGGGGGAGGGGGAAGCGTAGACAAATTTCCCTGACCATGCTATCCAGAGTCCGTTCCCCTTGGAGCAGTTCTGGGGATACCTGGAGGCGTAGTCTTGGCATTGGGCGTTCTCCTGAGTAGCGGACAGATCTAATACTGGGAAACCCCAGTCTGCGAAGACGTTGAAGACGATGTCTTCGTGTAGACGCCATTCGTATTCTAAGGGCAGTGGGAACTCCCTCCTGAGCACGTCTGCCAGAAGATTGAGTTCCCTTGGAACGTGTTGGGACAACAGAAACATCTTTTGAGAGCCCACATCCAAATGTTTTGGGACAGCTTGGATAGCCCTGGAGAGTGTGTGCCCCTTGTTTGTTTAGGTAATACATGGCTGTGGTGCTGTCTGTCAAGCCAGAACTGTCTCCCATTGTAGGTGAGTCTGAAAGGCTTTTAGTGCCTTGAACAATGCTAATAGCTCTAGCAGATTTATATGGTTGGATGCTACTTGTGGGGACCACACTGCATGTGCTGTCTGCTGAAGCAGGTGAGCTCCCCACCCCGTGAGAGATGCGTCTGTCGTGAGAGTGGCTTCTACTGCGGGGGTGGTTAAGGACTTCCCCTTCAAGAGGCTTTCCCTCGACCACCACTACAGAGAGAGAACGAGGGCTGGAAAGACAACTACGAGATCTTCCCATTGTCTGCTGGCCTGACACCACTGGCTGTTGAGCCACTCTTGCATGGGACGCATGCACAGGCACGCATGGGGAACCAAGAATATGCATGCCGCCATCATACCTAGCAGCCGCGCGGCCTTGCGTACCGTCACCTCTCGACTGGCCAAATATTGAGGGATCTGAAAAAGCATGTTCTGAACCCTCTCGTTGGAGGGGATGACGAGGCTGTCCTTTGTTCGAATTAGAGCCCCCAGAAATTGTTTTACTTGACTGGGGACTAGACTGGACTTCTTCTCGTTGATAGAGAATCCCAGACTGAACAGAAGGTCTACGGTCTTCTGGGTGTTCAAAAAGCATGTGTCGTAGGAGTCCCCTGTTATGAGCCAGTCGTCGAAGTAAGGGGAAACTGGGACGGATAGTCTGCGCAGGTGTGCTGCCACTACTGCCAGGACCTTTGTAAACACCCTTGGCACCGAGGCAATGCCGAAGGTGAGCACCTTGAATTGGTAGTGCCTGTCCTCTATCATGAACCTTAGATATTTCCTGTGCACTGGCAACATTGAAATATGAAAGTATGCATCTTTCATGTCCAGTGTTGCCATGTGGTCCCCCCTGTTTCAACAGTGGGATCACTTCCTGCAGCATTACCATACAAAACTTTTGAGGTTTTATAAATTTGTTCGCTGGGCGCAAGTCTAGAACAGGGCACATGGTGAGGTCCTTTTTGGGTACAAGGAATTACACTGAATAAATACCCTTGTTTACCTGAAGAATAGGGACGGCTTCTATGGCGTCCTTACCCAGAAGCGCTTCCACCTCTTGAATCAGGATCTCCAGATGGTCCGGCGTGAGGCGTTGTGATCGTGGTGGTCTGAACTGTGGTGGTCGGGCGAATTCCATGCAGTACCCATGGGCGACCATCTTTATGACCCACTGGTATGAAGTTATCCCCTCCCATGCCACAAGGAAAGATATTAAGCGCCCCCCGACCGGGGTGACATGGGAGGGGACCTGGATCCGTTGGTCATTTCTAACCCGAGGCTGCGGCTCCTCTGGGGTTGGGGCCTCTGCCTTTGCTGCATCGTTGACCCCTAGGTGGGTAGTTGTCGGGGCTTCCGGACGCTTGTCCAGAGGTCCAGTTTCCCGTATTATAGTTGTTTTGACCTGCACGGGATAGGCCTCAAAAGGACCGACGAGAACCGCCTCCCCTCTGGGCGGAAGGATTCTGTGTTATTTGTTGTAAGGACTTAAGAGTCTCGTGCTTTTTCTTGGCCATCTCCAGAGCATCATTGATCGTATTACCGAAGAGATTGGTCTCTTTTATGGGTTTGTTAATAAGAGCGGCCTGTGTTTCAGGCTTGAACCCCGAGTTGCGCAGCCAAGCGTGCTGCTTGAGTATTGTGCCCTGGGCCAGGGACCTGCCTCGCGTCTCTGCAGTATCCAGAGTGTTTTTAATTATATTCTGATTTATCTGCCTGCCCGCGGCCACAATGGTGAGTAGTCTGGACCTAGGGGGTTCAGGAACCTCCTGGAGACCTTCTTGTACAAGGTTCCACTGTGAGTCTGCATAACTAGCAAGCAACGTGGTGTTATTTACTATGTGTGTGGTGAACGCAGCTGCCGAGGTAACACGTTAACCTAAGGCGTACAACCTTTTAGATTCCTTATCTGGAGGTGCCTCCCCCGTAGCAAGGGGTACCCCTGTCCGTTTCCGGGTGGTAGTGACTACCTAAGAGTCGGGGGTGGTGTGGCCTTTAATATATTCAGGGTCAGTTGGAGATGGCCGAAATAGTTTCTCCACTCTTGGATTCACTTCCCGGGTATGTGCTGGCGTGACCAGGGAGGGGGCAAACCTTCTTTTAACAGAGTTCAGAAGAGGAATGGCTTGGCTTGAGGGGGGTTTCTCTTTGAGAATGTCCTCCACAAAATCTTGTTGGCGTACCACCTCCTGGGTGGTGATCTTAAAGTGCTCTGCTGCCTTCCTTAAGAAGTCATTGAAAGCCATTTGATCTTCAACAGGCGAGGCCTGGCGGGCCGGATTGGAAGGAGGGGAATCCAGGCATAGAACATCAGTGTCCTGATCTTGCGTAGGGAGCATCCATGGCTCCGTCTCCACTTGCTGGGTCTCCTCCCAGTTGACCATGGCATCCGCCTGGTCATCAGTGTAGTGTTGTAGGAAGGAAGGGTCTTCTTCCTCATCATAGATGTCTTGGTAAGTGTCCATCTGGACCACATCTTCATGGTGGACAGAAGCAGAAGGGTCTTGAGAGTCAAGATTTTCGAGTGATACGTGAAGCTGACACCAAAAGAGGGTCTTCACGAGATCTCTTAGGGGAAGGATGCTCTGAATGCAAGACAATCCTTTCTAGGCGGTCCATGCACCCTTCAAATTTTTCCCTGGTCCACTTAGACGAACCAGAAGTGGCAAAAGGTGGAAAAACGTTGCCTTCCTTTCGTTGATGTCGAAATGTATCCCCAAGGGTGTTGGACAGAGGCTCCTGACTGACTGTCCTCGTAAGTTTTGCGAGTACTGGGGTGCCATGGCGTGTCTTTAGATCCTGTCCTCGGTACGCTCCATGCGTTTCGATGGTTTCTTAGGGGTCAGCCCAACTGCCGAAGTAATCCCCGCAAGACTTTCCTCAATCTCTGCCGAATCGGCGTGAGTCAATGGGTCAGCGGTAGATTAACCGCCTACCTCAGCGCCAGAGGGCCTAGCAGTATATTTTTCACCTGCGGAAAGGCTAGGAGGCCTAGGAGTAGGTTTCAGGCCTACCGGGGGCTTCGGGGTGCGGGAGCGTCGGATGATCGTGTTTCGGCGGCCAAACCCGATTTAGAGGTAGCGCCCTTAACTTTGGAGTGCCCAATCGCAAGACACTGCTGCGGATGTGGGGAAGGCTGCTGATCTACCAGAACCACTGAAATCGGTGTTGAGGTTGTGTGCTTAGTGTGTGGTTTCTGTACGCCCCTGTCGCTGAGTGTTGTCCCCAAAGCAAGACTTACGTCCGGCCTAGAGGGGTCTGGGACAGGTGTACCGGACCTAGAAGCGTCCGCCTCAAGTTCGATGACATCCGACACGGATGTCTGGTCATCATCTGTGCCCCTGTCACTTTCGGCTGGTGTGGCGGTAGGGGAAGAGGATTCTGCCTGCAACATGCCGTACGCGGCCCACCGCTTTACACAGCACTCCTTAAGGGTCTTATGCTGAAGGAGTCGACAGGCTGCACACCGCTTTTCGTTGTGATCTAGGGGTAGACAAGAATTATACATACTGTGCTCGTCTTTCCACGGGTATCTGACCCTACACTTAGGGCAGAACCTAAATGGTGTCCTTTCCATAGTGAAAGGTATAGACAAAGATGACCAGACCTAGAGGGCAAAGAGGGGGAAAGAGGAGAGACATAATGAAAGATAAGGTCACCCCAAACCCACTCTCCCTACTGTGTAGGCCGGCCAGCGGGCCCGGCCACGTGGATGGCTCAGCCACCGGATCTTAGGTGCCGAAAACCACTGCCGTAGAAACTTCCCACAGTCTTCACCGAAGTTGCTTGTATCGCCGTTAAAGTGACTTATGGGGAAATAATTGACAAAGTTGGTATAAAGATAAACAATGTCTCTTATGAAGAGCTCCGCTATGGGGCGACCAGATATCTGGGTGGAAAAAACCAATCTGAGGGACCTCTGCACGTGAGGGATTTTGGGTACACTACACGTCACAATAGGGATAGTGTTACAGACACGCCTATGCCGACGTCCCCTTTCGGTCCCCGAAAGACAAAATGCAATACTCTGCGGTTACCACTGGATGTCAGACCGTATGCACAGAATGTGATTCTAAGCAGATTAACAAGCATCAGAAACTTGAATTTACCAGTCTAGTCAACAAGAAACAAGCTCAACAATTTATAGGGCTGTTTGGATTTTGGAGACAGCACATTTAGGGCAAATATTGGCCCCCCTTTACAAAATGAAATGAAAGAAGCATGAGTTTAAATGGGGCGAGGAGCAGCAGAGAGCGTTTGATTTGGCAAAAGACATGGTGCAGCGTGTGCTTGATTTGTGGCCTTTGAAGTCAGGAGAAGTAGAATTGAATGTGTCTGTACAAGAAAATGATGCTAACTGCATCCTATGGCAAAAGCAAAGACCAAAAACGAGTTCGCTTACAATTTTGGAGTCACAAATTACCAGAGGCTGGTGATAGGTACACTCCATTTGAGAAGCAATTGCTAGTATGCTATTGGGCTCTAGTTGATACTGAGCAAATGACAGTGGGTCATGATGTACTTATCATACCCAAAATCCCCATTATGCAATGGGTTTTAAGTTTTCCTAAAACTCACAGGATAGGACATGCACAAGAAGCCAGTGTAATCAAGCGGAAATGGCATGTTCAAGACAGAGCAAAATCAGAAAAGGGTGAGGTTGCGAAACTTCATGAGCAAGTGGCTAATATACCACCCGTAGACTACATTCATGAGGAAGTGACATTAGTACATGAGGCTCCAGTGAAATGGGGAATACCTTCTGGGGATATAACAGTTGATCAGGCAGAACATGCCTGGTTCTCTGATGGCTCGGCTCACTTTATAGGAACTGATCGCTATGGGAAAGCGTTGTCATACAATCACAAGACAAAAAAAATCCTAACAACGTCATGTAAAGTAAAGAGCAGTCAGTATGCAGAACATTATGCAGTATATCAAGCTTTGAAACAAGTAATGTCTGGTCAATGTCATTTGTACACATAATGTCAGTTGTACACATATTCATGGTCAGTGGCCAATGGGCTAGCTGTGTGGCTGCTGACATGGCAGAAGAATGGGTGAACATTTCGTTCCAAAGATTTGTGGGGAAAGGAGTCGTGGCAAGATATCTGGTAAATGCTTTCACAAAGTGAGCCAACAGTGCATCATGTGGATAAACACTGTACTACAGACTCATTAGAACGCTGGTTTCATTCTGTTGTAGACAAACCCACCAAGATTTCCTCTGGGGATACAGAGGCTCATGAAGGCAATTTAGATGGTTTGGCCAAGTGGGCTCACCAGAAATGTGGATGCATGGGAGAGAAGGCTTCTTGCAGGTGGGCACAAACTCAGGGGATTCATATCCCTTTAAGGGTAGTGTAAACTATCATTTTGCAATGTCCTGTGTGTCAATATCAGCAGTGTAAACCCATCCCTCATATTGTCCAGGACACCTTAAGAAGAGGCAAGTTGCCGGGTCAAATCTGGCAGATCGATTATGCCAATCAGTAAAAGTTGTCAGTATGCATGTACATCTGTGGACACATATACTGGTTATCTGATGGTGCTACCATGTAAGAGAGCCACACAACTGAACACCATTAAATTGTTAGATCAGATTACATTGTATTACAGTATGCCCTGGCAAATTCCGAGTGACAATGGCTCATACTTTAAAGGCAAGTTGATTCAGGAATATTGTCAGGAAAAGAACATTGAGTGGCTCTATCATGTACCATATCACCCTGAAGCGGTGGGTTTGATTGAACGCATGAATGGTTTAATGAAAGAGCAATTGCGCAAGTCAGGCAACAGCAGCCTGGCAGGCTCGGCACTCCAAAATGGCCGCCCACAATATTTCCTCTTTGTTTCCATATGAGGAAACACACCAGGGTCAGTAACCGATCCTGATTGGCTGTAAGCATTTACTTATTGGCCAATTGCAAGCCGGCAGGCGTCCAAGCTGGCCCACAGTCTAAGGCACGCTTTCAAAGGCACCATCCTGTCATGAACCTTTGGAGCCCAGGCCCACGAGTCCTGCACCTCTCCCCTGTAACATCCTGGCACCTGACAGTAAGCCCACTCCTATCCTTCTGGACTCTCAATAAGGCTGCTCTTCTTCACTCTGCAGCTGATCCTGACGCACGATAGACAATACAATCCTGATAAAGTAAGACCTACCACAGAACAGTCAATTTGAAAATGCTCTTTCGCGCTGCTCACCAGATGCACATTCTTTAGCACATATACTCTAGCCCTCCTGGCATTTGTCTTGTACGCATATGCTCTAATACGACTACATAGCCCCAAACGGCCTGATCATTCAGAAAATCTCAATGGCCATGACAACTGTTATAATTTGTGTCCAAGCCTAGCCTCTTACGGTTCAGTGTTCCACTTTGTTGCTTTTGAGTGCCTCACTGTATTAACACCCAATGTTCCACTTTGCTGCTTTTAAGTGCCTCACTGTATTAGCGTGCTTTTGAGTGCCTCACTGTATTAGCATCCAATGTTCCACTTTGCTGCTTTTAAGTGCCTCACTGTATTAGCGTCCAATGTTCCACTTTGCTGCTTTTAAGTGCCTCACTGTATTAGCGTCCAATGCTCCACGTTGCTGATCTTTAAGCGCCACACTGCACTAGCCTGGCCCTATGCTGAATGTTGTGCCTCACTGCTCTAGCCTGGCCCTATGCTGATCCTTGTGCCGCACTGCTCTAGCCTGGCCCTATACTGATTGTTGTACCTCACTGCTCTAGCCTGGCCCTATGCTGATGGTTGAGCCTCACTGCTCCAGCCTGGCCCTATGCTGATGGTTGTGCCTCACTGCTCTAGCCTGGCCCTATGCTGAATGTTGTGCCCCACTGCTCTAGCCTGGCCCTATGCTGATTGTTGTGCCTCACTGCTCTAACCTGGCCCATTGCCAATTGTTGTGCCTCACTGTACTAGCCTGGCCCTATGCTGAATGTTGTCCTCACTGCTCTAGCCTGGCCCTATGCTGAATGTTGTGCCTCACTGCTCTAGCCTGGCCCTATGCCGTCTAATGCTATACTAGGCTAGCCCTATTGTGTGCCACTCTCCCAAACGAGTCCACTTCTATACCCTACACCCGACATTCTAGGTCTTTCTCCTATACCAACGTTGGCATGACATCGCCCATACCCTGCCCCCTAGCTATCCTGATTACATTCACTGCCCTATCTACTATGGCTGCCACCCATCATTGACTCCCAACAGCCTGGGAACCATCTAACAAGACACACAGTCAGACCCAACTACTATCAGAGCCCACACCCCTAATCTGCTTGAGTCAGATCTGCCCAACCTCTCTATGAAACCTCAGACTAGAATCCAGAACACCCAAGCCATCTCGAGCCTACCCCGCCTCAGGTCACACCAAAACTGAACTTACACATGTACTACATGACCTTTCCAAATGCAAACCTATCTGCATCCAGAAGCCCTGCACCAAATCACTTGCAACTTCGCCCAACACTGACCACTCCAGCACCACCACGAAAGGATCACATAACCTCAAGGGAGGACTTATCAACGCCAGGTCCTTAATTGCCCATGCCTTTGAAATTGCAGACCTCATCACTTGCAACCAGCTCGACTTCCTAGCAGCGACAGAAACATGGTTGCACAAAGCAGCTGGTCCAGCCTTGATGCTCGCCATCCCCCCTAACTTCACCATCTTTAGAAAGGATAGAGATACCTGAAAAGGAGGCGGCATAGCCTTCATCTGTAGAGCTGACCTTACCATCAAAGAAGTAGATTTTATGTCCATGCCCTCAGCAGAACTACTTTCCCTCAAACTAGGTATCGCTGCTTCACGTACTATTACTGTGCACCTTATCTACAGACCTCCTGGCTCACTAGGGTCTTTTGAAGAAAACATAACCACTCTTCTCAATACAAATGCTAAACCAGGGACACAAATTATCCTACTTGGCGACTTCAACCTAGGATATAATGACCCCAAAGACTAATGCCTCAATCATAGCCGACACAATATTAGAAGCAGGTCTTACCATCCGTAACAACGGCCTCACACATGTCAAAGGCCGCACTCTGGATTGGGCGACAGATATTAACTGCACATCCACCATAACGGCTATTGAACCATGCGTATGGTCTGATCATCATCTGATCCTGTTGACCATCTCAGATATACCCCAATCTAAAACAACCAAACCTCTGGCATCTCCAGCCATTACCCGCTGTACAAAAACATAACAGTCGCTAATCTCCTCCCACTGATTCAGCCCATCACTAATCACTCCAACATCACCACTAATCCTAATGAACTGGTTGATCTGTATAACAACACTATCAACGCAGCTATAGACATCGTTGCGCCACTGAAACTAAGTAAATCCAAACCGCTCGCCCACCTAAATACCTGGTTCACCCCTAACCTAAAAGCCTTACGTAAAGAAAAAAGACAAGCAGAAGCTCGTTGGAAAAAAAAAACCTCCCCTCTTAACAAAAATCTCCTCACCAACCTCACTAATAACTATAAGAAACAGATCATTCAGTCTAAAAAAGAGACCTTCAATGACAGAATAAAAAAAGCAAACCCCAACACGAGGGAAATCTTCAACATCCTTAGAGAATTAGAATCACCCATCACACCTGAAGACTCCTGCACCAAATATAAAATGTGGTGCACCAACATTCAAAACGCCTTATGCAATAAAATCACTATGCTACAAGACAAAATCTCTGCCAAAAAATCTGCACTCCATAACATCGTATTCTTCACCCAAGAAGCCATCCTACAGGAACTCTCCGCCAACCAAACTAAACCCCACAACCAATTCAATTTCAGAGCTATCTCCATTGCAGAAGCAAAAAACATCATCACGTCCCTCAAACCTTCTCGCTGCCTTGGTGACACCTGCCCAGCACCTATTACCAAAGAAGCGGCTGAAGAACTAACCCCCTTCGTCACCTCCTTTATCAACTCTTCCTTCAAATCCTGCTCTGTACATACCAACCTCAAAGATGCCTGGATACTACCACTTCTAAAAAAAAACTAACCTAGACCCCAACACCCCAACTAATTACAGGCCTACGACGACAGTACCGTTCCTTGTTAAAATCCTAGATAAAGCTGCCTATTTACAGATCCAATCCTACCTGGAGATTAATAATCTACTAGTCACTAGACAATCTGGCTTCAGACCGAGACATGGAACTGAGACAGCCCTCCTTGATCTCAAAAACCAACTAGATGAGCATAAAGACAAAGGAGACACTTCTATTCTCCTACTCCTAGACCTATCAGCGGCAATCGACCTGGTAGATCACAAAGTATTGTGTAACCACCTTAAGTCGGCTGCCAACTTTTCCACCAAGGCTACAGCGTGGATAAACACTTTCCTGGACAACAGAACTATAAGAGCCTTTTCACCAAGCTCAGCCGCTGACCCAGTCCCCATCACCTGTGGGGTTCCCCAGGGATCATGCGTATCACCCACTTTGTATAATATTTTTACAAAGCCCCTCCTCGATATCTTGGATAAACTGGGTGTCTCATATACCAACTATGCTGACGACACCCATATCCTCATTCCAATCCAAGGAGATTACAACAAAGACACCACCCTGATAAACATAATCTACCAAATTATTCAAACTTGGATGGCTACACACGGATTATGTCTGAATGACGATAAAACCGATCTCTTAATCGTTGGATCCACCAGCAAATTAAACAAACTCTCCCATCTATACAAATCCTTTGCTATCGATGGTATCAATCTGGAGAATTAATGTAGCCAAGAAAGTTAAAACGCTAGGATTCTACTTAGACTCAACACTCAACCTTAAACAAACAGGCAAATGCCACAGCCTCAGCAACTAGCTACACTTTCAAGCTTATTCATGCATGCAAGCTATTCCTATCCATGGACAGCTGCATCACCATCGCACAAGCCCTTATACTATCTAAATTAGACTACTGTAACGCACTCTACCTAGGCACCAGCAAACACAACACCCATAAACTCCAAACCCTGCAAAACAACGCCCTTAGAACAGTTTTAGGCATTCCCAAAGGCCAACATATCTCTGACCACAGAAGAGCTGCTAACTGGCTGTCCATTAATGAACATATCAAACTCAAAACCCTGAACATCACACACAACTGCCTTAATAACAAAGCACCCGCTTACCTAACTGAGAAATTTACTAGGTACACCTCTGAACGTCCCATCAGAAAAGCCCAATCCAACAGCATTAGAATCCCTAACTTCAAACTGAAAAGAACCGGAGGCTCTAGCTTCCCAGTATTGGCTGCCAACCTATGGAACTCCATTCCGGACCCACTTAGAGTCATCCTCTCCTTTCACCTGTTCAAAACTAATGTCAAACTTTGGCTACAAAACCAACGACTGCTGACTCCTCTCCTATAATTGACATATCTCCTAGATACCTCTCCTCCGTCTTCTTTTACACTCTATTAACTGTATATATGTATTAATATACTGTATGCAACTTGTAAGATATGCCTGCAACTGTACATTAGAAAGATAATACAATTGTAGCATAAGTAATATAAGGCTTGAAATGTAAGATATTCATGTAACACTAACGTGCATCTGTAACATAAATTAACAATAAAATTGTGTGTTTGATGCTGTGCACATTTTGAATAATAGACTATTGACTGAGAATGAAACACCTTTGATGCGAATGTTAACACTCACATTACAGATGCAAACTAATTCATCTGAAGAGACTCTGTTATTCTGGGAGATAACGCCAGGTACTTTAGCTCCATACCGCGCAAACCCAGAATTTGCAGGGGTAGACTTGCATGCTCATCAAGAAATTCGTTTAGAAACAAGAGGTATAATAGTAATTGAAACTGGGATTGGAGTACAGATTCCACCAGAACACATGGGATTGATTGCACCTAGATCTGGATTAGCATTAAAGGGCATTAAAGGGCATCCAAGTACTAGGAGGAGTAATAGATGCTGATTACCATGGAGAAACCAAAGTCATTTTAATTAACAAGTGAGACCAAGTGCTACCTATTCACAAGGGAGACACAACTGATCGTCATACCTGTTAAATTATCCATGGTCAAAAATGGGGAGATCCTACAGTGTTAACTACTCGTGGGGACTGTGGTTTTGACTCATCAGACAGCATGGTACCGGGTGCGAAGGCGTGGGTAGAAAAACCAAGTGGCCCACCCATACCGGCGGATGTCATAGCATCAGGCAAGGACCAAGTAGTTTTAGTAATGGAGCCTGGCGAGGAGAAATGGAACTACATACCAGCAGATAAATTCTATGTAAGAGAATGATTATCAACATTGATATGTCTTTTTCAGGGTTTGCCTTGTAGAACCTGTGCCTGGCTGGTGTACTTGTAAAACTAAATGGCCTCCATTTGGAAGAGTCCAACACTGCAACAAACACAAGATGTTCTATTTGTGCAGCCAACCAATGGCAGTCTGGCGATGCTGAGGAATGATGTTTGGGAGTTGCCTGATGCCGACGCCAACCCATCAGCCACAACAGGCATGAAGAACAGAATTCACAAAGCGTTGAGAACACGCCAACTACAAGCACAAGAAACAATGACACCGGCAGTAGGAGAAATGTCTTCAGCACGGCAAAGATATACACTGATAAATGCCCAAAAGGAGAACATGTGGGCATATCTTGCACAAAAAGTTCTGAACATTTTGTATTTTTGTTTAACGGGTGTGCTCAATGCAATGGACTACATGGCTGGTATCGGTGCGAACGGCTGCTTCAATTTTGAGACAAACCTTTGGAGTTATACACAGTGACTATCTAGTGGAGGATTCTGATGTGTGACAATCGTTTTCCATCTACAAATATTGCAAATTCTGGCACGAAATAAACCAAAAATGGAAAACCCTCACTCAGATAGTGGTGATATCTGCTATAAAATGACCTGTGAACCCAAGGAGGTTGACAAATGTCAAAGCCTAAATGTTACCAAAGAGAACAACCAAACCGTGTTTGAGAAGCAATTGTGTTCATGCACTCCAAGCACATGCACCAACGTTAATAATACTATGTTTTGAAATCACAAAGTTGTGCTGCTAGTCATTTGAACCATGTAAAACTTCTGATAGAAGGGCTTTTCTCATGTGGTAACGTTACATATACTTACATTTCAGCTAACATTTTCAGAGGACCATGTGCTTTAACACGGTTGTATTTAAGGATGATTCCTGAACAAAAGTTATGTAGCTGTTTTCGGGCTCTCTTGGGAAAGAGAGAGTTTTGCTCCTTGGGGTTGCCATGGGTTACTCCGGCCGGGGGCACATGGGAACTGTCCACAGGTAAAGGCTTTGAGAGCCAGAAAGTTTCAGAAAATGCCATCATGCATTTGCGGATGGTTTATAATGGGGTGCACCAGAGCAGTCACGCAGAAAGCTTCTCTGGAAGAGTGGACACATTGCTTCCATGCCCAGTGATGCAAGAATCTCTCTGACTGTGCCTGTTGTGGGGCTCTTCAGTGCATTCCTCGTGGGCTGAGGATTTCTTTTGCAGTTGCTTCATCAGTGAAGTATATTTAAACTTTTTACATTCCTTATATGTGTAGTAATTAACCAATCATTTATTATTTTTACTGCATTTATTCATTCATGTGTGCTTTTTGTGAATAAAGGGCCATAAAGAGCCATTTTAGCTGAATGTTTGTGTACATAATTGCCCTTCAGTGTTCAAGGTTTCTTCATTTTGTGTGCTGGGGCTGTGAAATATTTTCTGTACACTTTTGAAGCTGAACAGACGAGTACCCAGTGAAAAATCCTACTACTTGTACCTAAACCTTTCAAGAACCAGGCATGAAGGCTCATACTGTTGAGGGATGGGTGTAGGATTCGTCCGTCCGAATGGGAGAGGACATCCGCTCTCTGCAGAAGGCACCAGGAAAAGATGGTCATGTCCAGCAACTCCGTGTACCACATTCTCTGGGCCTAGTCCAAAGCCGTCAATATCATTGTGGAACTGGGGGCACTGTTGAGCAGCCAGCGCATGGAGACTTGTGTCTCTCGTGGTCCGCCGGGGCCACCAATATACTGCTGTAAAAATCCTGATGATTTCAACAGAAACTAGGGGCATGGGGTCCTATTCATCCTATTCTATTGTTGTGCAAAATCAGAGCCAGGAAGACCCGGATGAAATTGCTGCGGGTGCCATACTGCAGAGTCTGCCAAAGGCTGGAATGGCTGCAGAGTTCACCAGGCCCTAGGATGTGGCAGTGCAGCGCGGTTTACGAGGCAGTGCTCTGGCCATGCAGGGAGTCTAGATGGAGAAAAGCACCGTCTGGAAGCACCCGATGGAAAGAAGAGTACGCTGGCTGCCAGCAGAGCAGCAGCAAAGCGTGCAGCTGTAAGGCGATCTGCAGGGAGGCCAGCCGATGCAGAGATATGGGCCTGCCAGCCCGCTGCGTGCCGTGGTGACTCCTGAAATACCCCCTCAGCCAGGTCGGCCGGCT
The DNA here is from genome assembly GCF_040938575.1 of Ambystoma mexicanum. Taxonomy (NCBI): domain Eukaryota; kingdom Metazoa; phylum Chordata; class Amphibia; order Caudata; family Ambystomatidae; genus Ambystoma; species Ambystoma mexicanum. The sequence goes on along the minus strand of NC_090935.1, from coordinate 1,268,221,210 downwards.
GGATGAGGAGGCTGAGAGGTCTGCTGTGCCGCGGTGCCAGAGGAACACACAGTCCGGTATGGCAGGCACTGACACGGAGTGCTGGTAAGAAGGTGGAGCAGCAGTCAGGCCCAGAGGAGGTGCGAACGGCGAGCCTGGGTAAGCTGGGCAATGGGGACAAGCATTGCTTTTAAATACAGCCTTTACCCTTGCATTGGGGTGGAAGGCATACTATATGAATAAAATTACCCTGGGCACACCTCCCCCTGCCCCCTAGGGCCTCTGATGGACCAGCGATTATGGGCACCCATACACACAAGGCTGAGCAGAGAAAGTTGCCAGCACGAGGGGAAGCTGTCTGACACGCGGAGGGTTCAGCTGATAAGGTGAGGAAGTGTTGAGAGCCCAGTGAACAGAGTTGCACAGTGCTGGTGACTTGACATAGCCTGTGGTGTGTTGAGCGTGGTATGGAATGTGTGAAGGTATCAGGAAGTAGACCCAGACAACAGGTTTAAGTTTTAGCTCTCAAAGTTTTATTCACTTAAATGTGAGGATGGAGCAAGGACCAACTTGCTCTACGCCAAGGTGGAATTTCCCTCAGGAAGTCTAAATCAAAAGTCGGTCTGCGTCCAAAATCTATACTTGCCCTCACAATTAACTGCATACATTTTGTAAGGATGTCAGCATCAAAATGAATAGTGTTTGAAATAAAGTTCTGAGCTCATTCCAGCTGTTGGCTTGTAATCAGCTTCCCCAAGTTCAAAACAGTTTACAAAGTATCGTGGTTCCCTTCCTCAAGAGTTCAAATTGTCCAGCTCTTCAAAAACAACACAATTCCTTGGGGCACCTCCCAACTCTCTTGTAATCAGTACTTTTCAATGGTTCACAAAATTCTGTCTCTTGACTTTAAAATCACTTGAGCGACTGTTGCAAAACACAAACTTTGTTATAATTACTTTCATTGGCTTTTTCCAAAAGGGCACTCGGTCTAGGCGCAGTTGTCAGACCAAATGGTCCATCCATTACAGGTCACGCAATTGATACCCCTTCTCATCTGCTTTTCATCAACCAATGTCCACTGTTTTCCAGTGACATTGAAGATTATTCCTTTCATCAAGATTATACTCTTCCATCACTTTACTGTGGCTAGATTGGCCACTTTGTTACACTTTATGTACTCTTCTGGCTCTTGCCAATACAGGTTTCATCTTAACCTGCAGTTCCTTGAACAATTTAAGCTTGTGCCAATACTTGTTTCTCCGCTCAAACCTTACTTGGGATTCTTTTGGCTTTGCCAGCACTTGTATCCCAACCAATTCATTCCGTGGTATTTGCCACTTGTATCACCTTGCTTTCATTCCATTCAAACATGCTCGTAACTTGCTTTGGCTCTGTGCCGTATTCAGAAATGCTTATAATGTCTTTCAGTTTGTTCGAGATTTAAAGGCATTTGTTTCAGCACTGAAAAGTGCTTAAGGCAAGTTCCAGTGTGTTCGATATTCAAAGAATGCTTGTTTCAGGTTAAAGCAACACCCCTTTATGAGTGTTGCCTGTTTACTCTCACAATCAGACGGCAGCTCCCGTCGCCTTCATTCTGTTCCTCATCCTGCGTTCAGCTTCCAATACCTCCGCTCTTCCCTCACTGAGGTTGGAGCGAGGACTGCTCGCTCTCCTGGAGATCTGCAGTGACCGGAGTGCTTTGGCGCCCCACAGCTCCTGCTTGAGCCTGACAGCGAGTGTGTGCAGGACTTCCCAATCTTCTCTGGGCCAGCCTCGGCGTCCCTTGACCTTGCTCGACACTGCTTCAAGCACCCGTGTCTCCCGCTGCTGTCTCTCCGGTCCGCCTCTCTCCAGCCGGCTCCAAGCTCCAGCCTACTGTTTCCGTGTCTCTCTGTGCAGCCTGCATTTTTATATCCATTGGACCCGTTAAGTGACGACAGGTGAGGGTCATTTAGTTCAATTGCCTGACGGTAGTTAATGGGACATGCCTGGCTGTTCCATCTGAAAACTTCCATAGCTCTCTTTGTCTCAGTACCAGACTAGTAATTAGGGAGGTTTGCATTATCCAAATGAGATTGTGCCATCTGCGAAGGCATCATGAAGTAAGACACAGACAACAGATTCACAATTCTAAAAAATTATTTATTTTTCTTCTTCATCAGGAATGAGTAAGGCCTAACTGGCCCTATGCTAGGGTGGGATTCCCCAACCTATAGAAACTAAGGATAGTCTGTGTCATTAAGGTCAACTCAAAAGTCCGTCTGTGTCCAAAACCTATACTTGCCCTGACAACTAAAGATATACAATGTGAAGGGATGTCAGCAACAAAAGAAACAGTGTTCCAAAATAAAGTTCAGAGCTTTTTGCAGTTACTGGCTTGTTTTCAGCTTCTCCAAGTTCAAAACAGTTCCAAAAAGCCCGTAGGGTTCCCTTCCCCAAGAGTTCAACGCAGTTCACAACGTCCCAGGGTTCCCTTCCCCAATAAGTCAGCTCTTCCAGCTTCAAAACTATAATCAGTTCGAAAATCTCTTGGCTTTCAATAACAATTTCCAGTTGAACTTTGTAACCATTCAGGCTTTGCAATGGTTCATACAGATTGTTCTTTTCTTCAGTCACTTCAGCACTTGTTCTACAATACATCTGTATCTTGGTTTTTCCTTGGTTCTTTCCAAGTAGGGGTCACTCGGTCTAGGCACAGTTGTTGGACCACAAGGTACACCCATTACAGGTCATGCAACTGATAAGCCTTAGCACTTCTTTCTCTCTCTGTACCTATGTCATTGACCAACATTCAATTCTGTTTCTCCTTGATAGTCTCTTGGCTTTGCAACAACTTGTATTTCACATAACTCCTTCTGTGGTGTTTATCCTTTTCCATCACCTTTTCCATTAAGGCTTATTACCTGCTTTCTATTCTGTTCATAAGTGCTCCTTACTTTCTTTCCTTTTGTTCATAAGTGCGCATCACTGCTTTCACTTGGTTCATAAATGCTCTTCAATTCCCTTTCCTTTGCGCTCTGCTTTCATATACTTTTCATGTCTGTCCTTCAGTTCCGTATTCAATCATCCTTGTTGCATTCTTAAAAGTACTTTGCAGCTTGTTCGGTATTCAAAATTCCTCCAATTCTGTCTTCAAACATACTTATTATAAGTTTCAGTTTGTTCGGCATTTTCAAACGCCCCTTTTCCTGCCCCGGTATGAGTGTTCCCTTTCTCACACTTGTTAGGGAGAATTCTCTGTTAAGGCTAATTTCCCAAACCTAGTGAGTCCCCCAGCAGCTTTGCTGGATTTTTGGGGTTTATTTTTTTCTCCTGCTAAGAGTGAGACTCTTTTTTTCTCCCACTCTTAGACATGATTTGAGATATCCTTTGACTTTCAATGTGTTTTATGGGCTATGGAGTCTTTTACTCCATAGGCCTTCATGTGCTTTTGGTATGTGTGTTACACAGCACCCTCCGTGCCGTAACACAGGGGTGTCATAGTGACCCCCAAACATAGACTCCATACCCTGGGACTGACTACTGTCTCCCAGGGCATGTGAAGTCACCATTGGCTTTACTAGTCCTAAATTGTGAACAGAACCAGTACAAACCAGTACAAACCATCATATTGTGGGCATACTGGTAGGGGCAATTCGATTGCCCCTGGGTCTGTTGTTCGAGGGGGCACTGTCCAGTCTCCCCTGAGCGAGTTTTGGCTGGTGGCAGTGGATACTACTTTTTATATTCAGTCGCGAATATATTCCTATTAAATTTTCCCATTGTTCAAGGCTAATACTTTTCAGCATAGCCTCAAACATACCGCCGGTTGATTTAATATTAATTCACTGGTTGGTATTTTTTGCTAAAACTCGGTTCCAAAATGGTGTTTGTGTTCGCTTCTGTGACTCCAACCCAAGTCGAGCCCTTTGTTCCACTTTTTGGCGGGCTTCTCCACAGAAGCCTCCAAAAGTGGTGCCACTCTGTCTCGGTACCACAGGGCGTGTGGGAGGGGGTTTCGGCACCCTGGACTGAGTTGCCTCGGCAACTCAAGTCGCACTCTTGTGTGATTGGCCCAGTGGTGAGCCGCCCGGCTCACCACTTAGCATGTTTGAGTGACAGCTAGGACTAATGAATGAGGGTTTTCTGCATAAAAGCAGGGCTTTGGGGACTGGGACTTCAGACGTCGCAACAGGACCAAAGAATCCGAAGAGGGAGAAGCTGAGCCGACCTGCAACGACAACACCACCGGTGGAGCCCTGCTGAACTGACTCACCACTTCTTCCAACGACAGAGGAGATCTTCATCCCGAAGAGTCTTCTTCCTTTGACTAGTGGGGATAACCAGTTTGCCCGCCTTTTCACCTTCCCGGATCATCTCGTGGCCGCCTTGCCTGTGGCAAGAACCCCGGCAACCGGGATACCACGTTTTCCCACTACCGCGAATAAGGGTAGTACCTTTTTACCGGAGAACTCCACGGCTGGTTTCTTCCCTGGCAGTGCAACGACCTTCAACTTTCCTCCATGTCGAGATCATCTTTTCCTCTGGACGCCGCCGCGACTTGCACCCGCTGCCAGGAACAACTGCCCCCGCTGGAGGATCCTCTCCACTTTAAAGGTACTGTGTCCGCCTGGCCTCCCTCGCAACGGTCTGTGTGGGGTTACTCTTAAAGCCTCAACTTACCACTTGGGTTGGCCCTTAAATGGCTAACTGAACTTTTCTAAACTGAACTAATTCCTCTCTGAACCCTCTGTAAGACTCGCCAAGCCTTTTAAACTGTGTGATCTTGGGCGCATTGGTGTTCTACTCTCTCGAAGAGGGAGCCTGGCCTCTGAACTTTTTTGCTCACAGGTAGACTTTGACTTTCCTGCCTTGCTGAGTGCTTCTAAAGGATTGTGTTGTGTACTGTTCCTAATTTCTGACTTTTCCCTCCCTTTTTCTTAAACTTATTGGAGTGCCATCTTTAGTTAAGCGCTCACCTCTGTCTGTAAATAAGTGGTGTTAACTAAGACTTGTCTAATAAGGAATAAGGGATGTATATATAATAATAGTGACTGTGTTTTTGAACTTACTTATAATATTAGTGCTAGAGTGTTTCTAAGTGTGTCTTTAAATAAATAATTATATACTTGATACCAAAGCTCTGGTCAGTGTTTGCTTGTGCTACTGTATTTTGGTACCTATCTTGTATACTCTATATACTGTCTAACTCATCTTGAGAGAAGTCTGGCTGCTCAGCCACAGCTACCAGGTAAATCTGGGTGGTACAGACTGCTACCCATTGGGTTTACTGCCAACACTTGTAGTCTTAAGCCTTTTGCAGTGGTCCCTAAGGGAACTGCACAGGTTTCTGCCTAACAACACTCACAAGTGTATGGCAGCTCCTCCGGGTATCTTCTTTCTTCTGTTCGGCTTCTCCTCGCTTCGCTTGTGCTCTTTGAGAGCTTCCTTCAAACTCTGCTGCGGCAGTCTAGAGCCCTCAGTGTCCCACAGCTCCAGGCTTTGGACACACAGTGCAGGAGACTGCAGGTGTCTCGACCCTCTCGTGGCCTGTTCAAGCCCCGGCATCTCGCTCACCCTTCTGCAAACTCACAGCGTCCCTTTCCCCGGCCCCTCTCCAGCCTGCTCCAGCGCTGTAAGCCGTGTCCGTTTCTCTAGGTCTCTAGGCGGGATTCTCCTTTTCTCATGCTTCTCTCTCCTTTTATACACCTGTGGGTCTTTAACATGCAGCAGGTGTAAGTCCCATCTTAAAGGGAAATGATTGAGGGACAGTTTGTGTGTATGAAAGAGGTAAAGACTGACAACCTTTGAAGGCAGAGGGTGGGTAGGGGTCATTCTTACAAGGGAAAAGGGGATACCATGCCCCGCCCAAAGACATCCTCCTCCCAATCCCGAAGGACCCTCCACCCAGGTGATCTTCCCTTGCATATCCACCCCCAGGTATTTTTGTGGTATATTTTGTAGAGGAGAAAGGGGGAAAGGCTGACAGTAGCCTACAAAGGCTTTTGGGACAGAAGGTTAATTTTAAAGGGAATGGGGGATACCATGTCTCACCTAAGCAGGTCTTCTCTCCACTCCCCAAGATCCATCCACCCAAGTGATCCTCCCTCGCATTTCCACCCCAAGGGTCGGGTCCAAAAGCAATGGCCTTTCCCTGGCCAATTGAGAGGAGGATTCTGGGGGAAAAGAAGTGAGGATGTCCTTAGGTTCCTCACAGGAGCAGGAGGAGCTAAGCCTCCCCGAAGCCACCACATCGTTCCAGTATGGAGAGTGTGCCTGTCTGGAGGTGGCACAGGCACTAGCAGTCTTGGTGGAAGAGCGGAGGAGAGGCAGCAAGACTGTGGGTGACTGTGGGCAGCCGCATGGGCAGAGTGGAAACTTCCAGTGCTGGCTGCATGGACCAGCAGGGCATGCACGGTGCTGGTATGATTGTGGCTCGGCAGCTAATCTAGACCACCAAGATGAGTGGGCCAGACACAACTAAATAGACAGGCGCATCTTCTAGAGGGGGTAGGATCCAGGATGAAGGCTTAAAATCCTGTATGGTGCTTGGTGGAGAGGACGCTCAGAAGCTTCCCTGGGGAGATAGCCAAAACCATGTAGCATTGCCAGCAGACCTGCGGAAGAGACTACTGCCAACAACAGTTCATCGGCTGTGTTTGCTATACATGCGCAATGGCAAAAGACAAAATCTGGAAAGTGTTCCTCCAGAACAAAATAAACCCGTACCCAGTAAGTGCTCCCCACCCTGCTACAAAGCATGGCCCGGCGGCGTCCAATTCGGGCGCAGCAGTGTGTGCCCCCAGATTTCACTCACCGACATAATGTGCGCCATCAGAGAATGCAGATCCTCTGTGGAACAATAATTGATGGCCTCTCATCGGAGGTGTCCTCCTTGCGGGAGGACTTCCATAAACAGACTTCAGGAATGGGAGAGGCGGAGCAGCGCATTTCAGATTAGTCTCCCAAACAACGTGACGCCCTGGAGAGCAGAGCGGAGGACAGCAAACAATGATCACAGCATAACAACCCCTGTATTCTTGGGCTTCCAGAAAAGGAGGAAGGGCCCTGCACAGAGCTTTTCTTGGAACAATGGCTGACAGATCTGAAGGCAACCTAAAAACTTTAATTTCTTCTCCACAGAAAGAGTCCATCGAATCCCGACGGGTTGACCAGTTACCGGAGCACCCCGCAGACAATAATCGCACAACTCTTAAAATTATAGAGACCAGGACACCCAACTACACATGGCAAGGGGGACGGGCTGGATTACTTATAAGGGCAATCGGATAGGTACAGAGAGCCCGCCAATCCTTTGACTCTAGAAAGAGGAAGGGAATAGTTTCTTACCTGTAACTCCATTTCTCCAGCATTGGTATCTTTCATGGATTCACATGCTTAGAATATTCCCCGTCGTCAGACTGGGACCCCTCGGTACACATATATAGCCTTTTTCAAAGGAAAAACTTTCGACACTTTTGTGTCCTATCTACGTCCTTCTAAGACCCGCCTACGCACGCTCCGCAGGCCGTGCTAGTATAAGAGGCCCACCCCCGGGCATCCCCTTCAGATTTCGGCCCCTCCAAAGTAGGAAGGGTTAAATTTATCACATACATTACATACGGGGAGGTTGGCGGGCGCATGTGAATCCATGAAAGATACCAATGCTGGAGATAAGTTAAGTCATATAACATTGCCCACATAAAGTATATCGCTCTTAAGAGGGTAGATAACCGAATCTCCACAGGGAAGAGCTTACCTTACTGAAACAAATGGCGCAGGACAGCTCTTCCCATCTGCACCTCGTCTGCATGCTGCCTGGCAAGGCAGTAGTGGCGGGTAAACGTGTGGTGTACTCACCATGACGCCGCTTGGCATATGTCCGTCAGTGGAATCCCAGCCCATAACGCTGTTGAGGAGGACATCGACCTTGTAGAATGAGCTCTAGGATGTCCTTGCAGTGGCCTTCCGGCCTTAGAGTGACAAAAAGCAATCGTCGACGAGACCCATCTAGCCAGTCCCTGTTTAGAGATTGCTTTTCCTCTCGTCGATGGACCATATGCGACGAACAGTTGCCGAGTAGCCCTGATGTCTTGTGTACGATGTAGGTAAAATTTCAGGGCCCTCTTAACATCCAGGGTATGAAGAGTTTTTTCTGCTGCCGATGATGGAGTGGCGAAGAAAGTAGGCAGAACCACGGATGAGTGTTTGTGGTATACCGTCGGAACCTTCGGGACGGACATAGGGTTAGTTGCCAGGACTACCTTGTCCTTAAAGAATCTTAGGTAGGGCGGGTCCACGACCAGCGCTTGAGATACGTCTGGCTGATGTGATAGCTATCAGGAATGCCAACTTCCACGAAATGAATTTTATGACGGACGTGGCCATAGGCTCGAAAGGCGGTTTCGTCAAGCCTGCCAACACTGTGTTGAGGCTCCACGTCGGGGGAAAACGTTTCACCGGGGGAAAGGCTCGAAATAAACCCCGCATGAAGTGTTTTACCAGTCTGTCACTGAATAGAGGAGACGACTGCCTCCTTCCTTGTGAACCTCGAGATGGCTGCCAGGTGTACCTGTATCGACGCGGGGGACAATCCCTTTTCTGCCAAGAGGAGCAGGTAAGGTAGAACTTGTTCTGGCGTCACCAACAATGGTTGTAGGCCCCGTTGTCCTCTACACCATTCACAGAATCTCCGCCACTTATAGGAGTAAGATTTCTTAGTAGAAGGGGCTCTAGCCGCCTGTAGAATTTTTTGGCAATCCTCTGAAATGTCTAAGGCGCCGAACTCCGAGAAGTCAGGAGCCAGGACGTAAGGTTGAGACTGTCCGGGTCGTGATGCCACACTGTGCCTCTGTCCCGGGATAGAAGGTACGGGACTTTCGGAAACGCTATGGGATGTTCCAGCGATAGACGGAGGAGGTCTGAGAACCACGGTTGCCTCGGCCAGTATGGTGTCACTAGAATCACCCGGCAATTGTATCTGCGTATCCACTGTATTGTTTTCCGTATGAGGGGAAACGGGGGGAAAGCATAGAGGAACATGTCCGTCCATGGGAAGCAGAACGCCTCCCCCACCGATCCCTCTTGGGGCCATCTGCTTGCAAATTGCTTGCATTTCTTGTTGTCTTTGGTCGCGAAGGCGTCCAGAGGGGGGTGACCCCATTTCTCGAACACTTTCCTCAAGTGACCCGTGTCCACTTCCCACTCGTGTATCTGGGCCATGCTTCTGCTGAGGGAGTCGGCTTGGCCGTTCCTCACTCCTGGAAGGTGATGAGCCACGAGGGAAATTTCATGTTTCGATGCCCAATGCCATGTTTTTGGGCTTCTATGGAAAGAGTCCTCGATCGTGTCCCTCCTTGTTTCCTCAGATAAAACACGGCTGTTGTATTGTCGGTCAGTATTCGCTCTCGCGAACTCTTGATGTGTGGTAGGAACACCTTCAAAGCCCATCGTACCGCTCTGAGTTCCAGTACGTTTATGTGTAGGAGTGACTCCGTTGGAGAGCAGCGACCTTGCGCTTGGAGAGCACCCATGTGCGCTCCCCATCCGGTTAGGGACGCATCCGTAACTATGGTGCTCTGAAACTCCGGCTCCTGTAGGGGCACACCGTTGCTCAGATTGTGGGAACTCTGCCACCACTGGAGGGTCCGACGTAGCTTGTCGTCGTCGACGGTTATCCTGTCCGACCACGATCCCTGAGCCTGTGTCCATCGGTCCGCGAGGAATTCTTGGACTGGCCTCATGAATAGTCGACAGTTTCTCACCAGATGGATGCAGGATGCCATGGCCCCCAGGACCGAAACACACTTTCTCACTGAGATCCTTGTGTTCCGCCGTAGCCGGGCCGCTTGTTGAATGAGTCTTGAGGTCCTGTCGAGGGAAGGTTTCACCAGCCCCAACTGAGTCTCGAACTGTGCCCCCAAGAATACCAGCGTTCTTGATGGCCGCAGAGAGGATTTCTCGAAGTTTATGGCGAATCCTAGTCGTTGTAGAAGCTGCCTGGTGGCTTGCAGACTTGTGTTGGTCGACGCTGGGGAGGATCCCCTTACCAGCCAGTCGTCGAGGTATGGGTATACATGGTGACTTTGCTTCCTTAGCCAGGCAGCCACTGGAGCCAGGCATTTTGTGAACGTTCTGGGGGAGGTCTTGAGCCCGAAAGGAAGAACCGTGAATTAGTAGTGAGTTTGCCCTATTACAAAACGTAGGAATTTCCTGTGTTTCCGACACATTGGAATATGGAAATACGCTTCCTGTAAATCCAGGGACGCCAGGAAATCTCCCTTTTGAACTGCGCAGATCACTTCCTGCAGAGTGAGTATCTTGAATTTTAGGCTCTTTAAGGACTTGTTGAGATCGCGTAAGTCTAGAATGGGACGCCATTTGCCGTTCGGCTTTTTTACGACGAAGTATCTTCAGTAGACTCCTTGACCTCTCTGTGATGTTGGAACTAATTCTATCAAGCCCTTCGCTAACATGAGTGTAACCTCTTGTTGCAGTACCTTCATATGGGACTGAGCGGTGAACGCAGGTGGAATTTGCGGAGGGTTGTGTTTGAATTGCAGAGAGTGTCCGTTTCTTATGGTGTCTAACACCCATTGGTCCGTCGTTATCCTTTCCCATTCGTCAACATATGCTGAGACTCTTCCCCCCAGAACGGCGCGTGGTATGTCACTGCTGATCTTTATTTTGCTTGTCTCTCGACGACGATGGGTATGATGGTCGTTTTCTGGAAGACTGGAAGTTTCGTCGACGGTAAGCCGATTGTGAGGCACGTCGGTATCCCTGGGAGGGGTAAGCCGATCTGGCAAAGGATCTGTCTCCAGAAGAGAATCTCGAATTACCTGAAGCCCCTCTAAAGGGACGAAAAGACTTGTAACTTCTGCCACTCTGGAGGGCACCCAATGAACGTGCCGTGTACGAATCTTCTTTCAACCCTTTTAGGGCCTCGTCCACCTTCTCGCCGAAAAGAAGGTCTCCCTCAAAGGGCATATCTAAGACCTTGTATTGCACCTCTGGCCTGAAGTAGGTACACTTAAGCCATGACTGTCGAAGCAATACCACCCCATTGTTGACTTGCTTGAAGCCTGACTCAGCGAGATCCACCGCAAAGTTTATTGCGTGATTTGAGGCTTCCTCACCCTCTCGGACCAGTAGCATCGCCGCCTTCCTCTGTTCTTCTGGAAGATGATCAAGCAGCGGAGCTAATCTGTGCCACATCTCCCTATCGTATCTGGCCACAATTGCCAGAGAGTTTGCGGCCTTTACTGTGGTCGCTCCCACGGAGAGCACTTTCTTGCCAAAGGCATCTTGGCGTCTCGCCTCGTTCTCAGGAGGAGTCGTGCACTTGTGCTGTGCCTTTGCCTTCCTCGCTGCTGCCGCCGACACCACAGAGTCCGGTGTTGGTTGGGAGGATAAACACTTGGGGGTAGACTCTGGAGCCTTAAACTTTTTTTCTAGGCGTCCTTTCACTGCTGGTTCTGAGAATGGGTGTCTCATTGTCTGCAACCCCTCTTTCCATACATGGTCCAGTATTGGTATCGAGAACACCGACCTCCTTCTCTTGCCCATGTGGTCGAACAAAAAACAATCCTTTTTCTGTTCTTCTTGGGACAGACCAAATTCTTTGCATGCCTTCTCCACCATAGAATGGAATGACGCGATGTCGTCCGGAGGGGACGGGTGAGCTGGGCTTCTGGGGTTTTCCAACTCCACCTCTGACTCCCAGGTAGGATCCCTGGGGGGGGGGGGATAATGAGATATCCGACATGGCCCCCCCTGTCGGACTCCGAATCTGGCAGCTCACCTTCCTCCTGTGCCAGTGTTGAGATTGGCGTGCATGGGTGCGTCGGTTGACGGGACGGGCCCGGCTCGTCGACGAGTGACTGTGGCAGGCTTGCCTGGGGTAGTCGCTGGTCCAACGACTGCAACAAGGACTGAAGCGTGGACAGAATATCCAACGACAAAACCGATTGAGGATTGAGGCAGATACCGGTGTAACGGAGGCCCTCGTCGACGACTTGTCAGCCGCTCGTAGCCCTAGGTATGCTGGGCCAGCAACTCTCTCGTTCTCGTCCTCCGAGGACAGCAACATAGCTTGTTCTTGTAGCAAAGGCTCCGGGGGGTCGGGTCAAAGACTTCAGGCCTCCAGGCCTCCTGTAGGATCCCCGTCGACGAGGCCCTCGTCGACGGGACGGTGGATGCCCACTGTGCAAGTGGTAGGGAGGCGGTCGATGACTGGACCGCCGTCGACGACGAAGACTTCGCAGGTGGTTTTGGCGGTCCCGCCTTCTCCACACTGTGCCCGCTTTTACTCGACTCGTGGTCGATCTGTGATGATCGCCAGAGGAGGATTTCCTTTCCTTCTCATGCTTTTTTGATGAGGATGATTTCTTTGCCGTCTCTAGTGGAGTGACTTCCAGACGACTCTTTTTCCGACGGTCTAGATTTCTTCGCCGGCGGTTCCGACGAGGCCGCTCGGCGCAATGTTTTCGCCGACTGTGTGGAGCCCACCTCTGAGGGGGGGGTATGCCCCCGCTCCATCATTCAGCCATGCCACCAGGCTTCGGTTCCGGTCTTTGAGGGTTTTTTGAGAAAACCCCTTGCATATGTCGCAGGTATCCGCCGAATGGTGAGGGTGGAGGCAATATATGCAGTCCATATGTCCGTCCCCCTCGTAAACCTTTTTGAAGCCGCATGTTGCGCATGGACGGAACAGCGCTTTACCTGACACAGAGGACATTATTACTCGAAATCCAATGGCGCAACCTAGTACAAAACAGTAGGACAACACGAGGAGATCCCACTACTTTGGAGACGGTTGAAATCTGAAGGGGAGCCGCGGGGGCGGGCCTCTTATACTAGCACGGCCTGCGGAGCATGCGTAGGCGGGTCCTAGAAGGTCGTAGATAGGACACAAAAGTGTCGAAAGTTTTTCCTTTGAAAAAGGCTATATATGTGTACCGAGGGGTCCCAGTCTGACGACGGGGAATATTCTAAGCATGTGAATCCATGAAAGATCCAATGCTGGAGAAACTGATATCTCTGGCCATTAAATATGCCCTCTTTTTTTCCTGCGCTGCTCAATGTGTACCATGGCAGGACAGTGCATCTTTTTCATACTCCTAAGGAAGGATGGGACTGGCTGGAAACACAAGTTCTGTCCGTACCAGTGCCTAGACCACCCAGGGATCCACCAGGACCATAAACTGATCGAGAATCCTCCCCTGCCTTGTTCGACTCGCAGGGCTCTGAACCGCTTGTGGGCACAGACAACACCCAAGAAGTGGCAGGCAACGGATGAGAGGCTGCCAGTTCCTCCGTTTCGGCGCACTGGACCTCAAAGTGCTGACTGTTTCCGCATCAAAGGTTCGTCCAGTAACTGAAGAAACTGGGTATGGCGAGCTCCGGAAAGGGGCTTGAGGCGCACTCTGGTTGCTTCAATGATAGCCCCGATCATGGTTAACGTGGTTGTCTCGTGTAATGTTTACACTGGGTTCGGGCAACAGGTACTTCATGTTGGGGGGGGGGGGGGAGAGTACAGGGAGGAGGCATGGAGAAAGTTCCATTGGTTGGGTTATTTGTCACACAAGTGCTGCTATAGATGTCAGGGATGCATAGGGATAGTTTTCTTCTCCCTCTGGGGTACACGGACAGTGGGGAGTCTGCTCAGTGCACTCCTTGTACGACTACTGATACACATTCTCCGGGGTGGGTCCTTTCAATGAGGTTATGGACATGGGCCTGGATCACACTCACATTGGCAATTGGATCTCATCAGTGTCCACTAAGCTGTACTCTTTTGCTATAGCGCTTGGCTTGCTGGATAGGTGGATATCACTCCACACCTCTGCGAGGGGATACTCGTTCTTCTCTGGGGCACATGCCTCTAGGTCAAGGATAGATTGCTATGGTGTTGGCAAAAAAGTAAACGCCATACGATAGTGGTAAGGGAGGCCGAACAGGCATCTACCGTGGCCGAAGACTTCTTTGCATCTGGGGCCCAGGTTTCACAGGAGACTTTGTTAACTGCCCAAGAAACGCTTTGGAATTTGCTCTAGACTACGCTAGGCAAGCACATTGGGCAGTGCATAGTCAAACCCATAAATGGAAGGCCAAGATCTTGGTGAGGGTGTTTGCCAATACTTTACTGGCGGTAACTGACTCTCTAATACATCCAGACCAATGTGGGTTCATACCCACCAGATTCACATGCAGGAGCCTCAGAAGGGTACATTTTGCCATAAGTCAAGCAAGTACGCACTTGCACTGCTTGCAGTGGATTTTGAGAAGGCCTTTAATTCAGTTTGGTGGGATTCCCTACGGCCATCATGGAACACATGGTGCTTGGGGAGACATACCTGAGCTGGGTCCGCCTGCTATATAATTCCCCAATAGCCGAAAATAGAGTTAATGGAAAGTCCTCACAAATCTTTCCCTTGGAACGGCGGGAGAAGGCAGGGCTGCTCTCTCTCTCTGTTATTGTTTACACTGGCCATAAATGCACTGGCGATGCAACTTAGAGAGGACCCGGACTGGCTGGTATTTAGATGGCCCTGGGGTGGAGAAGACAGGGTGTCATTATACACAGACAACCTTTTGATTTATATGTGTAATCCCTCAGGCTCCGGTCACACTGTGACCTGTATATTGAATGAGTACCTGAGGTTTAGTGGGCTCAAAATCAACTGGCAGAAATCAGCCTTCTTCCCAGAACAGGAGTGTGATGAGGCGATTTTCCGGGACTGTCCTTACCCAATTTCTGATGAAGGCTCTGTACATCTGGGTGTACGAGTGGGTGATTGCCATTCAGATTTCCTTCAGACAAACCTGCAGCCAGTAGTAGATATACATTTGTGCTAGGTGTGGTACACATTTGCAATCGCTCCTGCTGTCTTTATTAGGCAATGCACCACTTTTCAAAATGCAAGCGCTCCCTAAATTTCTCTATGTGCTGTAAAATGCCCCGAGATCCTTATTCCCAAAAGGTTTTTTGCAAGGATGGATGAGGTTCCCTGGGAACTGTTGTGGAGGTAGAGGAGAAAACAGCCATGCCTAGCTCTGACAAAGCTGCAACGCTCAGTGTGGGAGGGAGGGAAAGGTTTACTCAATCTCCAGCAGTATTATTTGGCCGCACTGTTAGGAGTG
The DNA here is from genome assembly GCF_040938575.1 of Ambystoma mexicanum. Classification (NCBI taxonomy): domain Eukaryota; kingdom Metazoa; phylum Chordata; class Amphibia; order Caudata; family Ambystomatidae; genus Ambystoma; species Ambystoma mexicanum. The sequence continues at coordinate 1,268,206,108 of NC_090935.1, read as the reverse complement.
GTGAATGATTGGCTGCATGGGGATCCTAGGCTACCCCACATAAACATTGAACAAGGAGGGATGGCAGGGAAGTCGACAATTCAAGTGCTCTATTGGGGGTTGGCGTCAGGTGAGTGGAATGCAACCCTCCCTCAAATTATACAGCGTAACCAAGAGATGTGGATTGAAGCACATAAATACGTGGGATGGGGGGGTAGGCCGACCCTGGTCCAGCCCCTATGGAATAACATGAACCTACCGGAGATACTAAAGGTGGGCGCTTCAAGGTTTGGGAGGACCGATGGATCCTCACCCTGGTGGGCGTGCTGCATGATGGGCAACTCCGCCCCTTCGAGAATCAGCAGGAGGTATACAATCTACCAGATAGTGAGAGATACAGGCACATACAACTCACACACACCATGGAACATCAGATTTTGGCCGTGGAGGAGATTCCAAATAGTTACCCCTTGGAGGCTAATATCCTTCCCGAGCACATTGTCACCAACGTAACCTCAACCCTATACCAAGTGCTAACGGCATTCAGGTCCAAAGAACTGACTGTGTTGAAGGAACGGTGGGAAAGGGATGTGGGCCCACTGGAGCCAAAGGAATGGGTGGAAGCCATAATATATTTGAGCGAGAGATAGGTAAATCAGCTAGGCTCCGGGTTATACAATACAAAATATTAAACTGTGTTTATTATTCTCGAACAATATGTGGACGGTCTGCCGAGAACAACAGAAGACAAAACCAGGGCACACAGTGGCAAAGAAATTGCAAACAAATTTGAATCCATTACAGAGTTTTGAAAGTGAAGTATTAAAATGTACTGTAACATTCAGTAAATAGAGTGATGAAAAGTCAACAAGCAAGAATAAATTAAATTAAATACATGTGGTTAACAATGACATTTTCCACAACATTTGTTAAGGACTAAACGTGTTTCAATGTCAGAACAAATTGGACAATTTCTGCAGGCCAACGGATGGGAATTTCCGTATGTGGCCAAGCATGTAGGTACATTACATATAGCTGTGAAAAGCCATGTAATAAAACATCATTAAAGAACATTTGTTAACACAGATATCAAATTGAGGAGGAGTTCTTGACTGGGGTGAGATAATATATCTCTACAAATTGCCTCCTGTTTATTATACGGCGCGTTTCAGGCAAGTGGAAGCCCTTCATCAGGTAATATCTGTGGTTTACGTGTTTCACTTAAAAGTGAAAAGTAATATTTGGCAAGTACAGCTCTTAGATCATTTCTCTACAGTGTGTAAGTCTAGACATGTATGTCCTGTGTTCTTGAATAACTGATCGGTGAGTTGGGAAGATATTGGATGAAACTTCACTGCCTGGGTATCAGGGGGATAAAGATTCTCTCATTGTATTTGTTGGAAAAGGTGGGTACTTGTCAGAAATAATGCAAAGAGAAGTCCTATGGAGCGGTTGAAGATGGGGCCAGTCGCTTGGGGAAAGCGCAGTGTCTCACATACAGCTGCCCATATAGCTAATTATAACATCAAAAGTGAGATAAACTCACCTAGACTGCTTTATGTCTGGGGCAGGCTCAGTGTTCAATATTGCTGCTGTGTGGTAATGGAACATCACTGTGTCTGTTGACAAAGAGATATAGTATTAAGAAGATGTACATAGAAGCTCAAAGCGCGATCAGACGCGGCACCAGTCGCTTTAAGAAAAGCACTGGGTCCCATGGCAGATGACCGCAGTTCAGTATCTTGTACAAATGTGCATATGTGGGCGAGGGTGAGGGGTATTCACTTTTCGTTGCGGCAATGTCTGTGTTTCCAACTATTTGTATCTGTTGAGCCCACTGCCTGTCCGCAATGCGTATCCTGTGGAAGTGAGGAGGAGTAATTATAAAGTCGATTAATATCTCTAAGGGGAACATGATAGAACAGGCATTTGCTGCCTGAAACATGTAGATAAAAATTACTGTTGCTAGTGTAGTATACGATAAGCAAGCAGAGGAGTGTGGAACCGCTGTCTCTGCGTGTTCAAACGGAGCGTCCGGTCGCTAGGCAACAGGGACGTATTTGTGTGGGATAATTGTAGTGACTAGAGCCGAACTGCTTGTAATAGCATTGCACCATTTTGTAAATGTGACTATCAGGACAAAGAACCTGCGAAAAGTGAAAATAGGTCACTGCAAGGGAAATATTTTGAAATGGTATCCCAATGTTTATGGGAACAGCTGTGGGCTGTATGTTCTTTCACTATGGGATAACAAAGTGGTAGTTAAAATGAGTCATAGTTTGATTCACCACAGCTCAGTGTTGGCGGCATAGTGTCCAGTTGTTTAGAACTCTCAAAAAGAGGGGGGTTTGGGGAGGAGGGTTTTGTAATTACAAATAGCAACTTAAGTCCCATTCCAACTTCATTCCCCGTGGAGACATGGAGTCAAGTTTATCGACCCAATGGATCTCACGTTGTTGCACAAGTATATTTAAGTTTCCTCCTCTTCTTGGCAGGTATAGATTTTCCAAGACAATGAACTGTATCTGTGAAATTGTATGTCTCAGTAAATGAAAATGTTGCACTACTGGGGATTTCTCGGATGCAAGTCTGATGTTTGACATAATAGAGTAGCCAAGATCGAACCGGGAGCACCTGAAATACTCCTAAATGTTTTGTTACCTACTGACAATACCAGGAATATGATTTACTTTATTGAGTGCACCTCTACACACATCCATTCTCTATTATTCTCGAACAGCCATGGCAAAAAGGGGCACAATAGTGAATGACTGTCTATGTGCTGGAGGCCGGGGGTACCTTTTTTCATACGCTTTGAGAGTGAGAGATGATGCAAGTTTTTTGGGGAAAATGCATTGATAAACTAATGGCAGTACTGGGTTCTGAGGTGCCCAAGAATCCAAAACTGACACTACTTAGCATATGGGAGAGTCTGGATTCCTCAAATATGAGCGTTTCTATCAGTAACAATTGGATTAACAAAGCCGATCATTGCTGCGCTGTGGGAATTAGCGGACTGTCCCCGCACCAGTCACTGGACTACCGAAATAGACATGTGTCTATCCATGGAGGAACTTATCTATAATGCACAGGTTTGCCCCAAGAAGTTTCATAAGGTTTGGGATAGGTGGGTGGGCGAGGATTGAAAGATGTAATTTACTCGCACCTTGTAGCTTGTACTTTGCTTATATGAGCCACAGCATGTCTTCCTTGTTCATGCAATGTGCTGAGTGTCTGCCCTGTGATGATGTCCAACTAAGCACCTGTATTTATGTTGTGTTATGTTCTTTTTTCAAAATAAAATGTTTTATAAAAAAATATTAGTTCAAAGAAATGGCCTTCAAATAGGCAGAAAATATTTCAGCGACTTAGAAATATATTTTGAACAATCAAGTTTGGCTGCAGAAAAATATGGTATGAACAAAAACTGCAAGAAACTAATAAAAACTGAGAAAACACCCCCCAAAATAAATAAATAAATACCATTATGGAACCGAACAGGCATAATCTCCTTAGAACCAGCGGAATGACCGGGATCGGCGGAAACATAGAGCAGTTCGAAGTCCCACTCTCTGGAGCAGGACCACTTACATTTCTGCTCACACTAGAAGCCAAGAGGTCCACTTGAGGGGTCACGCAACAGGAGAACACATAACACCTCCTTCAGAACATTCCGACAGAGCTCCCACTCTAAGGGCATCCGCCAATACAGTCTCCTTGCCGGCCACATTAACAGCCGTCAGAAACACCCATATCTACAAAGCCCAGAACCAAAATCGCATTGCTTCTCTGCACAGAGGCAATGAGCCCACACACCTCGCCTGTTGAGGTAGGGCATGGCTACTGTGTTGTCTGTCAGGACCAATAATCTTGCCTCGTACGGACAGGAGAAAATCAACCAGGACCAGCCTGATCACTCTCAACTCCAGCAAATTCAATTTTTTCCTGATACTCCAGTGGAGATCAAATGTCTGTCACCATCAGATCTTTAAAGTGAGCATGCCAGCCCTTCAGGGACAGTCCGTGACTAAAATCAAATTTGGCTAGGGTTGTTAAAACAGCACACCTCTCAGCAGGTTGTTCCTCTGCAACCACCATTACAGGTCCCTTGATGATCTTGCTGAGACCTGAAGAAAGGAAATATGATGTCCCTGTAACTGTGACCACTGTGAACCCAGAAGCCACCGAGGCGACTTCATGCAGAACCAAGCCTCTGGCACTACAAGCATGCATGAGGCCGTTAGGCTCAGTAAACACAGAAAAGTTCAGGCTGGAACCCTTTCCTATGTTTGGAAGACATGGTGCCTCTCAGATATGTTCACCACTCTGTCCTCGGGAGGGAAGGCCCGGCCCAGGCGAGCGTTCAAGACTGCTTTGATGAATCAGAGCGACTGGGACGGACATACCTGAGACTTCCTGAAGTTTAGGGGGAAGAAGTTCAGGGGGAAGCCCTGGTTGTGCAATGGGGTGCAGATCCTGTACAAGTGTGCCAATGCCATATCTGGGGAACGGGCTTGGACAAGCCAGATAAGGTAAAACATGAATTTCTTCCCTTCTTAGGCAATCCGCCACCACTGTCAGCAGCTTGGTGAAGATTGTGGGTGCTGAAAGAAGGCCGACCATGTACTGGTAGTGACAGTTCCCCACCTTGAATCTTAAGTTATTACTGTGAATGGCCATATGGAAGTAAGCATTCTGGGGATCCAGGGAGACCAAACAAGAGAAGAGGGATTTCACAATGCACACCTTATTATAGTTCTTGAAAGAAAAAGTTTAGTGAATATAAGATAATGCCTTATACGATGTGCGGGGGAGAAGGCACAATCCTGGCACATGGACTAAACATATGAGCAAAACAAAAGAAAGTTCCCAAAGTACAGGAACTCGCGTCCCCTGCACACCATCATAGGCCAAAACTGGCCAAACTATGAAACGCAATTGTGAATATGCAATTTGAGAAAATATTATACATTTAAAGATAATGTGCATTCCACAACTTAATAATAAGAATCTTTAAGCTCTGCTTATTGTCACAAATCAATGTCATTTAACAAAACACCCAACACGTTTTGAGATAACCATCTCTTCATTAGGGGTTCAAATCTTTAAAGTTTCTGAACATAATGGAGAAAACTAAACTTGATTTTAGCAATTTATATATACTCAAGCAATACTGTTACACAGGGTACAATAAACTTGATTATTCATCTCATGAGTTCAATGGTCCAAATGTTACCATTTCATATAAACGTGATCGATCACTCATTTACACTTCATAGGTCAAATGCCACATCATCTAGAGAAAAAAGAAAATGGAAGGAAATGGAAAACCATATAGATCAAGTAGGCTAAACCATATCCAAACAGGGGGAAAAAAAAGGGGGAGGCGGTTTAGGAATAAATTATAGCCATGCCTCCATGTAATCCAGGAAGACCCAGCAATCGTCCAGGTCCAGGGCCTGAAGTAACTGGGCCAGAGGGAGCATCCTGAACTTGTGCTTGCACAAGTACAAGTTCAGAAGCTGAGAATCCAGGATGGATTTCAGATCCCGGTCTTCTTTCGGCTTTTGAAAATTGGTTGAATACCAACCACTGTCTCGTTCCAAAGCAGGTCACCAGTTCTATGGCCCCTTTTACCAGGAGCAGAAAGATCTCCAACAGCAGGACGGGATCCGGAGGCAAGGACGTGTTGCCCAGAGGGTTATCTAGAGGGCGAAGAGCAATAGGGAGGAAGTATCCCTGGTGAATGATATCGAAAGTTATAAGCATCTATTTCGGGTCATACTGGGATATCCTGCCTCCGACAAGAGTATGGTGGTGGTAGTTCACTTAATAGAAATTTTGCACGAGGAGCTGTGTAGAGAATGGTGGAAGTACCTCCTCTCTACACACCTCTTCCACTACTTCTGTTGGGGCAATGCTGCCCTTGTCTGCCCGATCTCTTCCTCTCTGGGCATAAAAGGCAAAGGGGCGAAAAAGCCATGCCGATTGTTTTCCTAACACAGTCTGCAGTATCCAGCCCTAACTGAAGGAGGTGGCGGGAGGTTTCCTTGCCATTCCTAATCAGAATCTCAAATCCATCCCACAGCGGTGTGCTCTGCCACTTCCAAATGACAGACCAAAGCCCTAAAAAGAACTTGGCCAGGGTACAGGAGCCATGCACTCTTTTCAGGGGGCAATGTTGAAAAATATGTGAACTTTAGTATGGTCTGTACTATCGAACACTCCAGCAACGCATGAGCTAAAAGGAATGTAGAGTCCAAAGAGGTCAGCTTGTGTTTTCTCAGCCAGGTCTCCGTCACCAGTGAGCATTGAGGCTGGTTTGTCCACAGTATAAGAACTGGTCCCTCTACTGCCTGACTGAATGGCAATAGGGTCTATTTCAATTAAATTTTTTTCCAGAATGTCCGTCAGCTCGAACTGCACCCTCAGGATGTGAAGGAGCAGGCTATCCCCAAGGTGTTGACCACCTATGGTCATCAAGCACAAGGTGCCCAGGCCACTCGCCTCCTACAAATCAGCTGCAAGAACGAGCAGATTCCCTGTTTCGCATAAAACTCCTACAGGAAGTCTCTGATGTCACTTGGATGGAGGGGTTCCAATCCAAAAGGGACGGGGGTCCTCTTCCTAATCATTAATGTCTTCCAAACATGACATCTATGAGCATCTTGGGAGCAGGGCAACTTCCTTCACGACAACAGCGTTATCTGCGATGCCCGGCACTGCTGTGTAAGGGGGTGCCCAGGTCAGAGGAACTACATCCGGAGAAGGAACAGTGGACCTTTGGATAGGTTTTTGACAATTCTACTTTTGGAGTCCCTGGCGGCACATCCGAGCGTGGTGGCATGTAGGCCTAAACCACCGGCATCAGAGCTGCAGCCGTTGATGCCTTGGTGTAGATGTCCAGCATCTTCTGCCTAAAGGCCTCTCATTCCTATGGAGTAAAGAATTGGGTTGGAAAGGTACCTGCTGAGCTTGGCTCTCTGGTGCTTCCCTGGAGTGGTGACTCCTCTTCTTCAAAGATGAAGAAGAATGGTGCCTTGAAGAATGTCTGGAGATCTGACTCTTTTGCAGTGCTTTTTTTTGTCCTGGTGTATAGGGGAGCATTCCTCTGTGCCGCGTTCTGCTCCCGGTGACCTTGAACAGGTTTGTTTGTCAACCCTCTCCTAGTGGAGAAAGATGAACAGCTTCACCTCACATTCTGAAAGTGCCTGCTGGTGCATTGATTGGAAAGGTGCAAAGTCCTGCATTTTGTGGACTTCCTTGAAACAGTAAAGACAACTGCGGGTCCAAAACAGACTTCTAGTGCCTGCTGTTGACCTAGTCCCAAGGACGTTGCTGGATTTGGCATGTCATTGTATAAGAACAAGAAGTGCAAGATTTGAGAAGAGCAGAGCAGTATTCCTAAAGCAAGCAGTGAGCAGAAAAAAAAAGGACTAAGGTCTCGGGGCATGCCACCTCTATATATACTATCGCCAAAGTCATAGCCGGCATGGGGATCATAGAGGCTTTGGTGGGGACGTCGTGAAGTTGTACTGCACTCCCTGGTAGCAGAAACATTTCTAAAGAGCAGCTGCGCTGGGGCACAGACATTAGAGACAAGGAATCTGAGGGAGGAAGGAATCCATTAGAAAATAGTTTGTTATAATCCCCATTGTATTATATGTACAGTAAAATTAAACAAATAAACTATATGACAATGCATTACTTACCGTAAAAGCATTTCTGATGGTTGTATCTGCTTAGATTCACATGCTGTGCATAGGTCCGACATCCAGTGGTCACTGCGGAGTATTGCATTTTATTTTTCGTAGTCGAAAAGGGGACGTCGACAAGGCGTGTCTGTAACACTATCCCTATAGTGACGTGCGTTGTACCCACAATCCCTCACGCGTCGAGGCCCCTCTGTTTGTATTTTTCTGCCCTGAGGGACCCTTCTATACGTGAGTGAGTACAGAAAAGAGAGAAATATAGGAAAGGATGTCTATGTTCCTTCCATCCGAGCGGGGAGGAAGGGTGGGCGCATGTGAATATAAGCAGATACAACCATCAGAAATGCTTTTACGGTAAGTAATGCATTGTCTTCTGATGTTTGTTAATCTGCTTAGAATCACATTCTGTGCATAGACTAGCGAGCAGTACCCGGAGTTGGCGGTGGGTTATGAGAAGGAACAGTAGAGAAAAGATGTCTTAATACTGCCTGTCCCACCTGGGAGTCAGATCTAGAGTGTGCATCTAGACAGTAGTGTTTTGTAAAGGTGTGCACAGAACTCCAGGTAGCTGCTTTGCAGATGGACTCAAGGGGAACATTTGCAATGAATGCTATGGAAGCCCCAGTGCCTCGAGTGGAATGTGCTCTTGGCTTGAAGGGTAGTTCTCTCTTAGCAAGAGTGTAACAGAGAGTGATGCATTGTACAATCCATCTAGATATAGTGGACTTAGAGACTGCATCTCCTTCTCTTCCTGCTGCCACCGAGACAAAGAACTGATTAGTCTTTCTCAGTGTTCTGGTAGAACATGACAGCTCTGCGTACATCTAGTGTATGCAGACTTTTTTCTCCCAAGCTGGAAGGGTTTTGAAAGAACGTTGGTAGTTCTATAGATTGGTTTACATGAAATTTCGAGATGAATTTTGGTGCAAACCTTGGGTGTGTGCGAAGAACCACCTTATCCTTGTGAACTGTTACGAAGGGGTCTAGTACAGAAAGAGCCTGTAGTTCACTTACTCTCCTAATGGAGGTGATAGCTATTAGGAAAGCAGTCTTAAGAGTGAGGTCTTTAAGAGTTGCCTTGTGCATGGGTTCGAAAGGAGTGCCCATGAGTCTAGAAAGTACCACGTTTAAGTCCCATCCGGGAGCTGGGTTAGCTATCGGGGGGTGTATTCTCTTTACCCCTTCCATGAAGGCCTTGATAAGTGGTATCTTCCACCACGACACTTTAAGTTGGGAAGTGGTGTATGCAGAAAGTGCCGCTAGGTGGACTTTAATGGAATTAAACACTAGACCTGAATCCAGTAAATGGGTCAAGTACAGAATAATGTTAGTGGCAGAGCAGTCAACCGGGTTGATGTTCTTACTTCTACACCAGATGACAAATCTTTTCCACTTGCTAGAATAGCAGTGGCGAGTATTAGGTTTTCTGGCTTCCCTGAGGATGTCCATAAATCTTTGAGGAGATGTAAATGTCCAAATTCTATGATCTCAGGAGCCAGGCTGCTAAGTTCATGGTCTGAGGGCATGGATGCAGTGTCCTGCCCTTGTCTTGTGACAGCATGTTGTACGGGCAGGGAAGTTTCATTGGGGGAGATAGGGACATCTCCATCAAGTGAGCGAACCATGGCTTCCGGGCCCACATTGGGGCCACTAGTATCATGGTAACCTGCTCTTGGTGCATCTTGTGCACCACTTTGTTGAGGAGGGGAGTCGGGGGAAAGGCGTAAACAAATTTCCCTGACCATTGCATCAGCAGACCGTTCCCCTTGGACTGGTTTTGGGGGTACCTGGAGGCGTAACTTTGGCATTGTGAGTTCTCCAGGGTTGCGAACAGGTCTATTTCTGGGAAACCCCATTGCGTGAAGACGTCTAAGACGATGTCTTCGTGCAATTGCCATTCGTACTCTTTGGGCAGGGGGAAGTCTCTGCTGAGTTTGTCTGCTAGCAGATTGAGTTCCCCTGGTACATGTTGTGATAGTAGGAACATGTTGTGTTTGAGAGCCCACTTCCATATATTCTGGGACAGCCTGGACAGTCCTGGAGAGTGAGTGCCCCCTTGCTTGTTGAGGTAGTACATGGCTGTGGTGCTGTCTGTGAGGACCATCACTGTCTTTCCTTGTAAGTGTTCCTGAAAGGCTTTCAGTGCTCTGAACACCGCTAGTAGTTCCAGCAGGTTTATATGCTTGGATGCTAAACTCGGAGTCCACACTCCGTGAGCAGTCTGATGGGATAGGTGAGCCCCCCATCCTGTAAGGGATGCGTCTGTGGTTAGAGTGGATTCCACTGCGGGTGTGGCAAAAGTCTTCCCTAATAACAGGTTTTCCTTTGTCCACCACCGTAGCGAGAGAACCAAGGCCTGCGAGACCACCACTAGATCGTCCCATTGTCCGCTGGCCTGACCGCACTGGCTGTAAAGCCACTCTTGCATTGGGCGCATGCGCAAGCGCGCGTGAGGTACCAAATAAATACATGACGCCATCATCCCTAGCAAGCGCATTGCTTTGCGTACCGTCACCTCCGACCCGCCACATAACAGGGGATCTGAAACAGCATGTTTTGGACCCTCTCGTTGGAGGGGAAGACGAGGCCGTCCCTTGTTCGAATTAGAGCCCCTAGGAATTGTTTGATTTGGCTGGGGTCTAAGCTGGACTTCTTTTCGTTGATGGAGAAGCCCAGTTGGGACAAAAGGTCTACGGTCTTTTGGGTATTGGAGAAGCATGTTTCGTAAGAATCCCCTGTTATTAGCCAGTCGTCGAGGTAAGGGTATACCGGGATGGATAACCTGCGCAGGTGGGCCGCTGCCACTGCCAGTACTTTCCTAAATACCCTTGGTGCAGATGCTATCCCGAAGAGTAGTACTCTGAACTGGTAGTGTTTGTTCTCTATCTTGAACCTGAGGTATTTTCTGTGCGCTGGCAACATTAAAATATGAAAGTATGCATCTTTCATGCCTAGTGTTGTCATGTAATCCCCCTGTGATAACAGTGGGATTACTTCCTGCAAGGTCACCATACGAAACCTTTGGGGTTTGACAAACTTGTTCGCTGGACGCAGATCTAATACAGGGCGCATGGTTAAATCCTTTTTGGGTACAAGGAAGTACACTGAATAAATACCTTCTGTTACCTGAGATAGGGGGACAGCCTCTATAGCTTCTTTTTTCAGTAGCTCTTCTACTTCTTGAAGAAGAATAGTGAGGTGTTCCGGTGTCATGCGTCGGTTCCGTGGGGGTCTGTATTTCGGGGAACCGTTGAATTCGATGCAGTATCCGTGGGCTATGGTGGATAATACCCAGCGGTCTGACGTTATTCCCTCCCATGCTGAAAGGAACGTTGTTAGCCGGCCCCCGACCGGTGATGCATGGGAGGGGACCCGAATCTTCGGGTCATTTGTTGGTATTGGGCGTGGGGCCTTTGGGACTGGAGCCGCGCCCTCTTTGACTGAACTGGGTGCTTTGGTTAGAGGGCCAGTTGGTAGCAGAGTAAAATTGCTGTTGGCTTTGTTGCTGGCGTTGGCCACGAAAGGAGCGTCTATTGCCATAGCTGCGTCTGTTAGGTGGCCTAGAAATTTGGTCAAGAGTCTTGATGGTATCAAACTCCTTCTTCGCATGTTCTAGGGCCTCATCAACTGCTTTTCCAAACAGATGTGTTTGTTCTATGGGTTTATTTATCAGGGAAGCCTGTGTTTCCGGCTTAAAACCCGAATTGCGCAACCAGACATGGCGTTTGAGAAGTATTCCCTGAACCAGGGAACGGCCAGCTGTCTATGCGGCATCTAAGGAGTTCTTTACGATGCCCTGGTTTACAAGAGTTCCCTCTGATATTATAGCTAGCAGGCGTGAACGCAGGGGTTCTGGTGCGTCCTCTGCTTCGCTGCGCAGCTTGCTCCACTGTGCATCTGCGTAGCTAGCTAGTAGGGAATTGTTATTTGCAATCCTGGTTGAGAAGGCGGCGGAGGTCGTGATTCTCTTCCCAAGTGCATAGAGCTTCTTGCCCTCTTTGTCAGGTGGTGCCTCACTAGTAGATAGTGGTACCCCCGCTCTTTTTCTTGTATTAGTCACTACAAGGGAGTCTCGAATAGAATGTCCCCTGATGTACAAAGGGTCAGAGGACGAAGGGCTGAAGAGCTTTTCTATCCGAGGGTTGACCCCTCTGACTAAGGCCGGATTGGAAAGGGAAGGAGTTATTATTCTCCTTATAGAAGCCAGGAGCGGAATATACTGACTGACCGGGGCTTTTTCTTTAATAACTCTTTCTACAAAGTCTATGTCCGGAAGAGTCTCCCCTGTGTCTATTTCAAAATGCGCTGCTGCCTTGCGCAACAGTGCATTAAGTGAAGGTTGGTCATCTATGGGGGAGGTGTTTCCAATAGGTGAGTCCTTGGGAGGAGAAGGCTGAAAGACATCAGGGTCTGAGTGCACTGATGGGGAGTGCCAGGGCTGTGAAGTAGCTGTATCCTCTTCAAAAGCTCCTGCACTAGTGTAAGGGTCTTCTTCAAACCTCTCTTCCTCATGTTCTTCCTCTCCACCCAAACACTCCTCATCTTCCTGGAGGTATTGCTCCTCTTCAGTGAGGTCATATGCGTCTGTAGAAGGGGGAAACAACCTAGGAAACTTGACCCTAGGGTCATCCTGGGTCCATTCTCTTGGTCTTTTGGGTGTGGGTGGGTTTTGGCTACCCAAAAACCTTTCCATTTTTTCCATACAAGAATGGAGTCTTTCAAGGGTCTCATGGGGAACCCCTGAATAGTCTAGAGGGGGGAAATCAGTGTTTTCACCTTCAAAACGCTTAGAACGCTCCCACAACGTCGACGAAAGGTTTCCGTCGCCCTCAGAAAAGCCCTCCGGTGGTTCAGAAGTGCCCTTAGATGAAGGGGGCAGTTCCTGGCTACTTGTGTGCTTTTTCGGCGTTTCTATATCTTTTGGTGCGGTATTCGACGTCTGTTTCGTCGTCTGCTTACGTTTGTCCTCGGAAACAATTCTCGCCAGGCTCTCGACAACGAGTTCGTCAGTAGAGGGTTCTGGAGTAGACGTTGCCTGCGTTACGCGGTGTTTCTCGATGGCCGCTCTATGGAGCGTTACGTCGGATGTTTTTGAGGTAGCGCCCATGTTAGATGAAAGCCCAATCGCTGGTCGCGGCTGCGTTTGCGGGTGGGGCTTGAGACCCTTACGGTCTGAGGTAGACGCCGGAGTGCCCTGCGTCCCCTTCGGCGCTGATGGATCCTTCGTCCTCGACGAAGAAGAGCCGTGGGTTGTGTGCTTAGGCCTATGGGGTCTGTGTGCGTCCTTGTCGCCGGGGTGTTCATCCCCATAAGCAGGGCGTGAGCCGAGCCCGTCGGGGCCGGGGACAGACATCGAGGAGCGCGAGCGCTCCTTCTGGGGGTTAATGACTTCCGTAACGGACGTCGAGTTATCACCTCCTCGTCACTTTCTGTAACAGCGGCGGCGGGTGAGGAAACTGACTTCGACATAGCGTAGTCCGCCCACCTCTTAACTTTCCGTTCTTTAAGAGTTCTTGGTTTCAAAAGCTTACAGGCCGCGCAGCTGTCCTCTTTATGATCGAGGGGCAAGCAACGATTACAGAGCTTGTGTTTGTCCTTCCAAGTGTATTTGCCCCTACAACGTGGGCAAAACTTAAAAGGTGTCCTCTCCATAGCTGAGGCAATAGAAACTGGTGATAACAACCCCAAAGGGAAAGATAGGGGACAAAGAAAGACATTCTCGACGAGAAGATAAAAGTTCGAACCCCCACTCTCCCTACTGTATGTTGGCCGGCGAGGCCTGGCCACGTGTTCGGCAGCGCCGAAGGATCTCCTCCGTCTCTTCCCCTCCGTCGAAAACTTGCTCGGCGGAGAAACAGCTTCACAGCTATCGTCGAGGGGAGGGATCTTTAACAATAAGTATATATAAAGGACCGAGGTCCGTAGTAAGTGTTTAGCAATGTCTCTCTAGGAGCTCCGCGTAAGGCGACCATAAGCTGGGCGGAAAAAAAACAATCTGAGGGACCTCGACGCGTGAGGGATTGTGGGTACAACGCACGTCACTATAGGGATAGTGTTACAGACACGCCTTGTCGACGTCCCCTTTTCGACTACGAAAAACAAAATGCAATACTCGGCAGTGACCACTGGATGTCGGACCTATGCACAGCATGTGATTCTAAGCAGATTAACAAACATCAGAAATTTTTTTACAATGATATGAGGTGACTATCACTTTTTTACCATATTACATTAAATGAAAATTCCACAATGGATCACTGATTGACAAAGCATGACTGAGTTATTTTATCTGAACAATCACTTTACAAAAAACATTCTGATTTCTTCAATTACAATACGTATGAGAGTAGAGGCACCATTATAAACATGCCATACCATTACATCTGAAAACTATTTTCCACACACTATAACACGTTTGGGATATTAGCATATAAGTCACCTTTCTATTTTCCAAGATAAGCTCTATTTGTACATATCTGCTATAGAAAAAAAGGTATTCCACACTCACAAAAGAAATGCTCTAGAGACAAGTATCTGAGAAATATATTTCACTTTGCTGATGAAATAAAAGGTGTCTCTGTGAATGTATTTTCTAATTGTCAAGATGGAGGTACAAAGACATTTAATTGGAGAAACCATGTCAAAATGGAAAACATTTAGAATCCATTACAATACACAAACACAGACATTTGCCAATACATGCACACAGAACATTAGGACAAGTTCTAAGACTTTGTTTTGAAAAATTACAAGTGCATGTCAAATTCATTCAGTAGATACTCACAACAATGTCTTCAGGGAAAGTGTCGTTGCTGAATGAACCATCATCAAAGACTATTTCGTAGAAAGTCTGTGGTGTAACATTGATTACTTTGCAACTGTAATATCTTGTGTTCCTATGTTTTGCTATGACTGTCTGATCCACTGATATGGCCTTCTTGTCCACATTTGTTCGCTTTACAAAAAAAGAAAATGATCATTAGATTTAAAGAATGGATTTTGACAATTATATTTTGTTAAGTATTTGTTTGCAAGCACTAACAAAAGGAAGGCTTATATTTCAACCAATAGAAGTGACTGTAAATCAGCACTTTAACTGAAATATATGATCTCTTATGTGAAGCCTGCTGCACACTCTGAAAACTCTCAAAGGAAGTATGCCAGGGTCAGGGACCTGGCTGACACTGCCAAGGAGGAAATCAGGACCCCTCTCCACCTGGGGTATGAGGCCTACCAGAGTTTTCTCCAAAGCAATTCCTGCCTAAGAGGCAAGGATGAGGGAGTTTGGAGGGCCCTTGTCTCTGTCCCTTCCACATGTGCTTGGTTAAATGAACACTTACAACCCTACTCCCCTATGCCTCCAGTTTTCTGTGAGAGCAAGTGTCTTATCTCTTTCGTTTCAGGACCTCAATGTCCAGAAACCGATCAGCAAAGAATGATGCAGGCAATCCACTGGTGAAAAAATTAGAGCCACCCCAAAATCTGCAAGATCTGACTTGTATGGCGATGAGCAGTTGATAGTCCCACCTCAGGGAAAAGCCCTAGTCAAGGCAGGTTTGCAAATGGAAATTCCCCCAAATCAGAACTAGCTCATACGCATTCTCTGGATGCAGAAGGCAGTTTGATTTAACATGGGAAATATTGTCTGTGTCATAAAACCTGGTCGACATATCGAATTTGGCAATACCAAGAGGGCCAAAGCCAGGTTTGGTGAGATGACCAAGTCACTGAGGTACGACTACCGTCCCCTAGGGGGTGTAACAAATCTAGGAAATGTGTCCCTTTTTCCAGGGGACAGCCATCCCCTTTGAGGCTGGGGAGGTGAGCTCGCTCAGTAAAACTCTCCCTAGGGGTTTGTGAAAGCAGGACCTTACTGGGAGTGAATCCCCCTATAGGTGACAAGGACTCCCACTCTGAATCGCTATAAAGAATACTCTGTCTGCCTATATGGGAATAGAAATGACTGTTGTTGTTTCAGTTGATCAGCATTCAAAACACACAACTATTACTTATCTAATGTTGGCTCAAGGTAATGCTGGCACCTTCATGAACTCAGCAGCTGAATAGAACAACATGTCTTTGAAATACGGCTGCAAAAATAGAGAGACGAGGAACCTTGAATGAAGAGAGAAGAATCCTATGCAGAGGCGAAGTCTGATTAAGTGGGACAAATCTCCCTGCCCTGTTTCCACATGTGGCCCTCTATTGGGATGAGATACCCTTCAGGTCTCCAACCACCCTTCTCATTTAGATGCCTATCTTCATCCCGGCACTCCAGTCCAGCCTACTGCCCACACATTTTCTGTTGTGTGATAGTTTCATGTTGCGCAAATGTTGTTCTGTCGTTTTCATTCTGATTGGAGCTGAAGTGTCAGATTTTTATAAGTTTTCTGAACTACGGCTACGCAAGAGAAAGCTGATCAACCAAGTACTTCCTTGTGTATCTTTTGGGTTCTTCTGTGAATGTCGTTGCTGGATCTAAGTGTTCTTGTTGGCTTGTAGATGGTGATTTTCTTTTGCATCAATACTGCTCCTTGGCGTGGATTGTGTATGGGAGGACAGGTCTATAGGTCCCCCTCCCCGGCATACCCCACCTGCGTGAGGCCCGTGGCTCATCGGCGGCCCTCCATGCACCTGTGCTCGGGAGGCAGGAGGGCTGCCGATCGATACGCAAGGCCAATCGACTTGTACTGTAACATACCATAGACACCATTTTGAAAGCTTCAAGACTTCATTTTAGATATAAGCGACCAAAACCCCAGTGAAACAGCCTGCCTGCGGGGGCTGCAGTTTGGCCCACGCTCACTGCGTGCAGGGAGCCATGCACTCCCCCTACGCCTCCACCCCATGGCAGATCCGCTAAAGGCCCGTTCTCACAAGCAACCAGATACGAACGAGTATCAGAACAAACACTGTATCATTTACCTTCCGCAGTACCTCACTGTCCCCGGAGTGACCTGACTCGTGGTTTGAGTCTGGAAAATAACAAGTACCATCCCAATTGAACAGGCCTCGACCCGGCATCTAACCCCTAACAGTTGAAATATATGGTGTCAATAACCTTCCTGTATGAACCCCTGCCCACAGTCCCCAGATGAGGTGTTGACTACATACCAAAACCCACCGATTCACAGGGTTGTTTGCAAATTATAATATTGGTGTTGGGAATGGATGAAGCATATAACGTTAATAAAGCAAGTGTGACCTCAGTCCATTGCAAAATACCATGTGCCTTGAAGACTTAATGAAAGGGTTGGGACAAGTTACTTACCTGTAACTGTTGTTCTCCAGCGTGGGTCTGGCATGGATTCACACGCTCATGAATATTCCCCGTCGTCAGGCTGGGAATCCTCAGTAAAGAAAAAATCAGTATCAGTTTCGTTTCTGATCTGTCTTTCGTAGCAGTAACCAATCACTGATCTCTGCGTCATACTGACCACAGCCAATGACTGCCTTCTACCCAAGCCCCGCCTCTGGCAGCCATCTTCAGATTTGGTAGCACGTGAAGTGGCAGTATGACCAAGTGAAGAGCCGCAGAGGGGTAGGCGGGAGGGTTTGCATGTGAATCCATGCCAGACCCACGCTGGAGAACAACAGTTACAGGTAAGTAACTTGTTCCTTCTCCAGCATGGGGTCTGGCATGGATTCACATGCTCATGAATATAAGAATAAATAGCAGTACACACATGCACAACCACGGGGGTGGCAAAAGGCTCAACATTAAGCAATACAAAAAACTCAACATTAAGCATCTCTTACCTCCTCACCAGGCTCACCTTAAGCGAACAGGTTGCGCAGCACTGCTTGGCCGACCCTGGACTCCTCCCTGGAATCCCGATCGACGCAGTAGAATCTCGTGAAGGTGTGCGTCGACCTCCACGTAGCCGCCCTGCAGATGTCCAGCAAGGGCACACCAGATAAGAACTCCGTAGTAGCAGCGATCGCTCTGGTCGAATGGGCTCTCGGACGGCCTGGCAGCGGTCGGTTAGCCAACCGGTGACAGTGCATGATGCAGCCGGAGAGCCATCTGGAAATAGAAGACTTCGAGAGAGCCTTCCCTTGATTCACAGGTCCAAAGTTCAAGAACAGCTGTGATGTCCTCCGGAAACTCTTCGTGCGGTCCACGTAGGACTTCAGCGCTCTAGCCACATCCAGCGAGTGCAAAGTCCTCTCGGCCGGCGACAAAGGAGACCGGAAGAAAACAGGTAACACCAAGGGCTTGTTAAGACGGAAGTCCGACGGCACCCTGGGCATAAAGGAGGGGTGCGTCCTAAGCACCACCCTCGAGGCATGGAAAGTCAAGTACGGTGCTTTGCAGGATAGGGCCTGGATCTCTCCCACTCGTCGTGCGGAGGTAATGGCCACCAGGAACGCAGTCTTCCACGACACAAACTTCATCGGTGCGGAGTGCATCAGCTCGAATGGGGGCCCCATGAGCCTAGTCAGCACCACGTTAAGTTCCCACGCAGGGGCCGGGGCCTTCACCGGCGGGAACGACCGGAACAGTCCTTTCATAAACTCTTTTACCAGTCGATGGGACCAAAGGGACGTCCGTCCTGTGGTTCTGGTATATCTGGAGATCGCCGCCATATGAATCTTAATGGAGGCATGGGCTAGCCCAGCCTTTGCCAGCGATAGCAGGTACGGCAGCACTTGAGGGGCCGTAATCCGTAGGGGGTTGATCTTCTGTGCTCGGCACCAGATAGAGAACCTCTTCCACTTATGACCGTAGCATTTGAGAGTCGAGGACGCCCTGGCCTTTGCAAGAACCTCTCTGCAATCGGCCGGTATATCGTAGCCTCCAAACTCTAGCGCTGCAGGAGCCAAGCCTGCAGGTTCAGCGACGCCGGGTCGTGGTGGAAGATGGCGCCTCCTTCTCTGGAGAGAAGGTCCGGGTCCGCCAACAGCTTGATGGGAGGGGACCTTGACAAGTCCAGAAGGTCCGGGAACCAGATCTGCCTCGGCCACGCCGGTGCGCCGAGGATCATCCTGCACCGGGACCTCTTGAGCTGGCCGATGAGTCGAAGCAGCAACGGCAACGGAGGGAATGCATACAGGTATAGGCCGTCCCAGGGGAATGAGAACGCATCGCCCATGCTTCTCGGCTGGGGAAACCTGCTGGCGAACCTCTTGCACTTCGAGTTCGTCGCTGTTGCAAACAGGTCGATTTGGGGTTTGCCCCATCGTCGGAAGAGTTGATCCACCTGATCCTGGCGCAGTTCCCACTCGTGACACGCGCGCAGCTCCCTGCTGAGCGAGTCGGCGATGGTGTTTCTTTCTCCTGCCAGGTGGAAGGGAACCCGGAACATCCCCTGGGCGACCACCCAGTGCCACATATCCTGTGCCTCCTTGGATAGGGCTGGGGATCTGGTGCCTCCCTGCTTCCGTATGTAAAACATTGTCGTGGTGTTGTCGTGAAGATCCGCACCACCTTGCCCTTGATTGACAGGAGGAACGATTTGAGAGCCCAGAACACGGCTCGGAGTTCCAGGACGTTGATGTGCAGGAGCCTCTCCTCCGGGAGCCAGAGGCTTCTTGCGTGGAGATCTCCGGTGTGGGCGCCCCAACCTTCCAGGGAGGCGTCCGTCGTCACCGTCTCCTGGTACACCGGCGTCTGAAAGTCCTTGCCCGCCGTGAGGTGCGGTTGAATGCCCCACCACTGAAACGCCTGCCGGAACACCTCGTTGAGGGGGACCCTGTCTTCGAAGGTGCCCGTCGCCTGCATCCAACGGGCGTCGAGAAATTCTTGAAGAGGGCGCTTCCGTAGTCTGCAGAGGCGCACCACGTAGATGCAAGAGGACATCATCCCCAGGAGGGACTTGATGGACCTCACCGTGGCCACGTCCGTGGCTAGCAGGCGGTGCACTTTGCCTAGAATGGTCTTCGTCCGTTCTTCCGACGGGGCCGCCAGGCGCCTCACTGTATCGAGCTTCGCTCCCAGAAACAGGGCCACCTGCGACGGCACCAGGTGGGACTTTGGGTAGTTTATGGCGAATCCCAGGTCTGGGAGTAGCTGGACGGTCCTCGCAGTGTGTTCGACGGCGAGTTCCCTCGTCCTTGAGCGGATGAGCCAGTCGTCCAGGTAGGGGTAGACGTGAATCCCCTGCAGGCGCTGCCACTGGTGCTAGGAACTTGGTAAAGACCCTGGGGGCCGACTTCAATCCGAACGGCAGTGCTCTGAATTGGTAGTGGCGTCCCTGGACGATGAACCTGAGGAACTTTCGGTGACTTTTGAGGATGGGAACGTGGAAGTATGCATCCTCCAGGTCCAACGACGACAGGAAGTCGCCTTCCTCCAGCTGTCCCAGTACGTGCTGGAGGGTGACCATCCTGAACTTCTGTGATCTGATGTATTTGTTCAAACGACGAAGGTCCAGTATGGGGCGCCAGCCGCCCGTCTTCTTCCTGACGAGGAAGTACCTTGAGTACACCCCGGAGCCCCGGAGCCTCTTCGGGACAAGCTCGATGGCGCCTTTCCTGAGCATCGCCCGTACTTCCAACAGCAGTTGCGGGACGTGATTTTCCTTCCTGGCCACAGGTGGAACGTGAGGGCACTTCTTCAAGAATTCGATAGAGTGTCTTCTTGCCAGGGTATCCAGCACCCAACGGTCGGTGGAGATGGATTTCCAGACGCCGACAAAATTCGTCAGCCGGCCTCCCACCGGGGTGCTTCGGTGGGGGCCCGAGACCACTACCGGTTCAGTCCTGCTTGGAGGTGGTGGCCTTGCCGCCCTGGCCACCTTGCCGACGGCGGCGAGGTGCTCCCTGCTTGCCGCGACCCCTGTAGGCCTCCTGAGACGAGGAGCGTGCCGCCTGGCGGTAGGACGACAAGCCACCGCTGGATCCCTTGGAGGCACCCTGTCTGCCTCCGGAGCTCCGAAAGGGCCGTCGTTGCTGAAGGGCTCCTAGGGCGCGGGCCGTCTCCGTTTTTATGGGTTGGAGGGATTCGTCCACCGCCTTCCCGAACAAGTTGCTGCCGTCGAACGGCATGTCCAATACCCTGGTCTGGACGTCCTGACGGAAGTCGGTCGCCCGGAGCTAACCCAGTCATCGTAGGCAAACACCGTTGCCCAGCTGGCGGAACCCGGTATCGGCAATATCGGTTGCCACCGTTATGGCGTGGTCCGACGCCACCTCACCCTCTTGCAGTATTTCCAGGGCCTCGGACCTCTTGTCGTCCGGCAGGAAGTCCAATATGGGGCCCAGCTTAAACCAGAGCTCCCTGTCTTAACGGGCCAGGATCGCCAGGGCGTTGGCTGCTTTGATCATCGTTGCCGCCGACGAAATGACCCGCCGCGCCATGGCGTCCAACTTCTTTCCCTCGCCGTCCGGTCGGGGAATTCGACGTCGAGGCTCCTGACTCCATCGCTTTCTTCTTTGCCGACGCCGAGACGCCGAGTCTGGCGTTGGCTGGGCCCTGAGGCACAGGGGAGCGGTTTCGGGGACCCGCTACTTCTGCTCGTACCGGTCCCGTTTGGCTGGTGCCGTGGAGGGGTTTTTGAGAACGGACAGGCCCTCCTCCCAGAAATCATCGATTAGGGGCACCGCGATGACGGTCTTCCTCTTGGTCTCCCGGCGCTGATAGAGGAAACTTTTCTGCTCCTCCGGGCAGAGCTGGAACAATTTGGACGCCCTGGCGATCATGGCGTGGAATGAGCCAATCTCGTCGGGCGGCAAGGCCCGTGCGACGGGAGACCCGTTCCGTCGTCGTAGCCGTCGCCCTCAGAATCCGTCGTCGAGCCTAACGCACCGTCATCTCCCGACTCGTGGGAGGATGAGGAGGGAACTGTAGGCCTTACGGGGGCGAGCGGAGGAGAGGGTTGGGTCCTCCGTTGTTTGTTCTGAGGACTTCCCGACGGGCCAGGGTGCGGGTCCTCCGGCCTAGGCCGTGGGAATCCCGTCCTTATCTCAGAGCATAAGGACTGGATGGCAGACAAAATGGCCGCCGAGCCATCCTGAGGCCTAGGAACCGGCTGCGCCGGAAGGGAAGGCAGCTCTTCCTCACCATCGTCGTCTTCCTCGGTTATCTCCCGAGGATCTTCCTGACGGGATCGAACCTTCTCGAATTGGACTTCGAGGTTCCTCACGGCCTCGGTCAGTTCCTCCTCTGAGGCTGACTCTGAGCTCGAGGAGGGCACCGTGCCCCCCCTCGCTTCTTCCATCATGGCGGCCACAACGATGGGCTGAAAAGAGGATTCCCTCCTTGGCGGCAGGGAAACTCTAGTCCCGGAGGCAGTCTCCGCTGGCGGTGTCTCTGCCGGCTTGGCCAGAGTCGCCGCGATAGCCTCGATAGAGGCCTTCGCCTGCTGGGTAGGGGCCTTCACCACCTTAGGTGCGTCCCGGGCCTTCTCCTTCGGGGGAGGGGCGACGCCTCGGTCCCCTTCTTCCGAGATCGGACGGGGCTTCTCCCGAAGCTTACCCGGGTTCTCGGACTTTCTCTTCCCCGAACCCGAGCGTTGGCTCGTGGTTGACGGTGCCGGGGAAGGTGCGCCCTGCCTGGCGACCGAAGAGCCCGACCTTTCGGCGCTCCCGGAGCCAGCAGACTCACAGCGCTTGGCCTGGTGTTGGGCCCCCGTCGCCGGGGCGCCCGCACAGGACTTAGAAGCCCGCTCGGACCCTTTCTTCTTCTTCTCACCCGTCGAGCCCTTCTCCAACCAGCTTGCGAGACGGGATCGACGGTCCCTCATGGTCCGCTCCGACAAGTTCTTGCAGAACTGGCAGTCCTTCTCTACATGAGTCTTGTCCCCATGAAGACAGTAGAGGCATCGCAAATGTTCGTCTTCCTTAAACACATTCTGCAGCCCGCATCCAGGGCAGCTGCGAAACAGCTTGGGTCCGGGCGACAAACTCGCATCCTGGGCCATCTTGGAGTAGGCTGCGAATCTTCTGGAATCCTCCAAGAAGTTGATTCGACGAAATCTTCACCCTTGAGGGGCGTAGGAAAATCCCGCAACGGGTAGCCGTTAACGGGAGTAGAAACGGTGGAGCTTGAGGCTCGATTAACCGAAAAAAAGTGAAAATTCACCTGAAAAAGCACGAAACACGCAGTAAAAGCTCGAGAGCTAAGCACGAGAACTCCCAACACTTGAACGTGCAGTAAAAATCTGAAGATGGCTGCCAGAGGCGGGGCTTGGGTAGAGGGCAGTCATTGGCTGTGGTCAGTATGACGCAGAGATCAGTGATTGGTTAATGCTACGAAAGACAGATCAGAAACGAAACTGATACTGATTTTTTCTTTACCGAGGATTCCTAGCCTGACGACGGGGAATATTCATGAGCATGTGAATCCATGCCAGACCCCATGCTGGAGAATGATAGAGCCCCACCTAATGCTAACTAATGATTGCTGCTAGTGTATAAAGGAAGGCGAAAAAGCATTACTAAGAATACTTGTGTCTAATACAGTGAAACACGTTTAAGTTGGTATAACCGAGAATGCAAATGCACAATTGTATATGAACGAATTGCTTCTATGCTCCTGAGTACACGATCCAACCTGATGCTACCTCATGTGTTATCTATCTGTTGCCTTATGAAGTACCAATATGTGTGCAACTAATGTTATGTAATGCATGTGCCCCTGCCAGACTCTCATAGCCTTGTATGAAGAAGTAAACAAATGTATAGATGATAGAATTATGTACTCGACCTAATGATGCTAACTTTACTAACTGTTCCCCCCCATGATATATTGTGCAGCCCAGGGACAGAGAATCGCTTATAGCCACAAGGCCATCACCCCCTCCTCCCGCCAGAGCTTGCTGGTGCTCGAGCAGCACAGTCTCACCTCCCCTCATTCTGCTGGACCCACTTCAAGTATTCACCTCCCCTATGTTCGAGGCCACCATAGTCGGCCAAACAAATAATTTACAATCTGGTCCTAAAACCCCACCGCCTTAAGGGGCCAGAGGTGTGCCCTCGCTGATCCAGTAGTACTTTAGTTCACCCCAAGTTAATGGGCCTTGCAGATAGGTATTCAACGCTGTACTAACATATCATTAAGTAATTCCTTACCACATCTAACAGAACGACAAGGCAACTCATCTTGTGCCCTCTGACCAGACACCCAGACTTATGACACCCGGTCAACAGGTCAAAAGTAATAGTGCACTGATGTATTGGTGAAGCTTCACATTGCATGTTGTTTCTCCGGTCTCCTATTATTTCTTAGAGTAACATATTGTAGGATTTACAGGACAATTGGAATTGTCTAAAGGATGAGTGTTTGTGTGTGTGTGGCCACAAGGGCAAAGTGTTAGTGCAGCCATCAGTCATTGACACAGACCGCGCCTGGCCTGGCAGTTCCAGCCCGACGAGTCCAGCTGACCCGTCCATCCCACGTTGATGTCCACCAATCCTGGAGCGGCTCATCATTGTGCCATCTATAGCTTAGTTGATGCCACCCAATCCCCGAGCCGATGTGCCCCCTATAGCTTACAGGATTTATGACATGGTTTTGTAATAAATATGACTCTTTGCTATTGTCAGACAGAGCGCGCTCGGAGCTTGCCCTATTTTGATTATATAAACCCCTTTTTACATCACCCGCACTTGGTCTTCGTCGCATTCCCTCCTGGGGTGTGTCCTTATTTGCCTCCTATTGTGGGGAGGGAACTGCCTTTTGGGAACGCTTGCTTTCAATTGCTGTGTGTGTTTTGCACATTGTTTTGAAGGGGATTTGTTTTTTGACTGGGAGCCAATGTAGCATTCCTTAGCGATGGTGTGATGTGGTCTCTTCAAGAGAGTTCGAGGAGAAGTCTGGCAGCTGCATTCTGTATTTGTTGCAGTTTCCTCATTAACTAGTATGGCATTCCGCAGTATACCATGTTGGCGTAGTCTATCCTGTATATGAGGGAGATGATGGCCAGTGTTTTGTGCATGAAGGAGAGGATGGGTAGACTCCTTTTTATCATGTGAAGATGGAAGAAGCATTTCTTAATTAACACATTTGCTTGAGGTTCTAGAGTTAACTTGTTGCCCATTAGGATTCCAAGGTTTTTGACTTCTTTGGACGGTGTGGGTGCCATTTCCAGTTCTGTGGGCCACAGGATCTACTGGTTGTTTATTTGGTTGTGGGGTGTTATTATTATTTTTGACTTGTCTGGGTTGATTTTGAGGTTATTAGTGTTCATCCGTTGGTAGAGTTCTGTGAGACAGTCTATTAGCGTTGAGATCTCCTCTTGTTCATCGCTGATTTTGCAGATGATTTGTGTATCATCTGCGTAGTTGTAGCATGTGAAACTGTGTCTTTTGACGAGGTTGATTAGTGGTGCCATATTGATGTCAAAGAGTAGCAGGGATAATGAGGAGCCTTGTGGAACTCCACAGTTGATTTCCCGCAGTGCAGATTTGAATGGTTTTATCCATACTGTTTCTGTTCTTTCAGACAAGAAAAATGTAATCCAAAGCAGTGTGTGGTGCTGATCCCTATTTCTTCCACTCTCTTGACGAAGGTGTTATGGTTGACTGTGTCGAATGCTGCAGAGCGGTCATGTAGTATTAGTGTTGAGTTCGTGTTGGAGTCTGCGTTGGTCTTTAGATAGTCCCATATACAGAATAGTGACATCTCCGTTTCACTCATGCGTCTGAAGCCTACTTGTGCCTGGTCCAATAGGTTATTTTCTTTTTTTTAATCTATTTTTAATTGATTTTATAAAGAGTGAAACATATGGTACATAACTTATAGCACCAAACTTTCTAGACAACCACAGTGCAACTTCTGCTGCTGCGACTTGATATTGTGGAAATGTTTCAGGCAACATAAGCAAGACTCTTTGACCTCTGCAGGTTGGCAAGGCACTCTTCTTTCCACTATTACAAGAAAGGGCTGCCTCTTTGCCTTTCCTCCAAGTCTTGTAGCTACCACAAATCTGCTTTCTCTTCCTACTGCCACCGTTTCAGCTTAACAGTTGTGTATGCATTTCTTGTTAAAAGCACCCAGCTCCCTTACCCAGCTGTTCGTGCCTCTCTGTAACTCCAGGGTTTACTCTTAAGCCAGGGGCGTAGGAGACCCATAAAATCTGGGGAAGGGAGGGGAAAGGGGTCACCTTGGGGACTTTGCTTTTTTAAAGACCTCAACTTTTCACAAAATTAAAATAGTATGTATTAAATTACATATATCATCACTGTCTAAAACAAGAGAAAAGAAGAAAAGAAAACCAAAGAAAATTAAGAAAAAGAAAAGCAGTTCAGAGTATAAAATCCTCCCAGCAATGGACATTTAGAGAGATCTTTTATAATACTCTCACCTGCACTTTAAATGCAGATGGAGTTTCGCCAACCCATCCTATCCTATTCCACTTGAGCCCCTTTACAGCAGTTTATTGGCTGCAATCATACCTCGGAACCAGGGTATTCATTGGATTAACATGGATAGCGGAACAAGTGCTGTTTTGAGGCTCTGCTTTATTTTTTTCTGGGTCATCAAGATGGCTTATGGTTGCCGCTATTAAATCTTGTCTACAATCCATTAGTCAGCTGGTGGTGGGTAACAAACATGCAGTTTTAAAACAAGCATTGGCAATGCCAACCGTTTGGGCTTTAATGTAGGCATGGAAAAGGCACTTGCCAAGCACTGCCATAGTGGTATTAGGTACCCACTGATGGTAGCAGCTGCAAAATGGTGCAAGTACCTAGACATTTAATAGCAGTGCCTGGCAAATGCCCAATACGTATAGACAAGCAAACACTTGCCATTGTTGGTTTTTAGCAGGACTTCAGTGAAGGACACGCATAGTGCTAATAGAGTGGACGAAGGCATCCCTGGTTAAAACATTTGTATTACACTAGTAGTATGTTCCCAACTACAATTAAGTTATTAACTACACAGGTCTTTGTAGTAAACATCCCTAAATCAGTGGCTTTATCTAAACCAGAACTGGCGTTGCTAAGATAGCCCAAATAACATGCCACGCACCCTGTCACCAGCTCCCACTACAGGACAGGTCAGAGGTGAATATATACCTCATTTAAGGTTAGTCTTGACTTCAGACCTAGGCTGCAGGTAGGATTGAGTCAAAAGGGAGTTGATGCAGGAACAGCCTGCTGTAACGGTCTCTTCCTGGAGAGGAACAAGACAGGAGCGCAGATGACACTGGGGCAGTGGGAGATCGTTGAACCCGTGCTCCCACATTCCTTCTAATAAATCCTTCCCATGCCGGCCTGCACCTGGGAGAGTGGGGCCACTGTGTCTATTATCAGGCCCAATCAATGCGCAGACAGGTATGGTGTAGTGTATATATTTGCAATTATTTCAACAAACGACTTCTAATCGTCCTCGTGCAGGCCTCGTGAGCATGGATCAAGTGTTAGAAGAAGACGCATTTGTGATTGTACCCTTTATCTGGGAATATGAGGCGAGACACTATTCTTCCTTGTACAAATCTCTGCTCTGTACCCTTCTCTACTCCACATTCTTGTCTGCTGTACACCCTTTTCTCCCAATTCTCTTCCCTGCACCCCACACCAAGTCACTCTGACACACTGCCCTGTGCACTTTCTCCTCACTTGTCTGTACTTGTCATTTGCAAAACCTGAAGCACCTCCTATGCCATTTCTACCCTACACCACTCTCCCTGTGTTCTGGTCTTTCCTGCACCCTCTCTCCCTTGCTGCAACTGGTCACCCCTTGCTGCAACTGGTCACCCCATGCTGCAAACCATCCCTATCTTTCATCTGCAGTCTGTTCCTGTTCCTGTTCCCATCTCTCCCCTCCCTTTTTCTGTCCTCTGCACCCTTTCTACCCTTTTTTCACTTTGCAGTCCCACACTCTACTTCAGCCCAGTCCCTCCCTTCCCATTCCTCCATGGCCAGCACCCCACAACTCTCATCTGTACACTTACTCAGCACTTTCTCCTCAGTCTTCAGAGCACCCTCACTATGACCAACCACTCCATATAGCTTCTCAGAATAAGCTGGAACAGGCATGCCAGATCCAGGATCTTTAAAGGGCCCATTGATACCTGCAAGCATTAACTCTTAAGAAATAGTCAGGAGCATGGATATTTGGAAGGGGGACAAACAGAGAAGTCACTAAATCCACGTACTGCTGAGGCTCTACCCCCAAAATCTGATTGCACTGCAACCACTCAAGTACGCTGACAGAAACAGCCAGGCTGAATAAAACAGGGTGAAGCTTAGCCAAGACCTACAGAAGATTTGCGCTTGATTTCTTTTGAGAGATGCGCAGGATGGGCACCAACAAATGGTTTATTTTGGGCAGGGACAGCATTCAGGTCTGTGCTGTTAATAGTTTGTATTATGGAATATATAACACGTTGGTCATAGTGCTTCATGCTAGATGCTTTCAGCTTCTAGGCCATGCAATAGCAGGTATTATTACCGTCATTTGAACGGTACTGAATGTATGAAAGGTTATGTGGACCCAGCTGCTGCTGGGTTTGAACTAGAGAAATGCAGGTAGCCCTCATATCAGAGACCAAGCTTTAGGTGTGGTACCATCCAAACTTCAAGCAGGTGTGAGTTGGTGGGGAGAGGTGGAGGGGTGTGCCTTAAGTGAGGCCTACTGATATTAGAGCATACATCAAGTGTTTTCCCTTGCCTACCTTAGACATACTATGGAAAAGAGGACACATCCCATGTAGCGGCCCTTCTTGAGATTGGCTCATCCTCATTTTACTTTATATGGTTTCATGAGGATTTCGTATGCTATGTCAGGCTGATATCTCAGGCAGTGTCTGCACTTTGCAAGCCAGGCCTGGGGTATAGGGACATCTTGGAGAAAATCCAGTCTTTGCCAGATTGTGTGATCCTGGGCGAATCGTGTGACCTCCCCACTGTGCATTTTGTTGCTCTATATGTTTACTTGGGATCACCTAGAAGTGACTGAGTTGGCAGTGTCCACTATAACGGAATGCCTCAATCGTAAATGTTCTAACAGAGTTTCTTGTTGCTCCATGTATGCTAAGTATGTTGAGTGAGTGCGACGAGGGACAAAGTGTCACAGCAATCGATGTCACCTCCAGCTGGGGGACCAGGTCTCATTTTGGGAAGTAGTTATCGATACATTCATAGAATTAGTAAAAATGTTTGCAGAGAAACGTGTCAGGTGCGATCAGCTTGATCAAACTCTAAGGAACAATCTCAAAGTAACCTGATAGTTTAGGGGCACTAGTGTAAGCAGCAAAAATAATCATCATGCCCATCTCCTTAAAAAAGGCAATACATAATATATTAAACAGTGTTGTGCCTGGCATTTGTATAGAAACTACATGTACATGTTAATACCGGCTCCCATTGTGCACCCTTGATCCTCCGCTGTATCAGTAAATGGCCTCCGTATTTTGTTTGTGCAGCCTTGCAAGCCCGTGTTGGCCAATGCTTGGAGCTTAAATGTGAGCCCTGGCTGCCCATAAGTAAGGAAGAGCCATTCCAATGTGATGTTCCTCTTTGGCAGGGGCACACTTTCATGAATTGAAAAAGCTGAGGGCGGCAGGGCCTCAGGTTTTTCAATTCATGAAAGTGTGCCAACGTCAGATGTACAGTTTCTAAACATGAGCGGCGTGTTGCAAACTGATCAGGGCATCCTGGCCTCTTAATGTTTCATAATGAAACATTAAGAGGCCAGGATGCCCTGATCAGTTTTGCAATGCACCACGCGTGCTTAGAAACTGTATACGTGATGTTGGCAATGGCACATTCCCTCTAATAAATCCTCCCCATGCCACCCTGCACCTGGGAGAGGGGGGCCACGCCACTTGACTTACCTTACGGTAGCTGAGGACTCAGGTGGAGGTCGAGTAGCAGTCGGACTAGGATTCTGTCTCCCTCTGTCTCCCTCAATAACACATGCTGTCACAGAGTCACTGGAGCACGTGTCGCTGCCTGGCTTCTTCTTCGTTCAGGAAAAACAAAGGCTGAGGCTGCGCAGCAGTGCACTGCGCAGGCAGGGCACGTGCAGTTTGTCCTCTGGCCTGGGCACGTTCATTATGCGCAGGCACGGGGCACCGCAGCAGAAGTGTGCAGACAGTCCACTTTAACTTTTGCAAGCTGACATCATATTTTACACGCTGCAGATACTTACCTGGTGTTCCAGGGACAGCTAAACCATCTGACCCTTCAAGATGGCCGAATTCAGATGTTGGTAGTGGTGATCCCATTAAAAGCAAATTAGATCACATATATTCTGGTGGTAATGAGGGATTACTAGTCCGTCAACCCTATTCTAGATTATGAAAAACCTTTGGTTTTTCGTGAGGGTGAAGTTGAACCCAAGGAGGGTGGCACCCCTCAAACGAGGTTGATGTGAGAGGTGTGGGGCTTCCTTTTGGTGCTTTGCGTAAACACATTTTGGAGAAATCTTTATTATATTTTGACCAGTTTGTCAGGGGCTCAATGAAGTCATTCTAGTTGGCACCATTTGAGAATGCCCTTAAGTACTACCTTGTAGGAAGCCTGCAGATGTTAATCTTCCCCATTTTATTGTCTCTCATTTTACTGTTCTAAGTGAGATAAAGGGCTCCATTGGGAACATGTGACATGTGATTGACTCCTCTTCTCTACTGGTCTTTAAGAGGGATCAGTGCTTAATAATGGCCACCTGGGTGCATCACCTACGTACAGGGGCTTCTTTCCACATAGGTTTACGCTTTATAAAACCCACGCATTCATACATTACACAATTCCGTGGCAGACATTTGAACACCGTCGGAGGAACAGAAGGTTATGTAGGCACACCCAACATGCAACTGCCCCAGTCCTAGCACAGTCTCTGATGTACCAGCATCTATAATACTTCTGGGATATTATAAACCAGTTTTTCTTTTACTGGCCACAGAAAGATACATGGACGCACCTGACCCACCGGACACGTGACTGCCTCTACACCCCAGCTGCACCTTACAGCGACAGCATAAGAAATGCAGGCATTTAAATTTTATGTGACACCCCCTCCACCTACCAGCGCTGTGCTGTAGTTCCATTATCCCCCATCTCTCTCCCGGGTGTGTATCGCCCCCAGTTTGTACGAGGCATTTGGTTCTCCAAATATTGGACTGAGTATTGTATAGTGCCAGGAATATACAAAAGCGCTAAAATATCGCCACAAGGGGAAGATTTTTTCTTTTGGGACTAGGCTCATCTTTCAAGGTGAATAATTTGTTATCAAAAAGTTTCCAAAAATATCTCAAAGGAGGCGACACAGAGTGTCGGCATGGTGACTGATGTGGCCAAGAAGGGACAGCAACACTGACACAGCGGCCTGGAAACAAAGATTGTATGCTGGCATTGACCGGCCGAGGGAGTGGGGGCATCCGTGGCAATGGCACATGCAGCTCTCCATGCAGAGGTGATGGAGTGCTGAGGAGGGCCAAGGGTGGCACCAATGCAGTGGAAGGGGGGTGGAGGGCACACGGGTGCCCCTGTGGCACTGCATACAGCGGGGAGCGGTAGGCAAGTCACCTTGTGTGGCAGTGCATACACTGTGACCAAGGGGTGAAGGGAGGAGGCAGAGCCCGAAATGGGGCATTAGGGTGAAAGGAGTCAGAGGGGTGTGTGTTCTGGCATTACATGCGCTTGATGGGGGGGGAAGGGCGTGTCTTCACACAGTGCGTGTAGTGGGCTGCAGTGAAATAGATGGGCTGTGTTTCGTCATTGCATGCACGTGTTAAAGTGAGCTAGGGTGCGTGGGTTCTGGGGTGCTTTCTTTAGGCGTTGCATGCATTATGTTGAGGAGTGTGGGTGATCTAACAGTGCATGCGTTGGGAGAAGAACGTTATATGGTGTGTGTGCTGGCAATGTATGCATTGTGGAAAGAAAGATGGGTTTTGCTGGGGCACTGAATGTGGTGGTAAAAATATGGTGTGATCTGCCACTCCATGCGAGTCAGGAAGACAGAGCAAATGTGAATGGGGGGCAGTCAGCAATGCGCCCCCTTCCTCGCCACAGCCCTTGACCCAGGACTACAGCGACAAAGACACCGGATGAAAAGGTGTGTGTGTTCCGGCACTGTGTATGCTGGGTAGAAGGGAGAGCACCCGGCATGCTCTGTTACTGTGGGTAAAGGGCGGGGGCGTTCTGGTCCTGGACCCAGTTTAGTGTTTTATGGCACCACAGGGATGAGACACACAAACGTAACATTGAGGTGAAGGTGCTAGAGCAGGTGTCTTCAACCTTTATGTTAGCTAGAGCTACTTGTAGTGGAGACCAACACTGGAGAGCTACTAGCGGGTGATATCGGGGTGGAGATATTTGTAAGCCTCCAAATTTTTACCAATATTATTTGGGCCCGATTATTTCCCCTCAATAAAATAACATATGTCTTCACGATTATATCAAAAAACGTCAAAAACCTCTTTGTTGCATTATTATTTATTAGTAGCTGTCTCAAAAAGAGAGATATGTGTTCGACTACTACACAAATATCCTGTAATTTGTGTGCTCCTTCCGTTGCGTTTTATGCAGACTTTCTACATGCTAGGCACATTATTGTTTTCCAAATGTGCATTTCACACCTCCAAATTGAAAAATGCTGCTTGCGTTCAATAGTTTTCTTTGAAATGTTTTTTTTGTCAGACACCACACATACTGTTATTTTGTGTTTTAGCACAGGTTATATTTATAAAGATGGTATATGCTTAAACTGGTTAATCACAAATAAATGCTTCTGTTGTGCCGACAGCAGTTTTTAGGAAATTAAACAGTGGGTTCATGGGTGGCAACTTTTGATTTTCACTACAGGGGCAGAAATATCCCCACCTACGCCCTTAATATAAACAAGCAACCAGCCCAACCCATACCCTGGCCAAACACATTTTATAACACTTTTTTTATGAGGCATTGCAAAAAGTCATACGATTAACAACCTGTAGTTTTGAATATATAACATCTCAGCATTGGTCTGTCACAACCTGCTGAGCTACCCTGGCAGGCTTCTACGGTACAGCGTGTCTATGGATGGATTATGTACTAAAAGTGGGTGTACCTGTGTCATGGAAGTGATTTAAAGTGGAAATGTACAGTGTGGAGTTTGGAACGAAACCACATGAAAGAAATTGCACAATTATTTAAATATTATTTTGAACATTTCCAGGCGAGCGGCAGTGCTACTGTGATATTTTCATTGCGTGGTCACAATGATCCTGATCCTGCCCCAGCCCTTCCAACATCTCTGGCAAACAAGAGCAGCTTGCTTAAGCAAGACCGTGTCATGGGGGCGCACAAGGCCAACTGTGGTACTAGGTGGCCTGCAGAAGCAGAACGTGATACTGACATCTGTCAGCATATTTACAAGCAGCTCCACATGGCGCTGCAGCCAAGATTCCCGCCC
The DNA here is from genome assembly GCF_040938575.1 of Ambystoma mexicanum. NCBI lineage: Eukaryota > Metazoa > Chordata > Amphibia > Caudata > Ambystomatidae > Ambystoma > Ambystoma mexicanum. Next base: position 1,268,173,132 of record NC_090935.1, on the reverse strand, counting down.
ACAGTTGGGACAACCAGGATTCGATCCTGAAAATGGAAAATAGCCACAAAACACACTAGAATGTGTTTATTTTACGGTACAAATTCTGGGGGGGTGGGGGCGGGGGATAAAAGCGGTCATATCCCTCCTTAAAATTGTGGGGGGGATTTGTCCCCCCAATCCCTCCCATGTCCTACGCCCAAGCCTAAAGCTGCAATACCACTCTCCCAGTTTTATATGACACCCTTATATCAGAGTACTCTGGGGAACTATCAGCTTCAACAACTTCAAGACAACAAGCTTCAGTTCTTAAATGGACTGGTTTCCTCTTCGGAAGGTTCTGTCTACTGGATTGGGCAACACGTGTTCTACTTATGAGTTCAACAACTTCTGCAACAATTAAATGTAGAATGTTACAAGAGTTGAGGTTCACTTCAAAATCAGATTTAGTCATACGCGATTGCTTCTTGATGGCAAACTCCAACTTGCTACTTGGGTTCCCTTTAATGTAGGCCACATTAGTCTTTGACAATGATCGGGAAACACAAGATTTCATATGCGGCCTCTGTGCAGTGAGATATTCTTTTAACTGTTTGGGAAAGTCTGCCACGGCTTATTAGATCATTACCTTTACCGTTCTCCCTCTTAATAGGAGTCACGCGACTTCTTTGGTTATTGATTTTAGTCTAACAATGGGAAAAGAGACTTCCCACGTCTACGTACGAGTTCACTAGCTTTAGCTTCTGTGAAATTCTGTGAATTTCAGCTGGTTACAGTCACCGGCAAGGAGTTTCTGCTGCTTTGGAGTATGTCCCTTCGTTTACCGGCTCCACAGTTACAGCGGCTGCAGGCTGTTTCTACTTCCAGACTTATATTTCTCTGCTACTGCTACCACAGACACTCTCAGGATCCAAACCCCTCTTTGGCACAGGTATCTCGTATCTGGCCTAGTTAATGGAGAGTCTTCCTTTCTCCAGCTTCTCTCGGCTTGCTTCTACACATGGGCCTCGGGTAAAACACAGGGCTTCGGCTCTGCATCCATGACAATTAGGCACACCTGGAAACATTGCCAGCTGCTTCCAGTCTCTTCCAATGCAGCCGCAGCCAAACACGATTTGCAAGCACAGGATCAACTCAGAGCCTGCAGGTGAAATCTGCTCTTCCTTTGCTCCAGCGTCCCTTCTGTGGTCACACTTTCTTGTGAACTTCGAACCTCCTGTTCGTCATCTTCTACTGCTGCTGCCGACCTTCCAGCTCCTGCTCCAGCTTCTCTCTGCTGCTCCCTCCTACAGCAGCCTTTTATACCCATCATGTGGGTTAGTTAGCTTTAGGTGAAGACCCTCAGTCTTAATTGCCTGACTTTGCCACAATAGGCTATTAGGCTTGTCTGCCTGTTTCCTATCTCTGCATGCCTCTTTTGCACTCTTCTACGTCAGTTCCTGGGGGATTCTGGGACATGAAGTCCATTATTAGGAAAATTAGGATTTTTTATTTCTCTGATTTGGCAAAATGGCATCAGAAGGTCAGAGTCACATGGAATGTAAAAAAAATGGTTCCTCCAGTCTTCACAGCCTCCCCCCTCCCATGTGATCCTTCCGCAGTACACCACCCCGAGGGTCGGGATCAGAGAGCATCTGCCTTCCCCTGGCCACATGAAAAGGGTCCCAGACCAGGTTCCCGGGGGGAATCCCATTAGATTCTTCACAATAGGAAAGAAGAGTGCCTTGCCTACCTGTAGAGGTCGAAGTGTCTTGTCTTAGTATGCCTAATAATTCTGAAGTATAAAGTTGAAGCAGAAGTACCTCAACTGTGGTGGTATATAAAGGTGTCAGTGGATGTGACATTGAAGTTGGTTGAAGTAGTGGCATACTGTGAAGCAAAGGAGTCTGTTCGCACAGTAACAGTAGTAAAAGAGTGGTTGTCAAGAGGAAAACAACCTAAAGAGCAGCATTGTGACAATAATACCATCTGTGCTACAGAGGTCATAACCAATCGTAAAGTTGTGGAAGAAGTTGTTGTTAACCTATTCATTGAACTGTGGCAAATAATCTTGGAAAGACGATATCCAGGATTAACATTGGTGCTATTTTCTTGGCTGGAATTGGAAGAGGATCCTTTCAACTGAAAGCTGAAGAATGGGTACCAGTTGATTTTTGTTTGATGAACTTGTCTTTTAACTTGGAACTTCCAAGAACTGGCTAAAGACTGTTCTTCCCTTTTGAACATTTTGAAGAACGGATAAGAACTGGTTCAAGACTTTTCATTTCCTTTGAACATTTGGGAAGTTGACTTTGAAACCCACGGGAAGGGATTTATCCAGGATAGGTGGAGGTCATGCAAATACTGTTTAATAATTATTGTTCATTCTTACATGTTATATATGATTACCTTTGAATGTTTTGTTGTTTAGTGTGAGGGCCAGTTTGTCTATGTTAGGAGTTATTCCCCTAGCCTTTAAACCAGGTAGGGAATTCCCTGATAGAGTAGAACAAGCGAGGATTAATTTGCAAACTTTTTCCTTTAATAAAATATCTAATCTTGAAAATAATTCAAGCAGTTGTCCGCCTCGCATTACTGACCCCTGAATTACATAAACAAGCACTGTCTAAACCAAAGTAGAGCAAGTGTGAGAAAAAGCCATTACCAGCACTTGGTTAATATAAGAGGGATAGAAGCTATTCAGGAGAAGAGGAGCATAACCTGCAGTGCATGTGGCAATGAAGTGTGGAACAAAGAGCACCAATGTGTTTCATGTCTTCCCAAAGAAGTAGTCAAAACTGATGTTGTGGAAAATAGAGAGACTTTGCTAAGCTGTTTGAAGAAAAACTTTACTACAAAAGTACTTGTAGTAATTAGGAGTTTCATTGAGTACTGGCAGGCGATTATACCAGGGCAAGGGACTTTGTAGTAATAGTCCTGGCAGGTGAGAGGTCCAGGAATACGTCATTGAAGTACTGTGTTGTGGTTAAAGGTTGTGAAGAAGAAAAAGTAGCAAGACCACTAAAGTATATTGTGAACTGTTGTGGAATCATCCCGACAAATCATTATTGCTGATTCAAGTATTTTGTGAACTGTTGTGGAACCATCCTGACGAGAGCACTTTTGTTGATACAGAAGAACTGTGGAAATATACTTGGTTTAGGAGAAGTTGTGTTGAACGCTCTACCACAAGTGGAGAGAGATAAATACTTGTGGAATATTTTGAACTGTTGGTCAAGTCCAAGTGAGAGACGTGTTGGAGCAAGAAGAACTTTATTAGAACTGTGTTGTTGCAAGACAGAACTTCCCTACATTTTGAAATGTTGATTGAAAATCCTGTTTGGTTACAAGGGGAAACAGTTATCAGGGTTTGAACATAAATGTTATTTCTGTTAAATTTTAATTGCCATACATTACCTTGGTATTTTTGTTGTATGTTTATGTGTCAGGAACAGATTCCTTTTGTTAGAGTGCTTCCTTCAGTTTATTTTGATAGGCAGGGAAATCCTGATCAGGGTAGGGACAGTGAGGCGTTTATCAAACCCTTTTGAGTTAATAAAATGGCATCTTATGAAAAACCTCTACCAAATTTACCACCTCACATTTCTGACCAATCACATAATGCAATGCCTTTCCTGCAGATGCTGGGTCAATCTGCCTCCCACTGGAGTCCTGTGAGAAAAGTGCTCATGGGGGTTTTGGGGCTGTGGCTGTGTCAGGGGCAGTAAGGAGGTGGCTGCTAAGGCAGGCTTTCCTCCATGGCCACTGGGGCATGTGTTAACCTCCTTTGTTCTCTTTGGGTAGCTTTACCACTTCCCCTTTGGGTGAAAGGGGAGTAATAGCAAAAGGAACACCCTCTCCAAGCCTACGAAGATGGGTGTTTCTGTTGCGATTGAAGAATGGCTGCCCCTAAAAACTTTGCAGCAGCCTTAGAAGCTTGCAGCTTTTCTAAGCTCTCATCTGCGATGGGACCAATGAGGTTGGACCCATCAAAGAGCATGTCCAGGAGTCTTGATTGGACGTCTGGGGCAAAACCTGACTTGTGCAACCACACAAACTTTCTCATCACTGCACTAGAGCCCATTCAGCAGCAAATGCTGTCCAGTCCATCTAGGCCCATCCGAAGTGACTTGTAAAGGCCTTCTTCACATCGGTGATGCGATTATAGAATCCCTCTCTTATTTCACCTTCAGGGATGTTATCTGCAGCCTGTGCAATGGTATTCCACAATGTATAAGACTACTTTGCCAGAGCACAAGATGCACTAATGGCTTTTAAAGCCAGGCTTCCAGCAGAGAATACCCTTTTTTCTAGCGCATCATAATTTTTATGATCCCGATAAAGGGGGATGGCCGGATAAACTCCTGCCTTTGAAGTCGAAGTAGCTGCTTGCACCACCAAATTCTCTGGAATAGAATGTTTTGAAAGAAAATCAGGGTCAACAGAAGGTGGTCTGTATTTCATCAACAATTCCTTGTTAACAGCAAGAGTGGCATCAAGCTTTTGCCTGTTCTCTGGAATGTGAATTTTTAAGGCTTAACGAAAGGGCAAAAAAGGTTCCTTAGGAGGACCTCTATCGAAGATGTCAGTCAGGCCATCCTGAGTTATGTCTTTTGCAGGACACCCCCAACCTAAATATTCAATTACCCAATTCATGACTATCTATAGGCCACATTAGGGTGTGCATTCACATCTGGAGTGTTGTATTCTATCTCAGGGGAGGTATTAAGACCACTGGCTTCTTTCAGATAAGTAGCCAGGTCCGCTAATCAAGACTCTTCTGGAACATTGAGCATTCCATAACTGTCATACCGAAAGGGTATAACGTCCTCTTCCACCTCATCTTCCTCAAAAATGGAACCAAAAGATTTTAAGAAATCTTTCTTTGACTGAGGTTTGAAGGTCAAAGATAGATCCGAGGTTGACGGTGAAGAGTCCTTCAACTTCGATTCCCTCGACAAGGAGGGCACAGGAGCCTTTGACATTGATGTTCTCTTTGTGGTCGACAATGTCGAGGCACCATCCCAGAGGCCTTCTGACTCAGGCCTTTGGGCGTGTGAGCCGAAGTCTTATTAGATTCCCTGCCGGTCTTGGAAGAGACAGTGGGATCGCTAGCCTTCTTCGGTTCTTTCGAGGGACCAGGAAGGGCTGACATCAAAAATACTTCATCCATTTTTGACAGAACCTTTTCCAGTCTGCCGCTGGGGTGGATTAATTGGGAAAATGTACCTGACGCTTGTTGGCCGAGGAGTCCGAAAATGCGGATCTATGGCGTAATTTCTTTGATTTCTTTCATGACGATGAAGAAGAGCGACAAAAGTCGCCCCTGTATCTTGAATGTTTAGAATGTTTCGTGTACCTATCTGGAGACTTGACGCTGATAGAACTCCTTCTTTCAGAAGGTTTTCTCTTCCAAAAGGAGTAGAAGATGTAGGCTTTGAAAATGACCAACCTAGAGTGAGCTTTGCCTTTCTCTCTTTTAAGGCCTTACTGGTCATCGACTGGCAGGAGCCACACTCAATGACCTTGTGATCTTTGCCAAGGCACCAGAGACAAATTATGTGCATGTCAGTGATCTACATCTTCGAGTCTGCACATCTCTTAAAGTCTACCTTCGGCATCGACATCATGAATATTACTCAAAAGTAAAGACGTTAGATAGAATCGCTGAGGCAAGTCAAACCGTTTCGAGAGCGTGTCAAACAGTTCTGAGAGCGTGTTGTGCATGTGGAAAAACGGAACTGAGGCAAGGGGCCCGGTGCGTGCCATTTATGCTCTCATCGACTTCATGTACGGATGCGGGAATGGTAACCATCAGGGGACATCGACTTGACGCTGCACAGCGCCCTCTACTATCGAAAACATTTCCGAGACGGCAAAGCAGGAAATGGATGTATCAATAATGAGGAATACGTGGGAGGACACAATCCATTAGAAAATATGTTTTTGAATGGAGAACTCATCTTTGTTTTGACATACAACACACACCTTTAGTTTAGTATATAGGCAGAGAAATTCCTCTTAGCAATAGAGTCAAATAAGCATTTTTCAATTTACTTAAATAAATGCCCTTGAAATGACGTCCTCAAGTCTGACTCCTCATCCTGGTACGCCACATTTGGTGTCTGAAGTGGGATGTAGACCAGAAGATAGAAGCTTGGGACCCATGGTATTTAAGAAATTGTCCTTGAAAGCCATGTTTCCCACTTTGGCAACCCACAGTCTATTGGGTTTGATTTCTACAATATAGAGGAGATTTCTATACCCACCTCACAAAAGATGCCTAATGCCTATGGGTCTTAGTATCTCCCCTTCACCAGGACGTTATGTACGATTGGCCTCAAAGTCAGAACTTGCCTGGCAGAACGCTCTAGATGTCGCAGCAGGGGTAATAGATTGCGACTACCGGGGAGAGGTTAAGTTACTCCTACAGAGCCATGGGTCTAACCTCTATGTGATCAAGGATGGTGAGGCTGTAGCACACAGGATACTTGAACAGGCCCTCACCCCAGTTCCCCAAGAAGTAGAGGAACTCATAGAAACAGTAAGGGGGTGCTCATTAGGATTTGGGAGGCTGACCACCCTAGAGATGACACAGGTGTAGTGGAAACTGAGGACATCGCCCCATTACCCGACCTTGCCTTTGCCGAAAGAAATTATGCCACCCTTGCTGAGTCCTTAGGGAGGATGACGTCAGAAGAATAAGGGTGAAGTCAAGCAGGGCCGCCCCCCAATTTCATTAAAAATGGGTTGCTCTATAGAGGTAACACCGAGAGAGAAAGCCTTCCTCGAAACGCAATTGGCGATTCCTCTAAGCCACAGAAGGATAGTGTTGGAGCTGGCACATTCCCATCTCACTGCCCACCACGGAAAAGGGAAAATCCAAAGCCAAGTGGAACCCCTGTTTTATTTGCCATGAGTATTTGCAAATGTAAAGTACAATGTCACACCCTGTGATATCTGCCAAAAAAACCACAGCCACTCCTATACCCTTGCCCCATTACAACCCCTACAAATCATTAAGGTGCCATTTTCCCACATAGCCGAGGTGCCATTTTCCCACATAGCCATGGAGATAGTAAGCCCATTAGAAACCTCCAAGTTGGGAAACAAGTTTATACTTGTAATTTTTGACTACACTACTCGGTATCCTGAAGTGTTTCCCCCACAGGAACGACACAAGTCAACAGATTTTAAATCACCTACTTCCCTTTCTTTCTAGAGTCGGAGGTCAAGTAAATCTTACACAATAAAACCTTGCATATCCCAGTCAGATGGATGGCCATGTGGAAAGGTTCAATCAAAACTTGAGAAAAATACTCAACAAGCTGGTAGAGGCCGTTATTGGGACGTCATGATTCCTTGGCCCTCCCTTTGCCATTAGTAAAACACCTCTGGCATCCTTAGGATACTCCCCCTTTGAATTGTTTTATGCAAGGGAACCATGAGATGTACTTGACATCTTTAAAGAGACATGGGAAGAAAGAGAAGAGGCTACCCTCCCATCTCCCAAACAGCCCAGAAACTTAAAACCCACAAGGCTGCTGTTAGGGAAATCGTGAAACATCATTTAGGTAAAGCCCAACACCAGAAAGCCCTACATGAGAAACCAGCAACAGCCATATCCTCTTAGTTCTCCCCACTTAGGAGAATAAAAAATCCCTTCTATCCTCCCCCTTTCTTATGAATTGCCAGCATTGTGATTATCCTCTGCTACTGCAGCCAGTCTTCCAGCTCCCGTTCCAGCTTCTTCCACTACTCCTTTCATGCTGGGGCCTTTTACGCCTCACAGGTTAACTGATAGGCTTCAGGTGTAGGCTATTAGCCTCAATTGCCTGACTCTTACAATGGCTACTGGGCTTAATTACCTGACTACTACATCTAACATTCCTCCTCAATCCTCTTCCTCGTCTCTGTACCTTTAGGATCCTGGGACTTGTAGTTTCTTCTACAAAAGTAATGTTTTTCAACTTCTACATTCTTTATAAAGGTAGATGTTATCCCTTAATGCTTTTGATAGAGAGATTATGATATTTAACTTTTCCAGAGCCAAATGACTTAGAGAAGACAACATTTCCATAATTCTTTACATTGCACCCTTGGGTTCTAGAAAGGTGTTTAGTCTGGGATACCAAAATGGGTCTTTCTTTTGGTATAAGGTGTTCTGATATTATAACCTTAGGGTTCACAGCCTTAGATTTAATATGAGGTTGAGAGACATTAAAATTACAATAAGCCATAACCTCTTTTGGTACAGTGGTAAGAATCTTCCTGTCAGAGGAAAAATACTGTGTCTCATCCCACGGAATCTCCTCACCTGCCTGGGCCTGGTCTCCTCCCAGGTGATCCTCCTGCAGTACACAGCCCCCAGGGTTGAGATCAGGAAGCATCTGCCTGCCCATGTCCACCAGCAAGGATACTTTAGGCAGGGGTTCAGTGAGGGATCCGTAGGATTCTTCACAGATCTGACATGCTTCCTCCGATTACAGCTAACATCAGGGAGGAAGGGCACTGCTGATCAGCGGAAACATACCCATGGCCTTCCTCTACTATCCATGAACATGGATTCACTCAGCAACTAGTGGGCAATCTGCCTAAGCGTTGCTTTTTATGGCACTTGCCTCTGGCACACACTGTTCAATTGAGACACTTTAATGACACCACCTTTTTTTGGGTTTTGGGAAGGCACGTGTTATTAAGGATGCACCCCGGGTTCACTCTGGTTGCACTATCAATGGAGGAAACCCCAGCGTATGTGCTGCGCAAGGGACCCTTCACACATAAACAAATGCCATGCTAAAACATAAGCGTGAGCGGAGCACAGGGAAATTTCAGAGAGAAGAAGATCCGGGTTGATCCAGCAATCCACTCAGTTTTTGTTGAAAAATATCTGGTTGATCCTGCAGTGATCCCCTATTCAGCACCCCAGTGGCAGAGGGGCGTTGCACATTTGTACCACCACCGGAGCAAGATATCTTCTGTACAGCACCCCAGTGCCTCAAGGAGAACCACTCCCTGGAGTTGCTTAACTCAGCAGCCCAGTGTCAATAGGGGTGAGGTGCATCACTGCTGATTCCCCTACTCCATGGCACTTTGTACCCATGTAGAGAAGGGGCAACGAGCAATGCTTCACCACAAGCGCCCGGCCCACTGCTTCATTCACAGTGCACCCTGCCAGGAAGGGGAGTGCTGCAGGACAGCTCCTAGGCTGGTCCCTGCATTAAGTGGGCCAGTGTAACGTTCCCGGGCTGGTCAGGACACATCACCAGCAAAGGTGGTCTCTGTGGGGACCCACTGATGCTGCTGTAAATCCCAGGCAGCTCCTAGCATACACAGCCTGCCTTGGAATTTGTAAGGGCCCGCACCATCAGGACACCCCGAGAATGCCAGTGACAGGTGCATCCGAGGTGAGGACTCTGACGCCCCCTCAAACCCCCTTACAGCTGCTGGTCTGGGTCACCCAGAACACGTGGCTCAGAGGTTGAGACCAGGCACAGGAGCACAGTCACTATTCGAGTGGGACGACCAAGCACCCTTGGCAGGCTGCCTGCCAAATAAGGACAATACGTACATAGTTTATTTATAAAGTGCACTTTATATACTGAAGTTATTTAACAACTTGTTTTTATTGTTTTAGTATGTTTAATGCAGCTGCTTAGGCAGGCATAAGCTTCAATATTAGTGTGGGCTAATCTTGTTGTGTATTGTTTACATTTTAAATAAAAAATAAGAAAACTGCTTGTGTATCAGATACTGGTTTAATAAATATCATTGTAACACTAAAGGGAACATACACCAGCATTATAGTTGTCTGTCTATTCTTGTGTCAACATGTACATATTTAACCTAGTGCTTCTTTCTACAGGGATGGGATACTTCCCTTGGTTACAGGGTACGAGGGCGTGTTAAGGGCATAAAAGGGTACAGGTTTAGTGAAATGTTCTGCTGTGCCTGCCTACACTCGTCTGTGAGTGTTATACGATTTACTAGCTGCATTAACAATCTAGCTCCTCTTGCAATCGGCATCCAAATTCTACATTAAACTCTAGCATCACTTGCAGAAACATTACCAATATGCCTCATTCCTTTCAGACAAATCCTTAGGCAGTTCTTGTCATCGCATTCTGGGACTATTTCTGCTTTTCCCATTATTAACCTAGGACTACAAGTCCCAGAATACAGAGGAAAATAAAGAACTTGGCAAACATCTCCTGAATGGAATGTGGCAAGAGACTTTGAACACACATCACATTATCTATAAATATAATGAAACATGTTTTGCCAACTATTGTTGATAAAAGCCTTTTTGTTCTGTCTAGGGGTGTTTAAATGCATGTACAACCCGGGGGGGAGGGGGGCTAGCCATTAAACACAGCAAACTGTCTGCCAGGCTATTCCCCATCGAGCAAGAGGCTGACTCTGCAGAGACAAAAGCAGTGCAATTTTGCTTTATTAGAATAAATAAAGGTAACCACATCATTTATACAGCAGCTCCTTCCCTCCCACAGTTGCTCATATAAACAAATGGCTAATTCTTTATGCCCCTCACTTTCATGTGCAGGCCAGATAGCTGAAAACAGACTGGAGAGTCAGCCTTCAAAGTTGAACTGGACTGACTGCACAACTGATACAAAAATGAGCATGTAGTCACATTGTGTGTTTGTATTAATGCAATTTAATTTTGAATTTACAATCACTTTAAAAATTGTATTTAACTCCTAAAATGTTCACCTTGGGAGCCAAAAACTCATAAGACAAAATGTAATTCTGGGGTCTGCATGTGAATCAGTGGTTAAAGAGACGATAAGAGTTGAAAGAACATTAGAATTAGTACTAAGGGGGTGCCCTTTCTTTCAATGTTACATTTTACAGATGGCCCGCCCCAATTTCCAATCTTAGCCATGCCCCTTTTTTCAAGCCCCACCCCTTTGATATCATGCTGATATAAAGTGGATATACATTTTATATCAAATTGATAAAAAGCCCAAAATATTTGATTAACCTCAACATTTTTTATATCATTTTTTTAAAAAGTACTTAAAATTCAGTATAAAACTTTAATATAAAATGTCATTTACATTTTTATATGAAATATACATGATATAATTTGATATACATTTCAACATAATTTTTTATATCAATTTAATGACCTGCAAAAATGTTTAATGAACCCCCAACATTTTTTACATCACTTTTATATGAAATTTATATCAATGTTACATTAACTGGATATAAAATCTCTCTATATATAGTATTCAGTGAAAAAAAAGTTGTTAAAGGGACGTTATGGTTAAGTTGCGCTACTAAAAACCTATGAAATTCAGTAAAAAAAACCTTTGTTAAAGGGACGTTATGGTTCCAAGTAAAACCGAAAACCCCCTGAAATTCACCAGTTATGGTAAACTCAGCAACCATAACTCGCGCCACCACCGTGCACTACTAAGACTAACACTCAGGACATCAAAAATGACCTCACAAATTCACAAAGCAAATTCAAATCAGGCACAGTGCTCCACACCACATCCACTCCTTTTGTGTCAAAATGGTTAGCCACATTCCTAGATTTAGCATACTGCTCCAAACCATTCGCAAACATATCTCCAACCACCAACACCCTGACTTTCTGCACCCCCGCCATCTTCACTACACACAGCCTCTCTCAATACAAAGCAGAACCTCACCACCTGATTGGCTAATCCTCAAAATACACTCCCACTTCATGCTCGGAAACCCCGAATGTGGCATGTCCTGTCTCCGAACAGCCGCGCTGTCCCTGGAGTGCGTAAGTAACACTGGGGCAGCCCTTCTACTCTTTCCACTGCCCTCTCTGCACCATTTCCTCATTGGTTACTGTTAAGCAGTCACACAATCATCCACCAATCACATCCAAGAACTCTACATCTAACTCTGTCATCACAGATCAGCACTTTAGATGTACTATTGATCACTCTCAGTACCATTTGGCTGTGACTGCAAACGACCTACAGCAACAACTGCCATAAAACTCCCCAAGATTTCTACTTGCAAATTCATGCACATCCATATGCATGAACACAGACTACAGGTATGAATATTTTCTACACAGTACATGTACACCTCTTCTAGGAATACACTACATCCCAGGAGCATAGCTCAGCTACAACGTGTGCGCCTTGGAAGCAGGATGACACAAAGCAACACAGGTCCGATACCCGGGACCGCGCTTAGAAACCTCTGGGTGTTTAAGCGCGTTATAAATTACCAACTAAGACAAAATAATTACGCAACTAAAAAACGAACAATTCCTGTAACAGCGCCTCGATGCCCGCGGGGGCTGTGTAAGCGCTTTAAAATGTAAAATAAAATAAATAAAAATATGAACAGAGTAATTGCCACTTACCCTTATAAACTGTAAAATGAACTTACTGTAATTTCTCCCATCTGCTATGATGAAGTTTCAATTGCAAACCTTTCAGCTCTCCAAAGTTTTTGTTTGCACACACACCTATCTAAACAAATATTGTTTCAAATCATAAGATCGGAGAAATAACAGTATAATTATGAAAAGTGCTATAAACACACATATTCACTAACTTCTTTCTTTTACAATTGCAGTGAAGACCTCTCTCCTGAAAAGCAGCAGCGTCTGAAGTACGAACAAGGACTTGGAAGAAACCTACTCTTTCCATACAAAAAAGTAAGTGCAAAACTAACATAATTTTCTGTTACTCAAACACACTAGACTTTTAGTATTCTAGAAGAAACAAGTATATTAACCCTTTACCATTAGATGTATTAGTGCTTCCCCTTACGAGTTACATACTTTATATTCTCATCTGAAGCCCAGTATAGTAACACACAAATACAAGAATAGCCTTCCCAACATGATGTAGCTGCCCATTGCACAATCACACACCTCCACAATCATACTTACCATCATACTCAGACACTCATGCACAAAGCATGCATACACAGCACAACAGCCCAACCCACACTTTCTATTTTTCTCCAACAGAACCCAAAGAATGCCTACCAAAAAGCAACTCTGTAGAAAGCAATGCAGAAGTAGAGCAAGTCAAAATAAGTGTCCAAAATAAGCATCCATCTCTAGCAGATTTTGTATAAAAAGTTCAAACAAAACAGCTAATACAGTCATTAAGCGAAAAAGAACAAGCTTCCAGTACAGACACTTTCCCTCCTCTATCAAAATGTAAAACGAAACAGACAGTAATTAACAAGACTTCAGATACCACTACTGCTAACGCTGCACCCATAAATCTTGATGTAGTGGCAAGTAAGCATTTTGAAAATAATATTTTACAAATAATGTTCCGCCACAGAGTCCTTCAGAACCTTTTAAAAACAGGAGAGAAATCATGCACAACCCTTAAAACCTACCGTAGAAAACTAATCCTAGAAGCGCTCTTAGACAGTGCAATCCTTCTCAAAAGGAGGTTATTTATTTTAGTTTTAAACAGGATGAAACCACTAACAAAACTAACTACTAAACGACAAAAAAGGCTTCTCAATAAAAGCAATATCAACAAAAATACCTTCTGAAACATCTGTGGAGGTGAATTGAGTCACACCACGACCACAGAACCATATTTTAATGAAGAAGCATATAAACAAAAGCAAACAAACCCAATTGCCATACATAGCAGTGTACACGGGTATGAAAAACGTAACACCATTATGGAACAAGAAACTCTGCTCCTAAAAATATCCCCAGAAAACTCAGCATCACCTCCCCATTCTACTGAACAAAAACGTCCAGTCTACAAATGGCCGTGCACATCAATGTGTAACATTGCCAAAAAATCTTTCAAATCTTTACGCCAGTTCCTCAATCAGTATGTAAAAAGCTAAGACAAGTTCAAAATTAAACTACTACAAAATATGGATGCCTGTCCAGTGCGTAAATACACAGGACTACAAGGACATTCATTAGCCTGCGCCTGCATTTCAGGAACTATTTGCAAAAGCACCTATCATCATATGAAAATGATATCAACACATCATTCAACTATAAGAAATCTGGTCCAAAAACTCTACTATGCTAAAAGTCCTGCTTTAGCACTAGCCAATTGAAATAACAATCTTCTACATGGTACAGCCAAACAACTACTCGAAGAAACAGAGCATATCCAGAGAAAAATGCAATAGATGTACAATAAACTAGCAACTACTGTACAAATAGCAATATTCTATTAAACACATACAAAAAATAAATACTGAAGTTTAAAAGTACCTCCGCTGAAGTACCAAACCATGTGTGTGTGTGTGTGTTGCTGCAGGACTTCTTATAAAAGTACCACAAAAACTATAGAAGTAACGTACAAAATAGAAGACAATGAAGATTCAAATATAGCAGAAAACAAATACGACATTACTGACCCCTTAATACTTTGCAATTACTGCACTGCAAAACTTGACAACAACCAAACACCTTCACGTGCTATCACAAATAACTTGGAATTATTCTCACTACCAAAACTCCTGCAACAACTAAGTGTATATGAGAGCATCATAATTCAAACAGTGCACCTACTTCATGCAATAATACACCTCCAACCAAAAACAGCAAAATTACCTCCCTCTGAATTAGTGAAAGGTATTCGTGGCAAAGTAGTTCATTTACCATTAGATCTCAAAGAAAATGTACACACTATAGGAGTGCAACGGCCAATAGATCAATCTTTAATTGTCTTAGCAAATGGTGTACCTACAAAAGACAAAATAATTTGGCAACAACTTGTCGACTTACATAAAGTTAGACAAGCCCTGCAATATCTAAAAAACAACAATGAACAACAATGAATACTACAAAGAAATTGACATTGAAGAAAACCTAAGAGAAACCATTGAAATAATTCAAGAGTCACCAGAAACTGGTCAATTTCAACTTCTAAATCCAATATTTTAGACCATTATACAATTCATCCTTTAAACTCTATAGATGCTAGACACTATAGATGATGCACTGGAAACGTACCAAATGAAACAAGCCAAAGGATCTCCAATCAGCATATGGGAAAAAAGTATAGAAGCACAGGCTTTTCCTCTACTCTTTCCTACTGGAAAAGGAGGAAGGTACGATGATAGACACACACTGATAACAGCATCAGACTATCGCTTTCTACGAATGTATTCCAACGACCCCAGATTCAGACAAAACGTGGAATACATATTTCACCTTCTCTTTGAAAGTGAACTAGCAACTCTATGCTACGGAGTTGCACACACATTAAAATCAAGTACCCATTTTCAAAATATGTCAGCTATGCAATTATTACAAAAAGTGCAAGAAAAAGATGAGGTTTTACAGTCAAGTATTACAAATCTTTTAGCAAACATGCATGGTACAAAAGAATACTGGTTCCGACATCACAGAGATGTACGCTGTATGATAAGAACCCTTGGCCCACCCACTTGGTTTGTTACATTAAGTTGTGCAGAATATGCATGGGAAGATATACACAATTTCCTACGCATAGCAAACAATAATAAAACATAGATATAAAAACACCACTAACTGTGCTCTCTAGATCCTGTAAATGTATCAAGATATTTCCATCATTGCTTCATTGCTATGCTACACTTTATTTGTAAGAAGACTGTGCCTCCCCTCTGAGAAGTTCAACACTTCTTTTGCAGAACAAAATACCAAGCCAAAGGAGCACCACACATCCACATGCTATTATGGATTAAAGATGATCCTAAATTTGGTCACGACAGTAATGCCACTGTTTTGCAGTTCATCCAAAACTATGTCACTTGTCAAATCCCTTCACAAACAACACATAGGGCCTCATTACGACCCAGGCGTTAAGGGTTAACGCCGTCGTTAACCCTTAACGCCTATTCTGATTTTAACGGCTGCTCTTAGCAGCCGTTAAAATCCATGGCGCTAACCTGCCATGATGCTAATTACGCCACCGTAATTTACGGTGGCGTAATTAGCGCCTTCCCCACTACCATTATGCCCTATGGGGCAAAAGTTGGGAATGGGGAAGGGAAAATGGGAAATGGGGATTTACCGCCTCACTCACCTTGGAATGGGGCGGTAAATCCGCAATCCACCATGGTGTAAACGTAGTTTACACCGTTAAAGTTGGCACAATTAGCGCCTGGGTCGTAATGACCCCCATAGGGACCTTCATGCACAAATTTTACAATTTCAAAGACACAAATATAAAAAAGGGCAATACTACACCAAATGCCGCTTTGGTTTCCCTAGACCAGTTTCAGCAACAGGTCAAGTAAACAACTTCATGTCTTCAGTCAGACAAAGGCCCTCATTACGAGTCAGGCGGTGGACCATGGTGCTATTAGCACCATGGTCCATGCCGGACTCCGGCATGGTGGATGGCGGAATTACCGCCCCATTCCAAGGTGAGTGGGGCGGTAATTCCCCATTCACCATTTGCCCTTCCTCATTCTTGCCCCATAGGGCATAATGGGAATGGGGAAAGTCGCTAAGTACGGTGCCGCAAATTGCGGCACCGTACTTAGCACCAAGGTCACTTTGCGGCATGGGTTTTAACGCCTGCAAAAAGCAGGCGTTAAAACCCGGGACCTCTTAATCAGGCATTAACGGTTAACGGCGCCGTTAAACCCTTAACGCCTGACTTGTAATGAGGGCCAAAGTGTCAAAGGTAAATCACCTAAAAACACATATTACATAAAAAGAACAGAAGAATCAAAATAAATCAATGATTACAATGCAATCATTGCCCTCCTATGGAATGCAAACATAGATGTGCAGTACATTGCAGACAATTCCACTACATTTGCATGATATGTTGCAACCTACTTAACCAATGCAGAGAAAACAGAGCTTCAGGACCTCTGGGATGACATATCATCTGGCAAAACACGATCACAGAAATTGTACAGCTTAGGCATAAAATTGCTCTCTCATAGAGAATGTGGCTGCTATGAAGCTGCAGACCGTTTAACCGGTACTGCTTTGTATGGAAAATCTGACAATATAGTATAGCTAAGTCTTGGTCCTGCTAAATCTAGAAAGAGAGTTCTCAAATCATATGAGGACATAGAAACAATAGCCAAAAATGATCCCAACAGCCAAGACATTTTGAAAAACAACTGACTGGACACATACTACCCAAACAGGAGTACCACTTTGGAAACCACGTGTCTCTACCACGTATCCCAAAACTTCACATACAAAAATAATGTTAAACCAGATGAAAAGAAAGGTAGATACAGAGTGGTAAATTGTGAAGGCAGCTTAGTGAAATTTACCAAACACAGCTTCATTAATCATACCAAATTGTCATTGAAAACTCCTCAACATAAAGAACTGTATTGCATGACCCTGCTACAACTTTTTAAACCATGGAGAAAAGAAGAAGAGTTACTGGATATGTATGACTCCTATAAAGACGCTTTCAAAGCAAATGAAATCACTATAACCGACGTAAACTTTCTACAGTACAAAACAATGTTGCACAATGAACAGCAATACGAAGAAGAACTCCAGGCCCAACTACAAGTGGACACTCCCAACAGTAGTCAACCTTCTGTAACAGGAAGCCAAGAACCACTTGGACAGCCACTAATAGCAAATGAGGCAGAATTAGCCATGATAGAAGTAGAAAACACCATGTGTCAGTATGAACAAGCTACAGAAGATTTTGCTGTACTGAAATCACAACTGAAAAATGAGCAGCGTAGATGTTTCCAAGAAATAACAAAACAAATTGAACATGGAGTGGAACATGAAAATAAAAACTGTAACTGCCAAGACTACAAACCTATACTGCAATACGTGAATGGTGTAGCTGGTTCAGGCAAAACCTTCTCAATCAAAATCATCAGCAAGTTCCTTCAACAACTGACGAACAACAAACTGTCAGCTGTTGTAACTGCCCCCACAGGTTTAGCTGCCTACAACATAGGCGGTGTCACTTTACACCGATTACTACCCCTTCCAATAGAACACCAAAACAAATTAGACTATTACAAACGTTCCACAGAAGCTGCAATGGAACTACACAGAGTTTTTAAACAAATGAAAATGATGCTAATAGATGTGGTGAGCATGGTCTCCAACCTAATGTTGGCTTTGATTCACCTCAGATTACAAAAGGTATTCAAAACAGACTACGAACAGCTCTTTGGAGGAAAACACATTGTTTTCAGAGATCTTCTTCAATTGACACCAGTGAAAACTGAACCTATTTTTAAAACCTTAGGGCACAAACTGTGCCATAACCTCTTGACAGAATAGGAAATGTCAACCTTTGGCAACATTTCCAATACAGAGAATTAACAGAAAACATGCGCCGGTCTGCAGACCTCACATATGCCAACATTTTAAAAAGTATTAGATTTGGTGTACTATCTCAAGAAGCACAAGCAATATTATAAACCAGGCACATCCATGCACTCTATGGCCATAACATAACTCATGTGCTACTGATGTCATGGAACAATTATCACACATAAATGTCAATTGTGTGCCAACTCTTGCAAGCTGTTCAAAATTCAATGAAACAATGTTGAAAAAAGAAATGCAACCAATAATTGAAATCTGCTTCACAGATAAACTGGACATATATGGTATGACACTACCCTAGAAAACTATCTCCAACACAGCTGGTTTGGAGAAAATATTAAAATTATCTTTAAACTGTAGAGTAAATATAACCTTGACGTGGAGCAAGGACTAGTTAATGGAGCACTTGGTACAGTTGTTGGATTTCAAACATACCCACGTGACAACAACATTCAATTTGTCAATATTCTCTTTGACAAACTATTAAAAATTTAAAGGATAGGATGCTCAACAGACCGCTCCCTTCTTTTCAGAGACATGTATGTATGCAGAGAACAATTTTCTCTAACTCTAGCATATGCAGTCACCATTCACAAATCACAAGGTCTTACCCTAGATAAAGCATTAATAGATATTGGTATCACAGTCTTTAAAGAAGGCATGAGCTATGTAGCACTATCACGCTTACGTACACTTGACGGGCTATTTCTAATTGACTTTGATGCAAGTAAAGTAAATAAAGATATTCATTGCATTCTAGAATACAATAGGCTGCGTTCACTCCACACCCCCATCTAAAAACCTATCCTGTTCCACAAAAAGCAAAATGTTGTAAAAGAAAACTACTTCTAACTGAAACTATACAAGATACCACTACAATTCCTCCAAAGAAAAAAAAATAAACTAATACTTCATCAAGTACCACAACTAAAGAAGAATCTACTAGTCAAAGTAACTTAACTACTTCTTCAAAGAAGCAACACACACTCCGAACAAATGACTTCGACACAGAACTGTCAGGTCCGTTCAAATTTTCAAATATAACTGCTGTAAATTGCTAAACAAATGTAGCAATAAATATTCTATTCCAATTATCACCAATTATTGAGAACATTTACTTACACAGTGCAGACCAATTGTGTTTGCAAATGTTGGTCCATCATAGAAATGCAACCAACACTTCCAGTGTTCATGGAATAAGACAAGAATTGGACTACTGTGCTGGATTTGTCAAATTCACTATAAACTCACAAGATCCACAAGAATTTCTAATGTACTTACTACAAGTACTAGAAAACAAAAACATACCTATAAATGACATCTTTTAGATTTCATACATGTGGAAACATACATGCACTCTCTGTAACCACATGGCACAGGAAGAAGTGCTTACTGAACGCTTCGTGTATGTATCCATACATAACTGTGAATCCATTCCATTTCAGCAACTTGTACAAAATGAAAAGCATGGCAGATTATGTACTACCTGCAATTCAGATAATCACCACACCTTACAAATACAGACACATTATACATACGTAATAGTAATGCATTTACGTCACAATGCAGATGGTACCAAAAACAACCGTAAGCTGACTGGATTCACACATGGTCAAGTATCACTTGGTAAGAAAACTTTCACAACAATAAGTATAATCTACCACGCAGGAGCCACAACCAATGCAGGTCACTACACTGCATATATAAAAAAAGAATTGTGAATGGTTCGAAAGTAATGATAGCATCATTACTCTAAAGCAGAGATTGCCAGCAAATCTTGTAAACGCTTACTTAATATTCTTAAAACCAAAAATTTAATACATAATCTGTGTATGAACATAAGCAAAACTTCAACTTCAAAACTGTGCACAGTTAGAGTACGCCAACGGGTATTTAACTGCCCTTAGATTCTGCAATAAGCAAACAGATAAATAAATACCAGTAAAATCAAACAAGGAATATACAGTTAGAATACGCCTACAGGTATCTAAGTGCCTCAAAAAATCTGCAACAACCCAACAGATAGATGAATGGCATAAAAGTAGAAATAAACAATTCGAATACGCCAACAGGTATCTAATTGCCCTACAAATCTGCAACAAACCAACAGATAGAAAATGAGCAAGAAACAAGAAATAAAAAGTAAAACAATGAAAGAAATATATGGCACCACAACATAGAAGTTTTTGTTTTTTTTTAATACAGGATGGATTTGTTTTCCCACAGACCCAATGATTTAGAAAACAAACACAGAAACTAAGCAAGTTGCACAGTACACTGGTTTGAACTATAGTACTTGTAAATTACTAAATATGAGGATATAAAAAATACAGAAATATCTATTATGCATTGCAATAACTCATTATGAACTACCTGCTCTAACATATGATCTTTTCTTTTATCACAGAGATCGAAAAAGTACGTCTGGTCCAGTTACCAATGTCATGAAAAAACTGCATACAACCACAAAAAACTCAACCAGTAACTATGCAATAAATAGACTCAGAAACACTGCAGTCCTTTTGACGAACTCTACAATCTTAATTGCATAGCCTAGCCAAAACCTCACATACAAACTCTACAAATGAAACAGTCCACAAACCTTTGGGTTCTGGATATTTGATGGGTGTTTGATTCTATGGGTGTGTTATGCTGTGGCGATTGTGGGCAGGGCCTAAACTCTTGGGTGCATGGTATAGGGCCTACGGCCTTTGGCCATGCACCCAAGACTCCAGGCCCTGGCCACAACCACCGCAGCATAACACATCTATTCTACCAAACATTTTGACTGTGGTATGTTGGCTGCTTATATGGGATATTAATTACAATCAATCCTCTACTAACAACCCAAAACCAACATCATACTAAAGTAAAATAGCCAAAAATAGGCGAACACATCAGGGGCACCTGCCACATAAACAAATACAGTATTTGACTCATCTCTTACTCCCCAAGCACTTCTGCACACCAACACACTCCCCAAAATTGCATTTTGCATCTGTTTGCTGTCGGCGGATCCAAGATGGTGGGCGCATCGAAACAATTTGACGCACCTCACGCCTCATCCCAGCCAATCGGAGGATATGTTGTGTGTCCGCGGACATGGGGCAAGCAGAGTGACCAATCAGTGTCCTGTACACGGAGCGAACAGGGAAGTGTGTCTGCGGAGTGGACATAGATATCACACATTTTTTTGCCATACGTTTTGGCCATTTAAAAAGAAACTACTGGACGGATTTACACCAAATTAACAAAAGCACGCTTTCGGGACTAAACCGCTGCTCCTGTCGCAAATTTGGTGGAAATCCGTCCAGCGGTTTGAGCTGTAGGTGTGCGCAAAGTTTTTTCCCATTATGTCTATGGGAAAAAAAATAATTTTGGTAGCCCCCCTATAACTTTGCCCCCCCCGGACCAAACCTCAACAAAATTTGCAAAAAACTCAGAGTGGGCCATATACTTTTTTTTGCAAAGTTTGGTGAGGATTCATCCAGGGGGGGAGTCAAGTTACAAGCCGCCCAAACAGTGCTCTTCCTATGGGTTTAACAACTTAACCATAACTACACAGCCACTACCGTGGGCTGTGTAATAAATGGTGTCATGGCATTCCAGATGTTTGACAGTGTCCATAAATAACCCTATACAGTTTAGTTTGCTGCATCACCTAGTAACATCAGATTTTGATATACAGTATAAATAGATGCCGGCATGGCACCCCCTATTTGAATTTGATTTATAGGGAAAGTGTGTTTTACGAGTATCAATACAACAGGCGAAAACTATTGCCTTGGGCAATGCTGGTTTCTTTTAAATGAACACAATGCATAGCCTTTAGGGAAAGGGCTGGTGTAGAGACACCAACCTGTTTTATGATAGATGATTCTACAACAGTCCTCCACATCCTTCATAAGACCAACACTGTTTCAATACGGCCAACGCTGTTGAGACCTCGGCACTGCAGCAGACAGATACAAATGATTGAGTTAGTGGCGGCAGGAAGATAACCAGGGGTTGCTGTGGGGAAGGGCTTTTGGCTCTGCGAAGTTCAGGGATCATATGATTCAATACAGTGAATTATGGTCTCTGAAATGACAGGAATTCCAATGACTCACACAGGTATTTCTACATTCTGCAGACCTCAGCAGGGATGGGGTGCTATTTTCAGCTTATGATAGAATGATGACTGGTTGATATGAAAGAGACAGGAAACTGCAGCCTGGTGGGACCCAGGCACATTTTTGATTCTGCTACAGTGACACAGGAAGCCAGAGGGCATGTATCTGCAAATTAAGCAGCAGGGAATCTGGGGGCAAGTGTAGGTGCATCGTGCCTCTATGACCAGGAACAAGTATGGGTAGAGGGTGTAAACTGCATGTCTTTAACCCTTAAAAGGGGCTCTTATGGCCAGTGCAGGGCCATTTCATGGGACACGTGTGGATTTTTAGCTGGAGTTGAAATTTCTGACAGCTGGGTCATCATTGGAAAATACCCTTTGTGGCGGCTCATGAGTGGTGCTGCTGGGCAGGACCTGTGAGGATTTTGGGCTATCTGGAATTAAGTTAATCCCTGTGGAGCTGTTGGCAGGTCGGGGCAGAATACTGCGACACCCTGCAGAGCGTTGACTGGAATCCAGCCCTGTGCTTACTACTCAGTTTAAGGACATCAACCCTGGCTGGCAAATCAAAAGGTGAGTTGTTGTTTAAAGTAATTAAAAAGTTGTTACTCTGTGATAGTGCCACTGTTAGTGCAATTGCTGGGATTCTGTATTTTTAAAAATGTAACTTTTCAAAGTGCCCTCTATAGATGTGTTGGACAGCAGGATGTTTTGTTAGTCTAACATGTCGCAAAAAGATAGTTGTATTCAAGTTACGACGCACGTTACCAGTAACAGGTTTAACAAAGAGATGGATGTTAGTAGGCTGTGGCTTAAGCATTGTGGGGGGAGGGGAAGTAAATAGGTCTGGCAGGGTTGCATTCCCATACATTATGGGGGTCATAGTTTACCAGTCGGGCTGTGCAATTTAAAAACACAGCGATATTCTTCCAGGCTTAGCATATTGCTATAGGGATTTTGTTTTGTGATCGCCAAGCGGTATAATTTACATGACTTGGCCGGTGCAAGCAAAGCAATAAAAAGCTTTTGTCTCTATTTTATGCGTACAAGGGAAGCACAGATTGTTAGGTTGCATCTTTTACACGAGGAAGCTTCAAATGGGGTTGCTAAGGCGCACAGCGCTTCTGTTAATTGTGAGATAGAAGTTAGATACTGTGTTATAGCCTTTTTAAAATTCAGTTTTAACTCCAACAGTGTCTCACACAATACGGACATGCCCCAAGCTACAGGGCTTTGTGAACTCCCAGTGTTGGCAAGCCATGCATGGTGGGATTCGAGTATGTGTCAAAGATCACACATGTTCATGAAGCAGTGTACCCAAAATTCTTTCACACAAACCGATTGAAATGTTGATTTTTTTTAAGGGGACAATTGCTAGGGTGTTACATTGGACTTAAAATGAAGGTGCTTACCCCAGAGTATGTTATGTATTGCGGCTGATGGGGACTTGTATCAGACTATTTCAAAGAGGTGATTGGCAATGTCTAAAAGATGTCCTATTTTGATTCAGTATTCTCTTTGTACTTATTTAGAGACATCATGTATTCCAACAGTGGGAAGGCGCAGCAGGCAGACACTCTGGATGTGGACTGTAGAACCCGACAGCCAATGAATTTATGGAGATGTGTGCATCTAATTCAACACGCCCTGGCTCTTTTGGGGGGGCCCAACAATCGAAAACTGTTTTGGGGTGCCTACAAGGGTGACCGGATCAGGCACCCCGACGATGGAGAGTGGCATTTCTGGTTCTTCATTGGGCCAGGATAACCAGTACCTGAGGAATGGGTGGGGCTCTTGGACGCGCAACTATCCACAAGCCCAGGGAACTGCTATAAAGCCCATTGTTTTGTCGCCACAAGGGATTATGCATCTAGGACACAGCTGCTATCAAGACGCCAATCATAGAACACTATAGCTAGTGGTATTGAGCCCCACAGCCAGCGCTACAAGATGTGATGGTGGATAAATGTGAAGAACAAGTTAGTTACCAAACTGGTAACGTTCTTTCAACTGGATGTTCCTGCAACGCATTCCTCATCCATCACATGTAATGTCCACAGCTGTTCTGCTTCGGAATATTTTTCGGCAGAAGGCGTCCTTGTGTCGATGGCCTCCGTCAAGGTTGACGTCATCGGATGTTATAAGTAGCACGCACGGCACCCATGGCCTCAATTCATATTTATTTGCCCTCACAATGTGTGGCACACATACGCAGAACACAGCATCGACTGTACTTAGCCTTGCAGGACATAAACTGTAATGGCATGGGAAATTCTTGCAAAGGGTAGGATGGGAGGGCGATGAGGAATACAATGAAGGAACATTCAGTCGAATAAACGTTACCAGTTTGGTAACTTATTCTCCTAATGGATTGTGTCCTCCAAAGTATTCCTCATCTATGACAGACCCCCAAAGCAGTAAAAATGAGTGGAGGAGGAAAATGAATTTAGACATACCCAATTAAATGGCAGAATAAAGCACTGCCTTAGCAAAGGCAACATCCTGAGCATGGAAAAAATCTAGGGAGTAATGCGTGACAA
The DNA here is from genome assembly GCF_040938575.1 of Ambystoma mexicanum. Taxonomy (NCBI): domain Eukaryota; kingdom Metazoa; phylum Chordata; class Amphibia; order Caudata; family Ambystomatidae; genus Ambystoma; species Ambystoma mexicanum. The sequence continues at coordinate 1,268,148,240 of NC_090935.1, read as the reverse complement.
ATGTGTGTATAGAAGACCACATTGCAGGGTGTCAGATATTTCTCACCGGCACCGCCCTCTGTAGGGTTGTCGAAGTAGCAATGACCCTGGTAGAATGAGCCTGTAAACCCACAGGAGGGTCCTTACCAGCCAACCGGTAGCATTCTGAAATAGTGAGGATAATCCACCTAGACAAACAAGTTACTCTCTTACCTGGTAACGTTCTTTCGATGGGATGGTCCGATGACGTATTCCATATCCATGACAGGTAATCAGCACAGCTGTGGTGATTACCTGTCATAGATATGGAATACGTCATCGGAGGACCCAATCCCCTCGAAAAAGGTCTACTTCGAAACCGCCTGTCCTAAACGGTGTCCAGTACACCCTACAAAGAGCTGGTCATCCACTCTGTTCTTTGCCATTCTGGATAGATAAAAGCTCAAGGCCTTCTAGGATCCAACTTATGAAGCCGTTCCTCTTCCTTACTAGGATGAGGAGGAGGGTAGAAAGCGTGGAGTACCACCTTCTGACTCAAATGAAATTCTGACACAACCTTAGGGAGAAAGGACGGACGTACTCTCAGTACAAGCCTGTCCTTGTGGAACAAAGTAAAGCGTGGCTTAGAGGAAAGTGCCTGCATCTCGCTCCCTCTTCTAGCAGATGTAACTGCAACTAAGAAAAGGGTCAACAACCTTAAATGGCAAGAGTGCAAGGGTTCAAACGGAGCACCCATCAAAACGTTTAGAACCAAATTAAGGTCAAAGACCGGCACCTGAAACATCGATGGAGGGAACACATTCGTGAGCCCTTTCAAAAACGGAGTGATCAGTGGAATTTTAAAATAAGAACATTCCTCTGAAGAGCGCTTAAAAATAGACAGCGCTGCCAAATAACCTTTAATGGTGCCCACCTGAAGGCCCCTGTGGACCAAAGAAAGTAAGAAGAAGAGAACCTCCGAAATCGAACACTGAAAAGGATGCACATTGTTTCCTCTGCACGAGTCGCAAACCTTACGCCAACAGCAACGGTACAGGGACTTTGTTGCAGGCAGCCTAGCTGAAGGCAAAACCTCCATTAAGACATCCGTGAGGTCCCAATCCTTATAGCTCAACCTCTCAGAAACCATGCGTGAAGGATGAGAGTCTTGTCCTCTGGATGGAGAACCCGACCTTCCTCTCGCGAGAGAAGATCCTCTCTTTGGGGAAGACGCATTGGAGGACAGATGGACATGTCCAGAAGGAATGGGTACCATGCTCTCCAGGCCCAATCCGGAACAATGAGGATCATGCGGGTCCCGAACCTTCGCAACCTCCTGAGAAATTGAGGGATGACGGGGATTGGAGGAAACACGTAAAGAAGCAGGAAGAGCCACTCCACAACGAACGCATCCCCTAGAGCTACTCTCGTAGGAAATTCCCTTGAGCAGTACCTTTTGAACTTCCGGTTTGCACCGGTCGCGAACAGGTCCACCTGAGGGGTTCTCCAAAGAGGCGAAGATCTCTTGAGCTCAAAGCGTCATGTTCTCCGTGCTGGCTAGATGAATCGCTGAAAGGGACATACCCTTGCTCATTGCCCAGAACCAGAGCTGCATTGCCTCTCTGCACAGAGGTAGTGACCCTACATCCCCCTCTCTTGTTGAGGTAAAGCATAGCCACTGTTTTGTCTGTCATTATCAGGACATCCTTCTCCCGTACAGACAGCAGGAAAGCCATCAGCGCTAGCCTGATGGCTTTTAGCTCCAAAAGATTGATGTGAAGTCTGGACTCCGATGGAGGACAATGACCGCTGATGGATAGTCGGCATGAGCTCCCCACCCTGTCAGGGAAGCGTCCATCACCACTGTGACATCTGGCCATGGCTGCCAAAAAGGCTCCCCTTTCATTAGATGTTTCTCATCGGCCCACCACAGAAGGTCCTGGGAGACCGAGAATGGAACATGAAGGATATTCAACATCTTGCCCGAGAACTGGGACCATTGCGTCCTCAGAGCCCACTGAAGGGATCTCATTCTCAAGCAGGCCTCTGGCACCAGAAAAATGCAGGATGCCATAAGACTCGGCTTGTTGACATTTTGTGACCATCTGAAGAATGTGATGAGCCCTCACCTTGGGTGGCGAGCACATCCCCAAGGAAGTGTCCAAAACGGCCCCCATTTACTGGAGCCGGAGGGATGGTGTCAATTGGGGCTTCTTGAAGTAGAGGGAGAAGCCCAGCTTGTGAAGGGAGTGGCAGATGATGCTGAGACGATCCAAGGCTTGCTCGGGAGAACACGCCCTGATCAGCCAATCGCCCAGGTAGGGGTAAACGTGAATCCCCCCTCTCCTGAGATGTGCTGCCACCACCACCATGAGCTTGGTGAAGACCATCGGGGCGTAGGTGAGCCTGAAAGGGAGGACCCTAACTGGTAGTGGGAACCGCCAAATGCGAACCTGAGGTATTTTCTGTGCTTGATATGGATCGGCACATGAAAATAAGCATCCTGGAGGTCCAATGACACCAACCAATCCTGAATTTGGAGGGCCTGAAGGATCTCAGGAAGAGTGACCATCTTGAACTTGTCCTTCCTGAGGAGCTCGTTCAAGCATTGTAAGCCCAAGATGGGTCTCAGTCCGCCGTCCTTCTTGGGTATAAAAAAATAAGGCGAATACCAACCCTTGTTCCATTCTGCCACAGGTACCGGTTTCGATAGCGCCTTTCTGCAGCAGGACAAAAATCTCCTGCAACAGGAGCAGATCCGGAACCTTCAAAGAGCGTTTCCGCAGTGGATTGTTGTGAGGCCACTGGAGAAAAGGAAGGCAGTAACCGTGGGCAATCATATCCAGAGCCCACACATCTGAAGTAATGGCTCGCCATTCTTTGAGATGCTGCAACAGACTGCCCTCACCAAAGAACCATGAGTCATGGCCTCAGAGCTGTTTAGCAGCGGCAGTGCCAAAAGGCAAAGAGGCAGCTGCCTGAGCAGCTTTGGCACCCCTACCTCGTCCACCACGAGTGCCTCTACAGAGGCCCCTTTGACTGGGACTCCCCTTCAGCTTTCCAAATGAGGAGTAATAGCGAAAGAAACCACCCATCCATTGTTGTCCCCTAGGACGAAAAAGCAGAGGTCGTCTGACAGCCGTGCCCAAAGATTTGGCGGCCGCCTTGGAGGTCTTTTCAAGGCTCTTGTCAGCCTTGCTGCCAGAAAGATGCGACCCGTCAAAGGGCATGTTGAGAAGACGGGCCTGCACATCAGGTGCAAAACCAGACTTCTGCAACCACGCAAACCTGTGCATGGCGGTGCTCGTAGCCATGGACCTTGCGACACAATCCATAGTGTCTGTCAAGATTCCACAAGTGATAGGGGGAAGTATGCAATGCCCCAGTACGGTGGATGGTGGGAATCACAGGAATAAAGCAATCCAGAGGTTAAAACCTCTTTATTTCAGGACCTTGCTTTGTGTTTCATGCAAGCAAAAAGCTAGGTGTAGGCAAACCAGCCTCCTAGCCCTTAAATCCAAAGAAAGAAGCAACAAGACTACAACTCCCAGCAGCCTCGCGTGTACGAGAGTCATCGGGAAGCTTCAGGGGAACGCCTTGCTGAAAGCGCATACGCGCCGGGAACACGTGGGATGCCGCTTGCGCTACGGACTTCTGAAGAGACAAGACGTGTTTCCAGCGGGCACCTGCAGGCAACTATCAGCGGGGCCACACCCCGCCTGCGACTTCTGCAGGCCCCGCTGAATTCTCCAGATAAGTGCATCTTTCGGTTCTTTGTTTACTGTCAGCTCGAACACTCGTAGAGAGTGCGTCGGGCGTTTCTGTGGGGAATTCGGTTTCACTGACAGCGGCGGTTCGAAGCCCGGCTAGTCTATATTGGAAGCCGCGCAGCTCCGCACCCGGCAGTGAAAGCTATTGAAGTTGAGTCTCCGACACTTTAACCCTACTGATCCTTTGGTCGGAGCACCGGCACTGTTAACTTGCTAATTGGCGAGCCGGAACTCTGGCACTAGCTACTCATGCTTCTTCTAACGTTTTGGTGTAGTTTACTTTGAAGCCAGGATTTGTGATATCTATGACTATTAACCTTGATCCTTGAATGCACGCTCACTCTTGTTTTTGGTTCTTTGTAGCGGAGTTCCGTTGTTCACACAGCACGATAGAACCCTGGTGAATTAACCCTGAGTCTCCCGCAGAACAATCGAAGCTAAGTGCTTTCTTTTGACACAACTAATGTTGCTTGAAAATGTTTGTGATCTCATGTTCTAGTTGTCCGATGGGTATGTCTGTAATACTCAGACAGCAGAAAAGGCAATGCAGATTAATTGTGAACTTTTGGGGAACTCTAGACAAAGTGTAATCTAGATTTCTAACTAAAGAACGTGAATTCAAGTGAAAGAGTAAATGGGCGGAGTTTCAGCTGTTTTATGAAAACCCAGGAGGGGCATCTCTTCTAAACCTCTCAACCTTTCCTTATCCCTCCCATTCCCCCTTTCCTACCTTGTTACCCGGTTTTCCTAACCACCCCATCCTAATCCAGCCTGCGGACCCTAACCCTCTTTCCCTGGAGGGTCAAGGAAGCCTGTGTTGTTAACACCCCAGGCCCCAAGACCCAACGGGGAGGTAGGTGTACGTGCTACCTCCGCGCAAGGCCAAGATCGTGACAGTGTCCAATCCAGATTGAAGGGATTCACACATGGCATCCTTGCCATCCTTCACAATAGATAGAAAGCCATCCCTTTCCTCCCCTTTTGGAATATGCTCAGCTGCAAGCGAAATACATTTCCACAGAGTGTGCGAAAATGTTGCCAAGGCACAGGTGGAGTTGGCCGATTTTAGGGCCACACTGCCAGCAGAAAATACCTTGTGCGCCCATCCATTAATGCGTTTATCGTCTCTATCCGGAGGGATGGTAGGGAACGCTTCCTGCTTCGAGGTGGCTGTAGTCGCCCGAACCACCAAACTCTCAGGAGTGGGGTGAGTGGACAGATAGCCAGGGTCGCTACTGGATGGGCGGTATTTCCTTGACAAAGACTTGTTAACTGACTGAATAGACTCCGGTGAAGTCAAAGTAGCAGCCAGCCTTTTCTGCAAAGCTACATGAAATGGCAACACCGGGTCAGTGGACGGACCCTGATCCAAGATGTCTGTAAGATCATCCTAATCATACTCAACCTAAGGCCTGGACCAACCCAGGTACTCAGCAACTCTCAACATCAGCCTCCTATAGGAGGAATCGGCATGCTCACCAGGTTCGGGTTTCCCAAATTCCATCTCAGTAGATGTGTCGAGGCCACTGGCATCATGTAAGGAATGACGCAGATGCTCAATCCGACTGTCTTCGTCAATGAGACATTCTGGGGCATTAGGCGTCCCATAAGTCGGACCAAAAGGAACAAAGTACCCACCAGACGTCTCCTCATCATCATCTTCCTCATAAATGTTTTGGAGAGAGTGGAAAACCCCCTTCCTAGGGAGAGGAGTGCACCTCTTATCAGGAATAGGCTTCACAGATTTAGCAGGAGCCTTTCTTGGAGGTTCCAGAGCTCCAGGGGCTTCCAATGGCAAATCTTACCCAGTAGGCGCCGATGGCTCCGAAGGCATCGGAGTCGTCGTCGAAAAAGGCGTCTAACATTTCGAAGGTCTGACCCCAGGTAAAGACCCAACAGACTCACTCACGGACATGGTGCAGATGGCGTTCACACTTTCTTTGACAGCTTCTCAGGCTTCGATGGTTTCGTGGGAGACGAAGACCACGACCTGGACCTGGCACGTCTCTGGCAATCCCCTGAAGCCTTGTGCGAACAGGACCTCGAAGGCTCCCATCATCCGACGAGGAAGGCGAACAGTGACGCTGCTTCCGGGACCGCCTCGACGAAGAGGACGAGTGGCACGAACCACTCCGGCACCTAGATCTTCTGGACATTTTCCAACGAGGAGACACTCTCTACTTGTTGTTCGACATACCAGCCGATTTGGTTTCACGGGGTTTGGAAACACGGCCTACCTTTAATTTCCCCTTATGCTCCTGCAAGGCCTTGGCAATCAACAACTGGCACTTCGAGCAGTCGTCCATGGCGTGGTCCTCGCCCAGGCACCACAAGCAGAGACGGTGCGGGTCTGTGATGGAAATCTTGGACCCGCAGTCCCAACCTTTTTATTGAAGCCAGACCGTTGGGTCGTCGGGTGGAAAAAGAAGACATAATTGTACAATACGAAGTTGAAGACACTCTCGAAGCAAACACGTTTGCAGAAAAAAACTGAACGGAGGCAACGGCCGTCGTGCATGCTACTTATAACATGTGATGAAGTCACCTTCGACAGAGGCCCCCGAGGGACATCGACTCGACAGAAGGATGCCTTCTGCCGAAAAAACATCCAAAGCAGCACAGCTGTGGACATTACATGTCATTGATGAGGAATACGTTGGAGGACACAATTCATTCGAAGCATTGTTTTGTGTGTCCAGAGATGGGTCCGTCATATGCGGATGATTAACTACAACGCTTTAAGGTATGTCATGTGTGTTTCTCAAACACACACAGACAAAATGTGGGTTTTTATACGTTTAGAACCATATTGTTGAAGCAAATACACAAAGCTGTCACCTGTTTTAATTCACCTCTTCTAGGTGAGAAAGAGAAGAATTTGCATTGGGTTTCCACATATCGCTTAAACACTGAATATAGAAGCACAGGTACAGCAGCGTTTGCTTTAGCAGCCCCAGAAGGCTGTAAGGCTGTTAAACCTGCCAAGGAGTTTGCCCGTAGATATGTGTACCTGGTTTGTTAACTCATAAGTATTTGGCGTTATGGATACCAGGCTACAACATCAGTTCATGTGTGTGTGCTGGCAGGGTCTTCAGTTGCGGCAAGGGTTACTTTGTTAGAAAATATCTAGAAAACTCCCACAACGTGATGAGTCAAATCCCCAATAATATTGTCTGGTTGTATAGCTGCTGGCAACATCTTTATACCATCTTGCAACAACAGTTTAAGTGCCTTTGTTTTGCCAGACAGCCTCAACAAGGATCGTTTACTGCCACCAAGCATGATGAATATGATCATCGTGGAAAATTTGATGAACGAGGGGGACTGGAGCGCCAAGCTAGAAAAAGCCTTTGCTCAATATTGCCAACACTGCAATCTAACCATTTGATATATTGTGTAGAATGTGTTCAACAAGGGCAAGAGCAACAGATCTATAACGCTAAACGCTAACTATATAGTGTTATTTAAAACCCCCCAGGATAAACAAAAACTAGCTGTAATAACTCGACAGATGAATCCGTCCAAAATGTGTTTTTTTATGGAGGCTTTTGAAGGACGCAACCAGTAAGCCCAACGGATATCTGCTGTTTGATTTAAAAACAACCACTCTAGAGAATTATAGATTGTGCACTGATATATTCCCGCCAGGGCTACCCGCTGTTTATGCTCCTAAGAAAACACTGTTAATCATCTCAGTACCTCGTCAGTAGCATTTTGCTTTCACCAGGTCGACACACACATACAGAGAAACATTGCTCAAAATGCTTGCATACGCCACCCCGCAACAACGCAAGGTCATTCTAGCCACAGCCTCTGACGATCTGGTGCCCACTATTTCGGAGATTGCTCAGAACCCTTAAAACGGGATACGCCCCCTAACACACTGTCAAGTAAGCATGTTGAAAAAGAAAAAGGGTATCATCAAGAAACTGGTCAATAGGTGGATATTGCTATGGGCTAAAAGAAAAGTGGTCTCACAGGCCGGTGGATTCACAGGATCTCTCATAGGCATGGCCCTACCACTAATCACCAGCTTGCTCGAGGGGAGTGATGGAGCATGCCCATAAAATATATTTGGTGGACCAGTGGCAGTTGGAAAGTCTGAAAACCCCCACACCCACAGCGAATTGGTATATACGGAAGGTTGGCACCATGTGGTTCGACTTGGAAATGAAGGATGTTTCAAACAGACATGACTTGCCCGTGCATGATAAAGCAGCCTTATATAAAGACATTCTGCATAAATACTTAAACCACGCCCGGTGCAGCGATTCAGAAAAAACAAACTAACCATATACATGCCGCCTGAAAAATATCTAGTGGTGTGCAGACTCTGCCTGAGGTCGACCCGGTTGTGGTGGATGTGGTGAATACACTTAGTCTGTGCTATACACCTGGTCCTATGTGAATATCTCAAATAATAAAGGCCGCACAAAAAAATACTTTTTGGGCCAATTTTGTGCAGCCTTCAATATTCGAAATACATTAATCCCTACCAACCTTTGAAATCGGAGGTTTCACCCCCAAACTCTCTTCAACCTCTGCCCCACCCCAACCCTGGCTCACATTTACACACAAACACCCTTTTCCCAGCCCCCTGCCTCACATAAAAATGCACAAAAGCACAAACATACACACATAGACATGCACGCAGACACACCCCTTCTCCCCATCCCCCTACCCACCACAAACACGGTCCCCTTTCATACACACAACCACACACACTTACCCGAAACCAGTCTTCCCCTGCACATCTCAGCCAGCCCCTGCATGTAATCGTGTGTGGCAGGGGCGTGACAGTTTAGATTTAGAAAGACCGCTCTCAGGCCGGTTTTTCGAAATCAGTCTTTTTAATTTTCGCAAAAATGAAAAAAGACCTTTTGACTTAATACCATAAACCTAGCACTGGACTATTGCTACATAACCTGGAACTTGGAAAGAATGAGGCCGCATGGACCGATAGGGGGGAGTTTACCTACAGAGACAGGGCTGTAAGGGGCTTGAACCTGCACGTTCTAGTACTGGGTGCTACAAATCGACAGTCAACTTCTTTAAAAAATGTCCCCATCGGCTGGAGCGAGCTCAGACATCCAATGTGGGTAATGTCAGCCAGCAACGCATTCTGGAGTGGCTAAAAACTGGTGCCCCGCTACCCCTCGCCAAACACACATCCTCTAGATCCATCCAGAAAACTCCCCCAGCCCTGAAGAGGGGTGGAATACCAGATTGTTTAAAGAGTTGTTACCCATCCTCTCACAAACCTATTACGTGCCTGACATCCATACATCCAAAGCAGCTAGGCAGTGCCAGAGACATGCCAGGCCTATTTGGTTATCTGATTAAGGATAGCCATCCATTGTCTGAATGTATACGTTTGTTTTTGTTTTGCATTGAAATGCTTATGGTGTAACCTTTTCCTTTCTATATTAAATATGTCTTTTCATTATTTGTAAATACATTTTGTTTTCAAATTATAAAGCGGACTGGTTCTTTATTACGTTGTCCTTTTTATTATGTATAATAACACAAAACACTTGTTTGATTTTATTGATACATATACCACTAGATAGACAACCCACATTTACATTTTTGACACACTGTAAACATTTTGTGAGATCTATACAGCTTAGGTAACGTCTTGTTAATGAATCTGCTCACCTCTTGATCGTTTTGCTTGCTTGTTCGAATACATTTTCAAAACAGCCAACAGCGATCTCTATTCCGACATTTGACTGATAAAGATTAGACAGTGAGGACCACAGGTAATGTCTCTGGAGTCTTGGACCGGCACAGTGGTATAACGTAAATACTTTGCGATGCTTTGCACATACTCTGTTAAAACTCTGGCGTATATGGAGTTTTGCAGGAAGTGTGCCAAACTGTCAAACACCGTTAGCATGTACCCCTCAGACCACAAAGCTATCTATTGCGGCCCATCACAGGCCTGTGGATCAGTGTGTTCACCACAATGCTAACTGGTCGATTCCTGGGTAGGTGCTTGGGACATGCATCGCTGGCATACACACCGTGAAATGTTTTCCAAGCGTGTGCATGCTTATGCAGTAATTGTTTTACCTGTAGAGTATCCATAAATATCAAAGAACATGTTTCTCTGCGCACTGATCTCGAGAACGCTATCGAAACATCTCGACACTAACAATGAGTGTGTAGCAGTTAGAATTCTTTCAAACTTTATCTCCGTGCGTAGGTTCCCGCTCCTCAGGTGGTTGAACTGCCCCGCTGATGCGTTGTTGGGTCTCAGATGAAAGGCCAGTAGGGTATAGCCGAGGGCATACTCGTTGCAGGTGACTGAAACCAGCTTATCACGCATGTGCTTTCCGGTGACAGCCACCAGGCCCATGTTATCCCTGATTATTTTCGGCACTCCAAAGTTAGGTGCGTATGCTTTGGCGGGGATCAGGACACCGTCCTTATGCAGTGCTGCATAGTTCATGTTAGATTGTTTGAAGTCAAAGGGATTTCGATTGTATAAACTGGTTATCAATACTGTTTCAACAACCCCAAGATGATTATTTTTGGGATCTGTCCCAGGAACAGGTTGTCTTGACTGGTACCCTGGCTATCGGTAGGAATGCTGAAGACTTTAAGGGCAACCCTCTCCACCGGGTACTTCATGTTAGATATTTGCAATGCCTTTGCATGCGCCAGTTTAATGATTGGAGAAACGCTCACACGTTTAAAGAATAGACTTGCTTATATGATGACTTGCTTGCATTGTTCGGCGTCGCTGCTCATGAGGCAAAAAGCATCAGTGTTTCTGGATAGTTCCACTTTAAGGTCAACGGCGCTGATCAATAGTTTATTCTGGAAGAAAAGGTCAGCCTGTAGACGGCCTAGTAAATCGAATACTCTACTGGTCCTGGCCTGACAGGCTCTCTTTACAAACCCTGTGTTTTCGCCATCCAGAACAGTGTTGTCGAAATGCCCTACATTGTCGCTGCAATAGAGGCCTGCTGTGAGCTGTCTATTCAGGTTCATGTGGCCATAATTTAACAGGCTATATAGGCCCTGTAGGTGTACATATTATCACTGTGCATTATTATTCGGTCACCCAGCGTCACGTCCACCTGGTTGCACAAGGTGGCTGTCGGATAGGCGATCGTGGCCACTTGTCCTGTAGCCAAGATGTCGGTCATGTTCACCTTTGTTATTTTACAAGTTAGACGCAGCAGGATACTGTTCAAATCCAGATACATGTAGGTCGACCCTGATACAAATAATTATATGTGGGCTACAGGTGATAGAGCCACCAGAGGCGAGACCTCCATGAAGAAACTTATCAATGATAGTCTGGGTCGGGGTTACAGTGAGTAGACCCAGCCCCAATTTCAGATACTCCCATGAGGCTCTGCGTAAGAAGGCCATTGTTCTTTAAAAGATTTCACTGCCCTTGAGTCTTTTAAGGGTAACTCACTTCATCTTCTTACTCGGCTGTCCGCATCGGACCTTCGATCTGCTCTTCTTGGTGATTTTTGGGGGGCTGCACAGCTGGGACACTGACCTCTTCCTCTTACACTCCTACGTTGTCTATAAATGAGTCTGGTTCCGTCCTGGCCCTCCTTTTTCTGTTTGGCAGGACGCTCAGCAACCACTGTGGTCACACTTCCCATGTCATCTTTTGCAATATTGTTGGCAGTCGTTTGCAAGTGCGGTTTAGCTAATTCGAAGCTGCGATGTAGGAAAGGCATTGTGCACTTGAAGAGGCTTTTAGAGATACCACTGCTACATTACGTGGTATCAGCTAAAATACGGCTGATCGCTGTAGCCAGCCTGGTTCATGTAATTTTCCATATATGCCGTAGGGTCTCCATAGTTTTTCACCACACCCACTATAAGACTGTTTTATTTGTTTTTCAGCCGGAGCGGTCTGAAGTGGAAATGCAGCCAGATTTTTCTGTATTTAAATGACACAAACTGCCCTTGCTCGTCGCTCATCTCCCATCTCTATGTTGATGGTGTCGAAATGGTTTTTACACACAGGACTTAACTGGTTTTGTTGTATTGAATGTTCACAGTATCATTGTTGTTCCCTTTAATCTCCACAGTTCTAAGTAGTGGGCGTAGCTATTCCCCACCCTTTGATACTCCACGATATTGCTGTAAAAACCCGTGTAAATGTCGGCATGGGTATTGTCCCCCGATTCTTCACTTCCAACGTGTTGCCCGGTTCCCAATATGTTACGCAGTCTTCCCGTTGTTGAAAACCTGACAGATGCTTCCGGACCCTGCAGAAAAACATTCCGCTAGTGCTGTAACTTTGTATCACTGTTCTTAGGATGATGGATACAGCTTTGTTGATGACTCTGACGAGCTCCTGTATATTCAGGCAATACCCCTCAATAAACCAGCCAGAGTCTTAGTGGGTTTGTTCGTTTCATGATAAATCTAGCTTCCTCGTTGCCTAAAATGTTGCACAAGCAGACGTACTAATCTTCAGTGAGTGCCACCATCCATTGTTCCTCTACATTTATGGGGAGATGTGGTCTCTTGGACCGAGCGCAAGTAGCAATTTGGCTGCCGCATTTTGTGCCCTTTGGAGTTTATTCAGTTGGTTCGCGTGGGACATCCAGAGTTCTATGTCCAGGAGGCAGGATGTAAGGTTAGGTCGGGAGTTGGGTTTTGAGTTCAGGAGTTTTAGAATTAGTTGAGAGTCGTCGGTGTAGTTGTAGCACAGGATGTTGTGTGAACGGATTATTGGTGGGAGGGTGATCAAGTAGAGATTGAATAGGAGGGTGGATAGGCATGCTCCTTGTGGGACTCCCGTGTCGACTGGTCGGGCTTGGGAGGTATAGGTGGACAGTATCATTATTTGGTACATATCTTTGAGGAATGAAGCTATCCATTTAAGAGCGGTTCCACAGATTCCTAGGGAGTGGAGGCGGTCGAGGAGGATTGAGTGATTGATTGTGTCAAACGACGGCGGACAGGTCAAGAAGGATTAGAGCGGCGCATCCAGCGGAGACTGCTGTCATTTTAAGGTCATCCCAGATTGAGGTTAGGGTGGTTTCAGTTCCGTGACGGGCTCTGAAACCTGATTGTGCGGGATCTAGAAGGTTGTTGGCTTCGACAAAGGCATTTAGTTGGGAGTAGGCGGTTCGGTCAATGAGTTTGGCAAGGAATCTGGTGTTTGAGATGGGGCAGTAGTTTTTTGGCTCGAGAGGGTCGAGCAAAGGTTTTTTAATTAGAGGTTTGACATCAACCGTTTTGAATGCGTCAGGAAAGATATCAGAGGATAGGGAGGCATTTATGATGGATCTTGCATGTTCTCCTGCGCAGGTTGAAGCGAAAATTTCTTTGAGGGTTGTGGCTGGGCAAGGGTCCAGCGGAGAGTCAGATGGTTTGCGGGCAGATAGACGTTTGAGAAATTGCTCTGGAGATATTGGACTAAAGGATTCGAATGTTGGTTGCGTAGTGGTCGCAGCCGATGGACTGGACGGTATGGGAGGAGTATTGTCTGGTGGATGAAAGAGAGTTTGGTGGCTAGAGTATTTGTTCTTTCGAGAGCCGTGTTGTAAAAGGGGAGGGAGAGTGAGTCGCACAGTGATTGTGAGGGGGTCGGGATGGTCGTGGTGCAAGCCGGTTTGGTGAATTCGGAAATGTTGTGGAGTTCTTTGCTTGGATTTTTGCAGTTTAGGATTCCGGAGTTGAAGTGTGCTTTTTTTGCTTTCCGGATTTCGGCCTTGTACTGATAGAGGTGTCGGGCCAAGGTGGCCCTGCTCTCCTCCGTTTTGTCTTTCTGCCATTTGCGTTCTAGGTATTTATGTAGTTGTTTAGTGGTCTTCAACTCAGGAGTGAACCATCTGGGGAAGATGCCATGGAGGGTTGATGGTTTGCAGGGGGGGGGGGAGGGGCGGTGTGAGCCGCATCAGAGTTATGTTGAGCCACGAGTCAAAGGTGTCAGGGGTTAGTTGTTTATTGAGTCGGCAGGTAGGTGGTGGAGACTGGAGGAGTGCGTCGGCTAGGTCCGGTACGATTATTAGTTTTTTCCAGCATTTTCGTAGATTCGGAGGTTCAGATTCGAGTACAGGAATGGGGTCCGGTGAGCGAATGGTGAAAGAGAGAATGAAGTGGTCGGACCAGATGATAGGAGTGGGTGGGTTTAAATGAATCCGGGTGTTGGAGCTAAAGATGGCATCGGGAGTGTGTCCTTTATAGTGAGTCGGGCCATTTATTTGGGGTTGGAGGTTAATTGCGTCTAAACCGTCAACCAGAGAGTGCGTCATAGGGTTGGTGGGGATGTCGAGTCATATGTTGAAGTCTCCAAGAAGGGTAAGGTTGGGATGGTTTAGTTGAAGGGTGGCAATAGAGTCGCAGAGGTTGTTTGCAAATCGTCTATCGTAGCCAGGGGGTCTGTAGATTATTAGGAAGCTATGTGAGAGCGACGGGGAGAGGGATAGTTTAACGAGGAGAGATTCGCAGGAAGGAATGGAAGGTTGGTTGTCGATGATTGAGGCGCGGAAGAGTCACTTGAAGACGAATGCAACTCCCCCTCCTCTAGAGGGACGGTCCAGTGGGATGAGGGAGTAGCCAAGGGGAAAGGCTTTGTTGGCGATTGGGGCGAAGTCGTCAGAGAACCAAGTTTCGGTGATGAAAACCAGGTCTGGTTTGTCAGAGGTGAGGAGGTCAATGATGCAGTGTCTATTTTTTGCTACGGATCGGGCATTAAATAGGATGCAGTTCACATCGGCAGGCGAGCTTGGTCTCGGAGCTGGAGCAGAAGGGGGTGGTAGCGGAGAGAGTGAAAGCTGGAGTGGGAGCGGGGTAGTGTGGGTGATCATCGTTGGCAATAGTGGGCGCGCGGAAAATTTGGTGCGCTTCGGGCAGGATTGGGTGGTTGCGTGTGTTAGGTTGATCAGGTTTGGCTCGGGGGATTTGGGGGTGGGTTGTGGGCGGTAAGGAGTTTCAGTTGCAGTTGATGAGAAGTCGAGGGAGAGGGGTTTCAGGAAGGGTGAGGCCATGGAAGGTGATTGGGGGAAAGAGGAGGTGGGTCGAGGCAGGTGAGGTGAAGAGTGTTGAGAGATTGAGGGGGACCAGGTACGTTTCCTCTTTAGTTTCTTTGTTGCAAATGGAGTGTGGGAGAGGGTAGGGGAGTCAAGGGATGCGGCTTCGGTTCTTGCTAGGGCTAGGCGTGCAGATTTTAGGGAGGGGAAGGGGTGTGGTCGGTGGTGGAAGGTGGCAGGGGTTTGTGGGCAAGGCGGGGGGCGGTTGGTTGCAGGGCTGGATATGCCCGGTATGATAGTGGGGGGAGCGGGGATGGATAGCCTTGGTTGGTCGGTGTTGGGATTCAGGGGAGGAGTGGTTTTAGGGTGGTTGGCTCGCCATCGTGCCCCTCTGGCTTGGTGTTTGGAGAGGGGAATGGTAGGGAATGCTAAGGAGGGTGGGATGAATTGGGAAGGGGGGGCGGGACGGGAGGGAAGGCAGATCAGGGAGCGGGGGCGGTCCATGGTGGTCGTTTCCAACAAACTCTGGTGGAGAGTGTGCATTCATGCTTAGAAGCTGTTAGTTAGTTTCAAGTTAGTTTCAAGTGCGAATTACAGCTTGTTGGACTTTATAAATTCGGCGATATCACTGGCTTAGAGTGGTCTTGATTTGAGGGTTCCACAAAGCTGGGTGATATTATTCACTTATTCTAGGTTTTGGTGAGTTATTTGTACTAGCTTGCAGATATTAGGCCATTTTGAAGTGTAGCTAGACATTAGGAAATGCTAATTAAGCAGCCTATTTAGTTGTCGCTACAGCACGGTTAGGCTGTTGGGTCGGCTTTTCAAGAAAGCTGGAATACAGGTAAACTATTAAGGAGGAATTGAATCTAGCAACACCCCAGGTATGGTTTTAGTTGGACTTTTAGGAGGAGTTTAGGCAGGCTTTTTAATTTTAGTTCTAAATTGAGCGGGGGGACGCTATTAGGCACACTTCGAAGTTCAATTTGCACAGACGATATTAGACTATTACGTGCACTTCTAGATTCAACTGTACACTGAGATGATATTCACAGAGGATAATGGGCGCACTTCTAAATGCAACTTTCACAGAGGATATTGGGCACACTTCTATAGTCAACTTTCACAGAGAGTCTATTGGACACACTTCTATATTCAACTTTCACAGCGAGGCTATTGGGTAGATTTCTAAATACAACTTTTACAGCGAGGCTACTGGGCACACTTCTAAATGCAACTTTCACAGAGGATATTGGGCACACTTCTAAGTGCAACTTTTCACAGGGGATGTTGTGTGCACTTCAAAAATCAAGCTTCACAGAGAGGCTATTGGGCACACTTCTAGATGCAACTTTCCAGAGCGTCTATTGGGCACACTTCTAGATTCAACTTTCCACAGCTTCTATTGGGCACACCTCTAAATGCAACTTTCACAGAGGATATTGGGCACACTTCTAAATGCAACTTTTCACAGGGGATGTTGTGTGCACTTCAAAAATCAAGCTTCACAGAGAGGCTATTGGGCACACTTCTAAATTCAACTTTCCAGAGCGTCTATTGGGCACACTTCTAGATTCAACTTTCCACAGCTTCTATTGGGCACACTTCTAAATGCAACTTTCACAGAGGCTATTGGGCACACTTCTAAATTCAACTTTCCAGAGCGTCTATTGGGCACACCTCTAAATGCAACTTTCACAGAGGATATTGGGCACACTTCTACTAAATGCAACTTTTCACAGGGGATGTTGTGTGCACTTCGGAATTCAAGTTTCACAGAGAGGATATTGGGCACACGTCTAAGTTCAATTTTTACAATGAAGCTATTAAGCACACTTCTAAATGCAACTTTCAAAGAGGATATTGGGCACACTTCTAAATTCAACTTTCCAGGGCGTCTATTGGGCACACTTCTAAATGCAACTTTCACAGAGGATATTGGGCACACTTCTAAATGCAACTTTCCAGAGCGTCTATTGGGCACACTGCTAAATGCAATTTTCCAGAGTGTCTATTGAGCACAATTCTAAATGCAACTTTCCAGAGCGTCCATTGGGCACACTTCGAAATGCAACTTTCACAGAGGATATTGGGCACACTTCTAAATGCAACTTTCACAGAGGATATTGGGCACACTTCTAAATGCAACTTTCACAGAGGATATTGGGCACACTTCTAAATTCAACTTTCAGAGAGGATATTGGGCACGCTTCTAAATGCAATTTTCACAGAGAGGAAGTTGATTTATAAAATCATTTGCCGGGGGCCTGGCAAATGATTTTAAAGATGGCCCGGAGGGGCAAATTGATGGGCTCAACACTCACCGGCAACCAGGTGGAAAAGGTGGACAAGCTGTTTCCACACGGTCGATGGGCCTACACAAGACGGTCCAAAGCACCAATCGGAGCGGGGTGGGCGGGTCGGGAGGTGGGAGGGAGCGGGACCAGGAAGAGGGTGCAGGGTGGGGACGGGAGGGCAAGTGGGGGTCAGGGGTGCCCGGCAAATGATTTTAAAGATGGCCCGGAGGAGCAAACTGATGGGCTCAACACTCACCGGCAACCAGTTGAAAAGGTGGACACGCTGTTTCCACACTGTCGATGGGCCTACACAACACGGTCCAAAGGACCAATCGGAGCGGAGTGGGGCGGGTCGGGAGGTGGGAGGGAGCGGGACCAGGAAGAGGGTTCGGGGTTGGGACGGAATGGCAAGCGGGGGTCAGAGGGCCCCGGGGGCCTGGCAAATGATTTTAAAGATGGCCCGGAGGGGCAAACTGATGGGCTCAACACTCACCGGCAACCAGACGGAAAAGGTGGACACGCTGTTTCCACACGGTCGATGGGCCTACACAACATGGTCCAAAGGACCAATCGGAGCGGGGTGGGCGGGTCGGAAGGCAGGAGGGAGCGGGACCAGGAAGACGGTGCGGGGTAGGGACGGGAAGGCAAGTGGGGGTCAGGGGTGCCCGGGGGCCTGGCAAATGATTTTAAAGATGGCCCAGAGGGGCAGACTGATGGGCTCAACACTCACCGGCAACCAGTTGAAAAGGTGGACATGCTGTTTCCACATGGTCGATGGGCCTACACAATACAGTCCAAAGGACCAATCGGAGCGGGGTGGGCGGGTCGCAAGGGACCGGGACCAGGAAGAGGGTGCGGGGTTGGGACGGAAAGGCAAGCGGGGGTCAGGAGCGCCAGGGGGCCTGGCAAATGATTTTAAAGATGGCCCGGAGGGGCAAACTGATGGGCTCAACACTCACCGGCAACCAGTTGAAAAGGTGGACATGCTGTTTCCACATGGTCGATGGGCCTACACAATACAGTCCAAAGGACCAATCGGAGCGGGGTGGGCGGGTCTTTAGGGAGCGGGACCAGGAAGAAGGTGCGGGGTGGGGACGAGAAGGCAAGCGGGGGTCAGGGATCCGGGGGCCTGGCAAACGATTTTAAAGATGGCCCGGAGGGGCAAACTAATGGGCTCAACACTCACCGGCAACCAGGTGGAAAAGGTGGACACGCTGTTTCCACACGGTCGATGGGCCTACACAACATGGTCCAAAGGACCAATCGGAGCGGGTGGGTGGGTCGGAAGGCGGGAGGGAGCAGGACCAGGAAGAGGGTGTGGGGTGGGGACGGGAAGGAAAGCGGTTGTCAGGGGGGCCCAGGGGCCCGGCAAATTATTTAAAGATGGCCCGGAGGGGCAAACTGATGGGCTCAACACTCACCGGCACTCTTCCAGTAGCCCGAAGGGTGACCTTCAAAACCTTATGCATCTCCCATTGAGCACTGCATAAAACTTGACCTCAATATCTTCAAAACAAGCTAAAACCCTATCACCACCCCCCCCCCTTGCACCCTAAGATCAAGCTAAGCCGGCCTCCTAGTCATACCAAAGACAAACTCAGTCAGGTTAGGCGGATCATCATTTTCAGCCTTGGCCCCCACGCTATGGAACTCTCTCCCACCCCACATCAGCCTAACTGAGGATTTAACATCTTTCCGCAAACTGCTGAAAACCTGGCTCTTCCCCTAAAACCAACCCGTACCAAACTAACCCAGGCAGACTGACAGCAACTCAATGACTCCAATCCAACAAACTACCTGATGCAAGAAATTGACAGCTAATAACCCCTAATATAAACTAGAAGGACAAACAGAATGAAACAAATAAATTAGATCAAAGCAGTGAAATGGTTAATAAGAAGTAAATCATACAGAAACAGTAACAAGATTTAAATTCCTGAAATGGACAAAATGCATGAGGAATGAACAAAGTGAATGGCGTGGATGAATTAGTTAGAATGGATGAAGCAGGTAGAACAGATGAATGCACGGAGTAGAAGAATGCATGAGTGGAAGAACAGAGAACTATATAGTTCGAATGAGTGTGGAAATCAAATGAATATATAGTGTATAGAATGGATGAACATGATGAGCGGATGAGTGTGTAGAACGGCTGAGTGTGTAGAACGGACGTGCGTGTAGTACGGATGAGTGCGTAAATACAGAGAAGCGAGTAGAACGCAGGAGTGCGTAAACCAGATGAACGTACAGAACGGATGAGCATAAACCGGATGAGTGTGTAGAACAGACGTCTGTAGTGTAGAGCGGATGAGTATGTAAAGCGCATGAGTGTAGATAGCGGATGACTACGGAAGTGCGGCGAGTCTGTAGATCGCCGGAGCAGATGAATGTACAGACCTGGCGAATGTACAGAATGGATGAGTGTATGGAGCGCCTGAGTGTATGGAGCGCCTGAGTGTATGGAGCGCCTGAGTGTATGGAGCGCCTGAGTGTATGGAGCGCCTGAGGGTACGGAGCGGATATGAGGGTACGGAGCGGATATGAGGGTACGGAGCGGATATGAGGGTACGGAGCGGATATGAGGGTACGGAGCGGATATGAGGGTACGGAGCGGATGAGGGTACAGAGCGGATGAGGGTACGGAGCGCCTGAGTGTATGGAACGTATGAATACATGGAGAGGATGAGTGTACAGAACATAAAAAGGTATAGAACAGATGAGCATAGAGATGAATATATAGAACAGGATATTGCTGTTGATTGCGTGAAAACCACGAGTGCCTAAAGCGGATGAGTGCGGAGAGGGGATGAGTGCATAGAGGGGATGAGCGCGTAGAGGGGATGAGCGCGTAGAGGGGACGAGCGCGCAGAGGGGACGAGCGCGCAGAGGGGACGAGCGCGCAGAGGGGACGAGCGCGCAGAGGGGACGAGCGCGCAGAGGGGACGAGCGCGCAGAGGGGACGAGCGCGCAGAGGGGACGAGTGCGCAGAGGGGACGAGTGCGTAAAACAAGTGAATGCATAGTACCCGGTCGGGCATAAAGCAGATGAGTACCTGGAGCGAATTAATGCCTGGAGCGAACGAGTGCCCAGAGTGAACGGACACGTTGCGTAGAGTGGACGAATATGTAGAACGAACGAGCACAGATTACATCCAGTACTGATGAGTGCGTAGAATGGATGAGTACGTAGAGCTGCTGAATGCGTAGAGCGTGGGGCAGTCAAGAGTGCTTGCGTGGGGCAGACAAGAGTGCATGCGTGGGGCAGACAAGAGTGCATGCGTGGGGGGGCGTGGCCAGCAGCCGTACAATGAGGACGTGAGTTTTACTGCTTCCATGCCACCGGCCTCATCCTGTACTGATCCTGCCTGCCGTGATATGCGTCTGTGAGAGGCTACAAAACATCTCACTGGTGTATGAAATCCTGCTGCACCGAATCGCTCTGAAACTGTGCAAAATTGGAGCGAAAATCGGAGCTCCAGCCGTGTGGAAAACACAGGACCCGGAACGAACACTGCCGCCTGGATGGCCGCCGCAAGCGTATACTAGCCAGAAAGGGGGGCAGAAGAGAGCGAGTCCCAGAAGTGGATGGAAACAGTAATTGCAGTGGCTGCGGGTGAGCGTGAGGCGGCAAATTCACTCCCATCTAATTGATCCGCCTGGGAATCCTGTGCGGCAGCTGAGGGCGAGTTCCGCCCGCTTCCCCATCGTGTACCGGCTCTGCTAATCAGCGCCTCATGGGAAATACCCAGTGTGCAAGCCTGGTGATGAATCGTTGGACCGCAGCTGGAGAAACTGTCTTGAGACTGAGGGGAAACGTCGGAAACTTCCCTGTGCAGCAACAGGGGGAGACAGGGCCTCGGTGGCTTCTGCGACGCTGAGACACCACGCACTGGCGGCCATCAGTCGAGAGGACCGACAGTGGGACAGCGGGCGCTCCGCATCGCGTAGAGCGCCTGCACTGAATCCCCCACACCGAGATCTACTGCTACAGCGTCACCATTCGGAGATACAAGACACAGCGGTAAGGAGAGGGGGGTGATGAGATAAGGGGAACCTGGTGCTGAGAAAATAAGACGTCGTCTGCCCCCCCCCTCCCCTGCTGCTGTTAGATGTTCAACTAGAGCCCGGGATCTCATCGGGGCTCGCCCGTCACTGGGGAATATTGCAGCACCACCGTCCAAGTCACTGAATCAAAATACCACAACACCAGAGGCAGGCAGCATACTGGCATCAACAGAGGTTAACCCATAAAACCACATCACATTACCGATACCGGACACATACGCTGCGCTCTCCTCCGGCTCCACCAACCCTCTTAAGGAAAAATGGGGAAAGATAAGCCCAGGAAAACTTCTACACAAAGTAGAATTGAACAATATGCATCCACACCAATATCTCGCTCACCAGAGCGGCTGCCTTCAGCTGAACTAGACTGTACGGAAGAAAATATTTCCCTCAGAGATATAATGAGCGCCACTGCCAGCTCCAGGACCTCAATGGAGAAAAAGATGGACAGTATCGGCGCGGGCGTGTCCCCATTACGACATGATCTGCAAAAGCTGACCTCCCGCATAGGAATAGCGGAGGCACGGATCTCGGAAACCGTAGATGGCTTGCGAGGACTAAATTGGCAAGTGTCGGGCATGCTGGCACGCATCAAAATCCTGGAAGCAAGAGCGGATGATAGCGAAGGCAGATCCAGGCGTAACAATAGTCGCCTAATCGGCCTTCCTGAAAAAGCAGAAGGAGACTGCATGGAACTGTTCCTCGAAGAATGGCTGGTGAACACCTATGACGCGGAGTCCTTCTCCAAGGTCTTCTTGATTGAGCGAGCCCACCGCATTCCAACCGGCAAGATCACACCAGGGGCTCCACCGCGCACAGTCATCGCTAAATTCCTGAATTACACGGACAGAGACACAGTACTCCAACTGGCGAGATCGAAAGGGACAGTCACATTTAACAGATCAAGGATTGCCTTCTTCCCTGACTTTACCAGGGAGGTACAGAAAGCGTGCCAGTCTTTTGACCCGCTCAAGAAACGCCTGCAATCGATGGGAGTCAAATATGGACTAATCTTCCCCGCCCAGCTCAAGATATTTCACAAGGGCACAACTGTGCACTTCACGGACCCTAAGGAAGCGTGTAGTTGGGCTGAAAGACATATAGAGGGTGATTGGAGCGCAGAGGGGAGAAGAAGAGGAGAACGTAACAGCCCACGCCCGGAGCAGCCGCCGGAACAGGAACCGCAGCAACAACCACAACTGGAGAAACCATAGCAGGGAAATGTATAAACTAAGTACAGTTTTGCGCAAAATGGTAAAACCACTAGGAAGTGTAATGCAACAGTGCTCTTGCTCCCCATAGCAAATTAACCACAGAGCACATCTAGGCCGGTGGCCAGCCAAACACCCGTCCCCCGGACCAAGACTCAACATCCAGCACCAAACAGCGGTGCTGTAAAGTTTAACTGTTCACAAGTTCATGTTGGGTCACCAGATGCTTCAGTTGGGGGTGGAGTATAGGGACGGGGGAGTTGGAGACAACATTTGTTTACAATGTTTAGCATACAAAGGTATTAAGAGCACAATGAGCATGGCCTATGCTGTAATCTCACTGCAAACGCACCCTTGGAATCACACCTGTGAGCCTACAGTCAACACACCTAATGGCACCTGAAGCAGCTCCAAACACAAGGCGCCTAACGCTCATGACGTGGAATGTCAATGGGCTAGGTTCCAGTATCAAAAGGAGACTGGTACTACAACACTTAAACCGTCACTCCCCGGACATAGCTCTCCTGACCGAAACCCATCTGGCGGGAACCTCATGCAAGTTCTTCCAAAGGTCCAATTACCGCACAGCAGTACATGCAGGTTTCTCAATTGGTGTGAGAGGTGTGCTGATATTGATTCATAAAAGGCTTCCGCTGGAGATCACACACATCACACAAGATAAAGGTGGCCGCTATGTACACATTCAGGCAACACTCTGGAATCAAACCCTGGTGTTTATGCCAATTTACCCCCCCCCTCCCTACTCAGTGCTCTCTTAGCAGACATCACTCCAATCCTGGCAGAAAATGCCGCAGACACCTGGGTGATGGGAGGGGACTTCAACCAAGTCATGGATAATGTCTCAAACTGCTCACATCTGAGAGCCAGGAATCCTGCCACCACCACCAAATTGGCGGCCTTCGCGTCCGCAATGGGGCTACGAGATGCATGGCGAGACATACACAAGAAGGAGCGGGAATATTCCTTCAACTCCAGAGTGCACGCCTATATGTCCAGATTAGACTATCTCTTCCTTCAGAATCAGAATGTGCACAAAATATGTGGCGCTTCCTTCCTCCCACGAGGTATCTCGGATCACTCCCCGCTGATACTTAAATTAGAAACGGAGAGGCCATGTCCCCCACCTACATGGAGGTTGAACTCCTATTACCTGGGGTTCCCAGAGCTACAGGAGAAGTTAGAGGCAGCCACCTCCGACTACTTTGAGCTAAATTCAGACTCGGTCAATGACCCCAGCATACTGTGGGAGGCCTACAAATCAGTCCTAAGAGGCGAAATCATTTCGTGGACGTCAGCAAAGAAAAAAGCACAATGTGAACTGATCAAAATGTCCGAAAAAGAAGTTGTGAGCAAAGAAGCAGAGCACATTGCCAATGATACCCCTGAGTCCAATCGAGCCCTAACGCTGGTGCATAAGAAACTGCACAATCTATCGCTGGACTGCGCCAAAAAAGCACATCACGCCATGAAGGCACGCCTTTATGAAACGGGAGAAAAAGCGGGGAAGATGCTTGCATGGCTGGAGAGACGAGAAGAAGAGCAAAGGAAGGTGAGGTGTATTAAGACAACATATGCAGAACTAGCCTCCACCGATGTGGAAATTGCAGAACGATTTGCGGTTTTCTACGAAGATCTCTACAAACCCCCAACCGCCACACCAGCCTCCGCCATGATTGACAGCACTGATCTCCCAACACTCACCACGGAACAGGTCAACATGCTAGATAGCAAAATAACAGTGGACGAAATATCAGCGGCCATCTCCCAACTTCAAACAGGCAAAATTCCAGGACCCACCGGGTTCCCAATCGACATCTGGAAAAAACGGAATCACCTAGACATATACACCCATCTTCTCAACTTGTTCGAACACTCCCTAACAAAGGGTAGGCTCCCACCAGACCTCCGTAAGGCCACCATAATAGTGATCCCCAAAGAAGGCAAACCCCCAGATGAGTGCAGCTCGTATAGGCCCATATCCCTGCTTAACAGTGAAGCCAAAATACTTGCTAAATTACTAGCCAATAGTCTCCAAATGGTCATTAAAACACTGATACATCCGGACCAATGTGGCTTCATGCCCCAAAGGTCAACGAGAATGAATATTCGTAGGCTCCATCTGGCTCTAGAGAGAGCACTTGTATTACGACAATCACTAGCACTACTGGCCATAGATTTCGAGAAGGCATTTGATTCAGTTTACTGGGAGGCCCTATGAGGAAGATGCAATTTGGCGAGACCTTTATAAATTGGGTCCAGCTCCTCTATAACTGCCCAACGGCAGAGGTAAGGGTGAATGGTTGGCCTTTGCGCGAATTCCAACTGGGAAAGGGTACCAGGCAAGGCTGCCTACTTTCGGCTATGCTGTTTGCATTAATAATAGAACCGCTAGCAGTCATCCTGCGGGCCTCGATCACATGGAGTGGTTTCCGGTGGAACTCAGACTGGGAAGACAAGGTATCCTTGTATGCCGACAACCTCCTAGTGTATCTGGGAGACCCGGCGGTCTCCTGCCCTATAGTAACCGAAATACTGATAGACTACAGAGTCTTTAGCGGACTTAGGGTGAACTGGTTGAAGTCACTGCTCTTCCCGGTGAAAGGGGTAGACTGCATCCCACCACTCGGCTCCCCATATCGTACAGAACCCACACAATTCCGATATCTCGGCATCCTAATTGAGAATAAATTAGACAGCTATGTAACCAAAACCTGCAGCTACTGATCAAAAGATACACCCAAGACGTAGAACACTGGACATCTCTGCAGCTAACACTGTTGGGCAGAGCAGCACTGTTAAGACGCTGGCCCTGCCCCGATTCCTCTATGTCCTCCAGAACGCCCCTCTCCATATTCCCTTGACAGAGTTCCGCTTAATAGATAGAATAACACGTAAGCTCCTATGGGGAGAGAAACATCTGCGGATAACGCTCAAAACCCTCCAATGCTCAGTCTGGAAGGGGGGGATAGGGCTCCCGAACTATCAGGTCTATTACTGGGCGACCAAGATGGCGACGATTAATGACATCCTGCATGGGGACGCAACACTTCCCCACATACAGGCTGAAATTGCTGCCCGACATGATATGACCCCGATTGAAAGCCTATACAACAGAGTGAACCACCACCCCGGAGGCACGATTACATCACATACAGCCCTAATGTGGAAAGAAGCTCATAAGCACATGGGTTGGGACAACACACTCACCCCAGTCCAGCCTAGCACATGGGTTGGGTCAGCACACTCACCCCATTCCAGCCTATCTGGAATAACCCCGATCTTGAGGGTCTCGGCAATCTCCCTAAATGGCCAACTTGGGCAGCAGCTGGTATTTATACCATCCAGCAAATATATGCAAATAACCAAATTACCCCATTTGCAGAGCTCTTGACTACATACAGCCTCCCTGTCGCTGAAAGTTACCACTATAACCAACTACATCATGCACTCACTGAACAGAAATCCCTCCTGCTGGAAATGCCAGAGTGCACGCCCATAGAAAGAAAAATAGTCATTGACAGTGTGAAAAGCAAGATCACATCCATCATGTACAATGCTATCTCCTTGTTTGTCACCAAGGAACTGACAAGCCTGAAAGTGAAATGGGAAGGGGATGTGGGCCCGATTCTACCTGAAGACTGGATTGAGACCCTGATGTATCCCAGGTATACGGCAATCTGGGCGAGAACCAGGCTCATTCAGCTGAAAGTTCTTCACAGAATTTACTACCCTCGAGTGGCACTATACAACTGGGGCAAAATATCTGACCCAAAATGCTTACGTTGCAAGCGGGAGGAAGGGACATTCTATCACATCGTATGGCAATGCACACATATACAACACTTCTGGCGAAGATGTTGTGAAAGACTCTCCACAGTCTTAGGCCGCCCAATCCCAACTGACCCCAAACTCCTCCTCCTGGGTATTGATGCGGAACAGGACCTATCACGCTTTGAAAAGCTGTTACTCTCAACGTCCACAGGAATAGCTAAAGGAAACATTGCACAGCTATGGGGCTCAGAAGTCACTCCACAATTTGATCTATGGATATCGGACATAGACACAATTATCCTAATGGAACGTCGTGTTTACCAAGCAAGAGGTTGCCCGAGCAAGGCAGACAAAATCTGGGGGAAATGGGAACTAACGTTGTGAAACGCATTCACACTGAACTAATGCAGCCCGATGAACAGCACTATCGCCGCCCCAGGGCTTAACAATTATGTCAATAATACCTCTCACCATCCTAAAGAACCAAATGTGAAAGTGTCAATGGACATTTGATATGTTTAATGTTTCCTGCACTTCTACCCTCACTGGAGCTCCAAGATGGGTGCACATATATGCAGCAATACCTCAAACAGCTCTACCACATGAATGCAAAGTTATATGTTTGTGAGTTAAATGTCACTGTATTGTAAGACAAAAATACAATAAAATATGTTATCAAAAAAAAAGAGTGCATGCGTGGGGCAGACAAGGATGCAAGCGAAGACAAAAGTGGGGCGATCAATAGTGCATGCGTGGGGCAGACTGGAACGCGCGGGGCGGACTAGAGCACGCCGGGCAGATTAGAGCGCGCCGGGCGGGCTGGAATGCATGAATACATGGAGGGGACCAGTGTATAGACCAGAGTGAGGTGCATGCAGTGGATAGGAATGCACGGAACAGACTGGAGCGCATAGAATTGCGTGGCGTATATAGTATGGTTCGGAATGCAGAGAACGTTTGAAAGAGCATATAACCCATCATATCTCCCCGCCACGCTTACTCTCTCCTTTACATCACCTCTCAACTAGAACACAGAGATACTATGGCACCATTCGGTATAACTGTTCTCATACCAACATCCGCCGCTCACTCCACATCATTCTAAGTAAACACTGCTGGTATTACACCCCCCAGCCAGGCGTTCTCCTCAGGTCTAACGCAGCCACATCCATTCTGGAACTAACACATTCTCCTGACCTTTCAACCACCACATCTACCGCTAAGAAGCAGCTATTACACGATTACCGCACGAGCTGCACACATACCCGGTGCCCACACGCACCTTTTGACTCTCACTACTCTCTCTACTGATCTGAACTTCGGTTCCCAAGGGCGTTCAACCTACCAGCGCCTTCAGACCATACCAATGGTATATAAGGCGCTATATAAATACAAAATAACATAACATAACAAAGATCTTGTCACTATAGTTCTGCTCAGACACCTTTGTAAAGGCATCATTGTGTTTTTCAAGATCCGCACATGATCCCGCTTTTTAAAGGGGCATTTGTGTCATCATTTTTAAATAGTCTTTCGCTGGAGGTGGCGCTGTGGAGCAGCCCAAGATGGCTGCTTAGCCTTTGAGCTCCGTGTGGCTCCGGCTCTGATCCGCCTGCATCTGTGGTCTACATTGGTTTGCACACTCCTCTCACAACTGGGCGCCTGCCCCTTGGTGCCGTGCTGTGCCCTGCTGAGTTTCGGCTTCGTTTGGACTCTGGGGAGCCCATCTGCGGGCTACCTTTACGGGCAGCCTGCTGGCCTGCCGGGGCCGCGGCGTGCGCGCGGCTCCCATCTCCTCCTCCTTGTGCTCCTGCGCGCCAGGTCGGCGGCAGAGCGAGTAACGTGCTGTCGGCGCCTCATCTCTCCCTCTGAGGGCTCTCCGGGGCTGGTGGCGGCCCGCTCGGGGCATCTGGACTGTGCCATCGGCCGCGGCGGCCCCCTGCGTGGCGCACCGCTCTGACTGCAATCCGTGCTGGGGCTGTCGCTGGAGCGCGCCCCGACCCTTATCCTCGTCCGGAGTGTGCTTCTTCGTGGGACAGCCAAGCTGCGGCCAGGTGCTGATGAGGTGAGGAGCGGGGGGTGGCAGTCTGGAATCACTGTGTCCCTGGCCTCCATTCGGCCCACAGCACTGCCTGACAACTCCTGGGCCATGCTACACGGCTGGCGTGCCCTGAGGGGGGACACTAGAGAACTCCTTTTGGCAACGCCTGCATGCTCGTACCCCACCCCCTCCCAGGGTTTGCACCATAACTCTCCCTGCTCTTGCACAGCCGCAGCTTTGGGGCCTCCTGCGAACACTGGAGCCTGGCCTCAGCTTTTCCCCTTCCCAGTGTTGACTGGGTTCCTAGGGAGAGCAACCTGCTTGGTTTGACCCTTATTTTTCATCTGCACAGGGGGAGGCTCCCCCACAACTTAACCACTGCTGCCGCCTGGTGTCTGTTGACTTTCATGGGCTGATGCCCCCCTTCTTCTGGCCTTGGAAGCCGTCTCATGCTGCCAATCCGACGGGGGCCACCTCGCTGTTATTACTGCCTGGGCCTGCCTACACCACTGCCCCCCAGTCCTTCGGCCGCTTGCTCTCCTCCGGGGGCTACACCTCTAATCGTCATTGCCCCGGGTTGCTCTGGCGATGCCGAACAAATCCAGGGGGACCTCCAAGGGGGGAGCCATGGATCGATTCACCAAGGCTGTCCCGAGGGGAGAGATGGGACATGCATCTGACCTGCAAGAGGAGCCGGAGGTTGACCCTCGCCCCTGTGCAACGTCCCCTGACCTGACTACAATCATGGAATCCCTGGCCAAAAATTTTGCTTGCTTCCACGAGAAGCTGGATGACATCAACGCCAACATCGCCTCCTTGAAGGCAAGAGTGGATCAGGCGGGGACCAGAATATCCGAGGCCGAGAACAGGATATCAACTAATGAGGACGAGGTACATGCACTGCAGACACTGTTGCTTCCTTATCCTGCGACATGAAAGGTGTGAGAGCGAAGTGCGATGACCTCGAATCGCGCTCTCGCAGAAATAACCTGCGCATTATAGGGGTGCCTGAGAATGCCCTCAAGGGGTGCATGGAGGATGCTGTTGAAACCTTGCTCAAAGACTTGCTGGGCAACCCGGGTTTGTCTCCTCACTTCACAGTGGAACGCGCCCACCAGGCTCTATCACCACGTCCCAAGCCGGGCGACATCCCGAGGCCCATCATAGCCAGGATTCTCAATTACCAGGACAGAGGCCTCATCCTCTGCCTGTCGCGTGAGAAGGGAGACCTACGTCTTGAGTCCCACATTATTAGGATCTTACCACATTTCTCAATGGCTGTGCAGCAGGAGAGGCGTCAGTTTAGTGGAGTCAAGAAGCTGCTTAGGGAACGCAGTGTCCCGTACGGCATCCTATTCCCAGCACGTCTCTAAATTACACACAATGGCAAGCTATACTTCTTCACTGTCCCAGACGAGGTGGTGAAATTCATCAAGGCGCATATACCACTTCATAATCGGGTGGGAGACCTCGCCAACGACGCTTAATCAAGCGAGATATGGACTAGCGTAAACTGTCCCATACAGTGTATCCGACATTTGGTATGTGTTAATAGCAATAGTGTACTACATATTCACCGATCCTGGCTCCCCCTGAGCCTGGCTGGGCTGCGGCTCGACCCGGGTGCGATGGACACTACTCCCCTCTTGCCCGGTCTGGCCAAGGACTCTAGATACCTCTTCGGGATCATCTCGCCTGCATTGACCGGCCAGCTATGGGGCCCTGTCATGGGGTCCGTCTCCCGCAGAGCTTGTTTTTGACAGCCCTCGCTGTCCTACACGATGCTTAAAGAGCCGTCCACACGGCAACAGCACACCTCGCTGCAATTGCAACGCTCATGTTCTTTTGGTTGTCACTGCTTTTGGGCCCCTGTTGAGCACTGTTAGGGGCTTGTCTCTGTTGGATCTTGCCCCTCGACCTCTACTCTTTAGGGGAGGTTGGTTTAATGGGTGACGCCTGCATCGAGGGAGGGGGGGAATCCACTGCAAGTTGGGGGTGGGCAGTGAGGGTGGGGGGGTAAGGTTGGGGTTTTGAGGCATGTTACAGTAAATGGTGGGGGCGGATTGGCGCCGTTCTGG
This sequence comes from Ambystoma mexicanum, assembly GCF_040938575.1. Taxonomy (NCBI): domain Eukaryota; kingdom Metazoa; phylum Chordata; class Amphibia; order Caudata; family Ambystomatidae; genus Ambystoma; species Ambystoma mexicanum. The sequence goes on along the minus strand of NC_090935.1, from coordinate 1,268,118,068 downwards.
AGAGGGCGTTGCCTTACAGCAGTCCACGACAACAATGGTGGGATGTACACTAGACTTTTGTAATCGTGGTGTATGTCAATGGACATGGGTGTATGGCTTGGTTGGTGGCGCACTATGCGGGCTCCATTGGGGGGCGACCTCTGCTTGGTTTCGCACTATGACACTCGTGGTGGGATGTTACGTAGTTCATTGAAATGCCGGTGACGGTGATGTCTTGGAACGTGCGGGGCCTAAGCAATTACAGCAAGGCTCGTACAATCGGGGCGTACGCCAGCAGACATGGCTGTAAAATCCTGCTCCTGCAGGAGACGCATTCAATGGGCCCTTTGTCCAAAAATATAGCGCCAACATGGGGCTTGCATAGATATTTCACCTCATATTCCACACGGGCCAGAGGGGTGCTGACGCTGGTCCATAAGTCACTTAAATTTGTGTTACATAGGAGTTATGTGGACCCTGAGGGGAGATACATAGTGCTGTTTAGGGCCATAGCCAACAGGGATTATTTGCTGGTGAACACATATGGCCCTAATGTCGACTCTCCTGAATTTGTTGACCAGGTGGCATCCATCTTACTAGGGTATGTGGGGGTACAGATCATATGGGGTGGGGATATGAACTTCATACTTGACACGACGTTGGATAGGTCGGGTAGGGCCCCTAGGCTCCTGTCAGGCGCAGCGAGTAGACTACTGACCCACAGTGTGACACTCGATGTACATGATGTGTGGAGAGCACTCCGCCTGCAGGCGCGGGAGTTCACTTATTACTCCTCAGTACACGACAGCTCCTCCAGGATCGACATGTTCCTTGTGTCCGGCTCTGTACTGGGTAGGGTTGTGGAAACGCGGATACTACCACGCACTCTGTCCGATCGTTCACCGATTCTAATGGCCCTGGAACAGGGAATACCTGCCCCCCCTATTAATACGTGGCGATTCAAATCGGCTGCTCTACGGGACATTGTGTTTAAGGCAGATATCCTTGCCGATATTCAGTCCTATTTTGAGCACAATGGGTCGCAGTCTACCACCCTGGGGGTCCGTTGGGATGCTTTTAAAGCTTTCATCAGGGGAGCCTCCATTTCTAGAGAGTCAGGAGTCCTGAAAACTATAAGATCCACTCTGTCCCGCTCAGAAACCAAACTCCGGGATCTAGAGCGAGCCCACCCGACATCCGTCGACCCTGGTGTCCTCTTCTCCCAGATCAGTGAGGAGCTGAAAATCTTTAATGAACAAGCCACTAGAGAGGTGCAGTTCTTCAGCCGGCCGCAGGCTGCGCAGAAATACGGTGAGTGAGACAGGCCCAGCAAAAAGCTGGCCGCACTGGCGAGGTACGAGTGGGGCCAATCCCAAATTAACTGTGTTAAGGACAACCAAGGAATAATACAGTGGTCCGACCAGCGTATCCTCGAGGTCTTCACAGGCTTCTACTCTGAGCTATACTCTCAACCCCCTGAACATAGTGACTCATAGATGCGGGAGTTCTTAGAGCAGAGCGGACCCAGACGGGCTCACGGCTCAATTTTATCAGGAACATGTAGCTATATTGGCCCCCGAATTACTCAGGGTTTGGAATGAGTCGCTCAGGGTAGGATCCCTTCCCCCAACACTGCGCCAGGCTGTAATTACGGTCCTGCTCAAGCCAGGTAAGCCTAGCGACGACTGTGGATCATATCGGCCCCCCTCACTTATGAACTTAAATACTGAAATCTTTGCTAAGGTTATCGCTAATCGCTTCTTACCCGTTATGTCATATATGGTGCACGATGACCAATCAGGATTTGTGCCCGGGAGATTCACATCCCATAATATTAGACGGCTCATCAACGTCATGTCACGAATCAATCAGGATGCGGTTGCGGTCACCCTGGATGCTCAAAAGGCATTCGACATGGTGTCCTGGAGGTACACGTGGCTTGTCCTCGAGACTATGGTGGTTGGGCCCAGAATGATTGCATACATCAAACTATTGTACGCTTCCCCGGTTGCCGTGGTCCGCGTCAACTCACAAAATTCCGCTCTGTTCCCTCTCTTCAGAGGTACCCGCCAGGGTTGCCCGTTCTCCCCGATCCTATTTGCCCTAGTCATCGAGCCCATGGCAGACTTCATAAGGGAGCGCCACTCTAACAAAGGGATATGGCTACAGGGTACCCCCGAAATTATTTCCCTCTACGCGGACAATGTCCTGCTGTTCGTCAGAGACCCAAATGCCTACCTGGAACCCATACTGCGTGACATCACCCGCATTGGCACATATTCTGGTTTTATCATTAATTATACTAAATCCAAACTTTTCCCTCTCACTAGCTCAGCAGTACAGCCAGCCACAGAATATCCGCTCCGTTGGTCCCCTGATGGGACTAAGTACCTGGGCATCCAGGTGTCTCTGACCAAAGACGCCCTCCTCGCTAATAACTACTTGGCCGCGGCAGAGCAAGCGGGCACTAAGATAGAGCGTTGGCGCTCTCTCCCACCATCACTAGCGGGGAGATTATCACTAGTAAAAATGATACTGCTCCCTAAGCTGCTATACATATTTACGAACGTACCTATATGGCCTGGCAGGAAGTACTTCGCAGATCTCCACAAGTTGTGCGCGCAGTTTATGTGGCACTCAGGTGCAGTACGCAAAAAATGGCTTGGAATGACACTCCCCTACGATAAAGGTGGGTTCACGACCCCCGACTTGATGAGGTACTGGATTGTAGCACAGGCACAGTTCGCCTCCTACTGGTACCCCGGGCCCCCGGCTCGCCCCCATGTTAAATTGGAAACCCTCGCTGCATCAGGCACCAATATAATGTCTCTAATACTACACCGTCAATATGAACCGGACTCCCCCATGGACCTGGTGCACACCACCCTGCTGGCCTGGGGGCGGGTGTTCGCTGCAGAGACCAGGGATCACCCATACTACAAATGGCTCCCTGCCTAGCGGTTCCCCGGGCTGGAACCCACAAACGTCGTGGCCCTGGCGCAACACTGGCAGGCCCTGGGATACCGAGCCCTAACTGACTTCTACCCGGACGGCCAATTCATAACACCACAGACATGGAAACCGGGCCACTCAGGTTAGCCATTAGAACGTTTACAATATTATAGACTTTGTGCTGCCTTCCGCAGCGCGTGGCCCGAGTTCCCCAATGAACCTCCTGATTCCTCTGGGATTTCCTATATTGCAAACTCAGGGGGGGCCCGTAGTGTCTTCCTTATACAAACTCCTCCTCGCTGGTGCTGCATCGCAGCCATCTAGGGATCGGGACGACTGGGCATCCGAACTGGAGTTAGAACTTACTGACCAACTGTGGGGGAAAATGTGCTCCCACACTAACAGAGTCTCCCTGAACTTTCGATACCGCACCATCCAGTATAAGTTGCTGAACAGGCTATATTACACTCCGCGCAGGATCTCCAGGTTTGCCCGCTCTGATCCACGCCCCTGGCCTCGCTGCGGTGCGGATGATGCGGGTCATTTACACATGTTTTGGGACGGCCCGGGGCTGACTGTATTCTGGGGTGAGTTCCTAAAAACACTGTCAGAAATCTGTGATACTACTATTGAACCCGACCCACTGGGAGTACTGTTTGGGGTGTGGGGAACTGAGGGTGCCAGAGGGGCAGCCAAATTCCTAAATGTGGGCTGTATAATTGCTAAGAAATGTGTTCTGCAGAACTGGAAGTCCTCTTCCCCTCCTACATTCCGGAAATGGTTGAACTTACTAACTTGGTCACGGAACTGTGAAGAGGAATACCTCAGCACCCTCCCTGTCCGCTCCCGGCCGAAAAACATCTGGCCTGCGTTTAACAGCTATCTTAACGGGCTGGACGCCCATTCATCGGCTGACAACTCACCGTGATCTCCTCAGTTGTGTACCTTGGCCTTGATAGCCTGGTGGTGTCACACCCCCCACACAGACTATTTATTGCTTACCAGCTATACGTTCCATTGTAATTTGATTTGTAGATTGTACATTGTGTCCCTTTCTCTTCGGTCGCTTTAATGTGTGTGTATGTCTTCTGCCTCTGCCAACAAAAATTTAAATTAAAAAAAAAAATAGTCTTTCGCTGTACCGTTTTTTCCAGACCTCCAGGGACTTCTGTGGTGTTAAACCTGCTGAGGTAGTTTTAATAGATCTATGATGTGTGTTGTCATACACAATTATAAATGCGGGTAACACCTCCACATATGTACAGGTGTTTTTAGCCATGAAGAATCGCCAGAGCTGTGTTTTAAAGATGCGTGTAAAACATTCTACAAAAGAGGCTTTAACTTCGGAGTGTGTTATGAAGCGCTTCACCCCATGTTGTTTTAGAAGACTCTGCAGCAGCTTATTTAAAAACTCCTTACCGGTGTCCGTCTGTAGTTTAACAGGGCTCAGGTTTTGTTAAATATACATTTACAAGCCGTCGCCAAGCTGTAACCAGTCGTGTTCTTTAAAGCCTCAACATAGGCATATTTTTAATAGGACGTCGATGACGGCTAGAATATCATGGAAACCATTGCTGTCTCTGCTGAACTGTCTCCAATACATAATACCTGCCTGCCATTGTTGATCGATGTCAGATACCACGGTCATTTGTTGTTTAAAATGTTTTTGGCCCGACCTGTGTAGCACATAGGCCTCGTGCCACGAAAGCCACATCTTGACTGTGCCACCTTCTCGCCATCGGTTCGCAGTTTACGACACAGGCTGTCGCAACACCTCTGCACCTACCAACACCCCTTCATCATAATATATTTTTGACAGTTTCACGCCGAACATGTTCACCCCATAACCGCTGAACATAAAGACGCAACTAGGGTTTATAAACAACAGATTTTTAACATTTAAAACATTCATTTTGATTTACTTTACTTTCACATTTCTACTGCGCGAACCGATTACCCGTAGGCTTATTCAGAATGCATCCACATTAAATAGTTTGGATTTGTCAGCTGCGGCACAAAGAACAATCGGACTATAGATTCCGTATTACGTGTGATTACTTCACAGACACACAGTATTCCACTGCACTGATAAGTAAACATGACATTCCATTAAGCGTTAATTTTTTATTTCCTGTAAGTAAGCGAAAATATCAAGTCTCAATCTTTGTAGGGCAGTTTCCTCTATCGTGAATTAGATATACTTTGTCCACTCCTACTTGCAAACTGTTTTGTCAATGTTGTTTCTAACCCCCATCTGACACATATGTCTAAACTGCTTCATTTTCATAAGTGGGTTATTCGCCGATTCTATAACCCATAATGTTTTAGAGATACATTGTTCAGTCCCTTTCCCAATTCTTATCCGTGTTAGGGGCTGCGTCAACCGCATCAATTCTACAAGGCATTTAGGGCTCAACACAACATATTTTATGTAGCGAATTATCTGCATAAGATATTTCCATACATTTGTGACCATCCTGTTGGGGATCATCAATTTTATGTCCGTAGCATATCTTTAAAAGTGCTGTTTTAAACACTCTTGCGCTGCTATGGCCATAAATCCCTAAATAGCCCTACTATCAGTACAGTTGAGAGCCGTTGTGTGCGTATCGGTCTCCATTAGCGAGAAACATTTGTTACACAGGCTGTTATTATAACCCCCCTGGTTTTCAATTCGGTTTGAACAGCAAGCACAATAAATAAAAACATTGTATTTAAGGCTATCTGTCTCCATTAGCAAAATACAGTCCTTACATATGTCTTTAGACCGAACCCCCAGGTTTTCAAGTCAATTTGAACAGCAAACACAGTAAATATGGATAGTCTCTCACTCCAGCACGCAGCCCTTGTTTTTCACCAAGTCCCAGGGTAGTGGTGTAAAGACTGGAGGGGGCATCTGTACTCCTGCTCTCTATATGGCAGAGTAGAATCACAGAGCACCCCAGTCAAGATTCTCTATTTGGTAAACGTGGACGAGCAATCAAGGCTTAAGCTTTCAGGAGGTGATGCAGGCTGGTTTTTAAGTACAGTGTATTCCCTAAGCACCCACAAAGGAATGCCCACACACTATGTTAGTGAAAACACAGTTCTTTATATAAATAAGGCTATGATTATGTACACACATAATAACACACTTTGTTCACAGGCAATTCTATAATGATAAATATAAATAATCTCTATGTGGTAACGCAACTACTTCTCAGATTTCATTAAAATGCATCAACTGTAGACAGCTCAAATGGAATACAAATCAATTAATAATAGGGATGAACCATATACTTTGGAAGGAAAACAAATGGTTAAACAATTGGCAGAATACTGGGCCCCTACCACCAGGCACAGTTCTGTTTGAGGATCCCCCCACCTGGGCAACCTGTAAATAAATATATAAAACAAGCCCAGTCCATATATTGCTCATAAGATTCTGATTTCCTTCTACAAAGTTCTACCACCCCAATATACCTGGTTTAGGAATCCCTTGAAGAAAAGGTGAAAAATGGCATTGAGGCAGCAGCTTCGGTCCCGGCGGTGCTAGTCAACGATCTGTCATGGATGTCCTGCGAAGATGAGGCATGCGATGCACCACGACGACGATAATTTGTTCCCACAAAGAGTCAATGAAGGACTTTGGGCCAGCAAGGGTGTCGGGTCGTCAGCGTCTTTGTAGTCTTCAGGTGGTGGGAAACCCACCGGCGGATTCTCCTCGGTTTGTCGGCAACCTTGACTTTCTCCGGCGGGACAAAGCCATCGGCGGTGATGAGCAAGGGAGTCCTTGATTCAAAGTGCTCTTAGGCAATGGAGCGTTGCAGCCCCGGTTGTCGGAAGCACAGCATTAACTGTCCCCGCTTCTGGGCAACACAGCTTTGATGGGCTTCCAGCGGTTACGGCGATCCTCGGAACACTGGTCAACGACGTTGGACGGAATGTCCAGGCCCTTCTCTTCAGTTTCCTCAGTGGTCCCTGTCTCCGGTCGGCTTCCTTTCGAGGACTGACTTCCAGGGAGCCTTGGCAAAGGTTAGCTGGTGCACGATGGTCCCTCGTAGTTCGGGGAGAGGTCTCCTAGCCAGGTCCTCTCTTGGATCAGTTTCTTGATATACTTTTGGTCTCTCATTCAATCTGCCGAGTCACACTGAAGCAACCAATCATTTAGGATTGCATTCAGGCAGGCAGGCATCCAATCAGGCTCACGGTGCATTCAGGCCATTCACTTCCCTCCAGACACTCACAACAAGGAATGTGTATTGGGACAGGTACCCAGCCCTTCAGCACTCCACACTGCATTCATACCAGTTTCGGGTAGGCGTGTCTCATTCATTGTGTTACACACCAGAAACCAGACACCCATAACATGAAGTGAATATTGGTCACACACTCCATTCACCCAGGTCCCACCCCAAGGGTGTACCCACAACATACAGTCGTTGGGAAGGGACTGAGGTATGCGCCGGAGGGCGGAGTCAGAGGAGGGCATGCTCCCCGGGCTACGCCCCCACGCGCAACTAAATATGAAGGGGAAAAGACATTTTCTCTGGTGAAAAAGGCTCTGTTCCTGTCCCTAGCGAGGGACGCCCATGTAGTATGGAGGTCGGGACATAGGAGTAAAACGTAAAGCCATATAATCAAGATTAAAGCTATCAATCATGATCTCAAAGCTAAAATTTGAAAATATTTTAAAGATGACTAAAAACTGCAATAATATCGCCTTAAATGTGTGATAAAGAAGCTGCCTCAAACAGCTGTCAACAAGAAAGAACATTAGCAGAAACCCTTTAGGACAAAGGTTTTGGTTTTCAGTTGGTCTGGAAATATTCTGCTCTGCCATTTTTCCAACACATGAAATGTATGCACTTTTTGTCTTGTTGTGGAATCGACAGCTTAGCTCCCTCTGCTATCCCCGTATGTGAGGAGGCATGCACTGTGATCTGATCATGCGCTGGTAGAAGCAGCAGGCCAGTAAGGCATCATTAGCACAACAACAACTAAATGTTCACTGGTGAACTTTCGGTTTACAGATTTGCAATGCAGAACCAAAACGAAAAAAGGCAGGTAGAGAGGAACAGATCCTTCACTGGTGCATTATTTCCTTGGTGCACACTGCTTCCACCAGGAGTATTAACAACCAGAAAATGAGTTCTCTTTGGGTCATTATTGTGTTCGTCACGGGTGCCTGCAATCCTCCTTTATGCTCTAGATTTTGAAATGCAGCGTTGTCATGGAGTCGTCCAATAAATGTAAAGAATTATGACGCAGCTAATGTTAAGACTATGCCTATATATTAAAAGTAATAATTAAACAAAGAAGATGCAGTACAAAAACCTTTTGAATACAATGTTAGAAGAACAGACTGTGCTTTCAGTCTTACATATTTGTATGAGGTGCTCACAAACTCTGCAGAACTCTACAGTTAATCCAAGTCAAAAACCTTATGAATGCAGACTTTATATAAATTGATTTTATGAGGGGCAGAAGAGGCGGAATAGGAATTTTTAGATTTCTATGAAAACAGATTGACAACAACATCCTATAATGTATTGCATGCCCTCAAAACTATTTCCTGTCAGAGGAGTCTCGGAACATTCTGATGTTAAGGATGTCAGTTCTGATCAGAGAAGACAGCTGTTATGCAAAAAGCACAATTGGATAACAGACACAGCAGCTGCTGAGTACGTTTAAATATTGTGCAAGGCAAGGTTTGCAAGGGTGATTTATTGCACTTCAGCATATTTTAAAGAGAAAATAAATATGTGATATGCAAAATGCATTCTCTTACCAGCACGAAGATATTTTTTGTACAGCAGACCATTATATTTCAAACTGTGACTTTCCATAAAGGAACATTAACCCTAGGAGAACAGTATCGTTCAAAAAGCACAAGCAGTGGGTGCGGGTACCAAAGAGACTAATACACTATTTCTGGACGTTTGTGGGGGTAGGGGCTAAGGGAGAATGCCTTGATTTCATTGCCCCTTTTTTAAGCATGGCATAGCTGAACTCCAAATCTGCTTGAACCACCTAACAGCTGTCAACACTGTTCCATGGTGAGTTAGATAGTCTAATATTTGAACTGCTCCGAAAGTGATATTGCTTGCTTATCCCAAGGAACGGTACCTAATGTATGCAAAAGGGCATGGCTGCATGGACTCGACTAGGTTCGAGCATAGGGTGTGTCAGTGAGGGTGGGAGAGAGAGAGAGATAGATAATGTTACAAATATCCACGGCTGGTGCAAAAAGATAAAAACATCATGTCTGGTCCTTACCACATGTTGATTGTTTTTATGTCGGAAACAGGTCATGTGTAATACAGGTGGTTTGTCGCTCGATTTTATGAACATTCCAGCAGCATGGGCACAGGTAACATGGAATGAAGTTGGGCAAAGCCCACAGGAACACTGGACACAAGGCTTGTAGTAGCTTGCCATCCTACGCCTACAGAATACACACTTCTGTATAGAGAAAAATGGAATATATGTCAAAACAACTGATTTATAAACTTTGATTTTCCTAACGATTTCATAAAGAAAGTAACTAAATTGTTGTCATGTCATTTCCCATCCAATCAAATACATTGAACACAAGATGCATGGTCGTTTACTGGCAGCTATAAACATAAATGCTCCGCTTTACCTGTGCCATCTAGTGGATGGGTCATGCGTTGTAGGTTTGCATACGGAACGTTTATAATTTGTTGTGTTTGGTTAACAAATACACCTTTTACAAAAACAATTAGAACTCAAACACATTCAATTAAATACACTTAGGGCCTAATTCACAGAATCATTGTATAATGGCAATACCCCGGAAGACGCTCTGTGAATCAGGGCTTTAGTATAAGATGTCCATTTACAAAAGGTACATAATTCCATAGAGAGAGGAAAAAGAGTTTACCCTTTTAACAATTCAAGTTTTTCCAGGTATGTAAGTACCACTAGCAGAATTTATATTTGCTTATGTCCAGCATTATGCACTGCCAAAGAGTTTCTGTTTCGACAAAAGACAAATTATTCACAAATCTTTTGAAGTACATTATACGCATAATTATACATTATGAAGTACCCATTTCCGTGTAGTTTTTGAAGAAATGGCAAAAGGCAGCGCCTTTCGGTAATTGATTAGGGATACAAATAATTTCTTTAGTTTGCAGTGGATTAAATCTAAATTGCATGATGTTATTTCGATAGATTGCAGCAGGGAACATAATTAATTAAGAGGCTGGAACTATGAGTATAAAGGGTGTACCTTCTGCATTGCAGCGCATGTATCTATCCAATCTTTGTGCATCACTGCTAGCTTCACCCTGTTGGGGTATTGTATTAAAGCCAATATCAATTCTGTACATTTTGTAGTGTAAGCGCTAACCGAATTGCCTGAACTTTCTGCAGAAATCGCTGCAAACTATTAAAAAGTGAATGAACTGGGGGATCTAAAAATATACGGTAAAAAAACAACTGCTTCCATACAACACAAGCTTTCAAGGGTTGAAGACCAAATTTGTGGCGCATTACAGGTATAGGAACACCATTTGGCAAAATGAATACTTTCCTCTGTATAAGCGCCTCAGAATAATCCAACTTTTCGCAAATCCATTTTGGCATGACTTCCAAGCTGTAAATAAGTTAGGGTACGATTTTCCCACATAATATTTAATCATGGGAATAATGGAAAATCTACCAAATTTCCTATCAATTATTATCATTTGTTTTGCTAGCATTGTAGCTCTCCTTTTTAGGAAGTCAATTATAAAGGCTCAATTAGAACAGGCTGTTAGTGGAAAGCCCAGGTAAATGGGATTTTCCATCAATTCAAGTTTTACATCATCAATCCTCCATATAAATTTGGGATACTAAACATTTACAATTGTCAGGTATAACGTTAGGTATGTCTGAAATGGGATTTCCCCATCATATTACCAAGAGCCCCATGAAAGCAGAAACATTGGCACCTTTGGATTTTTTTCTAAAAATGTTTAAACAAATCCTCATTTTTTCAAACTTGTAATGTGTGTCTCGAGCAATCACAAAAGATGGACAGATCGAATGTGAAACTGCAAAACTATTTTATCAATTCATTTTTTGCAGCTTGGATATATTAAAGATTCACATGCCAGCCCGAGCACAGTTACTTTTAGATTCATTTTTGTTTTGTTCACAAGCCATTTTAAGTCTACCCATTTCTTAAGCCTGATTGACCCATTTGTCTATTGTGACTGCTTCCATAGGGGGAGCCACTTCCCATTAGGCCAGGGAGGCCAGGCTTCTACCCGATAGTCTGCCAAGGGGTGGAACTTAGCAAGTGGATCTCATGGGAGGGGAAGCCCCATGTGGGACCAGTGACGACTACAGTGGGAGAACACAGTATTCACCCAATCCCTACGTCTTTCCTTCAACCCCACCCTCACCAACCCTATCCCCCTATCCAATATACTTTCGTAACATACAGGAAGTAGGGAGGATTGAGACGCAGAAGAATAGGGTTAACTATCATGAAGATCAAAAACAGGAAAAGACTGAGATGAGGAGGGGGCTAGGATCCTGGAGGGTTACACAGAAGAACTTATTTGAACCATCTAGCCTTCAACTGCAGACCTTACTGGGAACGCACATTAAAACAGACAAGGAACTTACCTGAATGTCAGATGGTCGGGAGACGAACCGCGAGAGGGGCCGAGGCTCGCAGACAGGAATGCCAAGAGCAGACCAAGGAACGGAGACGCTGAAGGGGCAGACTCCACCAAATCTGCTGAGAAAACTGAGAGGCTGGCTGCGGTGACGTGCATTTCCCATGTCGGCTATGCTTAAAACGGCAAGTGGTATGAGCTGTAGACCCAGTGTTCATGGTAAACGAACAGTGCAATGCAAACACTTTCATATTTAGTCAAATACAAGCCGCAAGATTTGCTTTTGCAACATTGAGTCAGGCCCACCACAGGCCTCTTGTATGAATAATCGCTGTTCAGTGTAATATAGTTTTCGCTCTAGGACAAGAGCCAATGTTGGAGCATAATAGAAAACAAGAAGATAACAAGGCACTAGGGAAAACTACAAATACCTGTCCGATTTGTAGTTTTGTCTAAAAAAAACTTGAATTGGAAAGATTCCTAGTGTTGAATGACAATTTTGTCCTTGCAAATTGCTTACACAAAAAAGATATGTTTAGCTGATATTTCTGTTTAGAAAGATTTTCAGTGCTGGATGAACTTTGGCGATGTGAAGTCATCATGAAGTAAGACACAGATAACAGATTCACTTTTCTACAAAATTGTTTATTTTTTCTTAAATGTCACAATGGAGTAAGGCCTACCTTGCCCTATGTGTATCACAGAGACCTGGTTATCATAAGCAAATGGGCCCACCATTGAGCAAGTAACCCCGCCGGGTTACATGTTCTTCAGAAAACACAGAAAGACGGACCAGGTCGTGGCGTTGCCATTATTTGTAAAGAGGAATTGAAAATGTATGAGACCAAAATTGATTGAGAGGGATGTGATATCCTGCATACTAAGATTATCCCTAACCACAATTGTAGTATGAACTTTGTGGTCCTTTATAGGCCACCAGGAGACCCCAACAATGTTAATGGGGATCTTATTAATGTTCTCAATTCGATGCAGAAGACAAACTCTGCCGTAATATTATTGGGAGACCTAAACCTTTGGAAAGGCAACTCCAAAGATAAAAAAAGCTGCAGAACTGGAGAACTTGCTCAAAAATAACAATACTTGTGTGCATAACAATGATCCGACCCATATAAAAGGGAACATTCTTGATTGGATGGCCAGCAGTAATATTGCAATAGCGGGATCACGACCACACCTTGTATATCGTCTGATCACTCGGCCATCTCAGGTCAAATACAGCTTCCCCACCCGCCAAGGCAACAACATGAACCATTACGAAAAGCCACAAATAGGAATTACCAGGCTATCACAGCGGACAAACTGTCTAAGTGTATGGACGCCCTTATGACCAAAACCAAGGCTTCAGACCATCCTGATATACATATAGACCAATACAATAGGGATATGACAACATTGTTAGACAGAATCACACCCATGAAATCTAGAACCACTAGGAAAGCCCCCTATCATCAAAAATAGTTCACTCCTGAACTGGCCAAATTAAAAGCCAGTAAGAGACACACAGAGCGCATTTGGCTCAAAGATAAAAACATAGAAAATAAAGTGGATTGGAAGCTCCTAGAACAAATCTACAAAGATAAAATGACAAACGAAATTGTGCTACTATAATGACCAGATAGAAATGGCCGGAGATAAAACCAAGGAACTTTTTTGTCTCTTTAGATGTTGGGGAAAAACCCAGAGTGCTATAAAACCCACAGAGGATGATTGCAAAAGAATTCAGAAGACCTTCTTGTACAAATTGCAGTGTGCCCAAAATACAATCAGAAACGAGTTGGCGAGTCAACAATCTCATATGGATACCAACATTCTGGGGAATGCAAGCGCCAGTAATGTGACAGACTGCCTGTCCCTTAATGGAAAAGATCCTAATCAGGAGACATCTTCCACCGGCTTCCACTTTTCTGAGATATCAGTCGCAGAAACCAAACATTTTGAAAGCGATGAACGCTACTAGTTGTCCAGGGGACCTTCTCCCCTCCAAGATAATTTTGAGTCATCAAGATATGCTTGCACCCTACCTATGTAGATTCATTCATGCGTCTGCACTGCACAATCCCGCAAGCCATCAAAGCCGTGGCAGTGAATCCGCTACTGAAGAAAACAGGCTTGGACCCAAAAGACAAAGCAAACTTTCAACGCATCACGAACACCTTGTTCTTCCTGAAACTGATGGATAAAGTGGCCATAACTCAGTTACAACTTTATATGGAAAGTTCTGGCCAGCTGCACAGAAAGCAATCAGGTTTCCGTTGTTTTCACGGTACGAGAGTGCCATGATTGATCTCCAGACCCAGATGTTGACCATAAAAGAGAAAAGTAGATCAGGGCTGCTGGCATTATTGTATTTGTCAGCAGCCTTTGATCTACTAGACCACAAGATCATATTGAAACGTTTGGTAGATACAGGGGGTCTCGCTGATGAGGCGATAAATTGGATGAAATAATTCCTGGAAGACAGAAGATCGAGGATGTACTGGGGAGACTTCTTCTCCGAGGTGGAGACTACATTTTGCGGTGTCGCCCAGGTGGCTTGTTTATCCCCTCTACTTTTTAATATCTACATAGTACCCCTCTGTAGAGAGTTGGAAAGATTGGGATTTTTCTTTATGAATTATGCAGACGACTTCCAGCTGCCCCTGGAGATGCCCGGAAACTATCAGGAGGATCAGGACAAGCTTAGTAAGGTCTGTCAGACCATAAAAAATTGGATGACCACTAATTGGTGTGTTTGAATGCCGGAATGACCGAACTAATGATATATGGGTCAAAAAAGTCAAGGGAGAATCTAGATCCAGCCTTTCCAGTTTCCTGGTTGAGGGCAGCCAGATAGCGTAGCTATCAAAGTTACGCTTTAGGCAGGTATATGAAAGCCACGTTGAACGTAAGTGGCAAGTAGATGCTATTGTAAAAGGCACAAATTATTATCTGAGAGTGCTAAGACAGGTGGCTCCTATGATTTCCAAAAACAAC